>NC_139220.1:192391362-192991362 GCF_055691185.1 Crinia signifera
AAACACACACAAAAAAAAAAAAAAAAAAAAAACTTGCACACTGTGCCATAATTACACCTATTACATAATGTATACAGTAATCAATTTCACGATTCTTTTTTTCTACACTATAAAAACAGTACCATGCCAATGTGTTTTTTTTTTTGTTGTATTAACATATACTTTTGTTAAGAACCTACATTTAATGTCCATTTAACCTAGCAATTTTAATTCTGTATGAAAAATTTAAGTTTCTCTGTAATGCGAAATGTAAGGCATATTAAATAATTTTTCTTTGGATTTGGGAGGAAACGTTATCTTAGGGGTCCCAATGTTATGCAGATTTCTTAATAAACACAATAATACATCTAATAAATTGGATAAAGAAACTGCAATTCATAAATTGAGAAAAAAATAATAATCTGTCAGACAGTCGAGATATTCATCAGGAATAATTGTTTTGACATCCTCTCTTAACAAACAAAAAAAAAAGGTTTGCCGAAATCAGAGATAAGCGGTGGACAGTTCCGTATATTGCTCAGTGTCCCGTTTTCATTAGCGACCAGAGATGGTCGCTGATGAAAAAGACACACTGCTGGGAGAAGAGGCAGGGGAAGTCGCTGGTCGGAGGAGCAAGCTCCTACAACCAGTGACCATTAGGGGCTGAAAACGGGAGCGCACACCCAGCAATTTATCGCCAGTGCACACTCCAGTTGCTGACAATATGGTCGCTCAGCTTTAGTGTAGCTTTGTTCTACATGGAATATCAAATGCAAATTTATCTTTTACAGTTATTTTGTACAGAGTACTGTGTATGCTGCGAATTTAAAGTTTTAAAATCAGGTCACTCACCAGAGATAGAAGTTTTAAGAATGGGAGGAAGAAGAAGAAGAAAAAAAAAAAAAAAAAAAAGCTAATTTCAAAGTGATAACAAGTTAAATAACTCTTAACACCAACACGTTATTACTTCCCACTTAACAACAATCCAAAAAAATCCTTTTTTTTATTATTAATCTGACAAATAACTGGATTTAAAAATCAGTGAAAGAAAGTGAGGTAATTTTTAAACTTGCTGAAAATAATGTTTTTTTATCCCAGCTTTCAATGACTTCTGAGTTATTTGCACCAAAACATCTGCAACAGTGAAAAAAAAAAAAGGTCATACATACGCCATGACACAAAATAAATGGTCAAAACAACCAAGTCTGGACCACTCCACATCAATTAAACCTCTTTGTTTTCACCAAACACCTGTTCAAAAGCCCTTCCTTTTCAGAAAAATAGCATCACCTGAAAACCCTGAATAGACTGCCACAGTGAATGTGGGATGCTAGATCTATGCTAAATTATATTTTATTTTTAAATTAGTGTAAACAACAAAGCTGCCTAACAGAAAGAGTATACATTGTCCTTACCATTACTGTAACAAACTGTGACATCTCCAAGGGAACACTGAAGTATTATTTTGTTTAATAAACAGTAGCACCAGTACAGGGTGAATGCCGGGGCACAGGGCAATGACAGGTAACAGTTACCCCATCACAGTGGCTGAACTTGTGGGTAGGGAGCCCCCAGTGGGTGATAGGGAGAGGCAGGGGAAACAAGTGGGTGACAGTAGCAGGAGTGGCCCCCCTAGTCCTCCAGGGCCCCTATGCACCAATGGTAGTTCCACCTCTGCCGACATAAATCACTATTGTGTGTGCTGTGTAGAGTAACATTTTTAACCCGGTACCGGTCTCAGCTGAACACACAACAGGGCTCAATCATCAATTACAAAGCAGCGAGGTGAATACCCACAAAAAAAATATACAATACAGCATGACCACTGCACATGCAACTGTGAGTCCAAGCGCTGCAACATACAAGAAAGGCAAGCTTTGGTAACACGTGAGTTTCTAGCTGGTGGAGAACTACAAGTGACAGCATGGCATGAATTTAGATGTTCTTAAAAAAACAAATGGGGGAAGTTGAGCCATAAGTAACAGAGCAGCAACGGGGATCACCTTCTGCATCTGCCGGCGATACATCACCATCGGTGCACAAACAGCCGCCGCCGGGATCGCGCACACCGGTATTATCCTTACCGAAGGTGTCATGTGTGTATCGCCTGCGCCGGGAGTACTCCGCATCCGTGGACATGACTGCAGTGTTCTACCGCTACACTCGTGCCACCTCCGTCGCCCCCGCCAGTGACCATTCCCCGCACACACACATGAATACACCACCAGCCAGCTCAGGGTTTATAACGCAGATCACAGGCAGCCATGTGCGCATGCGCGGGGGTTATCACCAAGAGAAGCAGCACGCCTAGGGACGCCTATCGGTTTCCATCAATGCTCAGACGGAATGAGACATCGATGGAAGCGGTTCCTGTCATTGCAAACCATCGATGGATTAAACCATCGGGATCGCCGCTATACTACGAGAGCAATGAATCCCATCCCTGCTGGCTAATATCTGTATGAGCCGTGCCGAGCTGCTGACTGAAAGCTGAGCTCAACCTGTCAGCGAGACGTGCCAGCACATCCTGGCACATTGGGCCTGATTCACACTTGATCACTTAGCTGGGTGGTTTTGGAGCCTAGTGATTAGGTAAACCCCGCCCAGCTGACTACACTCCCTCCACAAATGTGTACCCCTGCGAATGCGATCGCAACATGCACACAAGCGGAAACATAATTTGCAATCCTTGACCAACGAATGGTTTTCTGCTTTGGACACAGCACTGAGTAAGCCAGTACTTAAGGTCCATACACACTGGGCGATTATGCCCCCTGAGGAAGACTAGAAAGTCAAAACGCGTTGGTGCCAATGTCTAAAACCCGCTCTTCTCACCCTCATTTTCCCCTCCTGATGTTCTGCCATGAACCTGGCAGTAGACCACCAAATATACGCCGTTGTTTGTAACCATGGGCCCGATTCAGACAATATCAGTATTGA
Organism: Crinia signifera; assembly: GCF_055691185.1. Classification (NCBI taxonomy): domain Eukaryota; kingdom Metazoa; phylum Chordata; class Amphibia; order Anura; family Myobatrachidae; genus Crinia; species Crinia signifera. The sequence continues at coordinate 192,394,282 of NC_139220.1, forward strand.
ATGAATTGTGCCCATGCACAGGGCGGGTTGCACTAACATTCTCCGCCACACATCGCCTTGCGTTAAGAGCTGTCCTTTGCGTTGTGGCTGATCCCCCCTCCCTCCCTGGACCCTTACCCGGCTGCTGCTGCTGGACCAGGGCTCCGCCTCCTCCTCCCTGCACCCGGAAGAGGTACAGGGAGGAGGAGGAGGTCACACATATGGCTGACATCACAGGATGGGCGGCAGACGTCCTGGGATATCAGCCACCCGCCCCCTGCAGGCAAGTGCCTGCCTGCATTTGCATGGGGATGTTCAGTGTTTTCCTGGGCGCACCCATGCAAATGCCCCTGCTGCCTCCAACCCGCCCCCCCTGCCCCCCCCCCCCCCTCGTGTGAGTATCACGCCGACCATGCAAGACGGAGAAGGCACCCGCACAAAAGCCCTGCACATGCGCATATAACATGTGCATACGCACTGGGTAGCGAATCAACTAGAATCAGGGCTATAATCTTGAGCTGGACAGAATCCCAAGCCGGCTAAGGTGTTCTTGCCATCCTTACCTACAATCTAAGAGGAGGAGCAATCTGAAGGGAGCCCAGCCATTTTTGAGACATGGGATTTGCATACCTCCCAACTGTCCGGCTTTACACAGGGGGGGCAGATGTAACATGTATAGAGAGAGTTAGATTTGTGTGATTTATTTTGTTTCTGTGCAGGGTAAATACTGGCTGCTTTATTTTTACACTGCAATTTAGATTTTAGTTTCAACACACCCCACCCAAATGTAACTCTCTCTGCACATGTTGTGCACATGGTTTTGCCTATTTTGAGAACAAATTTATACTGCGATCAGATCTGAATCAGGGTCCAAATTTGTCTCTCTTGTCTACCGCCCTTTTTCACTGCAAAGTGGGGAGAGGAGACATTTGTATCATTACAGGTCTAAATATTTGCCTTGGATAATTATACTGTGGACCCATTAATGATTGGGACTGACCTATTGTATTTAAGGTCATTATTCTGTTTTATGGATCACCTTAAATGTGTGATAAGGAGTATTTTGTAAAAGTGTTGCGCTGTGTGTTATACAAATCTTACAGTGCACATCTAATTTCCTTTTGTGGTGACAAAACTCTAATTTTGTATGATTATATTTGCACAACCCTATTTTGCGCTCAGATTCAGTATTAAATTTATCTATATGGTAATCTCAATGCAGTCACATTAAAATTTTAGACATGTTTTGAACAATGATTTCCTGCTTGACATTAACTCATGACACAAAATACCTCATTAGCACACATTTTATCAATAATTAACTAATGTACAATTTTCAGATAAACAAATAATATGCACATTTCTACAGTTGGAGCCTATGAATTAGTATGTTGCTGACTGTTGAGTAATGATTTGGGATTGGGCAGATTTTATGGGAAGCGGTGATAGTGATGGGCAGAGATGAGAATTTATCGTAAGACATACCAGACAACTGTCAATGTTGCATACAAGCATTCCCAATTTGCAGCCTTACAAGGGGGGTTATTCTAATCCACTCTTTCTGACAAAATCCTTCTTAGACGGACAAAACCATGTGCACTGCAGGGGGGCAGATGTAACATGTGCAGAGAGAATTAGATTTGGGTGAGTTATTTTGTTTCTGTGCAGGGTAAATACTGACTGCTTTATTTTTACACTGCAATATAGATCTCACTTTAAAGTAAAACCCCACCCAAATCTAATTCTCTCTGCACAAGTAACATCTGCCCCACCCGCAGTGCACATGGTTTTGTCCATCTAAGAAGGATTTTGTCAGAAAGAGTGGATTAGAATAAGGCCCAAGGTGAGGTGCATATGGTGTAGTGGACTAGATGTAAAGGTTCTAAAAAATAAATTGTGTAAACTAGACAGCAGTGTACTATTCATGGAAATACAGATACTCAGTAGCTGGTTTTCTACATGCCAGCAAGAAATCTGGCCATATGAGTGCAGTAATGAGGGCAGGTCAGCCATTTTGCCTTTCTCTGGACAGGTATAAATCCCCAGCGCACAGTAGCATCAGTGGCATTTCTTCAGTTGAAGCACTAGTTGCTTATTCTAAAGTCTCGCCTGGGAAGATCGCGCTAGTCTGTTTTAAAAACTATTCTTGGATTATGACTACTAATCACAGTGCAATTATTGTAATATTGTGTAGATAACGGTTTTAAAGCAGCAATCATTTACACTGCAAAACCAGTTTGATTTTGCAGTGTAAATGATCGCCACTTTAAAATAAACCCATAAGATTTCTTACCAAATCTCTCACTTTATGATTCTCTCAACCTATTACATTTTGCCCAACGTCTTTATGTGTGACAATCCAGACATCCAATATAAGGATCCCATTCTTTTCGCATTCATTTAGTATCACCTAAATGCATGAAGTTTTCACGAAAAAGCCCTCACAATCCCCAATCAGGCCACCCCCTGAGCTCCAGATGGCAGCCCTCAACATTTCTGCCAGCCACAGGAGATGTCATGGGGACGCCCCTACGGTGCAGGGGGAAGAGAGGACCCACAAAGACTCCAGGCTGCTAGGGAGGGAGGGTTCCAATGCCAGCAGCTGTGGGCATCTCCCACCTCCTGAGCAGCAGGCACTCTCTGCCAGGGCCGCCACTAGTAATTTTGGGGCCCGGGACTGACCTTCAGTCCGGGTCACCCTGCACCCGCAACCCCCCCCCCAGCACCCCGTACCACACACCCCTTTCCCTGGAACTGACCTTCATTTACGCCATTACTTACCTAGCTGTGGCATACCACGTCTCCTCAGGAGTGCACACTGCAGTGCACAGGGCAGCCTGCAGAGCGCCGAGCCCCTCTATGTCCTAGGCTCGGCACTCTGTAGGCTGTACTGTGTATCGTACATGCCTGGCTGGGGGGCCGCCGGGCCCAGGACAGCTGTACCCACAGCACCCCCCTGTTGGTGGCCCTGCTCTCTGCTCCACTGCTGCCAGGAAAGTAGCTTCTAGCAGTGGAGTCTGGAAAGGTTTGACAGCAGATGCGATAGCAGCACTGACCAGATGGCCCCCTACGACACTGACCCATTAATCTGGCTCTGGAATTCTGGCTTCCGCGCAGCTTTTTCTGTCCCCAGGCATAGAAAGCTTTGCAGGGACCAGGATCCCCGATGATTGTCAGCGCTCCAGGAGCTCCGGTCACTGATCAATGTTAATACACAATAACTTTTTTGCCGGTCACACAGGAAATGATCTTTGTATTATAAATGTGGACCCTCATAGTCAAAACACATCATTTGTTGTTAATCAGAAGAGGGTGTTCTACCACTGGACATTAAATGATGCAAAAATGTAGAAAGAAGAAAGAATGTCGCTATGTGGTGCCATGTTACCTTTGAAAAAGCTTACACAGCGAAATGCGTTAGCTGGAAACTTACCTCACAGCAGACGTGGACTACAAGCTCCAGCAAAAGCCTGAGATCTTCAATCTGCCTGAACCAGCCTGGACCGACAGGATAAACCATCATTTGATACACCGACACCCAGTGGCTAGTTCCAAATTGCGAGTTGGAAGATCTCTAATGCTCAGTACTTGCTGGCAATTACAATAATAAAGTGCATACCATTTACACGCATAACCTTATGAAAAATACAGTTGTTTAATCTATTCCCCTTGTCTCTCCAGATAAATTATAACCTTACAAACTGGATCATATTGATAACAAGAGACAAGCTTACACCTTCCTAGTCAGAACCTCTCAAAACTTACAATTTACATTGTGTTAAGATGATAAATACACTGTTTCTTCTTTCTATATAATATGGTTGCATAGATCACATCAGGGGAGAATCGCTCCAATATTTTATTATTGAAGGGAATAGGGAACCACTGAGCGAGGATTTATATCCTTTTTAAATCACTTAGTTTGTGTTCATGTTTGTTTGTTTTGTGTCCATATTTCGCTTTACATTTTAAATTGAGAATAATAAAAGTTACATTTTATTGGGTCAAATCTCTCAGGTGCACCACATAGTGATATTCTTTCTTCTTTCTACATTTTCGATCCACGATGTAGGCGAGTATGACAGTGGGGGTGGTATCCACAATGGGGAGGGAATGCCAGTGGTAGTAGCAGCAATGTCAGACAGCAGTCCATACGCAGCTCATTGTATTTTTCTCACAAGCTTTGTCCCTGTATGACATAATTAAAACGTCCTTGCAATGTAATCAATTATTGAATTGCAAATTGGGACCCCCCCGTCCCAATTCTGGGCGGGAACTTGGTCAGTGATATACCTGGGCGGGGTAGGTGTTTAGCGGCGGTGGGAGCTGGGTTTGTGTGGGGACTTTCTCCGGACACAGTTGTTTAGTGGTGGCAGGAGAGGGGTGTGGGGTGGGTGGGGACAGGGACGGGGGGGTTCTGGGCGGAGACTTTCTCAGTGATATTCCTGGGCGGGGTAGGTGTTTAGCGGCGGTGGGAGATGGGAGGGGGTTGGGGGGTGACTGGGACGGTTGGTTTAGGGCGGGGACTTGCTTAGTGATATACATGGCCGGGAATAGAGATGGGCAGAATGGGTCACTAATAAGAGTTGGAAAGATCCGGATCTTTTAGGCGAATCACCGACTAATCCATGGCTGGGTGCAGAATCGCCATCGATTGCAACCATCGATGGTGTCTGCACCGATGGCCATCCCTAGCAGCCGCAGCCTTGTGATTGTTTCAGTGGCGTAACTATAGCACCGCAGCCCCTGCGGTCGCGGGGGGGCGCTGTGCATATGGGGGCGCCGGGGGGGGCTGCAGTGCTATAGTAATCCCCCCGCCTCCCATCCCCCGCATGCTTACCTGTCCGCGCGTCCCGGCTCCCCTCCTGGCTTCAATCAATGCTATGGAGATGGACCACGATAAAATGGCCGCCCCATAAAGCAGACTGTTCTCTGAAACTGTCTGCGGTATGGGGGCGGCCATTTTATCGTGGTCCGTCTGGATAGAATTTATTGAAGCCAGGAGGGGAGCCGGGACGCGCGGACAGGTAAGCATGCGGCAATGGGGGGAGGGGGCATGGGGGGCAGGCAAGGGGGGCCGGACGGGGAGGGGGGGCGCCCCCCCATTAACGGCGGGGGGCGCCCAAAACAAAGCTACGCCGCTGGATTGTTTCTTTCACTTGCAGTCGCAGCACTGTACTACTCAGTCTCCAGAGTTAGTACATCTCAGCTGCCACAGGTGGCAGTGCTGAGCTCAGGCAAATGCATTGTAATGGAAAACGAAACTGAAAGAATGACGGATCACCTGTTTGGGTTCGGCAGCTCACTCACTCGTTTATCCGATCCGTCCAAAAGATCCGCTTCCTGCGCAAATGCCCCATCTGTACCCGGGTAAGCTGTTTAGCGGTGGTGGGAGAGAGGATTGGAAGAGAGGGGTGGACTTGCTGAGCATAGGGGGGTTGTAGGGACAGAGAAGCTCTGGCAGCTATGTGTTCAAAAGCCATAGCAAGTTCCCCGGCAGCATGTTGAGGACAGGGAAGGAGGGGGCAGGCGGGGTCGGTTCTCTGCGGGGAGTGGCATCGGGACTGTAAGTGTCCCCAGCTGCAGATAGGGTAGGAGCAACCTCCGCACAGTAGTTTATCTGCCTGCAGGAAGTGGGGTGGAAATGGATCCCCGGCCACTGCAGGCTAGTTTGTAGGAAGCTGCTGCATGGAGTCCTGTCTGTCATTCTGGGACTGTGTGTGGGCGGAGTAAGACGCTCTGAGTGAGCCTTGACTCCGCCCAGCGTTATAGACACACTCCCAGAATGATTGACACATGTAGCTAAATATATAAGAGATAATGTCACCACCATTCATGCAATGATTTGAATGCTGCTATATACACCAACGTATTCTCTTTGTAAAGGGGCCTATACACTGGGCGACACTGCTGAGTGATCTGAGCAATGTAGATTGTTCAGCACACAGCACTGCACAGCGATGTGTCAGCAATGTGTGCTGAGCTATCTGTCAGGGGCCCTAACTCATTCGATTTATCCAGCATGCTGGATATTAATCGCTGGTCGATAGTGGTGCTTAGGGCTGCGCATCACTATCGCTATGGCCCCTACACACGGAACAATGAGGAACATTTTCTAAGTGATCTATTGAGATTATGAAAATGCCCTGAAATAGCCCAGTGTGTAGGCCCATAAGGGGCACAAGCAATATCTGTCAGGCCCATGATTGTTTGTTTTTTCTTTTGTTTAAACATGCCTCATCAAAAAATTGGATATTCCTTCCAGAGGTGGACGCTGTTTGAGCCACAGCTATGTCTTTGGATGCAGCTGATATGCAAAAATATGTAAAACCCACAGAACGCTTCCAGTGGGAACAGACACCGACCTATGGCTTCTGTGGTTAGCTGCTGCATCTGAAGACATAGGATCAGATCACCATTGGCTGAAGACTCAGGCCATGGCCTCGGACTTTGTACAAATGGGAGCAAAATGGCCCAGGGTTGTAAAAGGGTCCCTGCTGCCCCATCCCCAAAGTACACTTAGACACAAACCATCTGGCTTGCGTACAACTTTGAAACAGGATCAAAAAAGTGCCTGCTTTGCTGATAAGTACACAAGAAGGAATAGATGGTGTAACATATGTCTATACTGACATGCCTGTGACTTCTGGCTCTGCAGTTTCACAGTTGCATATTTTCCTTTTGGATGAATGGTTACATAAAACTGAATGTGCAGTAGTTTGTGTGTAAGGCAGGTTGCTCTGACAGTTGTATAAAGAACCGTGGATGACTGCCACAGCTATCATTATATGTAGAAAGGTGTTGTGGTTGGTGGAGCGCAATAAATCAGGTATATAGTGCAGCCAACTCCAATATAATGTGGGGGTACACCACCCCTAGGATGAAATACTGGATCAAAAGGGTTTATATGGAGTTTGGCGCACTATACCTGAAAGATGTTATTTTGACACAAATCCAATTAATTTCAACAGGATTTATTAGGATACAATGTATGCACAAAAGAAAGAATGCATAAAGAAAATAAGCAATAAAATACAACACTGATTGCAATGCTCATATGGGGACGTGGGTGCACTTCTGGTCTCAGATGTAGTTTTGACAGTCTGGAAATAAATGGGTATCTCACCATATGGATGCACTGCGGTGGGCTATACTGAAGATGGAACCAGTCTGCGGCACCACCGCAGTGAGCTTACGTCCAAATGCCTCCAGAGTCCAAGTAAAGTGCTTGTGCGTCTCCAGGAAAGTGCAAGTGCAATAAAGTGTCCAGTGCCAAAGGTGCTTCAGTCAAAAAGTGCAGTGGCTTGTGGTCGTCAGCAACGCGTTTCGAGGACTTCAGTAATGTCTTCTTTCTCAAGCTGGGTATGTTTATTGTGAGCCCAGAAGCCGTTTTTATACCTGCTTCCTGGGCTTAGACTGGCTCATCAGCCAATCACTATTCCGAGAAAGAGGACATTACTGAAGTCCTCGAAACGCGTTGCTGACGACCACAAGCCACTGCACTTTTTGACTGAAGCACCTTTGGCACTGGACACTTTATTGCACTTGCACTTTCCTGGAGACGCACAAGCACTTTACTTGGACTCTGGAGGCATTTGGACGTAAGCTCACTGCGGTGGTGCCGCAGACTGGTTCCATCTTCAGTATAGCCCACCGCAGTGCATCCATATGGTGAGATACCCATTTATTTCCAGACTGTCAAAACTACATCTGAGACCAGAAGTGCACCCACGTCCCCATATGAGCATTGCAATCAGTGTTGTATTTTACAGCTATCATTATAGTCAGCACATCACAAGTGTCTGTAGCCGTCTTCCTGTCCCAGAATCAAGCTTCCGATTGTTTTATATTTCTGCTGTCACAAATGAATTTTACAGTAGCACAAGATGGCAATGTGATAGCCTTCATCATGAAGGGGTCTAGCTCCTTTTGATGTAGTCACAGGACACGGGTAAACAAAGGTGCCCTTTTCATTTGCTCCATTGTAATCACTGCAACATGGCAAGATTACAGTGGGAGTACAACCTCCTGATTTTATAACATTTATAACACAAATTAAAGGAACACTAATAATATAAAAATATGGTTTTATTCTCTTTTTATAGCTGAGCTATGCTCTATCATGCACCAAACTTCTCATAATGACTGGATGAGCTTGGGAATGTATAGTTTATATTTATATTTGCTTGTTTATTCATAATGGTTACATAGTTAAGCGTAAACACATTGTATACAGTAAGTGGGTTACATAGTACACAACGGGAACGATACATGCAAGTAAAAAATGGTTTTAAATGGTCGACATACTCAATGTGGACATTGACAGAAGCATGACACAAGCAAAAGGTCGACATATACAGGGTCAACAATGAAAAACTCAACATGCGATTTGAATTTTTTTTGAGTGTCTCTGTTGACATGGACACCGTATAAGCGTTCATGCTTCGGGCATGCTCGCTGCACTTGGCACACTATTCTATTCTCACTTTATGTCCGCTTCGATGGTAAATAATGAACCAAATTGGCGTAAACAAAAATATCATGAAAAACTCCTGTCGACCTTTTCAGTGCCAACCATGTCTATGTTGACCTTTGGCCTGTGTTGACTTTGTCAATGTCAACATTTAAAGGTGTCAACCTACCCACTCTGGACCATTAGTGGTCAACCTAATGACTATCGACGTAGAGTCAATCTATCATGAGTCCGAATACCATCTTATTGCATTCCAGCCAGTAGGTGAGGAATAGTTTACATTACAATTGTTATCAATCTTAAGTAGGTATTGTCGTATAGAATTATCCGAAATACCATTTATTATTTACGTATATGACATCATAAGGATTCTCCGACGCCAACAAAGTACATAAACATATTAGCAAAGCAAGAGAATGAAGGACAAGTACATTACTGCATCAGGGGACATGTCATTGTAATAAGTGTCAAGGTCAGTGCCGTAGTAACCCCCCCCCCCCCCCATAGGCCACGCAGTGCTTCAAAGGCGCTGGAGGGTTAGCGGGGTCTGTTGCTATTACATTCCCCATTGAAAATGTGTGTGTGTGTGGGGGGGGGGCGCTGCCTGAAACTTTTTCCAGTAGGGGGTGGCATAGTATATACAGTTACACTACGGATCTCAGGGTGGCGGAGGACTAGGTGATGTTGTAGGGAGTATGGAGTTGAAGATAGTCTAAGTAAGAGAGGGAAAAGCACATGAGGAGAGAGGGTTGGGCTAATGAGAGATCACATTCTAAAAGGGAGGGGCAGACAGATCAGGGTAACACAGATCAGATAGACAGTGAGCATGGAACACAGGGTTAGGATGAGAGAGGACTGGGTTTGATGAAGAAGTAGGTCTTGAGAGCCTGTTCGACATTCTGTAATAAGGATGTGGAAAGTTAGAGAATTCCTGAGGCAGAGAGTAGCACATGTAAAATCTCAGAGATGGGAATGAGAGGAAGTAATCAGCAAGCAGGAGAGCAAAGATAAGGTCAGAGATGTAAATGGAAGAAGAGCAATGGGTGAAATGGGGGGGATCATTACTAAGCAGCGGCCTTTTGTTGCTTAGCGAACGGCTTAATGCCGCCCGTCCGAACCGCCGCTGAATCCGCTTGGTAACATGCGAGGGGATATGTAATGAGAACACATCCTCTCTCATGCAGCCGCTAACAGGAGAAATCATTTCATGGTCGCCGACCACCAAACGATTTCTCCTGCCAGTGAAATAAAAATTGTTGGACTCTTGCGCTTCAAAAGCAGGTGCAGCTAGATGCCTGTGATAATCACCCACTGCCACAAAACTAGGATCACAAAATGAATAAAAAGATGGAACCAGCATGCCTAATTGGGAATGATTAAAAACCACAATGAAAATCCCAAAGATACTTCCTTCAAGAATCCTTAGTTCTTATAATGTCTTAACCCCTCCACGTATTGACACCAAGATTTATCCCGGTCCAGAGATGGACCTCTCCTAGACCTGGATCAATCCTGTGTCAATAGGATATGCTTGTAGTCGGGTACTTTTCTTCAAAGCATCTCCTTACTCATGTAGGTTCAATGGCTTGTTTCTCCCAAAAGATAAAATAAAAAAACACTCATGGTGCATTACCAATGTAAAATATTCTGTGTATGAAAACAACCCAAATGAAGTAACCGCGTACCGGAAGGGAGCCTTTCCTTAGCCTGGCTTGATTGCGTTCTTTTTGACAAGAAACAAGCAGATCTCCATCCTTATTCCTTGGTTACCTCCGAAACAAAGGAGAGGGTGCAAAACCCCATAGTTTAAAACTTTAAACACTTTATTCAAAACAATATAATACAATAAAACAGAAAAAATTCTTAGTACCATATGGGGCCTTCTAATATTAAGGCATTTGTGATCGTATATAGGTGGTGGATGTTACTACCCGTGTAGCGCCATCCAAATATCGGTCAGCAAGCACATCAAATATCCAGGTTCCCCCACGGTTGTAATCGCAAACTCCTGTACCACCAACACGTTTCAGATTCCTCAGAGCCTTCCTCACACCCTGAGAGATAGCCAACACTAAACCTTCTCACAGCATTGGAGGATGAAATGGTTTTAGGGCAGTGGGGAAGGTTGGCAAGCAGTGCAGTGGTTATGGCACCATTGCTACCGCACGGTCACTGAATTCAGCAGCTGAGTGCCAGGAACAGCACGCTGCAGCCAGTAGCACTTCTGCAGTGATACTCAGAGCATCTAAAGGAGGCTGTGGCTTATGTACCCTGCAGTATGTAAAGCCTCCCAGAGTGTCCAGGCATTTCTCATCCATCTCTAGCTAGTGAGCCCTGCTCTGGTGTTGAGGGTACGGGTCATTGGGTTCACCTAATTTAGGTTGACAACTGATGGACAACACCTGAAATAGGTCAACATGGCTAAGGTTGACAAGCATTAGGTTGACAATGGCAAGGTCCACATGAGTTTTTCACATTATTTTGTCCCAAATGTCATCATTGTCAACATGGACACGTCTAAGTGTACTGCATCCCCTCACATGGCTCTCTACGCTCACCATGCTTTGGGCACAGTGCCTCGCTGTGCTCGGGACACTTATTTTCCCAATGCGTAGTGGATGAGCATGAAATACCTCCTGTCATAAAAAAAAAAAGTTAAAAAGGCCCCTTTGTCAACCTTATGCTTGTGTTGACCTTCCGACCTTAGCCATGCAGACCTAAGGCCTGTTGACCTTCAGTGGTCAAGGTCAACCTTAGTAGGATTGACCAATTGACCATATACCAGTTCTGGATGGTCTATTGCTCAGCACAATCACCTTCAACAGAACCATGGTAATCTTAATCCCAGGGATAGTATAAAATAATTGCAGTTTGTCTATAACTGGATCCTGACTTGCCTTGGTTGGAAATAAAAGCAAGTTATCTATGAAGACAGAGCACTTACATTTCAGTGTTTTTATAGTGAGACTCCAGAAATTATACCATAGCTGTAGTACTTTTACTGTAGCTGTGGAGCCAATGCACTTAGATTTAAATTAGGGCTGAAATTCATCTCCTTGAAAAGGAAATGAAGAGAAGTGCCAAAGGCAGGAGATACATGTTAGTATTCTGTCTGGCTAAGTCAAAAAGGTCCAGATCATGATCATTAGACTATCTTCAGTGCATGCATGCTCCTCCACCAGGATATAACCAGTTCTAGTAACATGTCATGTACATGAGTGCTGGATTAGTTCTGCAGCCTCCACGTGTTAATTATGGAAAAAAGAGAGAGGCTGCTCTACCGGAGAGCAGTAAAGGGCGCCTATAATATGAGGTGTTTTTCCAAGCCGCTGCTGGGGTACAGGGTTAGTCACTCCCTGTGTTTTTTTTACAAAAAATTTGCAAAACAAAAGAGTCGTGGAAGCAGCGCTGGGTTTACAGTGAAAAGATTGACCAGTTTAAAGTGAGAAATTACTTTATATAGCAGATTAAAATAAACATTTACATACAATAATACATATTAACATGATACAATAAAATGTATAAGAAGAATATAATAAAAAGAAGTTCTCACTCTGATTGGATCGGAATCTGTAGGGGCCAATGCCCAAATTGGATATCAGTCCGAATGGAAAGTGCACTTAACCATTAATATTTCTGCTGTATTGGGAAAACAGGAATCAAGGGGTTGTGCTGGGGGCAGTCCACCGGTCTTCTCTATTATTACGGATTGGTTGTTAATGCCGCTGGAGGAATCGATGGAGAAATGTCCGTATTATATCCCTCTGGAGTCCCTCTGTCGGTTTGGAAAAGATTTATTTGGCTCAATACCCAATTTGGGCACCTCCTATTTGTAGTGGAAAGTCACTATTAGGATTTTATTCACTGGAGGAGGATGGGTATATGGTCTCCAATCTGGACTTGATTTGAAAGGGGGGGGGGGGGGGGGGGCAGATTGGAGACCATATACCCATCCTCCTCCAGTGCATAAAATCCTAATGGGTTATAGATTTTGGTGTCTCCATCTACTTAGGACGACATGGACAGCATATCCATGTCCCCTCGCATAGCTTACTGTGCTGTGGCACGGTGACTTGCTGCATTCAGCACACTATTATAATCTAACTATGCCCACTTAGGAAAAAAAATAAAGTAAAAAGGATGGTGTTTGGCAGGTTGCAGTTTGTGTATGAATCACTGATACAGTTTAGACCTAGTGGTACATTAAAGGAGACCACAGGAGGAACATATTTCACTCCCCATCTCTTTCTAATTCAAGCAGAAAGTGTTGGAAGCATATGCTGTACAAACAAAAGACTAAAGGAGACCAAGTTCCCGGAAGTGGGAGAAACGGCTTTAATGTGAGTGAACGATACTCCTTTAAGGATACCAAACAAGCCATTTGTAATCTGCAGAAGCAAAAAATTAGATGTCAAACAGTCTGCCTTTCAAGTATGAGCAGGAGCAACAGAAATGGGTTTCAAAGTGGTTGATTGTTTGAAGGGGGCGAAGTTCTGTAGATACAGTGGCAAAAAAGAAAGAAGGAACAGAAAGGGACCATGAAGGCCAATACATGTCCTTTTGATAGAATGCAAAGTCAGAGCATAAACAAAGAAAAGAAAAAATATTAAGCCAAAGGGTCGATACATACAATAAAAGACTGAAAGGTTAGTCATGGCAGAATATACCATATGTAGGCACAGTTCAAGTCACCATGTAATACATAAGAACCTCTTAGACCAGTGATGACTAACCTTGACACTCTCCAGCTGTTGTTGAACTACACATCCCAGAATGCCCTGCCACAGTTTTACTATTTGCCCATGCTAAAACTGATGCATGGCATGCTGGGATGTGTAGTTCAACAACAGCTGGAATGCCAAGGTTAGCCATCACTGTCTTAGACCAAAAACAAAGTGCTGACAAAACATGGTGGAGGGTCATGGAACCTCAGTCAAAATAGTAAGTTGACAAAAGTACAGATAGTCAAAATTGTTTTGCCTGCACAGGCTATGTCTGTGTACAGCAGGGCTGGGCAACACCGGCCCTCCAGATGTTAATGAACTACACATCCCAGGAGGCTTTGCATTAGTTTTGCTATGTGGCCATGCTGAAACTGATGCAAGGCATGCTGGGATGTGTAGTTTATCAACATCTGGAGGGCCGGTGTTGCCCAGCCCTGGTGTACAGCATATTTGGCCATAGACCAAATACCTCAGTCAAAATTTTAATGATTTGCCTTGTAATCAAATGCCCCTTTAAAAAATGTCTGCGTTCGGCCAGCATCCCACACTGCTCCCGAACGTAAGCAGAATTAATTCCGCCAATATGTTTTAAATGGTATCCCTGAGACCCACAGAGCTATAAACTACAGTATGTGCAGTCATCAAATCCACCATAAGCATTTGGCTTTTAGTAATTTTATTTATATTTAACTCTCCTCCCCCACAAATAGTTATTTTTTGTTTATTTGGGACTTATCTTTTAGAAATTGGAGGTCCATTCTTAAACTGTCGGATACATCCACTGCTAAACAATTTAAATTGCCACTTTTCAGCTAATAATTTATTAGGGATCATATGGTGCAGAGTTGAACATAACAGACTTCTTTCCTCCATCAGTGTGCAAAAGAAATGGTTATTATAGCCCATAAGCAAAGGTGGCCTGAATTATGCAGTGTGCCGACAACTATCTGTGTGATTAGTTTGATATATATGTAGTTTGATATATATGTACAAGTCTGTACTTGGTCCAAAGGATACATGTGAAATCACATACCCACAGTGAACTTTGCCTATGTCAGAACACACCACAGGAGAACAGAATTGGCACTATTTGCCTCATTTGAGCAACTGCAAAAACACGCAGCAGTCCGTAAACGGCAACTGCGCAACTTAGCACCATTTAAAGGCTACTGAGGATTTCTCATTTATTAAAATCCAAAAAGCAATTGTTACCCATGTTGTGAAATGCATGACTAAAATAAGACCGCGAAATTCCCTAAAGATAAAGCTATGGGGGATGCAACATCTGAGCCATTTTAAGAGGTGGATTTCATTCCCCTGTAAAACTGCACAGACAGTAACACATAATTAGGGATGCCAATCCCGGGTCATTTTTTCAATCCCGGGATCCGGAATTGAAAAATGCTCAATCCCGGGATTGGCATCCCCACCAAAAAAAAAAAACATTTTTAGCATAGGACCCGCACATCTACTTACATTAGGGTGCGGGCGGGTGGCCGGGAGTGGGTTTGGAGGTGCACGGTGCCTCCCGGCAAGTGCACCTCCATAGAAGACAGCAGGCGGGCGGAGGCAGGCGGGCGGTGGAGAAGAGGCGGGCAGGCGGAGTCAGGCCGGCGGCAGAGAAGAGGCGGGTAGGCGGTCACTGGTGACGTGTGGCCTGCGCAGCGTGACCTCTACTGTAATGCTACGCAGGCCGCACGCCGGGTCAGGTTACGGGAACAGCCGAAATCCCGGGATTGGATTCTCCAATCCCGGGATTGAAATCCCGGACTTTTTCTAGGCCAAATCCCGGGATCCCGCCGATCCCGGGATTGGCCACACTACACATAATGCCCTTGCACACAAGGTGGTTACATTTATTAGGTCATGAACCCTTATAACATGATCTTGTGACAACAACCTACCCTACTTATTTGTATATAGTGTTTGACAGGATTAGATCAGAAATTCTACAATTAAGACCACACGACTAATACCATGGTTGTGAATCACATCCCCCAATATTACATTCCCATTAAAAAAAAAAAAAGTGTGCTTAACCACCAACAGGGCTGGTTTCTATGTCCAGAGGTAGGTGGACACTGTGTAGTACTATATTTTCTCATGGTAAAAAAAAAAAGTCACATAATATTTGATTGATTTATTATATAAAGAGTTCCACATAAAACACCTACAGTTGTTTAAGAAGTAACAAATTATCTATAATATAATAAAGAGGATTACACACTAAAACAAGGGTACAAGCCACATGGTTATTGCCAGGAACGGCACCATTGGGGGAAATATAATGGAAGATACCAAAATATATTTGCCACAATTTTAGAAAAATAAGTCCATGGCATTTTGTTATTTACAGCAAGCATTTTACCTCACAAATATAGAAGATGCCTTATAAATAAACTGAACACTGGCATTTTTTATAATACTTTTTTAAACAAAGTATTTAAATTCTTAAAGATTACAAAGAAAGAACGTTGCCTGGGTTATTCTAGTCCTGGAGAAATGGAAGTACAAATATCCAAAGGAGAGGTATTGTGCATAAATAGAATAAAAAAATAATAATAAAAAAAAGCATTTCTAAAAGCCTAGCCAATTCACCAGTGACCGTCTATAGTGTGGTTAGGGGTTGTAACTGCTAGCATAGTAATGCTTGATCAGTGGCTATGCTAAACAATTAGCAGTATTTATTGTATTTTTTTGACAACCAAGGGAAAAGTACTTTGGATGCAGTACTATAACACAGTACAATATGTTTCTTATATGGCAAATACATGCATAAAATTCAGATTGACAATGATAACACAATCCCCACAATATGGTATTACATTTGTTGGTAATTACTCAATGCAACCAGTAGGGCCAGGAATCAATGATGTGTGGAACAAACAATCAGCTCTTAAGATTCAAGCCTACTGCTTATGAATGGCCCTCTACCATATTTACATACTGACAACGCTGTTCTAGAACATGGGGATGACAATGAATTGCATAATACAAAGTTGTCTAAAGGCAGTTTCAGTTTAATTTACATGTCAGGCAGCTGAAGTGTCAGTAGAATTGCAGAAAAAAAAAACAACAAAACTAAATCTTCAACTTCTGTAGTATGAAACATTAGAGGTCGCCAAATATCCATAATATATTCACTCCAGATAAACCAAGATTGACTCTCCTGGGAATAAAAAAAGAAAACAGCTTTGAATATAGGAGTTGTTAAGCCATTGTAACACACACAGCTATATATGCATCAGCTTCAAAAGTGATAAAATGGGAGAGTGATAAACAGCCAGCCAATCAGCTCCTACCTGCCATGTTACATCATGTGTTTGAAAAATGTCAGTTAGGAGCTGATTGGTTGGTTATCACTCTCCATTTTATCACTTTTATAGCTTCGTGCATCTGGCCCATAATAACCACACAGCATTACAAAGCAGATGCACCTACACTAAGAAGCATCGGTGCAACACTGGGACCATGGGTATTGCAGGTCCTCAGACTGGGCACAAAGGAGTTAAACTTTTGGAATGCAGCAGTGAGAGACTCCTCCTCCACAATACCCAGCCTGCCCCAGGCCAGTGAGTTTACTACTTAAAAAAACCTAAGTAAGGGAAAAGAGAAGCAGACCAAAAAACACACCCATACAGAACAGTATGAAAAAAGGATAGAGCCCAGTGTTCCACTATGGTTTCAGAATTAACAGGTAAGACCAAAAATCCTTTTTTTCCCTTCAGCCTATGGTATCTCACTGAGGCCATGGGACGTCCCAAAGCAGTCCCTCAAGGGTGACAACGCTCCCGACCTGCATGGAGGACCCTTTGGCCAAACGCTGCATCAGCAGAGGCAAATGAGTCAAAACTGTAAAAAAATGGATAAATGTATGAAAGTAGCTGCTTTGCAAATCTGCTCAGGAGAGGCACCCCGGCCTGCCACCCAAGAAGCTCCAACCGAGCAAAGTGGAATGGGCCAGAACCAAAAACGTAACGCCCAACAGCAAATAAGCCTGAAGAATGGCTATCCTGATCAACCGTGCAATGGTTTGTTTAGAGGCTGGCCAGCCTCTCTTATGCATGTCATACAAGATAAACAAGGGGTCTGTCTTTCGAAAAGGTATCAAGTTTAGTGTCGCTAAATTTGAGTCCTCTGAAGGAAGACCGGAAATTGCAAAAGAAGGAATAACTATCTCCTGGTCAATGTGAAACACAACTTTAGGAAGCTAGTCCAATCGGGTGCGTGTAAGGCCTTTAGTACAACAATCAAATCCCATGGATGAACTGGTGAAACAAGGTGGCTACAGGTTCAAAACACCCTGTAAAAAGGTCCTAACAGCAGAAGACGGAGCAATTCTCTTCTGGAACAAAACAGACAATGCCGATACCTGAACTTTAAGGGATGCCAGGTGCAGTGCCCCTTCAAGTTTGACTGCAAGAAAGCCAAAAGGGGAGAAAGTACTGGCAGGGGGGGACGGGACGACCCCCTTGTTGGGAGCACCAGGTTAAATATGTTCTCCAAACTCAATAGTAAATGTGGACCATAAGCTGGGAAGTGAGGAGAGTAGACCTCCTCAGACGGGAAGATGGAGACAGAGACCTGCACTGAGGAGGTGGGGACGGAGCTATGTTCCATGGAGAAAACCCCCAGCCCAGAGATAGATCATTTTAACTATAGATAATTCACTGGTGACCTAGTGGGGAGCCTGAATGATGGAGACCCCCGCTGCTTCTGCAGCCAGCAGTAAAATGCAGTTAAAAAGGTAGGAGCGGGGGTCCTCCTGGAGGGAGTCTGCTTACCGTACAGCCAACTTCCTGCGCCGTCACAGCTCTCCGATTTCCGAGATATCTGGCCATGGAGGTCAGATACCTGGCACAGTGCAGCTGTAACGATGCAGACGGGTGCGCTGTATGAAAACAGAACCCCAGCAGCTTGAAAATTAAAGGAAAAAAAAAAATTAAATGAAGTTTAAAATCAGGGCTAAAAAACGCCCTGCTCCTAAAGGTGTGCCCTTTCCTGAGGCACCATTGGAAAAAAAAAAACTGACTGGCCTGGGGCAGGCTGGGTATGAAGGAGGACCAGCCTCTCCCTGCTGCACTCCAGAAGTTTGCCTCGTTGGTGCCCGGTCTGTGGACCCATGGTCCCAGTGAGACACCATATGCTGAAGGAAAAATAGGTGTGAAAATTGCCAAGCAAACCTTTTTAATACAGTTTCTCAATGCTTGGACAGAAGTGAGCGGTGTGTGTGTGTGTGTGGTAGGGTGGGTACGCCTTAGGCTGATCAAAAAAAGAAATAAAAAAAACCCTCTCATATCTGAACAACTAATTGTGCATATTGTCTTATGTGTATGCTGAATTGTGCACTCCTGCGCTTCCCATGCTGCACTGTTAACCAGACGATATTGCACACAATGCTGTGCATATTAAATAAAGAACAGATCAGATATCATTCGGTTATTTATTAAGCCTTCCTGGTGTGTACCAGCAATCTTGCATAGTTCGAGGCAAAGGTAAATCTTCAACCATCTGCAATTGGTCTTCTTAATGTGTACCCAACTCTTAAGCAGCCCATACACGCTGCGATGCGGGCTGTCCGATGTGTGCTTTGAGGTGTGCGCTCCCGCGGCACCTCATCGCACAGAACAAAGTATTGCACATAGAGGTGACAAAAGCAGCTTCACAAAAATTAACAGATAGAGGGCCAGATTCTCTAAGCTTCAAAAGTGATACAATGGAGAGCAAAGCCAGCCAATCAGCTCCTACCTGCCATGTCACAGACTGTGTTTGAAAAATGTCAGACAGGAGCTGATTGATAAAATGGAGAGTGATAAACAGCCAATCAGCTCCTGTCTGACATTTTTCAAACACAGTCTGTGACATGGCAGGTAGGAGCTGATTGGCTGGCTTTGCTCTCCATTTTATCACTTTTGAAGCTTAGAGAATCTGGCCCTAATTATGATGTGCAATACTTACATATCTGTATGTGAAAGTCTTATTTTGAATAAGAACCACAAAATTTGGTTTGAAAATAGGCTGCACAGCGTGGAACTCTCAGTGGTGCAGCTGATGCAAATCACCGGGGCCTGATACAATGAAGGGGTCTACAGTAGGTGGCATGAGTTAGTCTGCGGCCGTTGCTGTGCTGTGACACTATGTTCCTAAATAAGGAATGCCACACCTGGTTCAGCTGAAGGAAGAGCCCATCCCTCAGAGCACACAGATTACAGAGCACATGCACAGCATGCCTGGAGATTTAGTCCAAACACAGCTTTTGACAGGTTCTCATGACCAGCACCAACATTTAAAACCTAAGGAGCAGACCTCCACATGCTGCACTTCTACCTCGGGTCTAGGTAAGCAAATATGTGTTTGTCACCCACTGCCTGCCACACTCACCTACTGTATCTTCCAGTCACCCTCAACATCTCCCAATCATCCTCTGCCTGTCCTTGTACCCTATGAAATAAACCCACTGCTTCTACAGTCACCCTCTGCCTCAAACCCCACCACACCCCTCAGTGTTCTATACAGCAATATTGCATGCTGGACATATGCTAAAATGCATGCTATATGATGCCGTCCATAATCTTCCACAGATTTTTGCTGCATATTAAGTGTGTGGAAGTAAGGAGTAAAACGGTGTAAGCATACAAGGAATTCTACAGTAACTTACCCAAGCATCCCAGATTCTTTGGTCTTTATTATGTACAGGAACATAAGTAATGTGTGAAACAAATTATTTCTTCCCTTAAAATACAAGAGATAAAGAAAAAAGGACATTAGTCGCATGTGCATTACACATTATTCTCCCATCCAAAACAGACATCCATATATGTTGGTTAGTGATATCTAGCTATAAACATACACATATGACAGCTACGGTAGGAATAGGTCCTCTTCATTCATATCTGCCAGACTGAGGGTCTTCAGATCTTTAGACAACATTGTGATAAAGGAAGATTTATGTACTAAAGTTAAATTCATTTGAGGACAGTGACCCCAGAGCTGCTGCAGTATAATGGTGGAACCAGCAGTGCAGGCATTTTAAAGTGTCAAGCTTGCCCACAGCTCCAACTCTTCACCAACAATTTATTTTACAAGTGTCTTATACAGCAAAGTAAACTCCGAAGGGCAAATATGCAGACAAGACAATTTAGAGCAAATAAACAAAAATAAATGGGTGTGGATGGAAAAGGTCCTACAGTCAGTAGGTCAACATTGACAAAAAAAATCAACATGCAAATAGGTAGACATTCACAAAAGGTCAAGGAAAAGCTAGACAAAAGTATTTTGCACTAATGTGTACCCTTAGTCACATTCAGATGTGACAAACAGCTTCACAAGAACGAGCAGATTAATTTGCAATACAGTACTTACATATCTGTGGGTGAACGTCTTAGTTTGTATATCATGTATGAATATTACGCTATCATACAGTAACAAGCTCTTCACTGCAAAAAAATATTGTCCATGGGTTGGAGAAAATCTTTCCTAACCTGATCTCCACAAACTCAATGGCAAACAGTAATTGTGCATGAAAGTCCGCAGAAACAGTTTATATTTAAACGTGTAACCTACAGAGGTTGTGTTGCAGGCAATAGCCACGTAACCAGTTAAGAAATTTTGGCTTGCTGTAATCAAATTCTGCCCAAGCAGTTCAAAAATAAAACAAAGTGTAACATGTATTCTAATGGTGTGTACACACGGTCAGATGTGCCTTAAGATCCTATCCACGATCCGATCAGGTAGGATCGTGGATAGGATCTTAAGGCACATCCAATTTGCATCCAATCTTGACTATATAGTGCAGATCTGCACTATATAGACAAGGCAGCCAAGACTTTCTGGTTTCCGATACGTGAACGCGCATCGGGATCGGATCGGGATCGCAAGGGTAAAAACCCTTGCGATCGGCATCCGATTCCGATCCGATGTTGACTAGATCGTCAACATCGGAAAGGAAATCGGACCGCGTGTACACACTATAACACAAGTGCAAGCACAACCAGTTTCTAACCACCTGGTTGTGTAACAGTTACCTTTGGCAAGTTGTAGATGTGCTTCTGGTAGACCAGTTCATAGTGGGGAGGATTAATACTGCTCTGGTGGATGCAGAATACATTTTCATTTGTGGTATCTAATCAGAGAAAAGCAAATACCACACATAATTAATTAGTGGCTTATGGTAATGTTGCTGCATTTCAAAGAAATAACATCCAGTACTAGACTATGATAAATGCAAGTTTTATAACGCAACACTAATACCTATTTCACACCACCCCTTAAACCCAGATTATTGCCAGGTTGACCAAGGTAGAGGTGCTGTGTGAAAGCACCACACCTTACAACCCGGGTCGACTAACCCTGCAATTTGACCTGGGTGAAAAGAAGGACTCCACTCCTGCTACTCGCCTTCAACAAAATCTGCACTGGCTCGTCAATTCCCCTCCAGAATCCTCTTCAAACACCTCACACTCACATATAGGACCATCTCTAATTCCACGCTAAAATTCAGGACTTTGCCCGTGCTGCACCCCTTCAGTGGAATGCACTCCCTGGCTCCATTAGACTCTCCCTAACCTTGCAAAGCTTCAAGCGGGGACTGAAAACTCACCTATTCATAAAACCGTACCCTTCCACTGCATAACCTAGTCCTGAGGCTGGTCCTCCGACCCCCTGCCTCATGCCTTGACCATCTCTGCCTACTTACATCCTGCTATCAAGCCACTTCCCACTTGCTTTCACCTCATGTATTCTGTTTGTCTCCCATTACTAGATTGTAAGCTCCTCAGAGCAGGGCCCACTTTCCTCCTGTTGTCAAAGCCCTCTTCTCTTCACATTTCAATCACAGCTCTCACATACTCATCGACCATCTTCGTCCACATACAACATACACCAGCCTCTAGTAGTACGTTGACGTCAACAATCCGTGCCCCCACTGTATTCTAGTTATAGCAGAGGTTACAATTCTGTATATTTTGTCAAACAGGACATTGGGTCATAAAACACCTTCTTAACCATTCTATGTTTAAATCATGCCATAAACCAAAGTGATTTTAGCAAGCTTTCTGGTCAGACCTAAAGTGATGAAACAAGTTTGACATCCCTACATTAATATGGAATCAGATGGATCAGCCCCTCTAGGGAACACAGATTTACTTCTTTCTAATCTGCTTATCCCTTTTGCTGTATCTGTGGTTATAAGCTCCTTGAATGTACATATACACACACACATTCCGAGAGTTATATACATTACTAGTAAGCCCCCTCGATGCAAAAGATTTGAAAGCTAGTGTGCTACCTTCTGTATTTGGGCATGTGTGAGAAACAGGTGTAGTTTCACTCTCTGCCAGAAGATGGCTTTTCACACTATATACACACACACACACACACACACACACACACAGCCTGCTGATCCCACTGGTCCTGTCTTGTTGTGAGAGGTTTCTACCTGAGGAAGGTCCTTGATAGGACCGAAACGTTGTATTACTACTTCAGATGCCTGAATAAAAAACTGCTTTGATGAGCCCTGGGTGAGTGCCTCTTCAGAGACAGAGACACATATATATATACACACACACATAATACTTACCAGGTTTATCTGGTGTCTGTACAAAGTGCTGAGAGGTGAAGGTTTTCCCATCAGGATACTTGGGATGAGGAGGTAACCGAGAGTCAAGGTATGTACAGAACATATGCATGACAATCTAAAAGGGGTGGAAAACAAACCTACGTTATATAATAATAATAATAATAAAAATAAATAAATAAATAAATAAATATATATATATATATACACACATACATACACACATACACACACACACACACACACACACACACACACACACACACACACACACACACACAACCAAAAAATAAAATGGGAAAACAAAGAGCATATAGTGAACAGGGACAAATCGTTTTTGTACATACGCAACTACACATCTGCACTCTTGCATATTTACGATCGCATTATGCGTTACAAGCATCATAAGATATGTGCAACCTGAAATCTATTGATCTACATTCTAGAGGGAAAAAAAGATTTTTGGCTTACCTGGAAAATCCATTTTTACTGAACCCATGGTGGACATTGGAACAGTGGGGTGTGGGTTGAGTGTCAGATACAGGTACTAAAGAGGTGGTTTATTTAAGTGCACCCAGGCTCCTCCTTCATGCCCCCTACAGACCCTGTTTGTTATACAGTTAGCCGTATGAGGTACAGGAAGAGAAGAAATAGAAACAGACAGAAAGATGTTGAAATCATCCTCCTGGTCAGCCAGGTGCGCATGGGTAGGCGCCCAGTGTCCACAACGGATTCCGAAAAAAAAGGGATTTTCCAGGTTTTTTTGCTTTAACCTTGAGTGGTGGGTTTACCTGGGGCAGGTTTGTCCTGCCCCAAAAATACCACTCAAGCTGCACTGCAGCCGCTGCTCCCCTGGGGCTGCTGCGTCTGGCTTTGGCTTTTTGCAGAAGTTTGGGGCCTTGGACTCGGGTGTTTGGGTTCCCAAGCGGCCCGAACTTCCTAAACTGGGCCTGGCATCGATGGGGGGGGGGGGGTCGCAAGGGATGTATGTGCTCACACACGTAACAATCAGTAGCATGCTTGGAAATTTCCCATTCCTGCAGTGCAGCTCAGCCTGAGAAATTTCTAGATATACCACCGAAGAGGTTAATGCCACTGGTGGACAATGGGACAGTGGAACATCCCAAAGCTGTTCCCTCACAGGCTGAGCTGCATTGGGGACATGGCACCAAAAAGCAGAATCTGACGTGGCGAACGTGTTAAATCTATGACCACGAATGAAAGGGTGAGACGCACACAAGTCCCAGTCCCTATCTTTGCCGGGCAAAGAAGAGAGGCGCTACATCTGTATATACGGGTACGTGAGGGCTTCCTTGCCGCAATCATGTTCTAACTACATCAGGAGAAACACACTTTGCTCTCAGTTTTGCTGTTTCAAAAGCCAGGCTGTTAAGTCAACCGGGGAAAGTCTGGGTTAAGACACTTCACCTGTGAGAAGATCTGGCCGTAGAGGAGTTGCCACAAGTGCGCTACTGACATTGGTCAGGAGATCTGCAAACCTGGCCCTCCAAGGCCAGGGGGGATCCAGGAGAATGGCTATTGTTGTCTCCTGTTTGAGCTGCCGAAGACGACGAGGGAGTAAGGCCACCACAGGGAAAATGTACAGCATAGAGAACGGTCATGGGGCGGACAGGATGTCTACAAAAAAATCTGGTGTGGGGTCCGTAGCATGGAAGCATGCAGATGAAGCAGGAGGCAATGGAGGTCTATCTGTGGGAGTGCCCATCGGTCGACCAGAGCTTTGAAGACGTCCAGGTGGAGAGGCCATTCGCCTGCATGAATGCCCTGCTGGCACAGAAAATCGGCCTCCCAGTTCTCCACTCCTGGCGTATGTAATGCTGAAAAGGTTAATAGGCGACATTTTGCCCAATGGAGGATCGGAACAACTTCGTTAAGGCGGCCCTGCTCCTGGTCCCACGATGATGATTTATGTAAGCAACTGCAGTTGCATTGTCCAACTGGAATTTTACTGCTGTGGAGTGGACAAGAGACTGAGCACTGACCAGGGCTGGGTAAATGCCTCTGAGCTTGAGGATATTGATGGAGTGTTGACTCCTCCCGAGACCAGCATCCATGAAACAATTATCTGCCCAAAACTGCTCCCCCAGCCCCTGAGACTGGCACACGTTTTTAGAAAGACCAAGTCCTGGATAGTAAATAGACGACCCTTGGGAAGATTTGAGGCATGAAGCCACCAATGGAGGGAGATTCTCACCCTTCTGGAAAGGAGAAATGTCTGATCTGATCCCCAGAGGAGAGTGGTTCCAATGACGAAGAATCTCCAACTAAAGGAGGTCTGGAGAACAGCTGGGCAAACTCCATGTTAAAACATGAGACCATATTCCCAAAGATCTTCAGGCAAAGGTGAACTGAGACTGTGGTGCGTGAGGAATTCCCACAGAAGGGCCTTCACTCAAACACTGAAAGTTGGTGCAATAGCAATTGCTTTTTGAAAAAGCCACCCTGAGCACAGTAAAAAGCGTTGAAGGAGATCAATTGTGCACCCAGGACTGTGACTGCTACCGCCCTTGCAACTTTTGGTGTTTGATTGAAATCTACTGGCTCTGGCAAACATCTCAGCCACCACTCCAGGAGCTGGAGGAACATTCAGCTCTCAAAGATCTTGATATCTGCCCTGGCATAACTGCAGATGGCAAGGCATGGCGCATCAACCATACCAGCAGCCATGCAGGGTGCAGCCTCAATCAATTCTGGCCATTATTGAGCCCCGGCCATGTAAGCTGTAATAAGGAAGACAATGTGATAAGGAGGATGCTTAATATAATGCTGGACATAATCCTGCAACGGAATATAGACTGATACTGGGTTTCTTACAACACCACAGTGCGCACGATCAGCCGGAATGGCTTAACCAACTTAAAATTCCTGTACATCCAAGGATACTTATCCCAGCTACAATCCATGCACGGCATAATCACCAAACTTCAACCATACTATAATCTCCCTGATACTCACAATTCTGTGCACATTGCCTCTTCCATTATGCACTCCCCTCTTCTAAGCACTCATGAGCTCTTTACTTACTTCTCTACTTGTACTTTCACATCCACATCCTATCGCCAATACAAAAAACCACAATCATCCACCTATATCTATCTCTCCTTTTTAATCTTATTAGCTGGTGACATATCACCAAACCCAGGCCCCAATAACCTGTCCCATTCAGATTTAATTGCTTCTAAGACTAGAAATTCATCAAACCTCATAAATATCACATGCCTCCCACCACACCCCAAACAACTTAAATGTGCCCTATTGAATGCACGCTCTGTTTGCAATAAATTAACATCCATCCATGACCTCTTCATCTCTCACAATTTCAACCTGCTGGCTATTACAGAAACCTGGCTCACACAATTAGACACGGCATCACCTGCAGCACTGTCACATGGAGGTTTCCATTTCACTCACACCTCCAGGCCTGGTAACTGCAAAGGAGGTGGAGTTGGTATATTACTGTCACAAGACTTCACATACTCCGTTCTACCACCAGTTCCTTCACTCACATTTACATCATTTGAAGTTCACTCTATTAGGGTTTTTTCCCCTTTCTCTCTGCGTGTGGCTGCTATCTATCGCCCACCTGGGCTTCCCAAATCTCAATTTCTGGAAAATTTCTCTGCCTGGCTTCCCCATTTCTTATCCTCTGACATCTCCACTATCATCCTGGGTGACTTCAATATTGCTATTGACAGTCCACAATCTGTGCATGCTTCCAAACTCCTCTCTCTAACCTCCTCTCTCGGCCTCTCCCAGTGGTCCGACGCCGCTACTCATGTGGAAGGTCACTGCCTGGACCTTGTTTTCACCAGGCTATGCTCAGTCTCTGATTTTACTAACACTCCCTTCCCTCTCTCTGTTCACAATCTCATAACCCTCTCGCTCTCCTCCATTACCCCAAGCTCACTGACACAGAAATCATGCATGCCTACTCTAACCCGCAGAAATACTAAAGCTATAAATTTTTCACAACTTACCACCTCCCTGCAACAACAGCTCTCACTAATTTCTACACTTACCTCTCCTGACTCTGCTGTTTCCCACCTCTACCAGACTCTTGAAACAGCCCTTGATGAAGTGGCTCCAGCTACCCACTATACCCCACGTAGGCTTAGATGCCAACCATGGCACTCCAAAGCAACAAGACAACTACGAAATCAGTCACGTAAATTAGAACGCCAATGGCGTAAATCTCGTAATATGACTGATTTCCTCACATATAAGACTAGCTACTACTCCTACTGCAATGCTTTGGACACGGCCAAACAAACATACTACCAATCTCTCATCTCTTCTCATGCCACCAACCCTAAGCGACTTTTCAACACCTTCAAGTCTCTTCTGTACCCTCCCCCTCCTCCCCCACCGGCTACCATCAGTGCACAAGAACTTGCCTCCTACTTTAAGGACAAGATTGATAACATCCGAGATGAAATGGTATGCTCTTCTACTACCTCTAACCCGCTCTCTTCCCTACCTGAACCCTCTGGCACTTTCTCTTCATTTGAGCCCACAAATGGAAAGGAAGTATCTGCACTCTTCTTATCCTCCTACTCTACTACCTCTCCCTTTGATCCTATACCTGCACAAGTTATAAAAAAATCTATCTCCTGTGCTTATTCCAACCTTAACTAACATCTGCAATCTCTCTCTTGCTACTGGTACTTTTCCATCTCTGCTCAAACATGCAGTGATTACTCCTATTCTAAAAAAACAGAATTCTGACCCTAACTCTCTCTCTAACTATCGTCCTATCTCTCAGCTCCCATGCCTCTCTAAGCTACTGGAGAGACTTGTCTACTCTCGCATCACAAACTTTCTTAACTCTCACACCCTATTAGACCAGCTTCAGTCAGGCTTCCGCTCTCAACACTCCACTGAGACAGCACTGACTAAAGTGGTGAATGATCTGGTAACTGCTAAGGCTAAAGGCCATTACTCACTACTTATTCTTCTAGATCTATCTGCTGCATTTGACACTGTGGATCACACTCTTCTTGTAGAAACACTACACTCCCTAGGTCTTAATGATACAGCCCTTTCCTGGTTCACATCTTACCTATCTGATCGCTCTTTCAGCGTTCGCTTCTCTGACTCTACTTCCTCTTCACTACCTCTGTCAGTCGGAGTTCCGCAAGGCTCAGTCTTAGGTCCTCTGCTGTTCTCCATCTATACTTCCTCTCTTGGCAAACTAATAAGCTCTTTCGGATTTCAGTATCACTTATATGCGGATGATACTCAAATCTATCTATCAACCCCAGACTTGTCACCAGTGGTTTTGGGCCGAGTTTCAGAATGTCTCTCTGCCATCTCATCTTGGATGTCTTCCCGCCAACTCAAACTCAATATTTCAAAAACAGAATTACTTATATTCTCGCCAACTAAGAACAGTTACCATCCTGATATCTCCATCACTGTTGACAACTCGACCATCTACCCTACCCCACAAGCTCGTTGCTTAGGGGTCATCCTCGACTCTGACCTGTCCTTTCTTCCCCACATTCAATCTGTCTCCAAATCATGTTACATGCATCTAAAGAACATATCCAAAATACGACCGTATCTCACACAAGACACTACTAAATCTCTTATACATGCACTCATTATATCCCGCATTGATTATTGCAATAGTCTCCTGACTGGTCTTCCCAAGAACAGACTCTCACCACTACAATCCATTTTAAATGCTGCTGCTAGGCTGATCTTCCTTGCAAGACGCTCATCATCTGCTGATCCGCTCTGCCAGTCCCTCCATTGGTTACCTGTATCTTACCGTATTCAATACAAAACACTTCTACTAACTTATAAAGCTATTAACCATACTGCACCAGCATATATCTCTGCACTTATCACAAAATATCTCCCATTTTGACCACTCCGCTCTGCACAAGATCTGCGTCTCTCTTCTGCACGGATCACCAGCTCCCATTCACTATTACAGGACTTTCATCGGGCTGCTCCCATCCTATGGAATGCCCTTCCACGCACAATAAGACTCTCCAATAGCCTCCAAACATTCAAGCGTTCCCTGAAAACTCACCTCTTCAGGCAAGCCTATAATGTTTAAGTTCTACATGCATAACCCTCTGAGGCACTTCTGTATTATATAGCTACCCTTCTGGACTTGTAACTTGGTGGGACTGCTATGGTATTACTGGTGCCTGTCCTTGTGTTTCCCCCTATATCCCTATAGATTGTAAGCTTGCAGCAGGGCCCTCCTACCTCCAAGTCTGTATGTTGGGTACTTATGTAGTATCTGGGCTGCCGATTTCTAAATCGGGTCGAATCGGGCACATCGCATCGCATGCGACCATCGATGCGATGCGATGCGATGACCCGATTTTTCCATAGGAATCAATGTTAAAATGGACTGAGTCCATTTTAACATGGAATTCAATGGGAAAAAGGGGTCCTTTTCATACCCCTACTATCCAAGTGGGCATGGAGTTGGATATAAACCTGTGGCGAGCGTAGCGAGCCACCGAGCCCGAAGCGTGGCGAGCGTAGCGAGCCCCGCGAGGGGACACAGAATACCGGCCCCTCGCGGGGCTCGCTTCGCTCGCCACGCTTCGGGCTCGGTGGCTCGCTACGCTCGCCACAGGTTTATATCCAACTCCATGCCCACTTGGATAGTAGGGGTATGAAAAGGACCCCTTTTTCCCATTGAATTCCATGTTAAAATGGACTCAGTCCATTTTAACATTGATTCCTATGGAAAAATCGGGTCATCGCATCCGATGGTCGCATGCGATGCGATATCGCATCGCATCGCATCTGATTGTATGCCTTAACTTAAGGCATACAATCAAAAAATCGGCAGCCCAGATACTACATAAGTACCGTATGTTGTTACCCAGTTTGTTTTATCACTGTCTACTATTGTAAAGCGCAACGGAATCTGCTGCGCTATGTAAGAACCTGTAAATAAATAAATAAATGCCCGCAATCCTACCCCCACCTCCTTACTCTCCATTTGGATGAAGAACTTTGAGAACATTACTACCATTTGGTGAGCTGGATTATTTGTAAGGAAGAAAAAAAAAACGGTACTTGTGAGTTATCTGGGCTGCCGATTTTTTGATTGTATGCCTTAAGTTAAGGCATACAATCAGATGCGATGCGATATCGCATCGCATACGATCATCGGATGCGATGACCCGATTTTTCCATAGGAATCAATGTTAAAATGGACTGAGTCCATTTTAACATGGAATTCAATGGGAAAAAGGGGTCCTTTTCATACCCCTACTATCCAAGTGGGCATGGAGTTGGATATAAACCTGTGGCGAGCGTAGCGAGCCACCGAGCCCGAAGCGTGGCGAGCGAAGCGAGCCCCGCGAGGGGACGGTATTCTGTGTCCCCTCGCGGGGCTCGCTACGCTCGCCACGCTTTGGGCTCGGTGGCTCGCTACGCTCGCCACAGGTTTATATCCAACTCCATGCCCACTTGGATAGTAGGGGTATGAAAAGGACCCCTTTTTCCCATTGAATTCCATGTTAAAATGGACTCAGTCCATTTTAACATTGATTCCTATGGAAAAATCGGGTCATCGCATCGCATCGCATCCGATGGTCGCATGCGATGCGATGCGATGTGCCCGATCCGACCCGATTTAGAAATCGGCAGCCCGGATAACTCACAAGTACCAAAAAAACAATTAAGTGCTGGAAACCTAAACTTTTGGTGATGCTTGTATTAGTATGATACTTGACTAATTAACTCATTTATTTTTGTGTTATATTATGATATTGTGCATTAATTGTATTTTTTAATGGAAACATAAAATATTTGATTCCAATTAAGCGCCACTTGAATATTGTTTTTTTTTGCTCTGTTTGGGGGCTGGCATACCTCCTCATAGTGGCTGCTAATATACATATATTTAGACCACTGCAAACTTTAGTGCCAAAGACATCACACCATACTGATGGCTGATCATCACCTCTTTAATTAAAGCATCTACCCTGGATTGAGTTATCGGACGCTCCTTAGAGAATGCAGATTCCTTGAGGCCTGACAATACCTCCCCCTCTGAATCCTCATCAGGCTCTGAAACTTCAAACTTCAGATACAGCAGAGGCTGCGGGACAAAGTCCTGGGGCCCTACACTTAGAGGAAGGCACCAGTATAGTTTGGAGTGAATTAGACACCTGTACCAACCATTGAACAAGGACAGAGGAGATTCACTTGGAAATACTCATCTGTAGGCAGCAGGTTGTTCAGAGATACTTGCCATCTCCACTGGCTTTAAGGGTGTCCGTGCAGCTACAAGCTGAGAGGCCAACTCCTTCATTGCTAAGGAGAAGGATGCAGCCCAGTGAGGCTCAACTGACAGGTCAACCTACCTAGAGTAGCAGACACACACACACACCTGTATGATCCTGGACTAAGGAATAAAAATTCTCCTCACAATTAGTACATGTGTAAGGGTTTTGCTTTAGTAAAGGACCCCTTATGGGACATTGTGACACTCACAGCACATACAAGTTATAAATTCCCTGTACTATGGTCATGCTCACAGTATAATGCAATATAAGCAACGCAGAAGTAACAGTGAACAGTACAACTTTAACTGCAAAGTGTAAATCCACAGCTAAACTGCAACACCCTCTGTAGGTGTGTGCGTGTGCCCCCATATTAGACCCCATTTTTTATGCTAACTAGACAGATGGAAAAATGCTAGGCACATTGAAGATCTGTACCGACACCAAGATAGTGTGGCATCAAAGTGAAGAAACTTGGTCCTGTAGGGAGAGGCCTGAGGAGTTGGGAGACCTTCTTCCCTGCAGCATTGCTGGAGCAATAGCACATGAACTCTGTCCCCAGAGTGGGAAAAAACCTAGTACAGACACCAGCTCTGGGG
Organism: Crinia signifera; assembly: GCF_055691185.1. Classification (NCBI taxonomy): domain Eukaryota; kingdom Metazoa; phylum Chordata; class Amphibia; order Anura; family Myobatrachidae; genus Crinia; species Crinia signifera. The sequence continues at coordinate 192,425,916 of NC_139220.1, forward strand.
GTGGGAACAGAGAACTGGTTTCCCTCCTGGAAACCACTAGAGACCTGGGCGTAAAATGGCACTCCCCAGAACTCAGCGTCTCTGGTTGTCTAGTGTCCACGAGAAAATGAACAGGTGCTGCTGCCAGGGGGATGCACCCCTCCCCAAGCGACATCAAGGCTAGCAGCAAATCCCCCACGCCAAAAACGGCATCCCCACCGGCTGAGTCGATGGACCTTCGCTGTAACCTGTACCTTAAGGCACCAAGAAAAAAAAAACTGGGGTCTGTAGGGGGGCATGGCTGAGGAGGAGCCTAGGCTGCACTCAAAGAAACTATCTCCTTGGTGCATGGAGCTGAAGCTCTACCCACACCCCACTGTCCCAGTGGCATGAAAGAAAAATAAGTGACAATCACCTGGAAACTGTTGCAGCTGTGGGAAGTCTGGTAGGTAAATAGGATACTTGTAACTGAAAATAAACCACACCTAAAATAGGGGGAGTTTCACTCGCATCTGCACACCCTTACTATACATCACTTAAAAATATATGCCCCTGACACACCTGTTAGATAAGTGCTGCTCAAATGTCAGGAACAAGTTATGTGCATATAAGGTCTGTGCAAACTATTAGAAATAAAAGTAGTAAATTCAATATTGGAAGCTCATACCGCAGAGTCAGTGGGAAGATCAGTATCCCATTTCCTTCCTTTAAAGTCTCCACCTCTGTTCCAGCGGAAAGAGCTCATACATCCTCCATGGGATAATTCTGAGGATAAAAATTATTATTTTTTATTTATTTATATATAGACATACATACAAATACCAGCCTAAGATAGGATGGTCACGTGAACTAAAAAAATAGTTATATGTAAACCACTGTTGCATGTATAGCAATCTTCCGGTACTTATGTAATATCTGGACTCCCGTTTTTCTTATGAGACCGCGTCCCCTCGCGGGGCTCGCTGCGCTCACCACACTATATAAAATCAACTCCATGCGTAGTTGGATAGTAGGGGTATGAAAAAATGGGGTGCATTTAACATGGGAGTCCAGATAACACATACAGCAGGAGCAAGTTTCAGCTTTGCTCCTTTGGTCATGGCTATTCTATTGTTCTCAGCTGCAATACAATACGTATTGCAGCTGAGAACAATAGAATAGCCATGGCCAAAGGAGCAAAGATGAAACTAGCTCCTACTGTAAGTACCATCTTCCTTTTATTTTTAGCCAAGCTGCATTCCTACAGCATGCCACCTATAGAATCAATTCTGTAATGTGGCAAAAACATACCACACACCTAAACCTCTGATTAACCTATCTTGTTGTTTTGTAAATGGCTATTTGGCTTTGCTAATCGGACAGACTCCCTTTTATTAACCATTTGTTGGAAAGCCAGAGACTGAATATATAAAGCAACTAGCCCCTGAAAAGCTGCTTATTAAACACTATATTAACTCCTGTGGTTGGACGCATGTGTATGTTAATAAGATACCTTTGATTTGTGTGTTATTAGGATCACTGGCCGGTGTGCATTTATATATTATAATATGATAATTTTTTATTATTATTTTTAAAAATAAAAAAAAAATATATATATATATCTATCTATCTATCTATCTATCACAGAATGCCAAGCACTTCCTCCGATAAAGTTGCTGTGTGGGTGCCCGCACTGGGGGGTATTAGATAGTTGATCGGGATGTGCAGCACTCCAGTCAGAATCATTCGAAAATCAGCTTTATTAAGAAACAACAACGTTTCAATATCAGGTCGATATTGTCATCAGGTTAACATACATAGTGAAACAAACACATTAAATAGACAGTGAAATCAATGTCAGCTGGAGCGTGCAGGAAACTCGCGCCAAACGTGTCCAGAGACAACGTCAGCGTCTGTCTCAGACACACACCCCCACTGACATAGTACGCATTACATCACCAGTAGCCATGGAAACAACAGTAACAAAACAAAAAAGCCATTCGGAATATAGCACATTCTAAAATCAGCCATAAGAAAATAAAAAATTGAATGAAAAACATAAGAGCATAAAGAAATCGTGTAAGAAAAAAAGACAATCGGTAACAAGTGCCTGTGGTAAACAACATACACCAATTGACAACAGTCGACACGATGTCGACATAAATCTAATTTCATAAAATAGAAAAATACATATATACAAAATCAAGGTGAAGCATATAAGCAATATTACAAAGCACCAGGAGAGAAAATATCGGAGGAATTAATACAGCAATAAAAATTTAGAATATAAAGCCATGTAACAGCATGTCTTATAGTGATACCATATAGCGGGTCAGCCACCTTACAAAGAAATAAATTAAATTAAATCAGTAGTGAGGAAATGCCGGATTTCTCGTTGAGCCCATTCGGAGTCAGGGTCCCCAATCGTGCAATCCAGCGTGCCTCGCACTGAAGTAACATAAGTTTTCTATTGCCACCTCTAATCGGCACAGGAATATGGTCAATCATGCGATATCTAATGGTGGTCACACCATGTCTCGCCATCACAAAGTGCCGCGCAACCGGCTGATCGCTTAGACCGGTTGCTAAGGCTCCCTTGATGGCCGATCTGTGGGCAGCCATCCTGTCTTTAAAAGGTCTTTCAGTCTTACCAATGTAAGACAGCCCACACGGGCAGATAATCTGGTAGACAGTGTAGCAAGAGTTGCATGCAACTCTTGCTACACTGTCTACCAGATTATCTGCCCGTGTGGGCTGTCTTACATTGGTAAGACTGAAAGACCTTTTAAAGACAGGATGGCTGCCCACAGATCGGCCATCAAGGGAGCCTTAGCAACCGGTCTAAGCGATCAGCCGGTTGCGCGGCACTTTGTGATGGCGAGACATGGTGTGACCACCATTAGATATCGCATGATTGACCATATTCCTGTGCCGATTAGAGGTGGCAATAGAAAACTTATGTTACTTCAGTGCGAGGCACGCTGGATTGCACGATTGGGGACCCTGACTCCGAATGGGCTCAACGAGCAATCCGGCATTTCCTCACTACTGATTTAATTTAATTTATTTCTTTGTAAGGTGGCTGACCCGCTATATGGTATCACTATAAGACATGCTGTTAACATGCTGTTACATGGCTTTATATTCTAAATTTTTATTGCTGTATTAATTCCTCCGATATTTTCTCTCCTGGTGCTTTGTAATATTGCTTATATGCTTCACCTTGATTTTGTATATATGTATTTTTCTATTTTATGCAATTAGATTTATGTCGACATCGTGTCGACTGTTGTCAATTGGTGTATGTTGTTTACCACAGGCACTTGTTACCGATTGTCTTTTTTTCTTACACGATTTCTTTATGCTCTTATGTTTTTCATTCAATTTTTTATTTTCTTATGGCTGATTTTAGAATGTGCTATATTCCGAATGGCTTTTTTGTTTTGTTACTGTTGTTTCCATGGCTACTGGTGATGTAATGCGTACTATGTCAGTGGGGGTGTGTGTCTGAGACAGACGCTGACGTTGTCTCTGGACACGTTTGGCGCGAGTTTCCTGCACGCTCCAGCTGACATTGATTTCACTGTCTATTTAATGTGTTTGTTTCACTATGTATGTTAACCTGATGACAATATCGACCTGATATTGAAACGTTGTTGTTTCTTAATAAAGCTGATTTTCGAATGATTCTGACTGGAGTGCTGCACATCCCGATCAACTATATATATATAGAGAAACACTGGTATATACTACTCAAGGATCCAGTATTGGGACCCACTCTACCTACCAAACCTGCATTAATTTTTAGAAAGGCTAATAATTTGAAAAATATTCTGGCACCTAGTAAACTAAAGACATCCAGTAGTAATGCCCCTAGAAACACCTTCCTTGGCTTATCCAACCGGTGTATTCCGTGCAATAAATGCATATGCTGCAAATACATGGAAAGAAACTCCTTCAGTTTTAAACTTCCCTCGAATTACATCTACAAATTAGGGTCAAGTTGTACCTGTCTTACGAACTTTGTAGTGTACAGAATCACGTGTAGCTGTGGGTTAGCCTACGTGGGTAAAACCAAACGAATTCTGAAAATCAGAATTCAGGAGCATCTACGCAACATCAAAAACAAGTTCCTCCTGCATAGCCTGTCAAGACATTTCTCTGCTAAACATGATAGCAAAGTGGAGAAAAATAATTTCTCTTTCACGGTATTAGAGCATGTTAAAGTCAACCCCAGAGGAGGGGATAGGGAACTCCAGTTGGCTAAAAGGGAAAGTTACTGGATTTACACCCTTAATACCCTGATTCCCGAGGGGTTAAACGAGAATATCGATATTGTCTCTTTTCTGTAGCTCAGCTGAAATAGATTTTCTTTTAATAGATTTTCTTTCTGTATATTCACTTAGTCGCTCTGGACTATGTCCCATATCCTATTTTGAGACTATGTATATCGCATCTACTATATGAACTTTTTTTATTGTACACAAATGTATTCTAATTACGATTATTGTAAATGTACACCCAAACTGTTTTCTATTTGCCCAGTTTCTCTGGTCACTTAACCATACACATTTAGGGTTTACACACCCCTACTTTCATTTTATTTATCTAGGGTACTTCCCTACACCCCCACTTTTGCTCCCATTTGAGCACTTTTTCATTAAATAATTAATTAATTATAAATCCTATGATAACCTTATGCTTCACTTGTAGGAGGCTTCACCCTTATCTTTAAGATATATAAAAAAAAAAAAAAAAAAAAAAAAAAAAAAAAAAAAAAAAAAAAAAAAAAAAAAAAAAAAATTTCACAGTTCCATTACTTTTATAAGAGGCTCCACCCCCACCTTTAAGTATCATAAATCACCTTTGCCCTTTATATAGGGGCTCTCACATTTCACTTTTCCATTATATATGGTACTATCTATTACTTTATTACTTTTTTATAGGAATACTGAGAATTGTCCATCTGTGTCCCATTAGTACATTACAATCTTTTCCCCTTGTTGTCTAGCTGACAAGCATACTTTTAAAAGACTCTAGTCTCACGATTTCTGGCTGTCACTATCCCGGCACTTCCGGGTGACCACTCTGACAGGTTGGAACGCAGACGGCGATAGCCTGCGTTCCATACATCCTTCATCAGCTGACGCTTCCCCACTGGCTGTCAATGTCCCGGCACTTCCGGGTGGCCATTCTAACAGGCTGGAACGCAGACAGCGGTAGCCTGCGTTCCACGCGTCATTCATCTGTTGGCGCTCCCTCACTTCCGGGTATCGCATTGACATGGAACGCAGATAGCGGAAGCCTGCGTTCCATGTACACTCTGTACCTCACTGATTACAGGTCTCTTCCGCATCCGGAAAGCGCTAGGTGGAACGCATGGATAGCTTTTATGCGTTCCACCACCTGTTTATACACGCACCACTTATTATGGGTTCTTAAATAGGGTTTTTTTCCTACATCTTTATATATCGAATATCATTGAAGACCTCCCCTGCCGTATAAGACCTATAGCGCCCCTTATATAATTTTAAAAAGGTTAATTATGGTCTGACCTGGACCGGATATGGGGTATAATCCCTCCCCTATATAAGAAGGCAGCTTGTGTCCATTTAGTCTATCCTGGCTGCAGTGGAGTAAGCACCTACACTCCCATACTGTGGTAAGTGTTTAACAGTTTGGGTGCATATGTGAACTTTTTTACTATTGTGACATCTATATTTTTTTATCTGGAGGACTTTTTGAAATACTTTAAAGTGTATTGTTATTAGTAGCATGCTCTGTTTTTATTTCTTGCTTCATATTGCCTGGTGTTACTACTATCTGTTTCTTTGAGACTTAGAAATATATGAAATGATTTTTTATCTGTTTCTTTGAGACTTAGAAATATATGAAATAATTTTTTATTTCATTGACATGTTAAAGACCTTTCATTATATGGGCATGTTAATGATATATGTACCAATATTTGGAATGCTTTATGGTCTGAGCTTTCCTTTTCGTGCCCGGTTTATTCTGTATTACATTGTTACCATCATTGTTACTATTATGTACCTACCTATGACATCTATATAATGGTTACTCCGCCCCCTGGCCTGTTTCCGTCTCTTGTTATATATATTTCTAATATACCTCAGGAGGTTACTAATGGAGTATATGTATACTATACTTTGTAGGATTTTACTACCATTTTTTACTGAATGTGAGAAAGGAAGTCCCTACCTTCAAACTTGTAGGTTATATCCGCTTCTTTGGGTATGTACGATTATCCCCCTCTTTACTTTTATCTATGTAATTAGTCCATCTTCCTCGACTTTCTGGAATTTATATATCAATATTTATTACCTGTAGGCTATAGACACCTTTTTGCTCACCTTTGAAGGAAGTGTCTCCGGATCCCTAACCCTGGATTTTTATCCTTGGTTTTATTCTCCGTCCCTACCTACCCTGGTATGTGTATTTTATTCATCGGTCATTGCTTGCTCCTTTTTTCTATTTGTTGTTTTTTATTTTTATTTTTATTTTTATTGATTAAAGTTTTAAAGTGATTGTATGTTTAAATACATTATTGCAGATTTTAACAGACTGTACGTGTAAAGGAAAATTGTCCATTACTGCCATAGTTCTTTGGATTTCTGGCCCGTATTTGGCCATGGTATGTACAAATTGTATATGATGAAAATTTCTGTGCATCAGATATATATGAAATTTGTTTTGTGCATAGTTTGTGCCAACATCCCCCCCTCTCTTTACCACTTTTTAGCCATGCCCCTGATGAAGTCGTGTAGACGAAACGCGTTGGGCTTCCAATAAAGAATTGGTTTTTACACTCGAGGTCTTCGGTTTCATTTCTGAAGTTTACAAAAACTCCGTCTGAATATTAGTGACTCCAGGATCACATCTATTTTGGACTTATATTTTGTGGCTAAGTGGTATCACTTGAGCGCACTCTGGACACCCCCCATCTGTATATATATATATATATATATATATATATATATATATATATATATATATATATATATATATATATATATATATATATATATATATATATATATATATATATATATATATATATATATATATATATATATATATATATATATATATTCTTGGCACCGTTGTGTTTGGTGTATATATATATATATATATATATATATATATATATATATATATATATATATATATATATATATATATATATATATATATATATATATATATATATATATATATATATATCTATCTATCTATCTATCTATCTATCTTTTTTTTTTTTAAATAGACCAGATTTCTAGCGCTGTTTAATATATTTTTTTATTCTGTGTGATCTTTCCATTATAAGTTACCTTTTATACGCTCAAAGAGATATTCCTGGTTTGGAGTGACATCCAGATATTGCACTAGAACATTCAATGTAGGGATAAGCGGACCCTTTACAAGAGCTGCTTGTTTTAAACTGCTAATGCTGGATTCTAGAAATGGAGAGACAAGAAAAAAAATTAATTAAAAAAATATTTTCCATTAAACAAACCTCACTTAATTTGAATGTAGGAAAAGTACATACTGTATTTCTAAAAACAGTGCTGGTGATGGGTATATACTGTAGCTTCCAGAACATTTAAAAAAGACAACTCTAACCTATGGTTAATAAAAAATAAATAAAAAAAAAACTAGAAAAACGACTAGTGTCAGTCTATAGCACATCAAGAAAAGTGGAATTAAATATATATATCATTAATGAAATGAATTTCTCCTTTGCTATAGAACACTTAAAGCAACTGATCAGTCCATAGAGAAACTAGTATTACACCTCAGAAAAAAAACCATGCAGTTTATGCTATCTAGCAGTCAACTCACTGGGAGAAACAGCTCATCTAATCCACACTTAAGGTGTGTGCACATTATGCGATAAACCATATGTACAATTGTGTCCAGGAGGAATCAAACTTCATGGCTATTGAACATGTTAACACCTGAAGAAAAAGATGAAGAAACAAATATGGCGAAATAGGAAATGGATATACAAATAAAAAATACCTAGCTTCAAGAGAGCGGAATGCAGATTTTTAATTTAAGTGATTTAACACCATACGACGGTCTTATCTGCCTGCTTTTAGTATACCATCTCTTTTGAAGATATGGTCTTAATCTATATTTGAAATTATGGTCGCTATTATGGTTTCTATTATAAAGGAGCATCTATTATGATTCCAATCTCGGGTTTATTTTTAGAGTTTCTATTAAGGACTTATTCTAGGAGTACGATTTGGCCACGACGCCGACGTGGATAGTGGGGGTATGAAAAGGTCGGAGGATGCGTACCGCCGCCCCTTGCGGGCGCACTGCGCTCACCACACTTCAGGTTGGCGTTGATAGTGGGGGTGGCGTTAACAACGTGGGTGCATTTAAAATAGTAATAACCCATCAGGGTACCTGTACAATTAAAAATTGCATGCCATTGTAATGGCATGCGATATTAAAATTGTACAGTGCGGGTATTAGGACCAGAAAAATCGGGTCCCATTGCATACCTTAATTAGTGGTATGCGATGGTATACGATGGGCGCCGTGCTAGGAAACAAGTACCAAAAGAAATATAAAAAAAATAAAAAATGAAGAAATCACATGTATACAAGTTTTCATGGCCTTTGGCATGAACTTCAAAATTTAGCTCAGGTGCATCCTGTTACCGCTGATAATCATTGAGATGTTCCTACATTTTAACTGGAGTCCAACTTTAGGAAATTCAGTTGATTGGACATGGACATTTGGAGAGACCCACACCTGTTCATATAAGGTCCCACACTTGACAGTGCATGTCAGAGCATAAACTAAGGAATTGTCTGTAGACCTCTGAGACAGGATTGGAAAGGGTATAGAAAAATATCTGCTGCTTTGAAGGTCCCAATGAGCATAGTGGCCTCCATAAATAAATTGAAGTTCGGAACCACCAGGACTCCTCCTAGAGCTGGCCGGCAAACTAAACTGAGAGATTGGGGGGGGAAAAGGTTCATTAGCACAGCCTCCACTATTACCACAGCGGGAACTGGTTCACGCCCACTACTACATTACCGGCTAAGCACATCGGACTGCTCTGCCACCATCGCTACTTTACACAGTTGTAAAGGTTTTTGGGCTTTCTTACTTATTTTTAAAACAAGCCCCCCCCCCCCCCCCCCCCCCCCCCTATTTTCCTTAAAAGAGCTCATTATATATATTTATATATAATCCAATTGGATTTTCTCACCTCCTGGAGCCGCTCAAATCGTTTCTATACTTTCTAGAGCAGCCCCAAATGTAGTGGCAACAGTTGCGGGACTTACATATGGTAGGTTGGTAGACGGGGTATCAGGGTCATTAGGAAAAAGGCAAAAGCAAAAAACACCCCATAAACACAAAACTCCAGGTCTACGCAAAGATACCCACTCATGTAAGATTCCAGCTACAGCACGAGAAGCAGAACCTGCTAAATTAATTCTGAAGTATGAAAAAACATTGATCAGCCAGAAACTAAATGACACCAACTTCATGGCACATCAATCCAGGTGACTGTTACAAGTATGTACACTGTAGAAATTACCTCCAATTTGTAACTCAGGACATCCTAGCCTCCTCATCTGCATGTTCACAGACTCCATCTCTTGAACCAAAGGCACCAGAATGGTTTCATTAATCCACTGAAACAGAAGTGTTATACAAACCATCACTTAATGTAGGCAGAAAATATTTCAAAGTCCTCTGATGTTTTAATATATATATATATATATATATATATATATATATATATATATATATATATATATATATATATATATATATATATATATATATATATATATATATATATATATATATATATATATATATTTTAAAAACGCAGGTTTGGTATAAAAAAATAAATAAAAAAAAAACAATCACAAACATACATTTCGAAATTTCTCTGTCCATGAATCCATGTGGTCCAAAAGCTGACGATTCATTGCAATTCTTGCCCAAATCTGTAGAGATGAAATATACACATTTCCAATTACTTTCATATGCGACTTGAGAATCCTTTAAGAATATCAGGTTTACACTTCAGACCTGGGTGGACAACACATAGTACTGGCTCTACTGTGTACGCATTTGTAAAATGGAAACAAATATATTTTGCTCTTTAAATAAACCCCATATAAAAACTTTCTTTTCAACTATATTACTTTCAATGGAAGGGGTCTCTGGGGTGGTGGTCCTGCACCAATCTAGTTACTACACTGCCATATAGCCAGGATGTGCCTGATTATTTTAGCAAAGGTTGTGCCTCTACATAGAAAGAAAAGATCCAGCACAGCAGCTCTAACGGTCTCGGTTAAGGTGCCCATACGCGGTACAATTTAACAGGTGCAATGCGCGCTACCATGCACATAATAGCACACAGCACAAACGGTATGTGCTGCACATACTTTTTGTACTAGATTGCATCTCATTGCAAAATATATGCAATGCGATATAGTCCAAACTGTATACAATAATTGTACCGTGTATGTACCCCTTAAGAGCTCTGATTTCACCAAAACAATTTATATTGGTAAACAAAGGGGTTTGGTATATGGTCCAGACAGTCGGGATCCCGACAGTCATTAGCCCGACTGGCTGGACTCAGACAGTGGGGCAAGAAAAAAATATAAACCTTTATTTTAAAAGATCACATTCCAGTTCACCTTAAAAAGATGGCGATTAGTAAACAGTGACACACGGCGAAAATCATGCTGAAAGCAATTCGCCATCCGAGCATTGAATACATTCACGGGGAATGTAAGTGAAAATTCCATTAAAAAACAGCGAATAGCCGCAAGCATAAAAAAAAGACTACCTTCATTCTGAGCTCAAGCAGTCTGCTTATGTCTGGTTCCAGCAGTCATGTCGTTGGCTAGACAGCGATTTTGGTTTCATTAAACCAGGTACATTTTGATGGTGGAAATTTAAACACACTGACAATTTAATTTTGGCACATATAATATTCTATTGGAAAATAAAACATCAGTATTTAGAAAAAAGGAACACCAAGTCTACTAAGTCAGCGATCGGCCAGCATTCCGCACTGCCGCTGAACCTGGGGGTTATTAAATTAAGCCCTTAGAAGACATAATTATGGTTTCCCTGTAAATTGCACCTATTTTCACTGATTTATGTATGGAGCTCAACATCAGCCAAGGAGTATAAATTAAGCTCTGAAAATGTGTTGGTTTTTTTTTGTATACTTCTGGAAAATCTTGGTACTTGAAATCACTGGGGTCAATTCAATTCCGCATGCTGTAAATGGGAGAAAGCTCCTAGACTTAATCCAGTGCAGTGAATTAAATGCAAGTACACATGGGTGTTAAATTGCAAGAACTGGCATTCTCCAACTTAAGTGCCCCGCCACAATGCTATTCTCTGCACACTAGGGCACAAAACCGCATAACAGATGAAGTTTTGGACTGCGAGCAGAAATCCAACAGTCAGACTTAACAGCCTGCTCTCAACTAGAGGAGAGTAAGAAGGAAGAACACACTGTTCTCTCCCAGAAGTTACAAGAGCCTTACCAATGATTACATTGAAGAACATGGAAAAAAAGAAATAAAAAGGGTGTGTATCCAGTGTCTCTCAAAGTGGGAGATAAGAATTTTATGCAAGTATAAAAATACCATTCACACAGTCGCCCAGGTGGAACAATGGAAACAGTACATCCTAAATCTGGGTGTATGGGAAGGCATGCTCACAAGTTGTGGTGTAGAGCAGTGGTTCACAACCTCAGTCCTCAAGGACCCCCAACAGTGCACATATTCTAGGTCTCCTGGCAGGTGCACTCAATCACTGGCATTTTAAAAGATCACAGGTGGAGCTAATTAATTCACCTGTGATTCTGTGTGGAGACCTGGAAAACATGCACTGATGGGGGTCCTTGAGGACCGAGGTTGAGAACCACTGGTGTAGAGCACCTTAACATCCAGTACAATTTTTTTTACAAAAATATATATATAAAAAAAAAAAGGCAAAATCTGTAAAATTTTAATGAATGTGTATTAAAGCCAGATGTCAGCATAACAAAGTATAATGTATAAAGTATAATGTACTACCAAATATTCGAGAACCAGCTATACTGCACAAATGCATAAGCTGAAAACTACACTTCGCAATCTTCACAATTAGGGAAGCCAATCCCGGGGCATTTTTTCAATCCTGGGATTGGGAATTGAAAAATGCTCGATCCCAGGATTGAGTTCCCAAAATAATTTTTTTTTTTTTTTTTTTAAACGCCCCGGTCACCCCGCATTTTTACTTATTGAAAATCCCGGCTTTTTGGAGGCAAAATATTCGCAATGGTCTGTTTTTATGTGCCACTATCTCCTGTGGGCACTACAGTGGACCCAAAAGTGATTTGTCTTATTCACTTTGTAGTTCTGTGAACATACTGTAGGTTTTCAAGGTCCGTACAAACTTCAGACTTTAAGAAGAAAAGGGTAATCAGGAATACAATGCTATTAGAAAAGGAAGTGGAGACAACTTTGGGCTGAATGGAAGGACTGTCCTGTCTTCATGAAAGAAGGGAAGGAGTGCGAAAATACTCCCTAGGTGTGGAAAGTGAGAAGAAAAAAAATAAACCCAGGAATTTCAGATAAAACTTCCAACTTCCCCAAATTCCAGGACTGGAAGAAGAGTGCCACAAAGCTGTCAGCACTAGACTGATGCCACGGTTTTATTAAATGGGATGGAGAAAAGCTGGGTACGCATAGTTTAAGAAGACGGTCTGCCCTTTGAAGAAAAAAGAGGATTTTGGTACTTACCGGTAAATCCATTTCTCTGAGATCAGCAGGGACCACTGGAATCACATCGGGTATTAGAGCTGGGAATGCTGGGAGCTAGGCACTTCTTAATAATAATTAGGGGATACTGGCTCCTCCCCTCTAAGACCCACAATCCCCCAGTGAGGAAATTGGCCCACCAGAGGAAAGGGTTACAGAAAAACCATAAACAACATAACCATACATACAACACGCAGGTATCGGACCGGGCTGCAACAGCAACCACAACAGGCAGAATCCAACAGCCGGGCGGGTGTCCAGTGGTCCCTGCTGATCTCAGAGAAATGGATTTACCGGTAAGTACCAAAATCCTCTTTTCTCTGACATGCAGCAGGGACCACTGGAATCACATCGGGGAGGTTCCAAAGACCAAGCCCCGGGAGGGAGAGTGCTGGGGATTCTGTAGAACCAGACGACCAAAAGTTGAAGCCGAAGCTGCAAAAGTATCGAACTGGTAAAACTTAACAAACGTGTTCTGAGACGACCAAGTGGCCGCTCTGCAAAGCTGAGAGATAGAGGCCCCTCTATCAGCGGCCCACGACGTACTCACCGATCTGGTAGAGTGTGCCGTTAAGGAAACAGGAGGCACCTGTCCCGCATGAAGATAAGCACTACGGATCGTCCACTTGATCCATCGTGCAATTGTCTGTTTTGACGCAGGCCACCCCCTGCGGAAGGCGTCATAGAGTACAAATAAGGAATCCGATTTGCGTATAGACCTGGTTCTCTTGACGTAAATCCGAAGCGCCCTGACCACGTCCAAGGAGGATTGCTCTGGCGAATCTCCCTGGAAGGCCGGAACCACGATAGGCTGGTTAATGTGGTATGAGGATACCACCTTCGGAAGGAACCCGGCCTGGGTACGCAGTTCTGCTCTGTCCTCGTGGAAAATTAAATACGGAGGCTTACAGGACAGAGCACTCAGCTCCGAAACCCGGCGAGCTGAGGCAAGGGCTAGCAAGAGTACTGTCTTCCAGCACAAGAACTTCAGTTCCACCCTGTTCAGTGGCTCAAAGGTCTCAGACCTCAAGAAGGCTAGTACCAAGTCCAGATCCCAAGGAGCTGTGGGAGGTACAAAGGGAGGCTGTACTCGAAGCACCCCTTGAAAAAATGTCTGTATCTCAGGAATGAGGGCCAATCTCCTCTGAAAGAGAACAGACAAGGCTGAAACCTGGACCTTAAGAGAACCCAGTCTCAGACCCCCATCCAAACCCCTTCTGTAAGAACAACAGAAGGCGGGACAATTTGAATACTCGGAATGGCCAGCCCTTAGACTCGCACCAACCCGCATATGAGCGCCATATTCTGTGATAATGCGCTGCTGAGGCGGGCTTTCGAGCTCTTAACATCGTAGGGATTACAGCTCTTGGAATTCCCCTCTCCCGCAAGACCTCGGTCTCAACAGCCACGCCGTCAAATGTAGCTGTGGCAGATTCTGATGGAAGAAGGGTCCCTGCAGAAGAAGATCCGGTCTGAGGGGCAACCGAACTGGCTCGTCTGCCAGTAACATCTGGATGTCTGAAAACCACGTTCTGCGAGGCCACCAGGGCGCTATCAGAATAGCTTGCACTGATTCCCTCTTGAGCCTCTTGAGCACCTGGCCCAGAAGTGGAAGTGGTGGGAACAGGTAGACAAAACTGAACTCCCACGGAGTCGACAGAGCGTCCGCCGCTATGGCCTGAGGGTCTCTTGTACGTGCCACGTATGCTGGTAGCTGGTGATTCTTCTGAGACGCCATCAGATCCACTTCGGGAACTCCCCACCTGTCGGTGAGCTCCCGAAATACCTCGGGGTTGAGAGACCACTCGCCTGGGTGAAGGTCCTCCCTGCTGAGGAAATCGGCCTCTAGATTTTCCCGACCTGGAAGGAACACTGCCAGCAGAATTGCTCCTGACCGTTCTGCCCACTGAAGAACCTTCGGTACTCTTTACTTAGAAGGGCGCCCATCTCGGGCATCTCGGGGATTGAATGCACTAAAAAAATCGGGTGCGATCAACCGACGAGATGCCCGAGATTTCCCATAGGGAACAATGTTAAATGTCTCAATTGACCCGATTTTCCTGTTCAATGCCTCAATTGACCCAATTTTTCCATAGGAAACAATGTTAAATGGGCCACAGAGGCCAAATAGGCACCCTGAAGTGAATAATGGCCACCCGAATTGTTAACGCCACCCCACGATCAACGTCAACCCGAAGCGTGGCGAGCGCAGCGAGCCCGCGAGGGGCAGCGGTACGCGTCCTACGACCTTTTCATACCCCCACTATCCACGTCGGCGTGGAGTTGAGAATAGAAAGTGTGGCGAGCGCAGCGAGCCACCGAGCCCGAAGCGTGGCGAGCGCAGCGAGCCCCGCGAGGGGACGCGGATACCTTCACAGGTATCCGCGTCCCCTCGCGGGCTTCACAGCTGTCCGCGTACCCTCGCCACGCTTCGGGCTCGGTGGCTCGCTGCGCTCGCCACGCTTCGGGCTCGGTGGCTCGCTGCGCTCGCCACACTTTCTATTCTCAACTCCACGCCGACGTGGATAGTGGGGGTATGAAAAGGTCGTAGGACGCGTACCGCCGCCCCTCGCGGGCTCGCTGCGCTCGTCACGCATCGGGTTGACGTTGATCGTGGGGTGGCGTTAACAATTCGGGTGGCCATTATAAATCGGGTGCCTATTTGGCCTCTGTGGCCCATTTAACATTGTTTCCTATGGAAAAATCGCGTCAATTGAGGCATTGAACAGGAAAATTGGGTCAATTGAGACATTTAACATTGTTCCCTATGGGAAATCTCGGGCATCTCGTCGATTGATCTCACCCGATTTTTTAGTGCATTCAATCCCCGAGATGCCCGAGATTTTTTACTAACGATGCCCACGATCAAAATCGTGGGCGCCCTTCTAAGTAAAGAGTACCGAACCTTCTTTACCTCCTTCATGGCCATGCTGCTCCTCGTGCCGCCCTGCCTGTTCACGTAGGCAACTGCCGTGGCATTGTCCGACCTTATCTTTATGTGTTGACCCTGAAGGAACTCCTGAGCCTCCAACAGAGCATTGTATATGGCTCTGATCTCCAACACATTGATGGACAAGCGACTCTCCTGCAGGTCCCACCTGCCCTGGAGGCAGAGATGAAGCACTACGGCCCCCCAGCCGCGGAGACTTGCGTCCGTTGTCAACACAATCCAGTCCTGGACTGCAAACCGACGACCCTCTATTAAGTTCCTTCTGTGTCGCCACCACAGAAGAGAATGTCTTGCCTCGGCCGACAAGTGGATCCTTTTGTGCAGATTCAGGTGCGAGCCCGCACCCTTTCTGAGAAGATCCCACTGAAACGGTCTTGAGTGGAAACGTCCCCACGTCAGAGCTGGGAAGGCTGCCACCATCTTCCCTAGCAGCTGGGTACACAAATGGAGGCTGATCCTCTGTGGAAGTAAGATCCTCTGAACTAGGAGCAAGATAGCCTGGATCTTGTCTTCTGGCAGGAAGACCCTCAGAGACTCCGTGTCTAGCCAAAGACCTAGGAACAAGATCCTCTTGGATGGAACTAAAGAGGATTTCTTGAAATTCATTATCCACCCCAGGCTGGTGAGCGTCTGAGTAGTTAACCTCGCCTGACTCTCCAGTAACTCCCTCGTTGGAGCCTTGATTAGGAGATCGTCCAGATAGGGGATAATTGTCACCCCCTGACATCTGAGGTATGCGACGGCTACTGATAGAGTCTTGGTGAATACTCTGGTCGCTGACGATAATCCGAAAGGCAGAGCCCTGAACTGAAAATGATCCCGACCGATGGCAAAACGAAGAAAGGCCTGGTGAGAGATCCAAATCGGGATGTGTAGGTAAGCATCCTTGATATCCAATGATATCATGTACTCCCCTGGCTCCAACGAAGCAATCACTGAGTGGATTGATTCCATCTTGAATGGTTGATACGAGACTAACAGATTCAAAGGCTTCAGGTTGAGAATGGGCCTGACTGACCCATCCGGCTTGGGGACTACAAAGAGGGTTGAGTAGAACCCTGTGTTCCTCTGAGCTGCTGGGACCGGCATGATGACCTGAGCCTCCAGCAAGATCCGAATGGCCTCTAACAGGCTCGTTCTCTTTTCCTGAGATGTTGGTAGAGCCGTTGTGAAGAACCGTACCGGAGGAGTGGAATCGAACTGAATTCGGTACCCCTCTGACACCACCCTGCGAACCCAAGGATCCTCCGAAAGGGAGAACCATTGGGTTCCGAAGGCCAACAGACGGGCACCTACGGGTAAACTGTTGACGGAAGCTGGTAAACCGTCATGCCACCGGCTTCTGCTGGGGCTTAGGTTCCTGGACTCTTGGAGCAGCCTGAGGTCGGGCTCTGGCTCTGGAACCTCTGGTCGACTGGAAACCTCTTCCTCTGCCCCGGAAGGGGCGCTGAGTCCGAAAGGACTGAAAAGACGGACCTGCGAACTGTCGTCTAGGAGGAGGAGGAGCTGCCGACGGTAAAAATGCCGACTTTCCTCCCGTCGCCTGTGAGATCCATTTATCTAATTCAGGTCCGAAAAGGATGTCCCCGGAAAAGGGAAGACCCTCCACAGCTCTCTTAGATTCCGCGTCCGCCTGCCAAGAGCGAAGCCAGAGGGCTCTCCGTGCAGAAATGGCGCTTGCTGAGATTCTAGAAGAGATCAAGGATACATCCTTAGCCGCCTCTCCTAAGAACATAGCAGACTCCTTAACGTGTTCAGCTAAGCAGCGAATCTCATCCATGGGCATACCTGTCTCCAATCCTTCAATGATTAGCTCCGCCCATTTTACATTTGCCCTATTTACCCAGGCCGAAACTATAGCCGGTCTGAGTTGAGTCCCTGCTGCTACATAAATGGCCTTGAGAGTAGCCTCCATCTTTCTATCTGAGGGGTCTTTCAAGGCCGAAGCCCCCGGGACTGGCAGAGTTGTCTTCTTGGACAGACGGGAAACTGAGGTGTCCACAGGAGGTGGAGTCTCCCACCTGCTTAAGGCGGTTGGCTCAAAGGGATACAGAGAAGGAAAACGTTTGGGAATCTGAAACCGTTTGTCCAGGTTCTTCCATGCAGCCACAAGCTGATCCTGATTTGGACAGGGAAAGACCACTGATGTTTTCTGAACCCCACCAAACAGATCAAATTCCTGCGGCTCTGGTCTGGGATCGTCCGGTAAACGAAGAACCTCCTTTACCGCCATAATAAGAGCCTCTATCCCTAAAGGTGTAGGCTCTCCCTCAGGAATGACATCCTGAACCTCTTCCCATTCACCATCTTCCATTTCGTGAAATGGATCCTGTTCCTCCTCTAAATCATCCTCCACAATAATAGCCTGATAAGGACGCTTATTGCTGGATGCAGAAGGCCTCTCTGGTCTGTTCATGGAGTTAGCTAACCCCTCCACAGACCTTGCTAGGGCTGTAGCCCAAGATGGCTCTGCTCTGCGAGCCAGCGCCAATTCAGAAGTGAGTTTTGACATAGTACCCACTAAGGTTGAGGCCCACTGGGGCGCCGGAGACCCCGCCAGTGATGCAGATTCAGCACCTGAACATGACTGACAAACAGTGGCATTGCCCTCAGCTGTGTATTGAGAAAACTTTGCTGTACAGACAGTACAAGCGAAAACCTTCTGAGAGGCCTTGGACCGTCATGATCCCTGCTCGCCCGGTCCAACAACAGCGTGCGATACAGGATCTTGCACACACACACACACACACACTGAGTACAGATACACCTCTCACAAGCCAGAAACCTCAGGGTTCTGTGAGACCTGGAGGAGAATGAGCCCTGTTACACCAAGACCAATACAGTGCAAAACACTGTGTCAGTAATAAAACTTTTTTTTTTTTTTTTTCAGAGCCCTCTAAGCTGCAGTCACCTGTGAACAGGAAAGAGTCAGCCTTACTGTGTATCTGCGTAATGGCCGCGCCATGCCCGCCTCCGTGTAACAGCGTGTCCCCTCTCTCTCCTACCTAGCCAGCCTGTGCAGTCCTGACAGCGCCCAGAGCCACCCGCTTGCTAGCGCTCACTGCGTGTAATGCCTCCGGCACTTAGTTCTGCCGCGTGGGACTAGCACACAGGTACGCGCCGTTTGCAAGATGGCGGCGTCCTCACAACGCTGCAGAGACCCGCGTACAGCGCGGCAGCCGGAGAAGCAGGGGACGGCGAGTGGAAAGTGTGCTCAGCGCCCTACTCACCACCGGAGGCTTCTCCTTCGTGACTGGCGTCCCCTTTGATGGAGGGGCGGCAGGAGCACGGAACCCGTGCAGGCAGGTACCTTTAGCGAGGTCCTGACTGACGACCTGGAACTCCAGGGGCGCTGAATGCCCGGACCCACACCTTTCAATAAGTGGGGAAGGGATTCACACTGCTATCAAGCGAAAGATGTAAAAATCTATGTATATAGCAAAAACTAGAAAAATGTGCAGGAGCAGAAAAAACTGTGACCTAACTCCCTGGCACAATTTTCTCACTGGGGTATTGTGGGTCTTAGAGGGGAGGAGCCAGTATCCCCTAATTATTATTAAGAAGTGCCTAGCTCCCAGCATTCCCAGCTCTAATACCCGATGTGATTCCAGTGGTCCCTGCTGCATGTCAGAGAAAGCTAGCTTTCTTTGGAAGAAAAAAGATGCTGAAAATGGCCAGGAACCAAGACCTTCAAGGAGCAATTCAAAAAGGGTAATTTCTTAAGCATGAGGAGGGTGACAGCGGGAGCAGCGTGCCGGGCAGGGAGTCTGACGCTGGCTGCCGGGCAGCGGCGGGAGCCGGGAGGAACACAAAAAAAAAAGGCCCATACAGAATGACTAGCAAGCCATTGATTGGCTGAGACCTCTCTCAGCCAATCGCTGATTGGCTGAGAGAGGTCTCAGCCAATCAATGGCTTGCTTGTCATCTGTATGGGCTTTTTTTTTTTCCAAGTTAGTGTGTTCCTCCCGGCTCCCGCTGCTGCCCGGCAGCCAGCATCATCCTTCCTGCCCGGCACGCTGCTCCCACTGTCACCCTCCTCCTGCCCGGCTCCCTATGCAGCCTCCCCCTGCTCGGCTCTTTATAGCCGGCATCCCCCACCCGCTGTCATCCCCCGCACGGCTCCGGGGCTGGGCTGCACATAAGATTTAGCAAATCTTATGTGCAGCCCGTCCGACCCCGATCCGATGCGCACGGGACTGCGCATCGGATCGGACGGGGTGTCTGCAAGTGCGATTTGGGCCGATTTCAAGGCCCGATTCATCCGAATCGGGTGAAATCGTGCCCAAATCGCATAGTGTATGGGGGCCTTAAATGTCTTCAGAGATGAGTCTACTCTGTAATTCTGGCCACAGCAACCAGATCACAGTCAAGAACATCTGAGCATGTCAAGGTCCCCCTAGTTCAGTGGTTCCCAACGCTGGTCCTCAAGTACCCCCAACAGTGCACGTTTTGCAGGTCTCCACACAGAATCAGTGAAATAATAAGCTCCACCTGTGGATCTTTTAAAATGTGCCTGAATAATCTGTGCACCTGCTGGGTGACCTGGAAAACCTGTACTGTTGGGGGAACTTGAGGACCAGGGTTGGGAACCACTGCCCTAGTTAACTGGGCAATCCTCCATCTGACAGACAACCAGGGCCAGGCGTGGCAGATGGGTCACCAAAGACCTTCTACGCAGCTTTCTCCCCAATGTAAAGCAGTAGCCCCTATATAGGATGAATTAGAAAAGTATTAATAGCCCATACTACTGTACCTCTTCTGCTGCCTGCTTGGAGCCAAGGTCAGCTTCATCCTTGTTTGCAGAAGGAGCTTGAGACCGACATGCCAATTGGTACTGATACTTCCTCAGAGTGTGTGCATAATCCCCCATTGACCGGCTGTAGTTCCAGAAGGTGGGGCTGTTTGATGACGAGTTGGATTCTGGACTCCCTGAACACACAAGAAGCAATAGATTTCACACAATACTCAGGCACTCAGTTGCCATAGTTGGTATATGTAACTTCACATGAAGTACACGGCCATTTCAATAGACTTACTGTCTATTGAAATGTCTTATGAATCAGTCATAAGACATTTAAGATAATTCAACTAATCAAACTATTATAGAGTGCAGAGAAATTTCTGCAAATAGTTTGCAATGCTGCCTCACCATGTTAGGGTTATGGCCATATACTGTATATGTGCACTTTGTATGCTCTTAAATCGGGGTGCCCCAGTTTTCCCCAAACACACCCTAGGCTAACTGGCTGCAGATAAAATAAATTACCTCAGAGATTTTTTTTAACTATAAAATTTCCATTGGGCAGGGACTGATGTATATTCAGTAATGCCTATACAGGTCTGAGCAGTACGGTGGCACAAGGAAAATAAAACAAACAAAATCCTTCTTAGATGGACAAAACCATGTGCACTGCAGGGGGGGCAGATGTAACATGTGCAGAGAGAATTAGATTTGGGTGAGTTATTTGGTTTCTGTGCAGGGTAAATACTGGCTGTTTTATTTTTACACTGCAATATAGATCTCACTTTGAAGTAAAACCCCACCCAAATCTAATTCTCTCTGCACAAGTAACATCTTCCCCACCTGCAGTGCACATGGTTTTCTCCATCTAAGAAATAATTTGTCAGAAAGAGTGAACTAGAATAATCCCCTAAGTTCTAGAGAAGCATAGTAACACTGCAGCATTAGTTACCACCTCAAGCTGTAGTGGCTGTTCTGCTAAGCAATGTAATCGCATGGGGGAGGGGCTATAAACATCACAGATTTGCAAAATCATTGGTAAATGCATTTATATAAGAGAAATATCAGACTTTATTTAAGCATCCTACCTAGCTGAGCACGTTGCTGCTTTTCTTCTTCACAACGAAGGAATGTGTCCAGTAATTTAAGATCTGTTATGTAATCATCATTGCCTGTAGGGGAGCTGTAGGCAGATGGTGAAGAACGGTACCGAGATCTTAAGCCACTGCTTTCCACTGGCCCAATGCTAGTAGGATATTGTGGTGATCCTAGCGTGGGGCTGTAGTTTTGTATCTGGAAGCAGAATTATATTAGGTAGAGTATGTGAAAGGCATTACTACTGTACACTTAAGTTAACTCTTTCCTCTGATTTTACAGGTGTACACTTCTATCATGGAGTATAGAAGCTTGGACATAGATTTTAGTTCTCCAGGTATTCTAGTAGATGTTCAGATCCTCCTCTGTGGGGGACCAAGCAGGGACTTCAGTTAAAATGAACCCCATAAAACAGTACCCCACAAACAAATACACATGATTGAGCAAAATAGCAACAGTTCCACATCCTAACAAAACTGAGCATTAAGTCACTCAACAAACAAAAATCATAGGATTTGCCAATTATCCATTTTGGAGGTGACAACTGCTACCACGTGCGCATACCAAAGCCATCTCTATAGGTGGTATGTTCCGAAGTTGCAGGGTACTGCTCTTTCCCCCCCAAATTCTGCATTTTTGGGGTGATAACGATGTTTTCTGGGGAGGGTCAAGAGAAGAAAAAAAAAAAAAACAGGCATGCCCAGGCATTTTATTGGAAGGTGCATGGCGTCAGACTCGATCAGAGTGCAACCAAACCACTGATCCATGTAAAGCAGACTTCTTCTACTACAGCCGTAGCTTTGTAATTATCCACCATGCAAACTAAGTTGGGGGATTGGTTTCTTCATAAACCTAGAAGGTCTTATCAAAAACCCTCCATAAGGAGCAGAGAATTGTGACCTTGGCACATAACGTTTCTCCTTTCAGCCAATTACCTCTTAAGTACACTCACACATACAAAAAAACTAAATCCTGATTAAGGACCTTGTCTAATTCCAGCCTAACTAGGTATGAAGAGAAAAAACAAAGCCTACGCTTTTTAGTTTCCTTTTAAACTTATTATTGGAGCTTTTTTGACTTCTCACTATTTTTGAAGTTCAGTGCTTGTATAACTGCATGCAGATCACCCACCCACTGACAGACAAACACTCATGAACCCACAAGAAAACCTCCCCTTACTTTTATATATTAGATCCCAGATGGAGTTCTGGCATTTGCATATAATAGCTGTTGAGGCCCCCTACGATGCTCTCTAGTGGTATTAGACTAGACCCAAACCAACTCAGACGCATGTTGTCAGTTGTTGCATGTTCAGCTAAAGTAGTTTGCAGTTCCTCATCACCATGCTGCGTGGATGCCACAACAGACTGTGCCACATTCAGCACAGGCCAGGGGGATCTTGAGGGAACCAGCTATCAGCCTTGCAGAATATGAAGAATGCATCTGGAAGGATTTTCTATCACCAATGGTATTATCACATTGAGAAAGTTTCCTCATCATCATCCTTGTTGTACTTACGTACACCCATTAAAACGATTAATTTATCGATAATGTATTCAGGTGTGGGTTTTAAGTAGATTGCCACTTATTTGTTAATTATAGAAAAAAACGGCAATTCTTACCTTGGTGTAGCTGCTGTTAGGCGAGTAGGGTACAGCAGAAGCAAACGAACTGCCACTGCTTGGTAACATCGCTTGTATCTGAGGGCTGTACCCACTGATGAAGCTGGAAGAGAACTTGGGATTGGTGCTGGGCGAACTTGAGGGACTGTAGCTTAGTACACTTTGCCCTTGCATGCTAGGAGACGGAGTGGTTGTTGGGACCGTACTTTTCAAGTGATCAGTGGGTGGAGTAGACGGCACAGCTGCAGAACAGTTATGATAAACTCATATATACATAATATTTTTAGCAATTATGTTACATGAACAGGTGTTACATTAACAATGGTCTGTTTTCAGGATAAAAGCAAATGCTATGTAAAGTTAACTTCAATAACTGCAATAGATCAATTCAATCTTGTGCAGTATTAGGGGCCCATTTACCATAGGATCGCATATACAATCTGGGCGGATAGCATTGCAATAGGTCATCCTATCTGCGAAATGTATGTCCCTGCAGACGCACAGATAAGTGCTCTGAAAGGAGCCTGTCAATGCGATCTGCTACCCCGGGAGTCTGCGAATGCGCAGTTAAGTAGCCCAGAGGCTGCATTGAGCGACCATCTGAGAAAGGGGGTAGCTCCAGGACCTGATGTGATACTGCCTGATAATGGTACATCGGGCAGCATCGCATCCCCCATAGAAATCTATGGGGAAGTTGCTGTGAGTGGGGAAAGAAGGATCAGAGATTAATGCTGGGGTCCCTCAGTCTTACATTTGGGACATACTTAATGTTTTCGACAAACCAGGGAATTTGCTTCAAATATTCAGTAGTAAATTGGCCCCTTATAGACCTACTAGTAAGCATGATCGAAGATAATGCTTTGAAAGCTAGTCTGCTACCTTGCACAAACAACACTTAATTAATGGTAGTGTTTCCTAGTCACAAAGACACTAGACATATAGATTATACAACTAACCTTGATAAACCCCTTCAGTCTACCTTTATGTGTCACATACAATATCTTGTAATGCCTCCATATATCAGTACAGAAACTACAGTGCTTAGTAGATTTCCAGAATATACTTACATGAATAAGGTACACCTAGAAGCTTTTGCTGTGACGGGCTCAGCATATGACTAGGTGATGTCATTGTGGATTTGAAATACCTCCAAAAATCAAATAATGCATTCAGACTAAACAGCGAAGCTAGTGCTAGTTCTGATAAGAAAAACAAATCAAGACAATCAATAGATGACATGGTCAATAAGTTAACATGGTTTAAAATAAAAACAAGATTGTTATAAAAATGATCACGGACACAAATAACTACACACAAATCACAAACTGCAAAAGAAAACAATGATGTTAAGTTACAATAGTTAGAAATGGACTTGTCCGATATGTAAATCTCAATAAGCATACACATTAGGTCTTATGGGGATTGGTACGAAATCCTGGCAGTCGGAATCCAGACCGCCAAAATCCTGACAAGGGATCCTCGCCACCCACCGGACCCGGTGCCTCGCTACACTCAGCACACTAATTTATTCTCCCTCTATGGGTGTCGTGGACACCCATAGAGGGAGAAAGTGTCGGGATTTTGACCGCTGGGATTCTAACTGCATCCCATCTGATGAATGCCTTAAAACCCCAAGTTTAGCAGCTTTATCAATACCTAGGCTGTTTCTCAGTTTTGACTGCACCAAACCAAATGTGGAAAATATTCTTTCCACTGAAGCTGATGATGCTGCAGCTGTTAGCAATTGCTCTACTGTTACCATCATATTTTCATTACCAGCTACAGTTTTTGAACCAGTGTGAATTTTTCACTAATCTATTGGTGCCACTGTAGATATAATATTGTGGTCAAACAAGCGGTCATTAAACGGGGTTGCTTTTGCTTGGAACTTGACTAGTGTTGGTAGAAGGGTATTTGAATGTGGATATTTTTATTTGGCAAACTTAAGAGCTAACTTTTATTCTGCGGCAACAACAACATGGGTCCATTAAGTGTGTTGACCCCTACTAAGGAAGCCGCTAAGTTTTGTACACAGGAAGAGAAACGCGTTGTGAGCCCCACCACCAAACCCTGCTGACTAATAGGTACCACTGATTATACAAGGAGAACCTCCTTATATTGTGGTGGCAGTTTATCCAAATTCATATCTGGAGTTTATTTCTGGTAAATAAATGGAGACTTATCCTGATACCAGCCAACTGTAAAATCTCAGGAAAAAAGCGTCCTATCAGTAGAGCCACTGGAGATTGCGGGACTGGTAACTATTGTACACCAATTATTGCCTCTACAGACATTCACTATTAATTTGATGCCTCTAGAACATTGAGCCACCATATAAGCCTCATAAAATCTATATTGAAATAGAATGCATGCATTATATGTTTTTATGTTGTCAGTTTTGTATGTCTAATAATTGTTTATATGAAGTGCACTTCAAGAATTATATATGCTTTTTCTGAAAAATATATTTTAATAAATGTATGTGTTTAAAAAAAGAAATGTAGTCATTGTATTAATTTACTGAGCAAAGCTGTGCCTCTAAAAGTAGCAGTGACTCTTGCCGTTGCTACATTACATTTCTGGCTTTCGTTAAAGGTGCACATCCTTGTAAGGGCAGCAGTGTTGCGCAGTTTAATTTAATTTCAATTGCTGGATTTATTCTAAATTAACCAGTGCTCCTGAGTGACCCTAGGGCCACTACCTTTGTTATTACGCTGTTTGATGGTCATTGCTCTATCAAATTGGAACATGGTGCAGCTTGGACTGCTGCATAATGGAAATGGCTGTATACACCTCTATAAAGCACTAAAGACACCTAAAATGCTGCCTCTTTACCAAATTTGGAAGTTAAAAATGAATTATTGGTTCTGTGCGGCTCAGTAAACATACCAGGCATTTCCTCAGTCTATCCATCATGTGCCAATGCAAATGCCATCCTGACCCGCAAACCTATACATTTTAGTGCACATCTATCTGCATATTGCAAATAACATAGGCACAATATGATAAACATATAAATAAAAAGAAAACATTTGTTTTGGTTAATTATTTCTACAGCAATGTACTTAACTAGCCAAAAAAACTAGGAAAACTTCAAAATTTTGCAGTATTTTTTAATGAAAATATGAACTTACCAATATACCACAAGGGCCAGTCTGAAATGTTATAATAAGTACTGATCTTTTTACAAGTCCTGAAAAGAAATAAGCATTACAATAAACAGCGATCCAGTAAGGTGTCCACTCAACCGCATCACCTCAATATTATGATTGTCTCCTTATATAGTACCATACAAAGAATGATCATCTAAGCATACATCACCGAATGCCAAGGAATAACCAACAAACTCTTTAACAGTGGGAAGGTAGAGGTACCAAAGACCTTTGCAGTAACTCACATTTCAGTGTAAATCATCCCAGCCAAAGAGCCATTCAGAAGAGCCCATGCTAGAACCACCTTTCGGTCGTGTGCCTCTCGCCTCATCTTGATAGCGGTGTCAATAAAGGACATACTGGTATTTTGCTCCTCAGTCTTCATTGCTAGAAAAAGATATAAAGAAAATAAGCATACCTCCTATTGCTCCTGCAACTAAAACCCCACATTACTCATTTAAATGAAAGCGAGTGTACGGTTGCCAGGGTGCACTGTATATAAATAGCTATACTGTGTACTGGCCTGCATCCACGCTTCTGCATATGACAATGACCTACACATGGAATTCCGGGTATGGGTGAAAACCGGACCAGGACAAAACCCTCGGACCGCAGGACCGGACATCAAACTCTGCATTTTGGAGCTTGTAGCGTCCTGTCCGGGGGGGGGGGTGTCCTGTCCGGGGGTGTCCTGTCCAGGGGGGCTGCCTGTCACCAGGTAGAGGAGGAGGGGTAGAATAAAGCCTCCCTGTATGATCCGGCCATGTAGCAAAAACCGGACGGTCCGGACCACACGGGGAGGCTGTAATAACCCCTCCCCCATGTCCCTGGAGATAGCTATCACAGGGACCCCCACGGACAAGACACCCCCCGGGACCCGACAAGCTCCGGTCTGCAGATTTTGATATCCTGTCCGGCGGTCCGGAGTGTAGTCCGGGTCCGGTTTTTACATAGTCCCTGGAATTCCACATTTGAAAGCTTGTGCACATAGATTCCCTGTCCTCCTACAACAAACCTTAAACACTGAAGGGAGATGAAAGCAGGAAACAGTGGAAGCGCTGAAGGGACCGGCAGAGATCACAGCCCAGCTGGCAGCTATGTGTACATGTATGTGTCAGCAGTCTGTAGCCTTCAGCGCTAAAGAAGGGACAACTATACGCAGCCGGCTGCCCGGAGACATCACCTCCCGCATGTAACAGCCGTAACTTCTCCGGCTTTCCCGCCGCTCGCTCCCTGTCACCGCACAGCCTCTCACTCACACACACCCACCGCTGCCCATACAGACACACATGCGATACAGCTACTTCCGCTCCACTACAGTAGCTGTCTTCCGCCCTCTCAGCAGGACGTCAACGGCTGCATCATGTGACCGTTGTAGAAGGGAAGGCCGTCGGTGCGGCCGCCATCGATGTTTGCTATACTGCAACCAGACATCGATAGTAACATACTATGACGGATGACCATCGATAGTTTACCTATCCAAGTCAGTTTATAACAAGCGGATTTGGGACTTTTTTTTTCGTGAGTTGCATATTTTTTTTATGGTTGCTTGTTTTTGAGCTTATCTGATAAGCTCAAAAACAAGCAACCATCAAAAAAATATGCAACTCACGAAAAAAAAAGTCCCAAATCCGCTTGTTATAAACTGACTTGGATAGGTAAACTATCGATGGTCATCCGTCATAGTATGTTACTATCGATATTATCATTTTTTTTCAGTAGCTTGTTTTGGGCTTGTTATATTTTGGGCTTGATGTTGTTTTTCTCTGTAATTCAGTGATGCTGGTTTCCCACTGCAGACCAGTTTAAAGTACTGGTAATCTAATGCTGCTTTCCCACTGCAGACCCGTTTTAAATTACAGGTAATCTTCAAAGGTATTTAGCATTCCCACTGCAGCAGATTACAGTTTTAAATGCCATTTAAGTACCATTCCCATTGCAGGTTATGCCCCTTTCCCACTGCAGCTAAAAAATGGTAAATTGCCGATTTTCAGCGCAATTTACCGTTTTAAGGCTGCAGTGGGAAAGTGACAGAGTTGAAATACCGTTTAAAGCTAAATGGTATTTCAACACGTTTTTAAAGCAGAGTCCTATACGGCTAAATAACGTTTAAGAGGCAGTGGGCAGGGCAGCCGAGAGGAATGCCGGGCCCCGGTAAAATGTTGGGGGCGTGTCCAAAGTGTGGGAGGTGTGGGCACCTCCCACACTTATGTCCCGCCCCCAAAATGTTTAGAGGAGGGTGAAAGAAAACTCTGAAAACTGTCATCCCAGCAGCAGCACACACCTACAACATGTGCAGTGCTGACAGCAGGCTCATCATGACCTCTCACGCTGTCAGTGAGACACTCACTGACAGCGAGTTAATTACTTGATTACTTAAGTGAGTTGGAAACTGAAGCAGGTGAGTTAGAATACTGAAAAAGGTGAGTTTGAACACAGTCTAAATTTTCATATTCTGTTTTATTGTAATAGATTCATCTTCTTTCTATCCTATTGTAACCTGTTGCTCAATTTTGACATTTAATTCATTGTATCTATATTTTTCCAACATTGTATGTCATTTTTACTCATTCACTATTATTTTCTCTTATCTTTGCCACACATTTATTGCACTCTGTTTCCCTCTTCACGCCTGCTCACATTTGCCTCACTTCTGACCTTCTCTGTTCCCTTCATCCTCTCACTTGTTGTTGTTTCATACTTAATTGGATTACTCAATCAACCTGATTTTACCCACTGGTCTCCTCTCTGACAGTAGTTCCTTGCCTGTTACCTTCTCTCTCACTCTGTTTTCTACCAAATTTACTACAGACGCTGTCTGTCCTCCCAAATCCCTCTGTCTGCTTTCACTAACCTACCCTCTCACCTTCGGTTCCTCATGGCTGTTAATCTCTCAACTTCACTTTCTCCAACTGCTCCTCCCCCCTCCCATCCCATACCTATCCTGACCACTCGCCCCCGCACCCCCACCCTCCCAATGACCCCCCCTCGCTTCTGCAATCCCAAAAACCTTATCCACATAAATACACAACCCACCCCCCCTCTTTCCTGTGCACTATGGAACGCCAGATCCATCTGCAACAAACTCCCTGCCATCCATGACCTATTCATCTCTAGAGCATTCCACCTCCTTGCTATCACCGAGACCTGGCTCTCCACCTCTGATTCTGTCTCTCCAGCTGCTCTCTCCCACGGTGGCCTCTCTTTCTCTCACACTCCCAGGCCTGACGGTCGCCAAGGTGGCGGTGTGGGTTTTCTCCTCTCAGCCTCATGCACCCACAGTGTCATTCACCCTGAACCCTCTCTTCTTTTCTCCTCCTTTGAGTCTCACTCTATCCGTCTATACTACCCCTACCACCTCCGTGTCGCTGCAATCTACCGCCCCCCTGGCCCTATCTCCCAATTTCTTGACAACTTCGCCGCCTGGCTTCCACACTTCCTCTCCTCTGACCTGCCATCTGTCATTCTTGGTGACTTTAACATCCCCTTGGATAACCCCGCTGATCCTGGCACCTCCAAACTCCTCTCTCTCTGCTCCTCTCTTGGCCTATCTCAGTGGACTACCTCTCCCACCCACATCCAAGGACACTCCCTCGATCTCGTCTTCTCTCGCTCTTGTTCCCTTACTGACTACACTATCTCAGCTTTTCCTCTTTCTGACCATCACCTCATCTCCTTCTCCCTCACTGCTTCCCCCTCTCCCACCCCCCCTCCCAAGCGCATTGTCTCACGGCATAACGTCAACACACTTGATCTTGCTGCCTTCTCAAACACGCTGTGTCCTCTTCTCGCCCCAATCGCCCTCATGTCCTGCCCGAACCTCGCTGCCTCCCTCTATAATGACACCCTATCTTCGGCATTGGACTCTGCCTGCCCTCCCTCCTCTATCCCCCTTCGATGCTCCAACCCCCAACCGTGGCACTCACCTATCACCCGATTCCTTAAAAAGTGCTCTCGCACTGCTGAGCGCTTCTGGAAGAAATCACGCTCCCTTGCGGATTATCTCCATTTCAAATTCATTCTTTCCTCCTTCAGCTCTGCCCTTGCTCTGGCCAAGGAATCCTACTTTAAGTCCCTCATCCTTTCCCAATCATCCAATCCCCGCAGGCTCTTCGCCACCTTCAACTCCTTGCTCTCCCCCCCTCCTCCAGCTCTTCCGTCCTCCATCGTAGCCGCTGATTTTGCTACCTACTTTTCAACCAAAATCTCCTCTCTCAGGACTGCCATCACTGCTGCCATGACCTCACCCTCTCCCTCCTCCCCTCCTACATCTCCACTCCCCTCCTTCCTACCCCTGTCCTCATTTTACCCCACCACTGCTGCTGAAGTCCACTCTATCCTTCAATCCGCTTCTCCCTCCACCTGCCCGCTTGATCCTATCCCCTCAAATATTATCCGTCGTCTCAGTCCATCAGTCTGCTCTCACCTGGCTCACCTCTTTAATCTTTCCCTATCCTCTGGGATCTTCCCTTCCTCCTTCAAACACGCTCTTGTCTCCCCAATTCTCAAAAAAACAAATCTGGACCCCAACTCTCCATCTAACTACAGGCCCATCTCCCTCCTCCCTTTTGCCTCCAAACTCCTAGAACGTCTGACCTATAATCGTCTCCTAAGCCACCTTACTGCTAACTCCATTCTAGACCCCCTCCAATCCGGGTTCCGCCCTTTACATTCCACTGAAACTGCCCTGACCAAAGTCACTAACGATCTACTATCGGCTAAATCCAAAGGCCTCTTCTCTATCCTCATCCAGCTTGATCTGTCGGCTGCCTTTGACACTGTTGACCACCCTCTCCTGCTCAACACCCTCCGCTCCTTTGGCATCACTGGCACGGTCTTCTCCTGGTTCACCTCATACCTCTCCGATCGCTCCTTCTCCGTCTCCACTCCGAGCTCCTCCTCTCCTACTACCCCCCAGCCAGTCGGTGTTCCCCAAGGGTCAGTCCTTGGCCCTCTCCTCTTCTCCCTCTACACCACCTCTCTGGGCACCCTCATCAGCTCCTATGGTTTTCATTACCACCTTTATGCTGATGATACCCTAATCTATCTCTCCTCCCCCGACTTATCCCCATCACTTCTGTCCAAGGTCTCCGAATGCCTCACGGCCATCTCAGCCTGGATGACCCAACGCTTCCTGAAACTAAACATGGCTAAAACTGAACTTCTAGTCTTCCATCCCCCGAACATCCCCTCTTCTCCCACTATCTCCATCAGCATTGGTGAAACAGAGATCACGTCCACCGACCAAACGCGCTGCCTCGGTGTCATCATTGACTCCTCCCTCTCTTTCACCCCCCACATTCGTGCTCTCTCACAGTCTTGCCGCTTTCACCTACGCAACATCTCACGCATCAGACCATTCCTCTCCACTGACGCGACCAAAATTCTCATTCACTCTCTTGTCATCTCCCGCCTTGACTACTGCAACATCCTTCTCTCTGGGCTACCTCTCACCCGCCTCGCACCTCTCCAATCCATTCTTAACGCTGCTGCTAGGCTCATCTTCCTCTCCCGCCGCTCTACCTCCGCCTCCCCCCTCTGTTTATCTCTTCACTGGCTCCCCATTCCTTTCCGAGTTCTCTTTAAACTCCTCACCACCACCTACAAGGCTCTCTCCTCCTCCACAGCTCCCTACCTCTCTTCACTGATCTCTATCCACACTCCCTCCCGTCCTCTTCGCTCCATTGCTGACCGCCGACTGACCTCTCACCTAATCACCTCCTCCCACTCCCGTGTCCAAGATTTCTCTCGCGCTGCCCCCCTGCACTGGAACAACCTCCCGCCACCCATCAGGCTATCTGATTCCCTTACCTCCTTCAAGCGCTCCCTCAAAACCCACTTTTTTCGACTAGCCTATCCCTCCTCCTAACCTCTTTTGATCCTCCTATCCTGCCTCCGTTCCCCTCCGTTCCTACTTATCCTATTGTATTTCGTTCGTCCACCCACCTATTTTTAGTATGTTAACTCTTATGAGCAGGGCCCTCCTTCCTCACGTACTCACCCTACCTCATTACCTCACCTGTGCTCCTGTCCTGTTCTTCCCTTCCTCTACTTCATCTTCGGTCTCCTTGACTATTTTGACACCTACTTCTGAACTGATGCTGATTTTAGTTCTACCAGCTATACCCCTATTTATACTGTATCTTTCTACACACCCTGTACGTTACCTTGTAATTTGTTTTTTTTTGTTAGCTATGTACGGCGCTGCGGACACTTTGTGGCGCCTTATAAATAAACGTACTACTACTACTACTACTACTACTCATGCTGAGCCTGCTGTCAGCACAGCACATGCTGTAGAAGTGTGTGCTGCTGTTGGTACCTGGGAGGGACGGAGGGGGAAGGGAGGGGTCGGACCAGGGCCCCTGCGGGGCCCCTCCAGCAAGCCTGGGCCTGGGTAATTAGTACCCGCTCCCCCCCCCCTCTCGGCTGCCCTGGCAGTGGGAATGCCTCTTAAACGTTATTTAGCCTCCAGGCAGTCCCAGTGCCTGATGAAACCTAGCAGTTCTCACTTTGTGCATGTGTAATGTGTGCACGTGCATAATAATGAGCCGCTTATTACATATGCGCATATGTAATGAGCGGCTCATTAGTATGCACTTGCACTCATTACATATGCGCAAAGTGAGAACTACTAGGTCTCATCAGGCACTGGGACTGCCTGTATCCTGCATGGACCCCCGCTGCCTCCCCACTGCCCACAGGTAAGTACAAGGGGAGGGGAGGTGGGGGCACAGGGCAGGTACGGGGGGGTTTGGCACTATTTACACTGGGGGGGGGGATTAGGCACTCTTTACACTGGGGGAAGGGGGGGGTTAGGCACTCTACATTTTACACGGTTCACTGCCATGGGAATGGTACTTAAATGGTATTTAAAACGGTAATCTGCTGCAGTGGGAATGCTAATACCGTTTTAAATACCATTTAAGATTACCAGTACTTTAAACTGGTCTGCAGTGGGAAAGCAGCATAAAACGTTTTAGCTCTTCAAAACGTTTTTACAGCACAAATGAGTGCCTGTGACTTCAATGGGCTTTTCAGGGTTAAAAAGGTGCACACCCACAGTTGTTTTCTCATAAAAAAAGGAGGGGGAGGGGCCAGTGGTGCGTACAAATCCCGCAGCCGTCAACATTTTTGCTATGTTTGGCCACCGCATCACCTCTCCCCCCTCCCCCGGTGAGAAGCGAGGCCACCTCTCCCCCGCCTGGGGCGCTGCGGTGTATGGCACAGCCCTGGGTAAACACCACCCCATGCCGCACCGCCAGAGTGAAATCCCACCCACCTGCACGGCTGCGATTTCATTTCCTGCGGTGCACATAGGTAGAAACAAAATATACATTGGTGGGCAGGGGTGCCAGTTATATATACATTGCTGGCATGTGCCAGCAATGTATACATTACTGGCTAATACATAACGTTGGTGGGCAGTGGTGCCAGTTATATATACATTGCTGGCATGTGCCAGCAATGTATACATTACTGGCATATACATTACATTGGTGGGCAGTGGCTTATTAATAACGTTGTTTCAGTAATATATACAATGCTGGCATGTGCCAGCAATGTATATATTACTGCCTTAAAAAACATTGGTGGGCAGTGGCTGTGTCTATACTCAGCAGGGAGGAGGAGGGAGCGGCCAGTCAGCTGGGGGGGCGGGGTGACCTGTCAGATGCCTGCTCTCCATGCAGCAGTGTGAGCCAGAGCAGACAGCGTTGGAGCGGGGCCGGGTGAGTATTGGCAGAGGGAGGGAGCGGGGCTGTGCGGACGAGCGGGGCGGCGCTGGTGAGCGGCGTTGAGTATGGAGCAGGGGGAGGGAGGGAGTGTGCAGGGCGGTCAGCTGGGCTGAAAGTCTCTTATCTTTCAGCCCGGCGGCCGTACACACCTAGCGATGATGGCAGAAAAACCAGCCATCATCGCTAGATGTGCTGGTAAAACCAGCAGACTGCCCACTTTGCTAGCGATGATGCGGGAGCGCGCATCATCGCTAGTCGGCAATCTCTGAGGCATACACACTAGGCGATTTTCAGCTGAAAATCATCAAGTGTGTATGGGCCTTAAGAATACCGTTTAAGATGCATTCCCATTGCCTCTTAAACGGTAGATTACCGTTTAAAACACTGCTTTGAAAACGGGTTGAAATACCGTTTAACTTTAAACGGTATTTCAACTCTGGCGCTTTCCCACTGCAGCCTTAAACGGTATTTTGCCCTCAAAAATCGGCAATATATCGTTTTAAGGCTGCAGTGGGAAAGGGGCATTAAATGGTATTTAAAACGGTATTAGCATTCCCACTGCAGCAGATTACCGTTTTAAATACCATTTAAGTACCATTCCCATTGCAGTGAACCGTGTAAAATGTAGAGTGCCTAACCCCCCCCCAGTGTAAAGAGTGCCTAATCCCCCCCCCAAGTGTAAAGAGTGCCTAACCCCCGTACCTGCCCTGTCCCCCCACCTCCCCTCCCCTTGTACTTACCTGTACGGGGATGCAGGGCAGTGGTGAGGCACCGGGGGTCCATGCAGGGTCCAGGCAGTCCCAGTGCCTGATGAGAACTAGTAGTTCTCACTTTGCGCATATGTAATGAGTTCACGTGCATAATAATAAGCCGCTCATTACATATGCGCATATGTAATGAGCGGCTCTTTATTATGCACGTGCACTCATTACACATGCACAAAGTGAGAACTACTAGGTCTCATCAGGCACTGGGACTGCCTGGAGGCTAAATAATGTTTAAGAGGCATTCCCACTGCCTCTTAAACGTTATTTTAACATGTAGGACTCTGCTTTAAAAACGAGTTGAAATACCATTTAGCTTTAAACGGTATTTCAACTCTGGCACTTTCCCACTGCAGCCTTAAAACGGTAAATTGCGCTGAAAATCGAGCACAGAGATAAGGGACAAACACAGGTGAGAACACTGGCGTAACTATAGCATCGCAGCCCCCGCCACCGCGCGGGGGGGGGGGGGCGCTGTGCATATGGGGGCGCCGGGGGCTGCGGTGCTATAGTTACACCTCCCCCCAATTCCTCGCAGGCTTACCTATTTCGCTGGTCCCGACGGCTCCGTTCTTCTGCTGAGGACCACCACAAAATGGCCGCCCACATATAGCACACAGTTCTCTGAAACTGTCTGCTGTATGGGGGCGGCCATTTTGTGGTGGTCCTCAGCAGAAGAACGGAGCCGCTGGGACCAGCGCGAAAGGTAAGGCTGCGGGGGATTGGGGGGGTTTGAATGGGCGGCGGGGGGGGGGGGGGGTGCCCAAATGTAGCTACGCCGCTGGGTGAGAACTAGGGTTATAGAAAAGGTAATGACTCTCAGTATCACTGCTGTTGCCGTCTGCTGGTTGTGTACAGCGCCTATTGCATCGTGTATGGGCACTTTTACAATAAATATTTCTTAGTGCGTACAAAGGACAATGTTCACTTGAGATTTTTCTTTAGAGAAAAAATGAAAGTAAAATATCTCATATTGGTGCAGTTGTATGAAGGTGCACTATGGGGAAGAAGGGGTATCAGCGCATGTTATGTAATGGGCCCCATACATCAGCAATCACAATTAATGGATTTCCAGATCCAGGGATTTTTTGGCCAGATAAATGGATTCTACAATCTATTTGACTTGCCCACACATTACAGATTTATTTCAGTAATCGGCAGATTTTTCCATCTAAAAATTGCATCTTCATATCTGGAAATTGCCCAATCGATTATCATTTTAGCTGTTCATAATGTAAATAGATGAAGAAGACGAATTGGGAATGCCCACACATATAAAAAACATCCGCAGATAATACCAGATTATTAAGCATGTTTAAAAATCTGATTAAGCAATCGATTGGCGATCCCTATTCATTTTTGATTGGGATTGCCAAAAAGGGGAGCCCACACATCTAAAATTAATTGTGGCAATCATCTCCAGATCTCAGGATTGTCACAATTAATTGCTGATGTATGGGGCCCATTATGTACACTGATATCGCTCCCCCCCCCCATGTAAGAAGGAGCCGGTGTGCACAGGCCGATATGCAAGGTAAATGTATGAATGGTCCACAGCGCTGACCCTTCCGCCCCCTGCCACTATCCGCTTCAACGGCTGCAGGGTGGCAAAGTCCTATCCCCACAACAGCGACATCCCTGTCCTTGCTGCTGGCTTCGGGCTGCGCTGGACGTCTCTCGTGAGTAGCGAGATCCCGCACATGCCCAGTACAGCCGGCCATGGGGAAGGAGACAGTGTGTCAGTGTGAACTGATTCGCTGTCTCTTCAAGGGGACATCACCAGAGAGGGGGGTTTGTGCTTCTCCGCTTAGGCGGACAAGATGTTAATAAATCTTGTCAATGTCCTTTCCTACTTCGCCTCGTTAATGAGGGAAAGCAGGAAGTATTCTTTAAAAGCAAATTTTGTTCTGATAAAATATCATTGTAAAGACATTAAATTTAGACTGTATAA
Source organism: Crinia signifera (assembly GCF_055691185.1). NCBI lineage: Eukaryota > Metazoa > Chordata > Amphibia > Anura > Myobatrachidae > Crinia > Crinia signifera. Next base: position 192,462,715 of record NC_139220.1, read on the forward strand.
AATATATGTAAAATATCCAGGTTTTTGGGATCACACTCTCCACAAATATTGAAAAATCAACTGCCGGGGTGTCAGCTGAGATGTACCAGAATCCCAGTTCAACCAAAATATGTAGAAAAAACGAGGACACTCACCGGTCTTGTATTTGAGAAAATCTTTTATGGGATCACTCCACCATAACAGTGAGATATAAAGTGCTCAGTGCAAGAGAGTGGGTAGATATCTATCTATGTATCTATCTATCTAAAAAAGAAAAACCCGGCATGAGCTCCCCGCCCAGCAATTACCAGCCTCGTATTCTTTCAAAGGCATATTTGTTTGCAGCGGCGTAACAACAAATGATGCGCCCCCCCATCGGGAAAATTTTGGCGCACCCCCCCTGTGGCTGGGACAGATACAGGCAGGGGAGGTGAGGTGGTACCTGGGCAGCGTGAAGTGTCTCGGCCGCCACTGTCCATCCACAGAGTCTGCTCTTAGTGCTTCAGTTCCCAGACACTGCGTCGCTGGGGCTTTACACTGCCCAGGTACGGGCATGGATGGTGCGTCGCTGGGAAGAGATGCTCGCTGTGTGCTGGGACCGGAGCTACCGTGGGTGGGAGGCTCTGGATGCTCGCTGCTCATCAGGTCTGTCCCCACTGCTGCATAGGCACTGGGTCTGCTTCGCCGTCCTCCTAGCTCCGCTCTCCCCTTGACTCTTCTTACAGCCAGTGCAGGACGCCCCACATGTGCCATTGCTCCTGCTGACGCTGCACCTCCGCACTGCCTGTCCCTTCCTGCTATTTACTTGCTATTTCCTTCCGCCCCTGTTCTGCCTGCCTCTCCCTGCAGGCCTGTCACCTAGCCTGTGACGATTAACCCACAAGGGGGGGCGCTGGGGGGCGTAACAATAGTGCCCGCGAACCCCAAGCGCCCACACTTAGTCAGCACCTCCCCGCCATCGCGGGGTCTGCGGCGCTATAGTTACGCCACTGTTTATTTGTAAATCAAAATACAAATGACTATATTGTTCGTAAAAGAATACGAACACCCATATACTGGCCTTAGTAAATTTGGAAAATACTAATTTATGTATATGCCATATATGACATCGAATGGCTGCGAATATGGGCATTCGTAGCCATTCAATCTTAGTAAATTCCCCCCTTGGAGTCAGATGTATCAAGCTTTAAAAAGTGATCAAATGTAGAGTGATAAACAGCCAGCCAATCAATTCCTACCTGCCATGTTACAGGCTGGGTTTGAAACATGACAGGTAGGAGCTGATTGGGAAATTGTTTATCACTTTTCACTTTATTACTTTTTGAAGCTTGATACATCTGGCCCAATTAGACTTAGGAATCAGTACTGATATGGGACACTGAGCAGCACAGCTGTACTGATACGAGGCATCCCTGTAGTAAACATTTAATTTTTTTTTTCAGAGAGCCCCTTAGTTGTCCCCCACTGCAGTCCCATATACCAGCCTCCCTAAGTAGTACCCCCCATAATAGTAGCCTTAGTAATGCCCCCTTAGTAATTGTACCTTCAGTAGTTCCCCCTTAGTATACAGTAGTTTCCCCCCTTAGTAGTTGTACACAGTTCCTCCATCAGTAGTTCCCCCTCAGTAGTTGTACCCTGGCCTACTATTTTCCCGTTCAGTTGTTCCCCCTTAGTAGATGTACCCTTTAGTTTCCCCATCAATACAGTTTCCCCCTTATGCAGGCCCCATTAAGTTAGGCAGATTCTGTTTGTTCCCCATTAGTTTGTCCCCCATTAGTTAGATTTTCACCCTGCAGCCCCCACAGTGGTGTAACTACCTAATTTGCGCCACCCCGCCGCAAATTTTTTTGCCGCGCCCCCCCATGCCCGTACCTGCCCGGCCGCATCTGTGGTCACGGTCCCGTCTCTCCCGGCACCGGCTCCTGCTGCTATAATGAAAAGTGACTCTTAGAAAATGGCTGCCCCCATACTGCAGACAGTTAAGAATGCTAGAGGAGGCCGCCAGCTCCTCTAGCATCCTCAAAAACTGTCTGCAGTATGGGGGCAGCCATTTTCTAAGTGTCAGTTTTCATTATAGCAGCAGGAGCCAGCTCTGGGAGAGATGGGACCGTGACGGCAGGCCAGGTACCGGCAGACAGTAGCGGGTAACTATAGCCCCGCAGCCCCACCGGCGCCCACGCTTTCTCTGCGCCTCCCCGCCACCGCGGGGGGTGCGGAGCTATAGTTATGTTACTGAGCCCCCATAGCTTTCCCGTCTTTGCAGACAGCATGGACACATCTAAAGAAATACAGTAAACTGTGTAGAGCGCTTGATCTGGGCTGTTTACCCAATGTAAGCTGCTGCAAAAGAGGGCTAGTCAAACCCTTAAAATGTAAACAAAAAGAGAAGAATTGCAGCGCTGATTTAATGACACAATATGATAAAAATATAACAAAACAATTTATTGATCACATATAATATAAAATGTATATATAGTACGGTGTGGCAATTATAAAAGAAATGGGGGGGGGGACCTGTCAACAGAATAATGAGGGGGGTGATATAACCATAGGCGAATCTAGAATTATTGTAATGGGTGGTCCCAGTTCTAGACATAATAGCAGGGGGACCTTTGCGCTGCGTAGCCGCATGGCAAAAAGGGGGTGTGGCCTCATGTATTACACTTTCGACCATACACAGTAATGCCCATTGCACATTTTAGCAAACTCCGTAATACCCATTACACATAAAGCCACACGCCGTAATGCCAATTACACATAAGGCCACACACCATAATGTCCATTACACATTGTGCCATACATCATGATGCCCATTACATACTATATAACAAACCGTAATGCCCATTACATATTTGCCACACAAGTGCTGCTTACCTACGTGCTCATTGCTAGGGGGTTCTTGCTTGATGGCACCATAGTACCCATTACACATGATGCCGCACACCATAGTACCCATTACACATGATGCCGCACACCATAGTACCCATTACACATGATGCCGCGCACCATAGTACCCATTACACATGATGCTGCACACATAATGTCCCTTACACATGATGCTGCACACATAATGCCTCTTACACATGATGCTGCACACCATAATGCCCCTTACACATTAAGCCACACATTATGCGTTATGCCCCCACATACTGTCACTTGTAGCATCCCTTGAAATATTGTGCGCGCTGTTGTTGTGCGTGACGTCGGGGGAGCACGCCGGGCGCCGGCACCACATGATTAAATGGGGGGGGGGGCGGGCTGAGGTGAAAGCGGGGAGAAGAATTGTAGCGGAAGCTGCAGGGGTGACAGTCATTGACAGCTGGGCAGAGAGCAGGGGGCTACCCGGCTGTATTCAGAGCACTGCAGGTCACGGCTGTTTGAAATAATAACCCTTTCACAACAGAAAATGCAGGGATTTACCCGGGAATATGGTCCCAGGATCATGCATTTTCTGGTGTGAGGGGGGAGAGACAACCACTCCCCTCTCCCTACTCCCCTTTAACAAACCAGCTATATCTTCGGAACCAACTGACCCATTTACATGAGACCAGTATCATATTGAAGAACTTTTGAGTTGGCTTGGAATGATTTTGGTCCCGTGAAACTGGGTTGTTTGGTTCCAGAGAAATCTGCCCTCAAAAAAACATAAACAGTCATGAAATTACATTTAAGAAATTAAAAAAATTGTTTAACCTCAATATCCCTGGAACCAATGAACCCATATGGATCCAGCCTGGTATCAGATTGAAGGCCCAGCGATTTGGGTTTGACTGAGATCAACCTCAAGCTTCAGTGATGCCGACGGGGGAACTGGCAGCCGTTGAAATGGGTGGGGGTCGGAATTAGCGGGTCCCATGTTATCGTAAAGGGAAAATGTTCCAGCTTTGCCTGGCCATATCTCCGGTTCCCAGGGGGCTAGAGACACGTGGCTGGGCTCGTTGGAAAGCCCCATCCCTCAGCTACAAAATGTGCTAATGGGTGGTCCTGTGCACCCCCGGACCACCCCCTAGATTCGCCTATGGATATAACCTGCTCTGGTCACTGATAGAGTCCCGGCACTGGTACAGGAGGAGAATGGTGGAGTCCAAAGTTTGTAATCCAAGCAATTAGTGGAGATGTCCCAGTCCTTTTTGGGGCTGTGGATAAGGGGGATCCTCTCTAGAAGACTGTTATGCCTGTTGATGGCACTCCCAAATGTTACTTCTCCTCACTGCTCTCAAGAGGGTTCACAGTCTGCTTTGACTGGTCGGTATATGCTCCTCAATAAAGTGCAATGTGCTGGTCCAAATGCCAGGAAAGTGCTGGTGCAGATCCAGAAAATTCAGCAGGATGGGGTTGGCAAATCTCTGACAGGTCCCTGAGGTGACACCATCGCGTTTCGCTGTCACTCCAGGACAGCTTTTTCAAGGTGACTGCCACAAGGTTTGGTCTGGGTATAAGCACCCTCCTTAATTGGTCTGGATTGACCTCGTTAAAGAGTGATTGCCCACACATGGAAGGTATACAATAAAAAAACATTCAAGAATGTATACAATTGAATAGTAAGACTCGGAGACAGTCTTATAACTTAAAAGGCAATAAGGATAAATATATAATGATAATATAATACCTGAATAAACACTATTTGAATGGACACATCTGTGCTGTCTGAATTTCTTGTGCGGACTGAAGATGGCACCAATCAGCCATCAGGTAAATATCACCCCCCAAGGTCTCCCCCTGCCCCTGTGCACAGGCTGCCAATGCATTCACAGCCGTGCACACAGGGGGAGAAGTATTCGCAATCACTCACCATCAAATGGTTTTCCCTAAGTTTGCAGCACCGAATATGTCTATACTTACTCAGCGCTGAAATGGGCATGGGAAGAAGGAGGCCGCTTCTCCCTTGCAACGGCGGGGTAATGCTTGTGTTTTCTGGGGCACTATCAGAAACCGGCGGCGTGCCGCCCACAAGCAGCCTCCGGCTGTCAATCACCTTGTGAGTGGCCAGTGATGGCAAACCATTGCTGGCTTAGTTCACAGGGGTACCCTGCACATGTGCACTGCGTACTGTGTGCATGCGTGGTCATTCGATAATCTCTCAGCCTGCAAATTTGCAGCCCAGCAATCGGGTCAGTTTTTTTTAGAATAACCCTTGTAACAGGGGAAGATAGAAAATAGATTTGATTTGTGGCACAATCCTGTGAATTTAGCTACAAATACCTCCCAACTGTCACGCTTACCACCGGAACTTCCCGGTTTTTGGGGTCACCTCCGCGTGCCGGCAGTGTCCTGGAGGGGGAAGGGGGGCAGTTGGGCTTCCCCCCTGTCATCTGCCCCATCTATTCCTGCAGTAGAGAGGCTGGGGGCTGGCCAGCAGTTTACAGAGCCCGCTACTCAGGCCCCCACACCGGCAAAATTGTGGGGATAGCCTCACAGGCATTACGCAATTTGTAGGCCATGTCCCTTGTCTCTAAGCAACGCAGCTGTCCCTCTTTACTTGTCTGGAATGTTGGGAGGTATGCTGTACCAAGGAGTAAGTAAAAGTTTAATTTTTTTTAATGTAATCAGAGACAGTCCTGAGCAAAATTACAGTGTAGAGTGCATTCCAGCACTCTCATTGCTGTGCCACTGCTTAGATGCGACCCGGCTCACGCCACTGTATAGAGGTGGCACAGCACTGCAATCGTGCTCATACTGGTGAGACCCGTTACCCTGTTACTGCTATTACCCCGCGTTAGTCAGCACTATTAACCCCTCTGTTTTACTGTTGCTACCATTAAACCTCCAAACCTGGTGAAGGATCTTCTGTGTGGATTAAACTCCACTGAACTTTCCGCTGGTATCTATACCACCCAGATTATACACCAATAGGCGATACCAATAGAATATCCGTAAAGGAAAGTTTGTTTGTACTCCTGACCTTTGCCTGAGTGACTATTAATGAATCTATATCTGTGACCCTGACTCTTGGCTTCTGCTGTCTATATATTCCTGACTTATGTATTGATAAGATGCTCTGACATTCCACATGCAAATCCCAGGTTACACTGTTGTGTAGCAGATATAGGGCCACAAGCTGTGGGCTTCCAGTCCCTGGTAAAGTATGTTTCCTCATTGGACTGCATGCCATGATCCAGCAAGTGCAAATTAGTTATTTTATTTATTGACAATCAATGGGCCTGATTCAGACCTGTCCGCTAGGCAGCCTATATTCCCTGCCTAACAAACAGGTGGGGGCACTGACATCATATGACATCAGCCGCCCGTCCCAAGCAGGCATCGATTCACCTGCGTTCACTGGGGAACGCCCAGTGTTTCTATGTGTGTGCCTATAAAATGCTGGGCGTTCTCCTGCTTCAAGCATGGGGAGAATATACACAACAGAATCCTGTAATACAGGTCAGCTAGGAGAAGTCCTAGTGCCAAGGTGAAATAGATGAAAATAAAATAAATATCTTCTGCAAAACAGTATATTATTTTTACTTGCTATTCTGTGGCAGTGACATTCTGTGACTGTTGTGATGTAGCTCACAGACAATGCCGAGGTCGACAGCAGAAGATTGACATGCACAAGGTCGACACTGCGAAAAGATCAACACAGGATAAGGTCGACACACAGAAGATCAACACAGGGAAATATTGACAGGATAATTTCACATTTTTTGGGTGTTAATGTTGACACCTGAATGTGCATACCCAATTAGTGTAATCTTGCATGGCGCGCTTTGCTCAGTCCATAACCGCTCCAACAGCACTGGGCTCCAACAGCCCGTGGTGTCATGCCACAGGGGGTGGGGGGGACACCTTTTACGTAAGGTCACCCGGCTGTACCATGTGCACCGTGGCTGGTCAGCCCTGGACGGAGTGGGGACCCTGCAATCGCGCTTCTCCATCACTCGGCAGTAGGGAGCGGAATCTCTGCCCGTCTCTGCTTCTGGGAGATGGACAGGGTTAGGGGGGGGTGCGGAGGGCTGCAGGCAGCGACGGGGTAGCGGTGGGGAGGTGGCGGAGGGCGGCACTGGGCTCAGATGGAACGGGGCACGTGAGCATCTCGTGTTCGTGCGCCCCCTTCTGTCTGATGGCGGGACCTGGCAGTTGGTTGATAGAATCGCCAGGACATACAAGCATGACAGGCACTCCATCTGTAACTTTAATAAACATACACTCATTTTACACCACTATACATTACCATTCCAGGCTCCAGCTGTGACAGTCTCCGCAGCAGCTCACCCCCTCACTGGCTGCAGGGTGAGCTGGTTTCCTCCTCACTAATGACAGCTTGTATAGCGCTGTCCCAGCGCTATACAAGCAATCATCCGTGGTTGGCTCTATATGTCTCCATGGAGACGCTTTCAGCCAATAAGGGAAAGCCTCGTAGCCCAGATTATCTGAAAGCGTCTCCATGGAGACGCATAGAGCCAATCACGGCTAAGTGCTTGTATAGCGCTGTGACAGCATGGAATCCGGCTGTCATTAGCGAGGAGGGGAGCCGTGCCCGCAAGGGGCTTAGTTGCGCTCACCATGCTATGGTACAGGGGTCCGACAGTCGGGCTAATGACTGTCGGGATCCCGACTGTCGGACTCCTGTACCACACCCCTGTAAGTCACCCCCTATGCCCTGGCACCTTACACTGCAGCCATATGCGTGCGCACGGGGGGTGCCAGAGGTGCACAGGCACCTCCTAATGACACCAACCCCGCATCCTTCCCCTTTGAGTGCTGGCCAGATGCTGCCTGCCGCCCCCTCCGCCCGGCAGCTGCAAATGTCCCTCCTCTGACCGGCAGCATGCTCTCCCCTGCCCGGCAATGACAGTTCCCCCCCTCCACCGCCCGTCAGCGGTAGCCTCCTTCTCTCCCCCCGCCTGGCAGCTGCAGCTTGGTCCCCACACACTGCGGCAGTGGCAGCTAGCTCTCCCCTCCCTCCGAAGGCTCCAGGCAGCTCCTGTGTATAGAGCTCTATGGGGCCATTATAAGTGTGGCAATATGGGGCATTATGTGTGTGCCACTACAGGGGGCATTATGCATATGGCACTACAGGGGCATTATGTGTGTGGCACTATGGGGGGCAGTATGTATGTGGCACTATTGGGGCATTGTGTGTTTTCACTAAAGGGTCAGCATTATCTGTGTGGCACTACAGGAGAATTTTGTGTGTGGTACTACAGGGGCATTATGTGTGTGGCACCATGGGGGGCAGTATGTATGTGGCACTATTGGGGAATTGTGTGTGGCACTAAAGGGTCAGCATTATGGGCCTTATTCTGGTTCGGTCGGCCAAACGTACGCAGGGTCCGTTTCACTGTACGTTTCCTGTACGCGGACGGTGAGCGAAAGTCCGCCCACAAAACATCCGCATACGGACGGTCACAAACACCAACAAAGGGGAGTGGCGTACGCTCAAATGCTGACCGTGCACGGACGGATCTCCTCTTAGACACCGATAACTGGCGTACAACAGAGCGTACGCCACCGTTTACGGATGTCTTTCGTCCGTTTTCCCACCGACATCTTGCGTATATCTGAGCGTACGCCACAGTGCACGGACGGGTCTCGCTTTTTTTCAATGGAAAACTCAGCGTGTGTCACCGATCGTGAGAGTGAGCGTACGTCCGTGCACGGTGGCATACCCTTCACATATATGGACCTGCTAATCTAGCCTTTCAACTATAATTAAGACAAGTAATTAATTATTCTAATTTTTATTCAATTATTGTTTTCTATTACCTCAATTGTCTACCTTAATGAACAACCAAATTAAACAACATTTTAACCCTCATTACATGTATATTTATTATGTTCTAATGTGGCATTTTAATCACTATCTATGTGTCCCCACTTTGGTTTTACTTTTAAATAAAGTTATGTTGGTGATACAGGAGGTTATTCTGGTTGGTGCGGTCCGTTCCGAATTCTTTTGGAGCTGACCGAACGCCACGCTGTTCAGAGATTGTAATAACAAACGCCCACAGGTCCTCCGCATTCGGACGGACTCACTCTCTAAGAAGAGGGTGTGTTTTCGGACAACAACCAAACCGTGCGTGTGCGGTGGCAACTCAAAGATTCTGCACAGTCTAACAGCGTCAGAACGGACGGGAAGCTGCCCATACGCACCGATGCGGGGTATTTCCGCAAAACTCACGACTGTTATCTGAACTCATACATCTGCCACATGACACACTTATGCAATTAGCCAACCTCATAAAAAAAGGATTTTTTGATTGTAATCAATTAATTCCTAATTGATACTTACTACCACTTCCTAATTGCATTACTACCACTTTACATTAACCCTTACATCATGTGAAGTGCTATTCATTCATTTATTACCTTTATTTTTTGGCATGTGCCAAATAACATGCTATAAAATTCATATATTTTCCACAAATTTAATAAATGTTATTTTTACCCCCAAATGTGTGCTGTTATTGCTGAATGTAAAAGTGACATGTAAAATTATATTAGTGGTACCAATTTCTGTCCATTGCTTGCAGTGTAAATGTGTGTAAAATAGCAAGCATGCAGTGGTGTTTTCAGCTTTTGAAATTGAAGCTATGAAAAGAGGGTAATTAAGCAATAATGAGTAGAGGAGTGGATTGTATTATGTTCAGCTGAGAGTGCTTCAGGTGTGGGCGTACTAATTAGGCGAACCGAATGCCTAGCACATGAACAAGTGGTCTCCGCAAAGTGAAACTTGCTTATGAAGACCGCATATTTCATGCGTGTTGGTTCGTTTGCAGTCGATGTGCTGTCCAAATGCACGCCTACCATGGTTAGTGCACTCCCTCGTGTACGCCAGTATTTACGCCCAGTTTTTCCCACTTTGAATCCACGCCCATGTGTAGGTCCAAATGACGCCCATATTACGCCCATATTTCCCGAGTCAATTCGGTGCACATTTCTGTACGGTATTAGTGAGAACGAGTACGGAGACCATGCGTGGCACATGCGCATAGCGTTGCCTACGCATGCACAGACGGCTAAAACGCGCCCTCCGAAAGAATTCGGAATGGACCGCACTGACCAGAATAAGGCCCACAGTGAAAAAGTTGACACATGTCGACTTCTGTAAATTGAATGTTCTGCTGTTTAAAGTATATAAAAACACTTACTGATTGTGTGTAAATGGTTATAAACTAACTACCTTGGCATATATAAGCAGGTCTTAAAATGAATCTTACCTACAATTAAACCAACCTTTACATGTAGAGAAGTGTAGAAAGATATGCTTCCAATGTGTTTGTGGGCTGTGTGTGGCTTGCAGGTAGTGAAATAATGGTTGTGACTTAATAGGCTGCAGCATTGCTTATTACATTCAGCTGTATGAGTTTGAGTAGTAATCAGCGTTAATTAGCAGACCCAGGCGTCCGCTCTCATACGGTATCTCTAGGGGTGGTCTGGAGGTATCGTTGGCGTCCGCCTGTTTTCTGGCCCCAATGCACGGCGCGTTCGCCGATCGACTGGTTGTAGCACCGTACATTTTTGGTGCACACCCCCGTGTACGCCCATGTTTACGCCCAGTTTTCCTCATTATTTCGGCTCAACACGCCCCAATGCCGCCCACAATGACCATACTCTTGCAGACAGTTTTTTTCGCACGGAAAGACCCATCCGTGAGCGGTGTAAAGTTGGCGCGCCTGCGCATTGCGAAAGCTACGCATGCGCAGAACAAAAAAAACACTGATCCGCCCGTTTACGGTCCCACCGTAGCAAGCAGAATAACCCCCTATGTGTGTTGCACTACGGGGATCATTATGCGTGTGGCTCTACAGGGGGCATTATGCGTGTGGCACTATGGTTGGCATTATACATGTAACACTATGGGGGGGGCATTATTTGTATACAGAACTAAGGGGGGCCTTATATGTGGGCAACAAGCATGTAATCCCCCAGACAATGAGCATGTAATCCCCCTGGGCAACAAGCATGTAATCCCTGTGGCAATGCGCATGCAACACTCCCCCCCGTGTCAAGGAGCATGTAACCGCCTCACAAGGAGCATGTAAACCCTGGCATAAAACATATAACTCCTGACAATGAGCATGTAGGTAAGCACACTTATATGGCAGAATATGTAATGGGCATTATGGTGTGTGACATAATGTGTAATGAGCAATATGGTGTGTGGTATAATATTTAATGTGTATATATATATATATATATATATATATACATATACATGTGGTATAATGTGTAATGGGTATTTTGGTGTGTGGCATAATGTGCAATTGACATTACAGCATGTGGCATAATGTGTAATAGGCAATTCGGTGTGGGGTGTAAAATGTAATTGGCATTACGGTGCGTGCCGTAATAGGTAACTGGTATTACAGTGTGGGCCATAATAGGTAATTGTCATTATGGTGTGTAGCCTAATATGTAATTGGCATTACGGAGTGAGGTGTAATGGGCATCACTACGTGGGCATTACTGTGTGTGGTATAACGTGTATGGGCATTAGAGCATGTGGTATACTATGTAATGGCTGTGTGACGAGTAATAGGCACTACGGTGTACATTATTGGTGCATGCCTTCGGTGCGCACTGTACCTAATTTTCAAAAATTTGTCAAGGCATAATGTGTAATGGGCATTACGGTGTGTGGCATTATGTGTGATGGGCATTACTGTGTGTAGCATTATGTGTGAGGGGCATTATATGTTATTGCCATTACAATGTGTGGCAATATGCGTAATGGTCTAATAGTCTATATTTTTGCAGCGTGACTGCAGCGCACACTGTACCTGTTTCTGATATGTGTAGGGGGGAATAATTCATTCTGGAGTGCATATACATAAATAAGTCACCTTCTATTTAGTTTGCATTTATGCTAAATAGGCGTTGATGGACACGCCCAGTAGGTGGTGATGGACACTCCCCTAGAAATGGTGCACCTCCTAAGAAAATGGGCTGTGCATGCCTATGACTGCAGCCTTATCAGCCTATTGGTTAATCAGGCACTGCGAGTGTATGCACTTTCTGATGCCTACATCACGCCAGGTCCAATTAACTCCGATATCGCTGGATACACACATCGTTAAGTGTGTACCCAGCATTATACCAGCAACAAAAAAGAGAGAACACCAACTGTTGAGAAATGAAGTCCCATATCAGCACATTACCTTGAGATAAAGTTGACCATCTGCAGCTTCTCACTGTACTGAATGCAGTCATAGCATTATACTTCTGTTCTTATAAATACCAAACACAAACTGTGCAGAAATCCCATCTACAGTACCATGAATCTTCTGCTGCTCCTCACTGCCCTGGTGGCAAGTGTCCTGTCTGAAGAACAGTTTGTTGGGTACGTACACAGCTTTCATATTTGCTACATTTTCATATTATATGATGTACCCAAAAGTTAATGTAAGATGTCAGTGTTTCCATGCGATTGACTGTTTTGTGATATCAAGTCACTGGGTTACATTTGTCCTGAAAGTGTTTCTTTTTCTCCAAGATACACAGTATCAGTATTACAGTATGGAACTACTTCAGATGTGGTTGTTCTTTGTATTGCTGTTGCTATCATTTGCCATACGCAATTGCAGTTATATGCTAATATTGGCAGAAACTAACCTGAACATAGTGACGCCCACTGTTGTCTCTTCATTTCCATCCGACCGCGTATAACTGCTGAAACATCGGTACCATGGTTACTAATATGGCCATAACAAAGAATATGATATGAGAACCCCTGTAGTCACGCAGGCTGAGCTGCTCTCCCAGGACGTAGAGGGTTCAAGTGAGATCGCTACTGCTACAATAGCAGCTTTGCGAATGCATCTGAATTAGGCCCTATATTCCTGTATATGAAAGGAGTATGGTTAACCCACAGCAGAAGTATGTTATTATATTTTTATATAACCAGCTTTGTCTGAGGATGGAGACAAAGAGAGGGAGCTCTAAGTGGAATGTTTTTTATACATTACTGAAATCTATTCAATTCATCATTATTCGTTATTCGTGAACTTGGTGTGAAAATACTTTTACTTCTCACGGCTGATTTCAGTTTAAATGTCGGTATTTTGTCCTTGTCGGTATTTAAAATGTTGGGATTTTGTCCTTGTCGGTATTATAACCCATTCGGGATTTTGACCATCGGGATTTTGACTGCATCCCCTTCGCAGCCAGGAGGCTCCTCCTGTGATGCAAGTGCTTTGCTAGGTAGCAAAACTCTCAAATAATAGTGATTTTGTGAGTTGCTTGCATGCCCCCAGCCCCTCTGTTGCCCATGAATATGTGCACACCATCTATTCCTTACTGCTCTGCAAAATCGAGTGACAGGGGGTATACAAACTGCCCCCCTACCCCCACCGCAAGACACTGATACCTTTAAAACTGGTACAGTTGGGAGGAATGGAACATATTCACTTTTTAAAAAGTATACAGCATTTTTTGTGTAATCTTATTTATTGAGAAAAAGGGAAGGTGTTATGAGGCGTGGCCTCAGGGAATGCTGCAGCTGCCTCTCTTTCTGCCAGCCGGGAGTGTATGCATGCAGCTCTGCAGCTGCACAGAGTTGTTTTTATTAAGAGGGGCCTATACTCGCTGGCTCTCCTGGTTTGTCTTTTAAAAGGCAGTCAGTCCTGCTAGACCCTGACAGTTATATTTTGTACCTTGGTGTGAACTTGTGATCCGTGCTTGGATACTATACCATCTGCCACATTCCCTGCCTTTCAGCTATTCCATCAGTACCTCACCTGAATTCCTGTCCTGCTCTGAAATTTTTAAGTTCTTGTCTGCCTTCCTCATCCTCCTCCGCACTCAGTGTCACGGCCCGCCGTAGAGGGCCACTCCCATACTTACCCATATGGCGTCTCCGGTCCCTCTGCTGTTTCAGCAGGCGGCTGTGAGTCTTCGGCAGTTAGCAGGTGGCTGAGGTGTCTCTTTGTGGGGCCGGTGCATCTCCTGCCGGCTCCAGGTATGGGCGCCACCATCTTGCCTGAGCTTGAGGAGGGAGCTCGCCTTCTGGGTCTCTTCTGACCTCTGGTAGTTGTTGGAGCCAATTGCAGCCCTGCAGGAGGTATAAAACTCCTGGACCAGGAGCTTCCTGTTGCTGGAATAATTTCCCAGAGTCCTTTGTGGGTCCTCACAGCAGGATCACTACAGTCTTGCTCGCTAGGTTTCTGTCCCATCTCCAGCAGACGGTTCTGAGCCTCAGTTTATGCCAAGTGTGCTACCTTTTGTTTCCATTATTATGCCAAGAGAGCCACCTTCAGTTTCTGCTAACTGTGCTACTTGTAGTTCCCGTATTATCGCCAAGAGGGCCGCCTTCAGTATACATCTCTACGTCAAGTGACCTACTCACCAGTTGGGCTACTACAGTTTTCATAATACGACAAGTATGCTGTCTCAGTTATTTCAAGTGTGTCTCGCTACAGTCACAGTAATGTCTGCTGCCCGGGACTCCCAAGGTACTTCCTTCGGAGGGCCGCGACCTGCCAGGCAGATGCCACAAAGTCCAAATCCCCTTGCAGGGGTTCCTGGTGAAAACCACTGCTCGACTAGACTCCGCCCCTATGATTGCAAGTTAAGCCAACACATTTGGGCTTCCATCTAGGCAATATATTCGCCCAGCTAAATTTACTCCAGTCAACCCACCAGTACCTGATCAGCCACCCAGAGTGGATCCACAAGCCCAGTCAGTCACACTCAGCTTGCACGTTGTTGTCATCTGAGGGTGGCTGTTATAGGCAGAAACCCCTCCCCAGGGCTCTGCAGGGTCTTACACCGTTGTCCTTGATCACCTTTCACACAGAAGTAATACCAGTTTCTATGATGGCAACTGTTATTTTGTATGTATGTATGTATGTGCCTGAGTCAGTGAAGTTCTTAAAGTGTGATAATGTTATCTTTGATGTAAACCATTATGTCAATTTAATATTTTGACCGTTTCAATTAAGGAAACTGCAGAAGGTATTTAATTGGTTCCTATTTCCTCACCACAGGAAAAAGATGTCATCAATGTATCTCATATAGGTCACAGAGCATCCTGACATTCTCACACTTAGTATTTCCAATAAAAATAGTTTTTACGATCAATCCTGTGTGATACAAAGATACCTTGATGGGAGTCACACCACAGAACTGATATTTTGTATAAAATATGTTTGCAATTTTAAAAGAATTTAAAAAAAGATTTAAATATATTTTTCTGTTTCCTAAAAAAAAGAAAAATCTACTCAGAATTTTGTTGAAAAAGTATTCAAAGTTCCCCCATAATTGACAATTGGTGTACAGGAGAAAAAATAAACTGCAAGATCCATTCAGGTACATTATGGCTAATAGTCAGTGGCAGCTCCTACAGTGCCTGTGTAAATGAAGGGGCTCTCAATGTCTATGCTGCCTGGTCCAGAAGATGATTGGAGACACAGGAGAATCCTGCCTATTATTGTGTATGTAATCGATGTGTGTCTAGTGAATAACCGCAGCTGAGCTAAAGTGTCCAAAATCCTACTTCAATCACCTTGCAAACGGATATAAAAGGGGAAAAATAGCAGAATTTCTTCAATAGCAGGTGTTGCGCATGCGTGCTACAGGCTGTAGGCATTCACAGTGTATCCATATTCGGTGCTGTGCAA
This sequence comes from Crinia signifera, assembly GCF_055691185.1. NCBI lineage: Eukaryota > Metazoa > Chordata > Amphibia > Anura > Myobatrachidae > Crinia > Crinia signifera. The sequence goes on from NC_139220.1 coordinate 192,478,254, forward strand.
TTTTCTTTTTGTTACAAATTTCTGGAACTATTAATTGTCTTCCTCAGACAGCAAGTGCTACGGATCAAAGCCAGCAACAATGAACAAATCCTTCAGCTACAGTCTCTGCAATCGCTCACACATCTCCAGGTACAAAATATTTAACTTGCACTTTTATGGGATTACATTTATTCTGCATATATACATGGAATATTTACACCCATATGCTGAGTTGTACACATCGCAAGATGTATTCATTTTGGCAGCACTGCAGCATTTGTGCCCAGTTTAATTCAGGCTTATAGTATATGGGGAGATTTGCTGGGTGGGGTAGTAATCAGGATGGACACATTACTACAGAAGGACTGCATTACAATAAAAGAACACAGGATCATTATGTGGCCTCTCTTCACCTCTGACATGAGAATACCTGGACCAGGCCCACGACCCCTCCAGCTGAGAACACCAGGACTGTTCCCAGGCCTACTCCTCATGGTGATCTGGGGCTGTGGGGGGAGAGCACCAGGGTCATCCTCAGTAGGAACACTTCCAGGATACTTGAATTTGCTCCGCACTTTCTAATTTGGGCCATACACCAGCCAACTATTTGGCTAGTTGGAATGATAATCTTTATAGTGTGTGGTCAGTCATTTGCTCCCACATGGCCAAAAACGTTGATAAACAGACCAAAATGGTGGGACCAACTAGATGGGAAAAACTCCCAACTGCCCGATAAGTAGACCAGCAGTGTCAGACGATCAGTAAGCTGCACACCAGCACTCGGACATCTCCCATCACTGCTCTGACCTGACAGCTGCACCCCCATAACTGACCTGACAGCTGTACCCCCCACCCATCACTGACTGCTGAAGGCCCTGCACCTGGACCCACCCCCACCATCACTGCTTTGACCTGACAGCCGCACCCCCATCACTAACCTGACAGCTGTACCTCCCCATCCATCACTGACCTGAAAGCTGTACCCCTCACCCATCACTGACCGCAGCAGTCCCTGCACCCCAACCTGCCCACCATCACTGCTCTGACATGCAGGGCAGGCGACATGGGGGCTCAAGGGGGACAAGTGTGATGGGCCCCAGTGATCTGAAGGGCCCTGGGGTTTCCATGCTCTGTCATGGCAGCTGCCTGTACTAGCTGGCTTGTCAGTGACCCTCGCGGCCCGGCCGTCTACTGTGCACCACCTGTGTGTGGCTGAGTCTGACTGACTCGCTGTGTGCCACTGCCGTCGTGTGAATCAGGCCCAATGTGCCAGGATGTGCTGAACCCTCAACTCCCCCAGCACTAACAGCAGCACCCCCCTCCCCGGAAGCGACAGTAGAACCCTTCGACGCTGCTTGCACTGACATCTGCTTGCGTGTCCCAGTCAGATGGAGCGCCATCTCGCCAGCGGGGGCATTCTGGCAAGCACCGGCTCTGAACGAGAGGCGCTCCATCTGTAGATAAAGGAATAAAGTGGCACTCAGAGACTTTCTTTAATCCATGTGCAGCTTGTACAATGTTTCTGATGATGGCTGGTGGGAATATAATTCATTTTGTTTTGGAAATGTAAAGTTTGAGGTGGCGAGAAGACATCCAAGATGAAATGGCAAAAAGGCATTCAGAGACAGGGAGCAATACTGATGGTGACAATTTAGGAAAGGATAGATAGATTTAAGTATCATCAGCGTACAGATAATACTGAAATCCGAAAGAGTTGATTAGTATGGCAAGAGAGGACCTAAGACTGAGCCTTGTGGTACTCCAACTGCCAGAGGTAGTGAAGAGGAGGTACAATCAGATTTGGGAATGTATGTAATGTTGAATGTGTTACCCTAGGGTCCATTGCTGCCAATGTGTATAAGACTGAAGGAGCCCATACACGCTCCGATAGCGGCGATGCGATGTGTGCTTTGGGGTGCGTGCTCCCGCGGCACCTCATAGCACAGTACAAAAAGTATGTGCTGCACATACTTTTTGTACTTGCTTTTCATCACATCGCATCGCATTGCGATCTGTGGATGCTATTTAAGCCCAGAACGCACGCCGCTATCGGAGCATGTATGGGCTCTGTTACTAACAGTAACTACACAACATCTCTGTCTGTTTCTAGCTTGATTTCTGGGCAGGACCTTCCAGCCCTAGAAAACCAGTCGACATCAGAGTTCCATATGAAAGTCTCCAACCAGTAAAGGCTTACCTGGAATCCAACAATATTGAGTACTCCGTAATGATAGAAGATCTGCAGGCAAGACACTCAAAATGTATACAGTGTATATATTTGTAAACAGCAAATTTCCCACAAGGGGGTAGTCACCAGGTGAAAAAAATCGGTATCCGGACTGGTCATAGACAGACTCATCATAGACAGTCATATGGTCGACCACTAATGGTCCACAGTCACAAGGTCGACAGGGTCAAAAGGTCGACAGTCAAAAGTTTAACACACAATAGATCAACAGGGTCTAATGGTTGACAAAGAAAAGGTCGACATGGTCAAAAGGTCGACTTGAAAAATGTCGACATGCATTTTTTTGTACAATTTTTTTTTTTTGCCGACATGTGCTGACAGGCGGTATTTCACGGCCCTACCATCCACTAGGGTGTGGAGGGAGATCAAAATAGTGTGCCGAGCGCAGCAAGGCACCGAGCCCAAAGCATAGCGAGCCATGCGAGGGGACGCGTTACACTTACATGTCGACCTAAAGTATGTCAACATAGACACCATTAAAAGTGCATGTCGACCTTTTCCCATGTTGACCTTTTGAATGGCGACATTTTGACCATGTCGACATTTTCAATGTCAATGTTTTAACCATGTCAACCTTTTACCTGTCGACCTTAAGACCATGTCGACCTTAAGATCCTGTTGACCTTTTGACCCTGTCGACCATTAGTGGTCGACCATATGACTGTCTATGATGAGTCTGTCTATGACTTATACCATAACCAAAAAATGTACACTTTCTCCTGTTTTTAGAGGGGCAGTATTCAATGCCGCTGATTCACCACTTTTTACAGCAAATGTGTGCTATTTTCGTGCTCCACGGCGTATCTTTTGACTGAAAAAGTGATTCGCCCTATTCAACGCTCAAAATTCACTGATGGCAATTCGCTGCTGTTTTCCAATGGATTTTTTCACCATGATTCACCTTGAATGTATTCAGTGCTAAGATCACTTTCAGCATTGCTTTCAGCGTAATTTTCGCCATGCTTCACCATGTAGCAATTGCCATCTTTTTAAGGTGAACTGGAATGTTATCTTTTAAAATATATATATATTTTTTAATTTGGTGTAAAACAATCAGTAATTTTTTCCTGTGAAGGGGAATGCTATTTTTATTCATGTGCGTGCTGCACATGACTATGTATATATTTTTATTATTATAATTTTTTTTACACATAACAGCCAGCAGGTGGCGGAGAGCCAAAGATATCAATAATACATTGCGCTGTATATCAATAATACATTTATTAAGTAAATAAATTAAGGTGGCCGGGAGCCGCTCATTACATACTTATGTATTCACTTCAGGCTCCCTACCCGCATCCCTTGCCAGCTCTCTGGGGGGGCAGCTGTTGCTGCCCGTGTCCCTGGGAGCCCTCCTTCCCATCACACATTCCGGTTCAGGCAGGGAGACTTACATCTCCCTGCCTGCCGCTGTTAAAATTCGCCTTCAGGGGCAGCGAGCCCCTGTGGCGTTGAATAGGGCGACAGGGAGGGCTGGCACGAATGCTCCAGCCCTCTGGAACGCAGCGAATGTGCAGCGAATCTTAAACAGGATTCGCTGCACATGCCGAAAATCGGCATTGAATACTGCCCAATGGGGCAGATGTATTAAGCCTTAACAAGAGATAAATGCAAGGGTGATAAGGAGACGCATGCGTTCCTGATGCCGGGAAGGTCCCGGCGGATTGCAGGGTATCGGGTGTCCGAACACTGCTGCGACACATCGCAGCAGTGTATGGGCACCTTAACTCTTATTGTGCGTGCATCCAGAAAAATTCCTATAGCTGTGAACAGTTTTGGTACTGGGTGGTACCCAGAGCATACCAAGAGGCCCAAGGTGAGTGATAACAGTGCTGTGAGATATTTTAATATAAGTGAAGAGATGTATATAAAGGTGCATACATACTGGGTGTTTTTGCCAAGCATGTATGCACAGCGATAAAGGGGAAAATTGCTGGGCTTAAAATCGCTCATTGCATACACACTGAACAATTTTTTCACCCATCCAAACGATTTTCCCCACGGTGCATGGCTTTCCATAGCAGGACTAGCAGATGAACAATGGACTAGCAGGACTAGCAGATGATGTGGGAGCGCGCATCACTGCTCACCACTCATCGCGCGGCCATACACACTAGGCAGCTTTTGAGCTCAAACGGTTGAAGTGCACTGCTGTCAGCTCAAAATCGCCCAGTGTGTATGGGCCTTTAGTTTCGCTTGGTAAACAGCCTTATGTGTGAGTAAAATGACATATTGCATGTTACAGTCCTCAGTGTAAAATACAGATGCCTGAATTGGGACGTTGCACAATTTTGTGTTATCTGTATCTGCTGACCTTGCTACAATAATATCTTTAATCATGAGTGTAGTGGACTTAGGGCCTGATTCAGATCCATTCGACCGATGTTGCACGTCTGCGCATGCGCAGGCGGGTATCTGCGCATGTGCAGGCGTATGGTGCGTGCACCCACGGCGACCTTTCGGGTCGCCGGGTGCACGCACCCATGCCGGCGTGGGGGAGGGGGCCGGAGATCGGCGGGGGGCACCGGGCTGCCCCATCACCATATGGGAACACCCAGCGTTCCATGGGGGCAGTGACGCGGGTGTGGGGGGCGGTTAGCTGACATCACCGGATGTCAGCTGCCCGCCCATATCCACGCCAGCGTACACGCAAATGTAAGTAACTGAAAAGTCACTTATATATGCGTGCACGCTAAACAGGGCAGGAGTGTGGCTGGAGGACTTTCAAACATTTAACAGATTAATTAGTTAAATTGGTTAAAATAATTGGTACTTGTTTCCTAGCACGGCGCCCACAATTTTCATCTTATGCCATCGTTTTGATCGCATCGTGAGGGGCGGCGGTACGCGTCCTCCGACCTTTTCATACCCCCACTATCCCTGTCGGCGTGGAGTTTATATAGGGTGGAGAGCCACCGAGCCCGAAGCGTGGCAAGCCCCGCGAGGGGACACGGATTACTTCACATGTATTCCGCGTCTGCTCGCCACGCTTCAGGCTCACCACACTATATGAAATCAACCCCCCCAGGAATATAAGGGACCAAGAATTTTTAAAATCGGCCCTAGGGAACCGGAGATAATTGACTTCAAAGTAGTGGTCCCCATCCAAGACTGTTAATTACTCTCCCACTCAGATATTTCAGTTTCTGTCTGACTAATGCCCCTTTCAGAGCGCACTTATTAACCGTTATATTGCCGTTTTTTAACAGTTTCAAAACGGTAATGTGTGCGGTCTGAAAGGTGCAAAGTGATTTTACCGTTTCCAAAAACCCGGTTTTTGGAAACTGTAAATATGGAGGGTCCTACCCGTTTCAGACCTGTTTATTTGGTGTCTAGAACGGGTCTGAAACGGTATCCCCCCCCCCAGCGCAGGGAAGGGAATGGTCGCGCTGGGGGCAGGGGGTCCCTGCAAGTGTCCGGGGTGAGAGTGGGGGCTGGTGCTACTGCTGGCACCAAGGAGGCGAGCGGGGACGGGCGGCTGTCTGCCCTGACTCACCGTCAGCCTGTAGGTTCCGGGGACACAGGCAGCAGCAGCGCAGGGTGTGCTGATGATGAGAGGGACGGAGAGCAGCCAGCGGTGCTGCTGATGGAGAGCGGGCAGGGGGGGGGGCATCACCTCACCATGTGCCCCCCTGCCCGCTCTGCATCAGCAGCACCGCTGGCTGCTCTCCGTCCCTCTCATCATCAGCACACCCTGCGCTGCTGCTGCCTGTGTCTCTCCGATCATAGTGAAAAGTGGTACCCACACCACCACCACCCTCCCCCCCCCAGAGGGTGAGGAGGCAGCGGGACATCCACATCGGGCTCCCGCTGCCCGCACTCCGCTGCTGCCCCGCTCCGGAACCTACAGGCTGATGGTGAGTCAGGGCAGACAGCCGCCCGTCCCCGCTCACCTCCTCGGCGCCAGCAGTAGCAGCAGCCCCTGTGAAAAGTGCCGCCCCCCCCCTCCCTGGGCAGCGCAGGGAATTGGGCGAAGATTCCTCTTGTGCCCATCATGCCGCCGCCCCCCAGCTCCGTGTGAGGGCGCATGATGGGCAGTGACCGGCAGGGGGGCTGAATGGACAGGGGAGCCGAGGAGGTGAGCGGGGACAGGCGGCTCAGGCTTGGCTGCGATGGGGTGTGTGTGGACGCTGCTGCCCGGGGGTTCTGGGACGGGACGGGACACCTGTATACTGGTCCCAGCGCTGCCGGCCACTGCACAGCGGGTCTCCCCAAATGGGAGCAGGGGAACAGAAGTGTGTGTGTGTGTGGGGGGGGTGGACGCTGCAGCCCGGGGGTTCTGGGGGGGACGGACGGACACCTGTATACTGGTCCCACCGCTGCCGGCCACTGCACAGCGGGTCTCCTCAAATAGGAGCAGGGGAACAGAAGTGTGTGTGTGGGGGGGGGGGGGGGGGGCTGCCTGCACTGGCTTTGACCCTGTATTTGAAAGCTTTTCCAAAAACGGGTCTGCCAGGTAAAAAAACGGCACTTAAACGGTAATATACCGTTTAAGATATGCGGTGTGAAAGGGGTTAAACCTGGCAGACCCGTTTTTGGAAACGTTTTCAAATACAGGGTCAAAGCCAGTTATGCGGTCTGAAAGCAGCATTAGAGTTTTTCCAAAAGCTGGGACTCTCCCCCTTTGATGGACATTACTAGCTTGCCTCTACTGTTCCCAGAACTAGAGATATCAGCCTTCCAGCAGCTGGTTACTGCTCCAGCTCCACACACCTGGTATGTAGTTTAATATACTGGTTGGCAGATTGCTCTGCCTCCTGAACTCTGATCCCCTAGTCCCCAATTTGGTAGGTGGGATTATCTAGTTTTTAATTCCATTAAAATCTAAGAAATCTATTTCTGGGAACTGGAGATATCTGCAGTCAAGCAAGCAGTCCTCCCAACAGAAAATTATGAATAATAAGCCCACTCCACTATAAACCCCTCCTCTGCATATTAAACATCCTCTACCACCCTTGAAGTTATGTATCAGGGCCCCTTCATTCAGCCCAATGCCCCCTTCTCCCACCTCATCTCCCACCATCTGTACAGTAAAGGGGTAATAAGAGGAAATTACTGATCCAGGCCCTACATGCTGAGTGGTTGATATAATACCCCCTACCACCCGCGGGCCATAAAAGCTTCCGCTCCTAGCAACCCCCTCCCCTAACACTGGAGGATAGGTAGGTGCCCCAATACAGTGCTATGCCCAGGGGTCTACTCTGCTGTTATGTATATATATATATATATATATATATTTATATAATTATTATTATTTATATACATTTGGTCTATCTCTAATACTTTAACTGACCGGCATCTACTAAGTCACCTAAGTGTCCATCTCCATGCTTTGCTCTGCCCCTCTCTGGAACCCCCTCTTCTGAAAATCCTGTGTTTGCCCCTGAGTGGGGGTATGAAAAGGCATGCGATACATCGCGATAGTAAAATTGTACAGTGCGGGTCTTAGGACCCGAAATTCAGGTCCCATCGCATACCTTAATTAGTGGTATGCGATGGCATACGATGGGCGCCGTGCTAGGAAACAAGTACCAAATAATTGTTTGATATTGTGTTGCAGGAAGTGATTAATGCAGAGAAACAGGAGATGGAACTCAATGAAAGTAAGGAACGCAATTCCGGAGAATTCAACTATGGAGCATTTCATACTCTGGAAAATGTAAGAATCACATCCACGTCAAACCCAGATCTATCACTCATATTATGCTGGATCCCAAAATATGGCTGACAATATCCTACTGTATATAGTAAAAGCCTAACCCTGTGCTGGCAGCCACTAGACAGTGCTTGTGGGACAGATAGACACACACACACACACACACCGACAGCAGTGGCGTAACTATGAATTGGGGAGGCACCCCCCCGCCGCGCCCCCCCCCCCCCCCCCGCATCCCCCTCCCCCGTCTGCAGCCTTACCTGTCTTGCTGGTCCCGGCACCCTTGCTGGCTTTATTCTTCTGCTATGGAGACGGACCAACACAAAATGTCCGCCCCCATACAGCAGACAGTTTCAGAGAACAGTCTGTTATATGGGGCGGACATTTTATTGTGGTCCGTCTCACTAGCAGAAGAATGACCGTCCACCACTGAAGACAGGTAAGGCTGCGCCCGGCGGATGGGCGGGCGATGGACGGGCGGCAGGCAGGCAAGCGGCGGATGGGAGGGGGCTAACTATAGCACCGCAGCCCCCCAGCGCCCCCACATGCACAGCGCCCCCCCCCCCCGGCCGCGGGGGCTGCAGTGCTATAGTTACGCCACTGACCGACAGAGCTCATGCACCATCCACATCTATGCAGGTGAGCACATACTTCTGGGCAGCATCACCTTTCCTTATTCTGGTTGACTCGCAAAGCTTTGAATTTCGCAGCTTTGCGAGGCATTGAAGCGCCCACCCCCTCACACACTGAGTTCCCCCATATGCGTGTGAATGGATGTTTAGCATAAACATCCATTGGCAGCTTGCGCGCGGGGAGAAAATCATTTGATGGTCGCTGACCATCGAATGACTTCTACAGTGCTTGCAGATGTAAGACACCTCTCTGATGTCTTACATCTGCGAGCGCCCTGTGCAGGAAACGGGCGGGCAGCTGATATCTGCCGATCTCAACTGCCCGCACCCTCAAAATTACCATGGGAACACCCAGCATTACTTGGGAACTGCTAGGTGCGAGCGGGACGGTGAAGAAGCAGTTTACCGCACAAAGCGTCTGCACATGCAAAACATTGCAAAACATTGCTCCCCTGCACGAATACGCAGGGGAGTAAAAGGACCAGAATAAGGTCCTAGGATGGAAGATGGTACAGCATCCTACAGCAGCTGACCGCTTGGAAAGGTGAAGCCACCCACTGGGATCTGGAGGTAAGCGCTCACCCTCTCCTGTGCTCACCGGTGCCTCTGTCATATTTGGTTAGGCAAATAAGGGATCCATCAATTGATGAACATTTAACTATAGACAGAGGCATGAATACAGTTTTTTTGTTGTTTGTTTTTGTGTGTGTGTGTGTAGGGGGGGGGGGGGGGGGGTGTTAATGTGAATTTTGTGGTGAAAAACTTACCAAGATATATTCTTTTCAATCCTAGATCTTCAGAGCTATTGACGCGATTGTACTGGATTACAAGCCACTAGTCAGCAAACATCAGTTGGGGTTTTCATATGAAGGGCGCCCTTTGTATGTCCTTAAGGTAAACATGCATAAATGTCATCTATATGTCTAGTGTCCTTTTGTGTGTCTCAAAAACACTGCTATCTGGTGGCAGCGAGCAAAGCTACATCTCTTTCTCTCTCACACATGCACAAACACAGAAGCAATCACAAGGTAGCAGACTAGCTTTCGAAGCATTTGCTTTGAATGAGCTTAATACTTTTTTCATAAAAAGCTTTGTATGAAGGAGAATAAAACATTTAGCTTTTTACCATGTTTTTCTGGTGATCACTGATCAATAAGTAAACATGTAACACATGCTTACTACTAAGCAAGGCTCTTTACCATGCCTATATACACACACACACACACACACACACACTCACACACAGACACAGACACTATGGACCCGATTCAGACCCGTTTGGAGGGTTGAGAGTTCACAGCTCATCCAAACATTGATAAACCATGCATGAGCACGGTACGCTGTGTGCATGTGCGGTGTCCCCTTGTGTATGGACCATGCGAAGGGTAGCCTTCACTGGCCATATGCCAGGTGACTGACAGGCGGTGGGTGTTCTGGGATGGACCCCCAACGTTTCATCGAGGTTCCCACAATAACGGTGGGCGCACCCATAGAAATGCTGGGCAGGCCCCAGCGAACGCAGGTGTACCACTGTCTGTTCAGGGTGGGCGCATGACGTCGACGCCCACCCCGAAATTGCATCCATATGAGCAGCAGCCGAGTGACTCCTGGGTTGTGCGGCAGCTGCGGGTGCTGTGCAGAGGAAACGTAATCCTTTGATGGTACAGTAAGTTTCCAATGAGTGATTTCTCCTCTGTGCGGCCACATGTGAATGGATTGGCTCGGTCGGCGGGGGTGCATGCATTCGCAGGGGGGCGGGGCTGCGCTAACTTGCTCGCTGGGCTTCAGACACATGCAGCCCAGCGAACAGGTCCGAATTGGGCCCTATGTAATAGTCATCCAGTTACTCTCATGATATTGTAGATAACAGAAATGATGCCAACCATACTGACTAGAACCAAGAACTTTATATTTTAATTCTTATATGACTTTTTGAAAGATTTCTCAATTTACAATGCCACAATTCAGCAAGGACTGCTAATTAGAGAAAAAGCAGTTGCCTGTAATCAAAAAGTAGCCGCCCAGACAGAAATAAAAAATGCCCCTTGCATTAAAACTAGATCCAGGATTCATCACCACTGATGATTTCCCAGAGTTTGAGTACCTACCATCAAACTACGGCATTGTCACCCTGGCCTTCTTCTATTCTGGAGTCAGCTGATGGGGCAACACCAGCATGCAGAAACCTTGCTCAGGCCAAGCTTTCGTGGAGTATGAAATCCAATGAGTCACCCTGGCTTTCCACCTCAACTATGGTCCACACATAAGCAACATTGTCCTTGGTAATGGTGGACACATGTCACCCTCAGTGCCAAAATTCTGCAAACCACTCTAACATTGGTTTGGGGCGGTGCTTCTTTCACACAAACAGGTTTTCCCTCCTTTCCCCATCCATGCTTGGACCAATCACCTGAGCCAATCCCTTGTGACCTTCTCTCCAGTTCATTGCCCCAGCTAATCACCACACACTGGCTACTTATAAGGATCCTGGGTAAGAACTACCAAATCACCAATGCTAAGTTTGTCCCACTCTGTATTGCTTGATTTTAGCAGTTTTCAGGTTGCCTTGCTCTTGTGGATTCTGTTCCATCCCTAGACCTGTACTCCTTCCAACTTGCAGTAGGACCTGTGTCAAGACTCTGGTCTCTGGTGTTCCCGGCTGTGGCAGCAGTGGGCCAGTGATGTACGCTGGGAACTGGAACACTGGGGGTTAGAGGCAAGGACAGTTCATACGAGGATCACTGGCACTGCGGGCACAGCTAGGTGTGGGGGAGTTGACGAGACTCTGGTCAGAGGCACGGAGTCTAACACCACCGACGGCTTTCACCACGGATCCCCACAAGGAGGTTTGGACTCTGCTGCATTCAGTGGCAAGGTTGTGGCTCTCTGACCTGAGTTCCCCACAGCTAACTGGACAGTCATGGGAGATGGACGGTGACTAGTGGCAGTGAGCTTGGAGCTGAGGAACTTGGAACTTGGTCTGAGTTGGCCTGGGAGTCAGGAGAGATGACAGTGGCTTGGGAGCCGACGAGAAGTTGATGGCCTGGGAGCCGACACAGAGTGTTGATGGCCTGGGAGTCGACACAGAGTGTCGACGGCCAGGAAGCCGAGGGGGTGTTGATGATCTGGGAGTCGACACGGACTGTAGACGGCCTGGAAGCCGGATGGGTGTTGACGACCTAGGAGTCGACATGCTGTTTGGCTGCTTGGGAGTCAACGTGCTGTTTGACGACCTGGGAGCCGAGACGGGCAGTTGACAGCCTGGGAGCCAACACGGGCAGTTGACAGCCTGAGAGCAGCTGGAGAGTCCATCTGGCCTAGGAGCCAGGAGGGTACATTGGCCTGGGAGCCAATAGGGTCTGTCCGGCCTAGGAGCCTGGAGGGGGGTACATTGGCCTGGGAGCCATTGGAGAGTCTATCTGGCCTAGGAGCCAGGGGGGCACTGTCGGTCAGGGAACCAATAGTGTATTCTTCAGCCTGTGAGCTGGGGATGGTGGCAGCGTCAACCTGGGAGACGATGATGGCAGTGTCGATCTGAGAGTCAATGATGGCAGCGTTGACCTGAGAGTCGATGACGGCAGCGTCGACCTGAGAGTCAATTACCTGTGGTGAAACACCTTTATCGTCAATTACCTAGCTCCCCACAGGTGCTGGCAATCCTACATTATGAGGGAAGTTCAGGAACAGAGCATTTTTTCCCTGAAGTAGAGGGTCAGGTAGGCAAGTATGAGATAATATAACAGCAGCTACAGCAGGTGGAATTAACCAGGCAAGCAACAGGAAGAGGTTTACTGTAACAGGTACTCAGGAGCCTTGGAGTCAGTCTCTGGGAAACTCTGAGGAGAATGACGAGTGAGGTTTAGAGTTGACGCCTGTGTCCACTAGGGCGTCGAAGACGTTGATGCCCTTTAAGACCAGTAGCAAACTCTGCTGTGAGATATTGGAGTGCTCTATCCTCTTCCCTTGGGAGCTATAGATGGTAACAGCAAGGAAGGTAACCTGGCAGGTGGAGCGGCCAGGGAGCTTTGGTAACAGTAGGTAGCAGCAGCAGAGTGCACAGAAAACCACAAGGACTCTGGACAGGAACCTGGAGCCTTGGGATGCTGACTTCTGGATGAACATAGGGACCAGACTAGTTGTTCAAGGCCCTGAGCCTTGAACAACTCAAGTGAGTCCTTATATCCCCCTAAGTAGCTAGGGATTGGCTACTGACCGCAGCAGCAAGTAGGTCACAACCAGGAAGTGGGATTACTTGAATACACCTGGATCATCTGACCAGTGCTGAAGCCAGGAGCTTAATCAAGGAGGAATACAGAGCAGCTGTAGCAGCAGCATGGACACAGACAAACCTGGAAACATTGGAAATCAGAAAACAAATGTAAACCAAGTCAGGTTTGTGACAACCTGGCTCCATAGGTGTTGCTCTGTCAATACTCTGCTCCATCTGTGTTCTGTCATTGATACTCTGCTCCATCAGTGTTCTGCCATCGATACTCTGCTCCATCCATGTTACACCATTGATACCCTGCTCCATCGGTGTTCCATCATCTATACTCACTTTAATCAGTGTTCTGCCATCGATACTCTGCTCCATCTGTATTCTACCATCGTTACTCTGCCCCATCTGTGTTCTGCCCTTGATACTCACCTCTATTGGTTGGTGTCCTGCCATCAATACCCATCAGCACCTGTATCGTGGTAGTCTACAACGGTCAGTAACACATTGCCAACTATCCGTTGAGTCTTCTGCAGCTTTTTCCATTATTATTGGGGCTTCATTAGTGTATTCACACTGCACCTATATTGCATCTCAACATTAATGTTGTTACAGCATTGCCTATGACTTGATGCACGTGATTACCTTTCTGCATTTTATTTGTAATATTAAATTGCCAAGTCTCATTACCATCTGCTGCTGTTTGTTACATCACCTGCATGCTTACTAAAAGATTGGTTTCACTAATACCTTCTAATCCATTCTGGTCATGTCTACGGTTAAGTTCCATATGCTAGTTTATGTACAAGAACCTTATCAAGGCCCCCAGATTCATTTACCGTTCACCCCTCCTACAGTATATGGTATTCATGGGACACTTTAATTTCCAAGGCTTATAACAAGTAAGGTCATGGTATAAAACAATTGGATAAGAAATCACTGAAGCACTGATTAGCTGCCACATGCTTTTCTACATGTCACATAAATCCAAAGTGACTAAAAATAATCATAATATTTACACTAGGAGCCTCATTACCTATTGTAATACAAATGTTTCTTTAATAATGACCAAAACATAAGAATTCAATGTTTATACAGATGTTGCTTAAAGGAGTTTATATCTATATAAGCATCATTTGTATATTATGGACTGCTTACATTATTAATATGTTGGATTTGCTTTTACAGTTCAGCACTGGCGACAATCGACCTGCTATTTGGATTGATACAGGCATTCATTCCCGTGAATGGGTCACCCAGGCTACTGGACTGTGGAGTGCACACAAGGTAATTGTCATCTATTACAAAATAACTTGAGTTGGGTAAATCGTGTGAAGGTGCTGAAAAGTATTCTCATACCTCCCAATGTGACCCTCTCCAGGAGGGACACATTTCTCTGTCTCTGGACTTCCCTCTTAATTTATGGTTACAATCACCTGTGTGAGCACCTTTCTTATCAATGAACCTGTTTAAAACAGGTGCTGGCAATCATACATTAAGAGGGAAGTCCAGAAACAGAGCATTGTGTCCCTCCTGGAGAGGGTCATGTAAGGGAGGTATGTATTCTACATAATTATTATGTAAACATATTATTCCACTTCTTAGCAACAGTGATTACAGTAACAGCAATATATCAAATTAAGCTGGGTACATATATAAAATAGCACAAGAGCTCTCAATTATGTGTATGAATTAGCTAAATGAGTGGCATCTATACAAATAATGTTTAGTTCTTACAGTAGTTTACAATTTCCTCTTACGAAAATGGTTGGTTCCTTTTTGTACCTGACGTGTAAGTCTTTGTATTTTGTATGTACCATTGTACCTGCAAACCCAATAAATATATAAAAATAAAAAAGAAAATGCTTGGTGGATGTCCTGCAATATGTTATATGCTCACCCTGTCTTTCCCAACCTCCAGTGGCCAACAGTGTCTTTCCCAACCTCCAGTGGCCAACAGAATTCCTCAGCCTGGGTGTCTCTTTTTAGGCTGTCCGTGGCTGCCACTCTGGCTCTGCTGCATCCTGCAGGAGTTGTATCTTAATTACATATAGGGTGAAATGTAATAAGGTGAGATATTTAGAAAGCAAGAGATTTGGTAAGAAATCTCCAGTTTCTTTAAAGCGGCAATCATTTACACTTCAAAATCAAACTGGCTTTGCAGAGTAAATGATTGCCGCTTTAAAACAACATGGAGATTTCTTACCAAATCTCTCACTTTCTGAATCTTTCATCCTATTACATTTCACCCATAGTCTCCATTCTAATGCATATTGTGCAGTGAAAGACACTTTTTCAGGGATGACTTATTCAATGATCCTGGGGAAACACTGGATGACATTTTAAAATGATTTAGCTGATTCTGTCAAGTCAGAAAGACAAAATATGTCATCCAGTGTGTATGCACCCCCATGCGTCCTCAGCGACATCCTCTCATCAGTACTTGCCGGCCAACGGATGATATTGTTAGTGTGAGCCATGCTGTGGAATGCAGCATTGGTCCCATTATGCAAGATGTCGCTGGGTAAACATGTGGTCCAGTTAGGGCCAGATCAAGGGAGGGGGCTCAGAGGGTCAGTACCCATGGGCCCCTCTCTATCTAGGGCCCCCTGTGGTTAGCATGTATTTAAAATATATATTTTTTTTTAGCTAAAGGTTTTGTCTATGGGAGTGGGGTAGATTGCCAAAGGTTTTGGATCCTATAGCTGTGACCCCATAAGTAATTTAGCACCATTTTATGTGACTTCAGGCTATGTGCATCTACTGTACTTCTGGCTTGTGTGTTGTCTTTCCACGCAGTGTGGGTACATCCACTCCTGGCTGCTGTACTGTCTCTCCATGTTGTGTGTAGTGTACAACTCTTGGCTGCTGTGCAGACTTCCTGCTGTGTCCATCCACTGCTGGCTGCTTTGCTGACTCCATGCTGTCTCTACCCACTCCTGGCTGCTGTGGTGACTCCATGTATGTCATCCTGTCCAGTTTTTTGAGCTGACCTACGTCGACTCCAGTTCCCTCAGACTCCTTAGTATAATATTGTCTGAGATAGGTTATTACAGTACTGACATTTAGCAAATTTTTTATTATTTTTTATAGTGCAGGAATATATTATACATCTATTGTACTGGTGCGTCACAGTAACTCCACAGGCCATACCCCTTTACACTGAGGTCCACACTGACTCCACACGGTGTGAACAATTGTTTACAAAAGACAGTTAAAAATATTGTTTATTTATAATGGGAACTGGTGTGTATTTTGTACTAGAGTGCCTTTGTTTGCAACTTCACACTGCAATGCAGTTAGTATTGTGGCAAAAAGTAAAAAAAAAAATTGTTAATTTATTTGTACAGCTGCTACATTCTGTATCGCATTGCTATGTTCGCAACTTCACATAAATATAAGACATGCTTGTCATCTCTTAAAGTATGAGAAATGTAGTTTACAACTTATGTGTGTTCACCAGTATGGATAATGCTAATGATCAGTCAAGAGAGGAGCAGGAGCAGCAACCAAATACTAGCACTGTTGCCACCACTTATGATGATACTAGTTCTTCAAGGTCATCAACTAATGCCGATGCCCAAGGGCATAGATGATATAAGTCACGGCATCTGAAATAAAATAAAAATACGATTTTACTTGGAAATAGAGAAAACATATCTAAGAAAAGTTTGCTACAGAAAAACATAAAATTCTCAACATTCTATTCACCACACGCAGTGGTGGGAAAAGATCTGCCTTTATTTCTGTGGTGGTTCTGCAGTTAGACAAACAGAGTAACCCGGTGGATACTAAAGGTAACCTTACGGCCACGGATCAGCAACAGGAGTGTCAAACACCAACTATAACCGGCTGGGCTGTGCTGAACAGATGGGGATTTTAAAGACCACCAATCACAGGAGGCCCAGAGGGGGCAGGTATTTAATTATAAAACTATTGACAGGTGAAGTGCTGCATGTAGAATCATTTCCTGAAGTTACTAGTTATCCAGGGATGCCGCTGTCTTCCGTTGTCCTCCTTGCCAAGCAGCAAGTGACAACAACCATCACCCCCTGCGTGTTTTTATGCACCATCCCTAGACAAACGCTGGGATTCGGCAGCCCCTGGATTATTGGATGTGGGAGCCGGGGCTACGCTAAAAGAGAGCTGCTAACACATTCTTGAGGAGAGTATAGGGGTGTCCACCTTAACTATACATGTGTAATAGCACCCCTGTCATGGTGTAGTGCATGGGTCCTCAAACGGCGGCCCTTCAGATGTGGTGAAACTACAAATCCCAGCATGCCTTGCCACAGTTTTCTTATAAGGGAGTGTTAAAACTGTGGCAAGGCATGCTGGGAATTGTAGTTTCACAACATCTGGAGGGCCGCAGTCTGAGGACCCATGCAGAGGCGTAGGGAGGGCGGAGCCACCGGAGCTCCTGCTCCGGGCGCCGATTGGTGGAATGGCGCCACCGGCCCGCCCCCCCTTCGCAAATGATACCTTCACGCATTCAAGTATGCCAGGTAGGGCAGCGTGCGCCGGCGGCTGCCCTGCCCTACCCGGCGCCTGCCTCCGTCCTGCCCTGCTCGCCCGGCCCCTGCCGCCAAGCGTCACGGACGGTGAGGCCGGGCGGCGGGCTGAATCCTCTATCTTCTAAATTGCTGCTGCTGCCCTGTCCGGCTTCCGGGCAGCGCAGCTTAGCAGCACCAAAGACTGACTCCTCCCAGACTCACCCCCTCCTCCCTGGCTACAGCAGCGTAATCAGCCTTACCAAGAGCTGGCTGTAGCCGCCCTGGAGGAGGAGAAGTTTTGCTGCTGCCGCCCTGTTACTCCTTAATGAAGGTTTTTTTTTTTTAAAACACTAATTAATGTATTTAAAAATAGAAATAAACATAATAAACTTGGGGTTTGGGATTCGTGGGGCGGGGGGGGGGGGGGGGGAGCCGAGGGAGAGGGAGAGAGTGAATCTCTCTGGCTTCTGCTGCCACCCCGGCCATGCTGTGTGCTGTATTTATCTTTATTCTTTATCTGTATGTATATATATACATATATATATAGCGCAGCAGATTCCGTTACAGTGTCTTATATAGCGCAGCAGATTCCGTTACAGTGTCTTATATAGCGCAGCAGATTCCGTTACAGCGTCTTATATAGTGCAGCAGATTCCGTTACAGTGTCTTATATAGCGCAGCAGATTCCGATACAGCGTCTTATATAGCGCAGCAGATTCCGATACAGCGTCTTATATAGCGCAGCAGATTCCGTTACAGCAACTTATATAGTGCAGCAGATTCCGTTACAGCGTCTTATATAGTGCAGCAGATTCCGTTACAGTGTCTTATATAGTGCAGCAGATTCCGTTACAGCGTCTTATATAGCGCAGCAGATTCCGTTACAGCGTCTTATATAGCGCAGCAGATTCCGTTACAGCGTCTTATATAGCGCAGCAGATTCCGTTACAGTGTCTTATATAACGCAGCAGATTCCGTTACAGTGTCTTATATAGCGCAGCAGATTCCGTTACAGCGTCTTATATAGTGCAGCAGATTCCGTTACAGTGTCTTATATAGTGCAGCAGATTCCGTTACAGCGTCTTATATAGCACAGCAGATTCCGTTACAGTGTCTTATATAGCGCAGCAGATTCAGTTACAGTGTCTTATATAGTGCAGCAGATTCCGTTACAGCGTCTTATATAGCGCAGCAGATTCCGTTACAGTGTCTTATATAGCGCAGCAGATTCCGTTACAGCGTCTTATATAGCGCAGCAGATTCCGTTACAGCGTCTTATATAGCGCAGCGGATTCCGTTACAGTGTCTTATATAGCGCAGCAGATTCCGTTACAGCATCTTATATAGCGCAGCAGATTCCGTTACAGCGTCTTATATATCGCAGCAGATTCCGTTACAGCGTCTTATATAGCGCAGCAGATTCCGTTACAGCGTCTTATATAGCGCAGCAGATTACGTATGTAACATGCCAACACATGTTAGCCGCTCCCCCAATTCATTACCGGGGGGAGGGGGGGGACAAAATATGTCCTTGCTCCGGGCACCATAGCACCTAGCTACACCGCTGACCACAGATAGAATACTACACAAAGTGACAATGACAATAATTTATTATTCATAATATTTATTATCTGATCACCACTGCAAGCCAATAGGAGTTAAGGTTAAACACATACAATAAACATTAGCACCTTACTTAATGATAATCGTAGTCTCAATGTTTGCAATCAAATTTACATAGTCAAAAAGGCACTGAAAAAAAGGTGTTTGGCAAATGGCAGAAATCACTTACGCTAACAAACATTTAAAGATAATCATCAGCATCAAATAACGTAAAGGCAAGGAATGTATATTATCATTAAAACTGGCATAATATCCAAACTGTCTACTGGGTGGTGTTATACACCAAGTAAGCATGTTCAATTACTGCATTTTAGGTTCCGCAGTAGTATTAGTGTCTTTATCTACTAGGTCCTGTTCATCAAGTGCGAGTAACTGAGACAATATCAATGTGTCCAATAAATACTTGCAAAAAGGGGTTTCCGGGTTTTATACTAGACTGATCAGTGAATTTATACCCAGTGAAAGTCAGGTTCACGTGGCAGAGCTACAGTATGTGCTTTAATGATTATTGAAAGTTATAAAGAACAATGTTATTCCAAGAAATGTAGCAATCTGAAAATGCAGTCACATGGTACAAGCCACTAGGTATGCATACAACAATTACAGTTCATACAAAGTTATATTGGCAGCTGGTAGGGGTAAATTATACACTTCAACGGAGTCGTATGATTCCCTTGCCCTATGTAGCCTGCCTGTAGGTCTTGTGGTCAATATAGCCCCACACGGAGCTCAATAGCAGCTTGTGAATTTATGTAACTGAGCCTGCCCTAAGATGTACCACAAAGGTCCCTGACCTGTGTCCCTCTTTTGGAGTCCCACCATCCTGTGGGAGGCTTAGCAGGGAGTACCTGACAGGGATGTCACACGATTTAGGACAAGAAGGGGGTCAGTTCGGCCTGTTGGGCTCTATTAGGGTTCCAGGTGTGTTGTGGGGCGCCGATGGGTGGAGGCTACGCAGTCTCTCTGGGGGCCGGCAACGGCCGTGTGGCCTTATGGCACCTGAGTCAGACGCGGGCTCCTGCTGTTCACCTCTCCTAACTGTTCCGGCTGCACACACCAGTGTGGGGACTCTGTTTGCTGCGACTAAGGTGCCCATACATGATACAATTATTGTATACAATATCGCATCTCATCGCATCTCAGTTTTGCGATGAGATGAGATCTAGTACAAAAAGTATGTGCAGCACATACCTTTTGTACTAGATCTGATCTGATCTCATCTCATTGCAAAACCGAGATGCGATGAGATGCGATATTGTATACAATATTGAATACAATAATTATAACGTGTATGGGCACCTTTACTTCTGCATACCCTCCAATGGTACCGATTTATCCGTTACAGTACCGTGTTCTAATGGCCTGTACTGGCTAAATTCCCCTGTACAGATTGTACTGTTTTTTTAGCTGCAGCGCTTGACAGGCGCCGCCTTCCTTCACCTATCTCTCAGAGGAGGCCGGACTCTGGGAGCTGTCGTTTCAGACACTGTCGGCTGTTCCCCAGGGAGCTTGAGGGGGAGCTGCCAAAAAAGACTACAACTCCAAAGGTGCACCAAGGGGGGGCACGGCAGGCCCGCCTCCTCCTGCTTGGGGATAGAGTAGACTGTTGAAGAAACGTCATGCTGGAGTGTTTACTGTGCAGGGCTTCAGGGACAATGAAGCACAGCGCAGCAGGAGAGGACCAGCGCTGGGCGGGGGACAAGGAGCAGGGCAGGTTTCCCGTAGCCATGCCCCTACGAGTTTTTTGCACCAATTTCTGACCCTCAGATGTTGGAGAGTATGCTTCCCATGGTGTTGTGGTCAACCGTGTCTTCCTACTAAGGCGACAGTGGCGTAACTATAAATTTTGCTCCACCCTGCCAAAAATGTTGTGGTGCACCTGCGCTGCGGCTGTCAGTGTGTCCAGCAGGTGCTGGCGCCCACATAGACCCCAATGTGGCTTGCTCCCCCACGCAGCAGCTGGGGCTGCCTTACAGTAGTTACGCCACTGTAAGGCGACCTCTATGTGAGCTGCTCTCCTTGCTTGCGGCTAGAACCACTTCAGTATTCTGACATTTCCCATCATGCCTGGGTCCACGTATACCTGGAGGGGGAATATAATAGTGTTCTCCATGCACCACACTGTTTACTTGCCTGCTGCCAGTTCCGACTTCACATGACCTCACGTGCCTGACTTGCTGCTCTCTAAGACTGGACCTTCTCAGTCTCCTCCCACGGTGTCGAGTCCACCTCCTTCGTTTCATGCCATGCTTCCACCAATCGGGGCATTTGTTGGGTTTCCCACTCTGCAGGGAAACGACACCTCCAGGTTCTCTTTCAGGCTGCATTGGTTGCCTGGCAACCAGTTAAGGGCTTTAACCCTCACAGTCCCAGTCCAGAAAAGAGCTCTAGGCGGCATTAGGGATGGCCATCATTGCAATTGCCAGCAATGGCAATAGTGCAACTGGTCATCAATAGTGTTAAAATATACAATGGATGACCATCAATGTTTTGGGTGTGGATCGTATTGTCGACCTGACCGTCGACACCATTGGGTTCTAGGTCGACATGGGTGAAGGTCAACAGGTGTCTAGGTCTACATGGGTTTAGGTCGACAAATGTGTTAGGTCAACAGGTTGCGAGGTTGACATGGGTTTTTTTACAGTTTTTTGACCCGAATGTTGACACAGTCGACATGGACACAGTTGGAAGTCAACTGCAGCCCCTCGCATCGCTCTCTATGCTTGCAATACTTCAGTGCCCACTAAGCTATTTGTAAAGTAATCCACGTCCGGTCGCCACGCTTCGGGCTCGGGCTATATAAAATCAACTCCACGCCGATGTGGATAGTAGGGGTATGAAAAGGTCAGAGGACGCGTTCCGCCGCCGCTCGCCACGCTTCGGGGTGGCGTGGATAGTGGGAGGGGGGTGCCTAAAACCTCATTGTATGTCATACAATGATATAATTGTATAGGTAATGTAATGGCATCGTACAACATATATATGCGGGAGGTGCGATGCGATGCGATCCCTCGGGGCTAAGAGAGCAGTGAATAAATGACATAGGAAAATCGGATCGCATTGCACGGCCGTTAAAATGGCCCATGCGATGCGATTTTCCTACGATACCGTACGTAAGAAACTTGGACGCCGTGATAATACACAAGTACCTTTTATTCTCCCACCACGCCCTAGTGATGAAATACCGTCTGTCGGCACATGTCGGCTCAAAAAACAGTGAAAAAACCCATGTCAACTTTGTGACCTGTCGACTTAACCCATGTCGACCTAACGCATTTGTCGACCTAAAACAGCATCGACCTTGTCCCATGATGACCTAGACACCTGTCGACCTTCATCCATGTCGACCTAGAACCCTGTCGACCTTGTTGCCTGTCGACCCAACGGTGTCCACCTAATGACTGCCGACCTAAGTCAGGTCAACACTACGACAGTATCCCAACGTTTTTACATATTGATGGTCATCCATTTTATTGACTGATTGACCTGTGGGACAATCAAAAGATGGGGGTGGGGCGGAGCTATGCCTTGTGTCCCAGCACTTTGAAAAAAAAGCATAAGCAAAACATCAGTTTTGCTGTTCCATCGATGGAGGGAATGGCCGATGGTCGATGGCCATCCCTAGGCAGCATTGGCTGCAGTTCTAGTGTGAATGTTTAAACAGAGATTCCTTGGGTACAAGTGAGCCTGACATGCAGGGGCGGATCCAGGATAAAATGACAGGGGGGGCACCATGATAAAAGAGGGTTTAGGTGGGGGAGGGCCAGTGTTAGTGGTGCCAGTGTACATGCTAAGAGAGCGGCAGAGAGAGGGTGGGAATGGGATTAAAAATAGGCCCTGGCTTTTAAAGTACGCAGGCCCACCATGGCAACAAAAGTGAAGGATGTAGTTGTGCGCGCGCCGAAGGCGCGCTCTGGAAAAGGGGGTGTGGCCACTCAACAGGGGGCATGTCCTTGACTGTAGTGTACAACACCATATACAACTTCTACACATTATACAACAAAATACTAGACCCCATTATACTTGCCCCTTACACATGATGCCAAATGGAATGAGCCAAAATTCACATAATGCCACACGGATTGTGTCAAAATTCACATAATGCCACATGGATTGAGCCAAAATTCACATAATGCCAACTGGATTGAGCCAAAATTCACATAATGCCACATGGATTGTGTCAAAATTCACATAATGCCACATGGATTGTGTCAAAATTCACATAATGCCACACGGATTGAGTCAAAATTCACATAATGCCACATGGATTGTGTCAAAATTCACATAATGCCACACGGATTGAGCCAAAATTCACATAATGCCAAATGGATTGTGTCAAAATTCACATAATGCCAAATGGATTGTGTCAAAATTCACATAATGCCACATGGATTGTGTCAAAATTCACATAATGCCAAATGGATTGAGCCAAAATTCACATAATGCCAAATGGATTGTGTCAAAATTCACATAATGCCACATGGATTGTGTCAAAATTCACATAATGCCAAATGGATTGAGCCAAAATTCACATAATGCCTCACGGATTGAGCCAAATTCATAAGATGCCATATGGATTGAGCCAAAATTCACATAATGCCACACGGATTGAGCCAAAATTCACATAATGCCACATAGATTGAGCCAAAATTCACATAATGCCACATGGATTGAGCCAAAATTCACATAATGCCACATGGATTGTGTCAAAATTCACATAATGCCACACGGATTGAGCCAAAATTCACATAATGCCAAATGGATTGTGTCAAAATTCACATAATGCCAAATGTATTGTGTCAAAATTCACATAATGCCACATGGATTGTGTCAAAATTCACATAATGCCAAATGGATTGAGCCAAAATTCACATAATGCCTCACGGATTGAGCCAAATTCATAAGATGCCATATGGATTGAGCCAAAATTCACATAATGCCACACGGATTGAGCCAAAATTCACATAATGCCACATAGATTGAGCCAAAATTCACATAATGCCACATGGATTGAGCCAAAATTCACATAATGCCACATGGATTGTGTCAAAATTCACATAATGCCACACGGATTGAGCCAAAATTCACATAATGCCAAATGGATTGTGTCAAAATTCACATAATGCCAAATGTATTGTGTCAAAATTCACATAATGCCACATGGATTGTGTCAAAATTCACATAATGCCAAATGGATTGAGCCAAAATTCACATAATGCCACATGGATTGTGTCAAAATTCACATAATGCCAAATGGATTGAGCCAAAATTCACATAATGCCAAATGGATTGTGTCAAAATTCACATAATGCCACACAGATTGAGCCAAAATTCACATAATGCCACACGGATTGAGACAAAATTCACATAATGTCACACGGATTGAGCCAGAATTCACATAATGCCACACAGATTAAGACAAAATTCACAATACGCTTCATAAACAGGGACATTGTCTACCAAAGGCACGCATTAAACATTTACACCATAATGTCCATTACACGTTAAGTAACACAGCATGATGTCCATTATGTATTATGCCAAACACCATAATGCCTATTAAAAATTATGCTACATACAGTAAGTGCTACTTATCTACATGCTCATTGCCAAGGGTTCCATGCTCATTGCCAGAGGTTCCATGCTTGTTGCCATGTGGGATTACATGCTCATTGCCAATGGGGAATACATGCTCGTGGTAAATGGGGGACAGCCGCCACCAGGCAGAAGTGATAGCTACTGACAGTGGCAGAGCCTGGCTGTATTCCGAGCACTGCAGGTCCCAGCTATTTGAAATAATACCCATTTCACACCAGAAAATGCATTCCCAGGTTGGCCCCTTTTACACCAGCCTAGTCCCTGCATTTTCTGGTGTGAGGGGGAGAGAAAACCACCCCTCCCCCCCTTTAACCAGTTATCTCATTTAACCGGCTATATCTTCGGAACTAACTGACCCATTTACATGACACAAGTATCATATTGAAGAACTTTTGAGTGGGCTTTGAATGATTTTGGTCCAGTAAAACTGGAACGTTTGGTTCCAGAGTAATCTGCCCTCAAAGAACATGAACAGCCATGAAATTACATTTCAAAAATAAAAAAAAATCGATTTACACGCTATATCTCTGGAACCGATTGACCGATATGGACCATCCTGGTATCATATTGAAGGCCCAGCGATTTGGAATTGAATAACATCAATCACAAGCTCCTGTCATGCCAGGGGGGGAACTGGCAGCTGTCGGAACCGGGTGGGGGTCGGAATTGACGGGTCCCATATTATCCTATGGGGGAAACATTTTACAGCTTTGCCAGGCGATATCTCCGGTTCCCGGGGGGCTAGAGACATGGGGCTAGGCTCGTTGGAAAGCTCTGGTCCTCATCTACAAAATGAATGACAGGGGGGGCACGTGCCCGGGTGCCCCCCCTTGAATCCGCCACTGCTGACATGTCTCGCACTGTCCTCGTGGAAAAGCTTCTTTCACCTCTTTCCACCATTTATGCACCATCTGCACATGGGGGAGCAGTTTAAGAACATTTGGTGATGATGACATAACAGAAATTGAGGTGCTTGTGTGGATGTGAAACATGATGAGAGGGATAATTGGGTAGATCTGACACTAATGAGGAGTATGAGGATGTTAATGATATTGTTTGTGTAATTTAGTTCAGTTCTTGCCAGTGATAAAAAGAAAGTAATTATGGTGCCTAGGTATAAGACCAAAAAACTCTGCAATCTCTAGGCCTAAACTGGATAAAAATGATATTGTGAGCTGTATGATGGTCAACATTGAATGGAAATGACTTGTTATAAATGTCATTGTGGGTTAATTATACTGTAGAAATGAAAAAGCAAAAATGTACTTTTAGTAGTTTTATCAATTAAAAAAAAATACAGATCCAAAACCAAAACATGAGGGTCGGTGCACGTCTCTACCTTAACTACAATATAAGAAATAGGCTTGAATTAAATGATACTATCAATATACCATACGACAGCATAGCGCCCATATTTTGAAAACCCAGCAGCGGGACTTTGCATGCCACAGGTGGTTACGCTCAAAACGGGGAGCAAGTTTGTGTTTGCAGGACCATTCCCCTGGTGCTTGATGTTTTGGGTGTACGACCACATGTCACAACCCCATTTCTCGCCATGGGGCTTGTCCAATGCTTTGGGAGCTGTTGAGCAGCCCCCCCATCCTCAGTGGCGCTCAGTTATGCAGACTTGCAGAGCGGCTCCTACAGAGAGGTTCCCCAACCTACAACCCCAACCCCGCATGCAAGACACCTTGGCCAATGAGTGTGCCAGCGGGACAGTGGCCAACACCCTGGACTGTCCTGCTGAATTGGGGTAGTTGGGGGGTATGCAACATTAACAATGGAAAGATCATTTATTCTAATATTGATATTTAAACGTGATAGTATGGTCATTAGGTCAACACACCTAAGGTCGACATGCATTGCGTCAACCACAGAAATTCGACATGGGGTTAGGTCGATAGGGTGTTAAATCCTAGTAAATCCCAAATCGATGGACAATAAGTAAGTTTTGCAGTTTACATAATGTGTCCGCAAACTTTTACCCTTCATTCCTAACTACGGGCGAACCAATGCGTAGCGCCACATAGTGTACCATTTCAGCGTATCTCACGCTACACTGATACCCTTATGGCGGTATCCTTCACAGTATTATGTACTTAAACACACTCTCAATGTACCAGGTATTATTCCTGTAGACTCTTCCGCTTATTGCGAATACATTACACGAGACTTGGTATAAATTCGGAGTAAGGGTACAAAGTCCTTCACCGTATGTATTTAGTCCCTAATGGACAAATGGGTAACAGAATATGAAACAATCACACCATATACAAATCTCGATACAATTCTTAACAATTACTAAGGAAAAGGGGGAAAAAATGCAAGCACAATCACCTACAGTACAATTTACAACAATACAAAGGCACAGTCAAGTAGACCGTCCCTAGCCCATGCGCAGCAATATATAGGGTCCAGACAATAGGGTACAGTAAAGTTCTTCATTGGCCAAGAGGTCAGGTTTCGCTTCTCCTGATTGGTACAGTAAAGATGCACAGCTGTGTCTTTGTACAAGGCTTTGTCATCATATATCCAGGGGTCATGCTGTGCATCTGGTTTCAACTGGATCTCTTTCAGTTCCTTCCTCATGGCAATGCATCATTTAAGATATATATTGTCCATAACTTCTGACTGGTATATGCTGCACTTTTCAGATAAGCACCGGAAAATTGCGAGTGAGAGACTGATCACATTGATACAAAAAATGTCCAGGGGAGATGGTGTATTTCCATTAATACCACGTGTAGCGATATTAAACCATATAACTATATTTTATTATTTGTGATCGTGGAGTATGGGTCTATGTGTATTAGTATGGCTGCCCTTTGAGCTAGCACAATAGTCCTACTTGCTTCTATACACTATTTACGTAAATATGCTAAATAAATTGGTGGCCATAGTATGCTAGTGCGGTGTGGATGCAATACGACTTCCACAAGGGTCATTAGGTCGACATGGGCAAGGTCGGCAGTCAAAAGGTCAACATGGGTTTTTCAAAAATAATTTGAGGCGGTATTTTATGCCCTACCCTCAACTAGGGCGTGGAGGATGAATAAAATAGTGATTGTAGAAAGGCACCGTGCTCGGAGCATGGCGTGCACAGCAAGCTATGCGAGGGGACGCAATGCACCAACACGGTGACCATGTTCACTGTGTCGGCAATCGGGACAAAATCGGGGGGAAAAAGTCAACCCTTTGAGCGTCGACCTACCTAATGCTTGTGTCGACCTAACCCCGTGTGGACATTCTGAGGTGTCAACCTAAGCCCATGTCGGATTTCAGTGGATGACCCAATGCATGTCAACCTTTGTTTGTTGTGTCAACCCCATCTGATGTGCATGAATGGGAAGTAGGAGTCCATGGCGTTTTTCAACATTTTGTTTACATGTTTACATCATTATGACATTAATGTGCAGAACAGCTTTATTTGCTTATTCCTGAGCTATTTAAATGTCTGCAATTAGGGTTAATTAAACTGTTTTGCCTACAAGTAGTAATCTTCTTTTTAAAGCTTGCCTCTGACTATGGGAAGGATGCATCTGTAACATCGCTATTGAACAGTTATGACGTGTTTCTCATGATTGTCGCAAACCCTGATGGATATGCATTCAATCACACAACGGTAAGTGTCATGTTCTGTGTCTTAGTATTGCTACTAATTTATTTATTGAATACAATTAAACTAGTTTAATCTATTCATAATATTGTACAGCTAAAAAGAGAGGGCACAATAGAGAAGAATCTTATATAGGCACTGGCAGTGACGGAACTTGGTGGTGATGAGCGCAGGTGCAAAAATGTATTTTGGGCCCCCTTGCTCCACCCCAACCCAAGTTCACTGTATGCAACACGACAGTGGGAGACAGGGAGAGGCAGAGGGTAACAGGGAGAGGCAGGGGAGGCAAAATGTAACAGGGAAAAACAGTAGGTGACAGGAATAGCATGACAGGGACAGCAGTGGGCCCCTTAGACCTCAAGTAGGGTTACCAACTCATCCCTTTAATCCGGGACACATATTAATTACACTGGTTCTGTGGCAGTTTAAAACCAGGTGAAAGCCAGCCACAGAAAATGTGTTATTAATATGTGTCCTGTATTAAAGGGATTGGTCACCCTAACCTCAAGGGCCCAGGTGCAATTCACCTGCTGTACCAATAGTAGTTCCACCTCTGGGCACTGGGATTTTGGTTTTGATGTTGATCACTTGCACTAGATGTAGGATGAACTGCTGCCTTCTATATATGTTATGGATTAGAGAGGTAAATTAGAAATTCTCTGCCAACATAAAACCATGAGATTGTAGGCCTATTACATGTTAGTTACCTCTAATATGCAAAATAATTTACATTAGGGTGTATTATTCTATATACTAAAATCCTAATCACCTCGATGTTGTGCTGGCAGCCACTAGATGGCACACAGCTGAGCTCCGTTTAAGTACCAGCATTAGCTAGTAAGTTATAATTCACTAGTTATTTGAATGAGCACTGACATGATGACATCAAAACTCACTGTTCATAAAGATATATTAACATCACTCATGTATTACATAACTATAATAATGATGTAAAAGTACATTTTGCACATTATCGGCCTAATTCATCTTGGGTTGTAGTTTTGTGAAAACTCACAAACTTACAACCTGTGCCAGCAGGGAGGGCACAGCAGGGAGGCCACAGGGCATGCAACACAAAATGTTGTGGGTACATTGCTATTATGCGAGCCTGTCGCTATACAGTAAAACACTTGCACATCACTGCTTGCCTCTTGGCTGTGCAGCCTACTGTAGCTGCAAAGCTAGATGCAAGGCTGCATGTGACAACACAGAGGCCCTCCCCCAAATGGTATGGACAAACCTGTGTTGTCCGGACCATTCCCACAAAACACTTGGTCACCGCCCAGTTGCAATGTTGCTGCCCCCTGTCACTACTTAAACTAGAGTTGCAGCCATATTTGCCTACTTTTGAAAAATTGTTTCATGGAGATTACAACTCACATTATAATGTACAGTGCAGCGTCCATTTGAGGGGGTGTGTCTACCTATTCCTATGGGTGTATCTATTGTAACTTAGGGGTAGCAAGCAAAAACGAAAGTACAAAGCACAGTACTTGCTATACATTGACATCACGGCTTCATTGCACAGCAGGGCTAGACACAATGCCCACAGTAGTAGCATCGCTTACGCCCACAATGCCTGCAGTACTAGAGTCCCTTATGTGCACAATGCCCAGAGTACCAGGGTTGCTAACGCACACAATGCCATCAGTACTCTCGGGACACGCATGCGCAGTCTGTATGTTTGGGGAGGACCCGGCAAAAACTGGGAGGATAGGGGAACTTAGCGGGGCAGCGTTAGGCTCTGGTAAAAACCGTGATCCTCCCGCTGAATGCGGGAGGGTAGGCAACTCTGGTTGCAGCATGACTGCAGTTTCTGTGCTTGCACAATGGGGTACGTGCGTGCATGCTCAGATCCCCGGGAATTGCCTTTTAGTGATTTTCTGAGGTCTGCAGTGCTAGTTGAAATAGCCCCAATAATGTCTATATAGACTATTTATGAAACTTTCGTATAATGATAAACCTACCAGATGTTGTGAATTCTTGTTACTTTATCTACCTATTGTATGTTCTATTAGGACCGGATGTGGCGTAAAACCCGTTCCATTCATAGCAGTAGCAGATGTTTTGGTGTTGACCCCAACAGAAACTTTGATGCAGGATTTGGGGGTAAATATTATTGTTCAAGACATGGCTCCTATTCACCCTTTAATCCCCTACAAGCAATGTATTGTATTGCCTATATTAGTTACCTGAGTATACTGTTTTTAAGTTCATAAAAAGTAATAATAATGGACTATCTATTTTCCTGCAGTAGCAGCTGCACACTCCATCCTGCTGCAGGCTTGTGCAATTGCCTAGTTTGCCCAGAGCCGGCCCTGCCTGACACCATCTCCAGTCTTATGGCATTCAGGGTGCCATATGAAGTCTCTAAATCTGCAAAGTGATACATTGTAGCATCCGCAGCTTTTTTCAATACAAGCTTTGTTCTGCGCTGTATACAGACTCAAATTATACAAATGTCATATAATCATATTAAACTGAACAGTCACCTCATGCATCCTAGCCCAAAACAGTACCTAAACTCTTTGGAGAATTGGCACCCCTATCCCCCTGAATTCTGATAAACCTAACTCAAAGTAAATTTCCATCAATCGCCAACTTAGACCCAACTTAGTTAAAACAAGAATCTTAGTAAATTTACCCCTTATACTTAGATTTACCCCTTATACTTAGAATAATAAATAATTACTGTAGCTAAAAATAAACATGAGTAAAATCCTACAGAAAAAATGTGGAAATTAATAATATAATTATTAATAATAATTTTATTTATGTAGCCCTTTTGTTCCATAGGACTCAAAGTCGTTTTACCGATATTAAACATAGTATATAGATTTAGTATTACAGCCAGTTAAAGAAACAAAACTTAAGCCCTATACACAAAAGACCACTTTTAAAAAAAGTCTAATGTGTACACTCAAAATCGTTGCTGATGCACACTCCGGAGGTAGCCATCTAGTGGTGTAGCAAAGGGTTGGGTTCTTTGAGTTGACTACAGGAAGGCCAACATTCATTGGGTACCGGAGGACTCACCGGCAGTCGGGATTCTGACAGTCATTACCCCGACGTTGGAATCCTGACTGCTAAAAGCCGGACACACGGGCAGCGACTATTTTCCCTCGTTGGGGTCCACGACGATAACGCCCACAGCGTGGTGAATACAGCGAGCCAGCAAGGGGCTTCGTTGCAATCTCCCCGCTGTCTGAGTCCCCGCAGTCGGAATTCTGACATTGCGCTAATGACCGTCGGGATGTTATATCGCGCCCCATTCATAAGGCCGATTACTGAAGGTCGATAGGCCTTAGGTCAACACTAGGGATGCCAATCCAGGGACATTTTATCAATCCCAGATTTGGGATTGAAATCTGCTCAATCCCAGGATTGGCATCCTTAATTAAAAAAACATCCCCCCCAACCGACCGCCGCGCACACTATAACTTACTGATCTGTGCATGCTTCATGTCTGGCAGCAAAACACGAATACAGAATACATGATTAATTAAAACACAGGAAAATAGTACATTCCCATGTTTGATTGATGAAAGGATTTTTAGTAAATTTACCACATAGAATGGTGTAAACCAGGATCCATGTCCTCCACTTTCCCTCCATCCATGGTTATCAAAAATATTTAGGTGGATATTCAATCCCGGGTCATGACTGTTCTTGTCTAGCTTGACTGGCAATCCACAGATGGGATTCAATGTCCCGCCTGCCGAATGCCGAAAAGGGGGCGTGGGTGCTAGATACGGGCATGGATCATCGAGTTGCAGCCTGGGAGCTCGACAATCCATGGCCGTTCTCATTCTACTTCTAAAGTCGGGGCCGTTCTGCCGAGATCCCTGTTCAGTGCTGTTGGGGCACGCCACTAATTTATTTTCCCCATCGGGAATAGCGAGGGGAGATTGAATAACCCCCTTAATGTCCTAACTTTTATACTTTTATACTTCACAAAGGGGTAGATTTATTAAGTGACGATCAGGGGAATATGCACTATCCCCGTGCCTTATGACAGGGGATAGCGCTTCCCCTGATCTATGACACCCGCTGAGTGGGTGTCTTATGTGTGGCGGTGTGGGGCAGGAGGCATAGCGCAGCTACAATATTTTGTAGTGCGCGCCTGCCTCCTGTCTGATTTATGAACGGTCAGCATCGCTGACCGTTCCGCCTCCTGCAGCTATCGACTTTTACAGCTATGCCTACAGCAGGGACAGCGCTGCCCATGCTGCTGGCTCTGAGCTGCGCTGGGGATCTCGCGTGAGTAGCAAGATCCCGCACATGCCCAGTCCAGCCGGCCGGGGAGAAGCAGACAGCGCGTCAGTGTTAACTGAAGCGCTGTCGGCTGGAGGAGGCATCGCCGGAGGGTGGAGTTTGCACTCCCCCGCTTCAGCTGGCAAGATCTTAGTAGATCTTGTCGCTCTCCCCTCCTGCTTCGTCTCGCTACTGAGGCGAAGCAGGAAGTGTTATAGCGCCGCTATAATAAATCTACCCCAAAGTGTTCTCAAAGCTAAGGTATATTGTTTCTCTTTGTGAACCCTTAAAGTGTAACATACATAGCAGTAATTTAGATTTATCACCTACTTTTTTCATATATGAATTCTTTGCAGGACCTGGAGCCAGCTCTGATCCATGTTCTAATACATACTATGGGCCTCGAGCTGAGTCTGAGCTGGAAGTAAAAACCATTGCAGACTTCATTAGGAGACATGGCAATTTCAAAGGTTATGTGAGCATCCACAACTACTACCAGTACCTTCTCTTCCCTTATGGATACACGTGCGACCTCCCTAAGGACTATACTGAACTGGTGAGTTAGTAGAAGTCTCATGATCCTGATCTTCCTTTCCCTATACCTGGGCATTACGTTTGCAGCCAATAATATGGGCATCCCCATATATGAAATTCGAATCTAAGGAAAAAACATAAGAAAGCAGTGCTGTTATCTCTGTGTGTTATACACTGATTGGGAAGTGTTCATTATTATAAACTGCATATTTATTTTTATCTTTCTAGAACAATGTTGGTATTGCCGCAGCCAATGCACTGACCTCCTTGTATGGCACTCCATACACAGTTGGAACAATCTGCAATACGATCTGTAAGTAAATATGTAACATAACGCTGACCTTCTGTTTTAGTTCTATGCCTATAATAACTACCGTTTTGAGAGATTTTCAGCTGAAAGTCAGCAAGTGTGTATGGGCCAGAGATCCCGACTAGCGATGATGCGCGCTCCCGCATCGACGCTAGCAAAGTGGAAAGAAATTACCAGTTATCCCCTTAGCGCTGGTTGGAAATAAATTTCTTGTTTTCTTATTGGTTTACCCAAAAAGCAAAAACAGAAAAAAGGCACAATAGTGTAATACAGTTATTTTTCCAGTGATATTGATATATATGACACCGGTGATTGAACTGACTCGTACCCTTTTCTTATGTCTACTAACATGTAGACATTAGCGTTTTTGATAGGGGAGCGGTCACGTCACCGACGAATAGAATCTTTATCTCTTGCTCATAGAAAAGAGAAGGTACTGGATAGTGTAATACAGTTTTATTCTCTATGACATGGATACAATTGGTAAAAAGGTAGCAAGGTGGACTCTCACCGAAGCGTGTGGTCCACACACGTAAATGCAGACAAATGCGCAGATGTTACAAATGTTTGTGGAGGGTCCCAGGCGTCCCTGACAGTCTCCCAGCAATGTAGTCCCACCAAGCTTCCTCACTCCAGCTCACTTGACCCTCCACAAACATTTGTAACATCTGCGCATTTGTCTGCATTTACGTGTGTGGACCACACGCTTCGGTGAGAGTCCACCTTGCTACCTTTTTACCAATTGTATCCATGTCATAGAGAATAAAACTGTATTACACTATCCAGTACCTTCTCTTTTCTATGAGCAAGAGATAAAGATTCTATTCGTCGGTGACGTGACCGCTCCCCTATCAAAAACGCTAATGTCTACATGTTAGTAGACATAAGAAAAGGGTACGAGTCAGTTCAATCACCGGTGTCATATATATCAATATCACTGGAAAAATAACTGTATTACACTATTGTGCCATTTTTCTGTTTTTGCTCTTTGGGTAAACCAATAAGAAAACAAGAAATTTATTTCCAACCAGCGCTAAGGGGATAACTGGTAATTTCTTTCCAATTTGTTCACTTTTTGGTGTGAGTAGGTGACCCACACTTTCCAGTATATCCCTCAGCGAAGGTTTAGCGCAATATTTCCTTCCCACTACCCCCATTTCCAGACGCTAGCAAAGTGGTTAGTCTGCTGGTTTCACCAGCATGTTTGGGTGATGATGGTTCATTTTTCAACCGTCATCGCTCAGTGTGTATGGCGCTGCGTGATGATGGCTGAAATATGAACCAGTGCCAGCCCGGCGGAGAATACCAGTGTCCCTGTGGTCCATCCTCCTCCCTCCCCCCATCCAACTTGGCTGTCAGTATCCAGCCACTCCCTCCCCTGCTCCATACGGAGAACAATACATGCTGCCCGATCTCTTCCTCCCCTGCTCCATACTTACCACAGTACAGGCCACCCGCTCTGTCCCCCTGCTACGCTGCAGCACCACCATTCTAGTACACTATATACCAACAGGGCTGGTGCCAGTCACCGGAGCACCCCGGCCCTCACACGCTCTGGGGGGGGGGGGAGGATGCGGCCGCCGCTGCACTCCGGGGGGGGTGTCATACGGCATCCGCCGCTGCGCTTAACAGGGGGGATGGGAGTTGGTGGCGGGAGATGAGGCGGAGGAGGGGGCGGGACAGTGACTATGACCAGCACAGGGGGTCAGACTCCAGGGGGGGTGGAGGTTCATCCCACTCACCTGCTCCCAGCTCCTTTCTTCCTGCTCTCCTCGGCAGGACTCGAAGCTTTGCAGCTGCTGCTGATGCTATCTTCTGTGCTGCTCATTACCGCCCTCCAGTGGCCGGCGCCCTAGGCAAATGCCTAATGCTGCCTAGTGGTGGCGCCGGCCCTGCCTACCAATGTGGTATTTACTGATAAGCCAGTAAAATACTGTATACATTGCTGGCACAGGCCATCAATGTATGTTACTGGCACCACTGGTCAGCAATGCACAATTCTTTTTATGCCAGTAATATTTACATTGCTGGCACAGGCCAGCAATGTATTTAGTACTGGCACCACTGCCCACCAGTGCACATTTCTTTATATGCCAGTATTAGGGGTGTAGGTAGAACGGAGCTCTAGCTCCGGCCAGCAATGTATAAGTTACAGGCCAGCAATGTATAAGTTACCTGTTTTTTGTGTTCCCGGCTGTGACCTGGGTGGGCCAGTGGAGGGTACTGGAAACAGGAAACAAGGTTGTCTTATTTATTGTGAGGACATACACTGGGACACCAGGGAACAGCTTGTACCAAAGGGCTAGAGGAGACCAGGAACAGGGGCGCGGAGTCTAACTCACCGATGGTTTTCACCAGGGAGCCTTGTGTCACAAATCACGGTGCGCGATCGCATCTGCAGCTGCACCTGTTACCTTCATTCTGGTCTGCTCTGCGGCACAAGCCTGTCACCTGTGTCTCCTCCGGCTGTGGACCATGGAGCGATGACTCCTGTGTCTCCAAATCAAACTTGTTTTGCAGTGTAAATGATTGCCGCTTTAAATAAACTGAAGATTTCTTACCAAATCTCTCACTTTCTGATTCTCTCATCCTATTAAATTTCCCCGCATAACTCTTACCCTGATCCTATCCCCAGCACTTACTGTCTGGAACTGTCAGGATGCTACTGTCGGCATCCTGACCTTTAGGGTTTAAACTGCTGGGATTCAGAATGCATTCCATTTATAGTTCTCTGGGAAAGTTACATTGACATGTTGCACTATAATTTCACATAAAAGAAAAAAATAGTATATATAATCCAGGGCTGTCTTCAACACCGTATCATGCCTTGTTTATATGGTGCACTATAATATACATTGCTACTGTAACATTGTAAAGAGACATTAATACCCCTTTCAGACATACACAAAAATCCCGGGACACACGCATAATCCCAGGACTAGCATATGTCTGAATGGCTCTACCCAGGATTTTATTCAACTAAAAACCCGGGGTTAAACCGGGTTTAAAATCCCAGGTAGTATGTCTGAAAGGGGTATTCTTTACTTTTTAAAGCTTGTTTCACTGTAGTGAAAAAGTTTCTAAAATGTATATTGTAACATCTAAAATAATACTATCATTAAAAACTAAGATTGCCTGTTCATTTGACTAGTATCCTTTTTTACAGCACTACAGTATTAGTTTTGTAATGTAGAATACACTATAAAATTCTATTCTGAATAAGGATGCAGCTGCTAATAAGAAAACCTATGTTGCTTTTGAAGGTGCTAGAGAGCAAGTATAGGCAATGCTTGACACTGTTGCCACCAGAGGGCAATCTAGGATGTTCTCAGTTGCATTTGTGGGTTGTCCCTGTCCTATGATGAGCACTGTGATGCTGCTCCTCCACTCACTGAGGAGGCCTTCCCCTTGTGTACATCCATGCTCTTGAAAGTGCAAGCACTGAGTGTCCCACTTTCTGCATCTCTGCACACTGTAAAAGCCTCCATAAACTAAGCCGAGGTATTGCATGCTACAAGAATCACATATAATACCCTGACAAGTGACCAGGCAGCTCTGCAGCGGCTGGTTCACATACGATTTATCATATGCAGCCCTTTTGCATCTGATATATCGTATGCAATCCCATTCACTGTTGCCGAAGGCTGTTCGATCTGACATATCTTATGTGCAGCATTTCCGATCTCTGACTCCGATCCGTTGCGCACAGGACTGCACATCGGAATCGGCGATAAAACACATATGATTTGAACCTTTTCAACCAATTTCTTGGACCGATCTGTCAAAATCGGATAAAAGTGTCCCTCTAGTGTATGGCCAGCTTCGCACCATCGGTACATCTTGAAATGCCACTATTGGTGCATCATCGCCAGTGACACTAGCACAGCCCTATGTCGGGTGCTTGTGTGCACGTTAGCTTACTTTGAGATACATTAAGGCTTTATTGAAACATTTCAGATAATTGCATTGTTGGTAATAAGAATTGTATCTTGTTGTTTTCCTTCTTTCAGACCAAGCTAGTGGTTCAAGTATCGATTGGAGCTATGAATACGGAATCAAATACTCATTTGCCTTTGAGTTGAGGGACACTGGAGTCCATGGTTTTCTGCTTCCAGCCGATCAGATCATCCCAACAGCAGAGGAGACCTGGCTGGCGCTGATGAAGATTATGGAGCACATACGTGACAACCCTTACTAAACACGATGCCATATTGCAAAGTGCCTGTCACCGTCTGTACCAAAACATCAATAAAATACTCATCCTGTTTTTCTTGTGTATTTCATGCAACCAACAATCTTCTAGATTTCTATTCTTTTCATAGTTACAATTTTCTTAAAATTTCAGTTATGTTCCAAAATGTGTAAATGATTAAACCTATTCTGTTCTAGAGTTTGCAGATCTGGACTGAATACTGCTAGAAATAATAAGGAATTTTTAGATTTTATTGCTATAAGAATGATGTCATTAAAATCACCAAAAACAAACCGCCATCACAATACTGAATGTTTTAAAAAAAAACAACAACATAATTGTATTTCGTGATATTCTACTACTAAATCATATATATGAGCAGCTGACCAAGGCCCCTCCATCAGACACCACTGACTGTGGCCCCTGAGGTCATTCGGACAGGGAAGCAATGTTTTGCTACTGCGCATGAGCATTTATGCGCATGTTCAGGCTCCGTTTTCTGTCCCGTTTGCACAGAGCAGTGCAGGAGGGGAACGTGGAGGTGGGCACGGGTCACGCTCATGGGAATGCCCAGCATTTCATGGGCGTCCCCATGAAAATGCTGGGCGTTACCATGGTAATTTGCTCATGACACAGGTGCCGGGGGCGGGCAGCTGACCTCACTGGATGTCAGCTGCCCGCCCTGATCACGTACCAGGGCACCGCAAATCTGAGTCACCAGAAAGTGTGTCTGCCAATAAGCAGGCAGCGCTAGGAATGCTCCATTGAGGCATGCGCTGTACTGTTTAGGAAAAGTGACATCTGGTGGTCACAAAGTAGTATTGCAGGTTACAATTACAATATTATGTTTATAATGCGATTTATAATGGGACTTATAGCGCAAGGAGCTGGCGCGATTCGCATAACGCCCACTATGAGGTACGCAGCCACGATGTATGAGGACACATCTGTAGTTTTGCGAATGCTTTAGAAATCATTTGAAATCATCACATGCAAGGCTGCAAATGGATGTTTATGCAAAACATCCATTCGCATATGTTTGGGGATATTAGCAGTGTGAGAGGGGGGGGGGTGACGTTCGTGCGGGCGGCTGACGGCTTTTAGTTGGCGCGCAAAGCTGTGAAATTTGCAGCTTTGCGAGTCAACCAGAATGACCTCTAAAATGTCTTGAGGAGGAGAGATCTGACAAACTTGTTTCCAGGCAAATCTCCTGACCAAACCATAAAAACTACCTGTAATGATATTAGTGATAAGACACCAGGATAGTTTGCCAAGTAGACCCTGTGTTGTAAGAACAAAAGGGCTCTGCGAGGCTGCAGCCTCCTTCAGGGATAAAATGTCTGTTGAAATGAAGAAAGTTTTTCATTCTTTGGGGATCAGCTACAAGCTGGGAATGCTTCATATCTCTTATCCTTCTGAAACCCCCCATAATAGAAACGATTATGATTTTTTCTTTATTTTTGAAACGAATTGCAATATAATTTGTATGTCTATGTTTGTAATATTTTTTTCTAATCATACCTTGGAAATATTTTTTGGATTAAAAACATTAATTTGTCAT
Source organism: Crinia signifera (assembly GCF_055691185.1). NCBI lineage: Eukaryota > Metazoa > Chordata > Amphibia > Anura > Myobatrachidae > Crinia > Crinia signifera. Next base: position 192,517,166 of record NC_139220.1, read on the forward strand.
ATTCTCCAAGTTTCTTGCTGAACTTCCAAGGCTGTGAGATCAATGCCACATAACTGTGTAAATAAATGTGAAATATTAATATCTGTTTGGAGAAATTACATTATTTTTTGGTGGTAATGAAATTGTATATTTATCCTAAGTGACTGAGATGCTGCCAGTTTCTAGGTTATTGTTGAGACCAAACTGATTCAATAAATCCAATATAATAAAAGCCTAAAGCTGGGTACACACTGCACTAGTTTGTTAATATTTTGGGGTTGGTCCCCGGATGAACAATCTAGAGCAGCTGTTCTCAAACTGTGGGTCCCGAGTCCTGACCCCAAAGTGGGTCACAACTCCATGTTGCTGACCATCAGGCTAATGACTTTTCTAATCTCAGTCAGTGATTCAAGGAGTCTGAATATCTGTTGAATTATCTGTTATTTTAGACTCCTCCCATCATTTAGTGCCTCCACAGTGCTGCCATGTATGTGCTGTCTGCTACACATGTGATGTGATGACCTTCTGCAGTAACTTTCTGGGGTCCCGTAATTATTTTTATTGTCTGATGGGGTCCCAGAGCAAAATAGTTTGCGGCCCCTGATATAGAGCTTAAACACTAAACAATGTTGTTTAGTGAAGTCACCCGGCCCCCCGATTAACCTGCTGTTGTTAACTATATAGGCGTGTGTGGTGGTCGTTAACCACCCGGGGAAGTTAACAATATAGTGGGTGCACACTAGACCATGGAATCTCAAACTCAGTCTTCAGGACACCACACAGTTCACATTTTTCAGGACACCTGGCAGGTACACAGGTACACTCATTACTCACGGACACATTTTAAAAGATCCACAGGTGGAGCTAATTATTTCACTTGATTCTGTGAGGAGACCTGCAAAACAGGACTGAGTTTGAGAACCTGTGCACTAGACGATATGCACGATAATATCATTAACAATATCTTTATTGTGCATATCATTTTCATATATTGCATAGTGTGTACCCAACTTAACACTTCTTAACACACAAGCACACACACACACACACAGATCTAGTAACTAGCAGAAATGGAATTGGGGGAGACAATGGAGTCATCTGCCACCAAGTTCTTGCCGTTCAATCGTTTCAATCAGTTAACAGATAGCTATCGCTATAGCTTCTGTTCCATCACACCTTAGACGTCACACTTGCTTTATTATAAACATACATTTAATAAGTGTCATATACAGTATTAGAACCCATGACTAGAAGCAGACACCTAACTGATGGAGCTATTTGCTCCTGAATATATAGCATGAGAATTCTAACTATACGAAGTTAAAACTATGGGGCAGATTTATGAAGCTTGGAGAAGAGATAAACTGGAGATAAAGTGGAGAAAAGGTAAAAGGATATAAAGCACCAGCCAATCAGCTGTGTATGAAAAAGACAGTTGGGAGCTGATTGGCTGGTGCTTTATCTCCTTTTACCTTTTCTCCACTTTATCTCCAGTTTATCTCTTCTCCAAGCTTAATAAATCTGCCCCTATGTATGTATGTTTGTGTGTGTCCTTAGGTCGTAGCTCAACATGGACAACTTTTTAGTATGTTAACTCTTATGAGTAGGGTCCTCCTTGCTCACGTACTCACCCTACCTCTTTACCTCACCTGTGCTCCTGCCCTGTTCTTCCCTTCCTCTACTTCATCTTCAGTCTCCTCGACAATTTTGACACCTACTTCTGAACTGATGCTGATTTTAGTTCTACCAGCTAAACCCCTATTCATTCTGTATTTTTCAACACACCCTGTACGTTACCTTGTAATTTGTTTTTTTGTTTGCTATGTACGGCGCTGCAGACACTTTGCGGCGCCTTATAAATAAACGTACTACTACTACTACAGTAGGGGATTAGCAGAGTAATCCGGTTCTTGTGTAGTTTCACGGCGCCAGCATGGCAAGGGGACTCAGACGCACGGCGCCATGCTGGCGCCGTGAAACTACACAGGTACCAGTAATCCTATTACTCACTTAATCTATTAAAGGGCTAGATGAAGAGGGCTCCATCTGTATATTTATATATATATATATATATATATATATATATATATATATATATTAGGGCGGAGTGAAAAAACTGAAATTGAGAAATTCAAAATCGGCTGAGTCAACATCTTCTGTTCTGGCAAGAGGCCTAAAGTTTCACTTTTTAGGTGAAAATAATGAAACCTATGAAGATGCTCCAATCTAGTTAAAATTATGTCAGGATGTCTTAGAGTGGTTCATTAATATACTTTAGCATAGTAAAAAACAGTACGAGCTTGTCCTAGTGCAAAGTGACTGACTGGCGGGAGAAAAAAAATCCCTAATAATTGACCCATTTTCATGGTCACAATTGTGAATATTGTGTGTTTTCTCCTGAACGTGTTTATAATAGAAGAAGCACAAATACTCTAAATGGAATTTCATTGACACTGTGTGAAATATAACACTGCATAATAGCCCTTAATCAGACCTGATTGCAGTACAAATTTGTTCTCAAAATGGGAAAAACAAATGCTGCATTGCAGGTGGGGCAGATGTAACATGCTGAGATAGTTAAATTTGGGTGGGGTGTGTTGAAACTGAATCTAAATTGCAGTGTAAAAATAATGCAGCAGGTATTTACCCTGCACAGAAACAAAATAACTCAACACAAATCTAAAGGTGGCCATACATCTACAGATCGATTGTCAGATCTGGCTGGTTGGAACAAACAGCTGGTAATATCTGAATGACAGTTTTTGGCAGTTTTCCAGCATTTCAAAGCAAAGTGCTCTCATCCATTACCAGTATTTTGTTCCAAACAGACAGTTCGGACAATAAATCTGTAGATGTATGGCCACATTAACTCCCTCTGCACATGTTACATCTGCCCCACCTGCAGCTGCATTACAGCATATAATTATGCCAAAGATAAGCCAATATATTAACAGTTAAATACATTAAAGTGCATTATGCTGTAATAAGTATTGCTGATCAATCCTGCCTAGCAGGGCCGTCTTTTTGTATGGGCTTAATGGGCACTTGCCCAGGGGCCCCAGGCGTATAAGGGCTGTATGTTGATAGCCCTTTTTCCAGGGATACCAGAATTTTGAAAATCGGCCCTGGGGAACTGCAGATATCCAACTTCAAAGCAGCAGTCCACATCCGACCTGTTCATTACAAATCCCAGTCATATTTTTCAGGTTCTCTCTAACGTACAGTTTTTCTGCGAGTATATTCCCCCCTCTCCTTTTTCTGGGGACACTAGCGGCTTGTGTCTATCATACCCAGAACCAGAGATATCAGCCTTCCAGCAGCCGGTCCCTGCTCCAGCTCCAAACGTCTGGTGTAGTTTTATATTTTTGTCAATGGATTGCTCTGACTCATTGGGTGAAATGTAATAGGATGAGAGATTCAGAAAGTGAGAGATTTGGTAAGAAATCTCCAGGTTTTTTAAAGCAGCAATCATTTACACTTCAAATGCAGTTTGATTGTAAAGTGTAAATGATTTCCGCTTTAAAAAACCTGGAGATTTCTTACCAAATCTCTCACTTTCTGAATCTCTCATCCTATTACATTTCACCCCTGATCTCTGATCCCCAAGTTCCCAGCACCTCCTGAAAGTTGGGACTCTAGGTTTTTAAACTAGGCTAAGAAATCTATTTCCAGATAATGGCGATATCTGCAGTCAAACAAGCTGCACTTCCACCAGAAAATGACGAATATTAAGCCCACTCCATTATCCAACCGTCCCCTGTGTATAAAACACCCCCTACCTCCCTGGCAGTCATTTACAAGGGTCCCTTCATTCAGCGCAGTGCCCCCTTCCAGACGTTAGTGTTCACCCTCCCACCACCTGTGCAGTAAAGGAGTAATTAGCAGAAGTTACTGCTCCAGGTCCTACATGTTGAATGGAAGATAGAGCACCCCCTGCCACTCCTGGGACATCAAAGCTGCTGCTGATAGCACCCCCCCACCCCTAGAAGTGGAGAATGGGTAAGGGCCCCAGTGCATTGCTTTGCCCAGGGGCCCACACTGCTAAGACGGCCCTGCTGCCTAGAAATAAACACAGTGATTGGCATATATGTACTGCTGGACACCACTCATAAAATGATTAAACTGTTATTTTTTGAATCCATGTTCTTTTTTTGGTACTTGTTTCCTAGAACGGCCACAATCGTGAGTGATCGTGGCTCTTAATTAAGGGACACGATCCTCACGATGTGGCCGATTTTTTACAATTTTTTCACTTTGATTGACAGAAATCGGGTCAATCGGTCGGTCGCGACCAATTAAAATCGGCCGCGATGCGACCGACCGATTGACCCGATTTTTCTATAGACTTCAATGTTAAAAAAACTTTTAACATTGAAATCGGGAGGATCGCGTCGGTCTTGTGCCATTATAATGGCACAAGATGAGATGGACTTGATTAAGTCCATCTCACATAGGGTAAAATGATAAAAAAGGTGAAATGGCCCAATATGACCCATTTCACATTTTTTATGTGCCCGCCATGACCCCACGATAGACGTCAACCCGAAGCGTGGCGAGCGCAGCGAGCCCGCGAGGGGCGGCGGTGCGCGTCCTCCGACCTTTTCATTCCCCTACTATCCACTAGGGCGTGGAGTGAGAATAGAATAGTGTGGCGAGCGCAGCGAGCCACCGAGCCCGAAGCGTGGCGAGCGCAGCGAGCCCCGCGAGGGGACGCGTCTAACTTCACAGGTATACGCGTCCCCTCGCGGGGCTCGCTGCGCTCGCCACGCTTCGGGCTCGGTGGCTCGCTGCGCTCGCCACACTATTCTATTCTCACTCCACGCCCTAGTGGATAGTAGGGGAATGAAAAGGTCGGAGGACGCGCACCGCCGCCCCTCGCGGGCTCGCTGCGCTCGCCACGCTTCGGGTTGACGTCTATCGTGGGGTCTAGCCCACTTAGTAACATTTGGGGGGGCAATTGAAACAAATCTGGTGAAAAAAAAAAAAAATCGGGTGAAAAATCGGTCGGTCGGATCGGTCGCATCGTATGCGACCAAATCGCATGCGATGCGATCGATCCGATTTTTTATCTTACGACCACAACGATCTAAATCGTTGTGGCCGTGCTAGGAAACAAGTACCCTTTTTTTTCCCCCTAAACATTAGATGTATTTGTTTATTTATTTATTTACAGTTTCTTATAAACAGAAGTGATATGTAAAATGATACATTAGACAGTTTACACTGTTACTTGTAATACTTATTGTAACAGTTACTGTTTTTCAATAACATACTGCAACAGTTATTTCTTATTTATGTACACAGGATTGTCTATCTTTGTATATGCACTGCAAAGAGAGCAGCATAAATTCAATTTCATGTATTTCAGTGACAATGTGTAAAATATAACACTGCATAATGGCCCTTAATCAGACCTGATCGCCGTACAAATTTGTTCTCAAAATGGGCAAAAAAATGCTGGACTGCAGGTGGGGCAGATGTAACATGTGCAGAGAGATTTAAGGTGGCCATACATCTACAGATTTATTGTCCGATCTGTCTGGTTGGAACAAAATCCTGGTAAAAGATGAGAGCAAATGACAGTTGACCATTTGCTTTGAAATGCTGAAAAACTGTCATTCAGATATTACTAGCTGTTTGTTCCAACCGGCCCAATCTGACAATCGATCTGTAGATGTATGGCCACCTTTAGATTTGTGTGAGTTATTTTGTTTCTGTGCAAGGTAAATACCTGCTGCATTATTTTTACACTGTAATTTAGATTTCAGTTTCAACACACACCACCCAAATTTAACTCTCTCAGCACGTTACATCTGCCCCACCTGCAATGCAGCATTTGTTTTGCCCATTTTGAGAACAAATTTGTACTGGGATCAGGTCTGATTAAGGGCTATTATGCAGTGTTATATTTCACACAGTGTCACCGAAATTCCATTTAGAGTATTTGTGCTTCTTCTATTATAAACACGTTCAGGAGAAAACACACAATATTCACAATTGTGACCATGAAAATGGGTCAATTATTAGGGATTTTTTTCTCCCACCAAAGTCAGTCACTTTGCACTAGGACAATCTCGTACTCTCTTTTACTATGCTAAAGTATATTAATGAACCACTCTAAGACATCCTGACATAATTTTAACTAGATCGGAGCATCTTCATAGTTTTCGTCATTTTCACCAAAAAAGTGAAACTTTAGGCCTTTTGCCAGAACAGAAGATGTTGACTCAGATCAAAATGCTTTTGCACGTTTCTTATTCAAGTCAAGTCACAACTTTTCCACACTAGCCGATTTAGAATTTCTCAATTTCAGTTTTTTCACTCCGCCCTAATATATATATATATATATACTTTATATATAATAAAGATGATGCCCGGCAGTCTGCACAACCAAACTCCAACTTCTGCGGTGTCCTGTCCTCCCGTATGGGAAACATAAGAAACAAAATGATGCTGGACGGCACTCGCATACACAACCAATGCAATCAATCAGGAAAGAAGAGTCTACACACGGAGGTGCAGTCGACGTTTCGGGTCTCTGACCCTTTATCAAGACAGAACAAACATAAAAGACAGTACTTACATTTATAGGTGATATCAGTGACAAACCCACCCAGTGCTCAGTCTCGCGCTGGCCTCCTGGAGTACTATGACGTCATCCTTGCGCCTTAGCACCGATCAGTCCGGTCATCACAGGGGGCGTGCCGAACACCGTGCACCCGTAACCATAGTGACAAAATGAGTGACATCTAAAATAGGGAACATGAGGCATGAGCGGATAATATCTATGATGCAAACAGAAATGCAATACATAATCAAATACATTGGAGAGGGGGGAATAACACAGTCCGGGGGATGCAGAGCACAAAAAAGCAACAATGGGTACATGAGGGGCCGCAATCAATAAGCGTGCAAAGACCCAGCCACTTAGTTGGCCAATTATCAAGGAAACAATTAATGTAATGAGTGCGGAAACAATTAATGTAGCTAGTCAGAATGCGGTACTGGCAACCTCGTCAAAGTGCCGTATGTAAACACTGAGCAAGACGTGCAAAGCTCAGGTGTAATACGTGACGGACACGGGAGAAGTTACAGAAAGCTAGTGAGCGAAAGTTGCTCATTCAATCCAAGAGGGGATACCGTCTGCAGACGGTGTATCCATCTAGCTTCACATCTGAGAAGCAGACGATTCCGATCACCTCCTCTGACACTAGCTGGGATACAGTCGATCATTTTATATCTAATAGATGGTAGTGGATGATTGTGGGCTTTAAAGTGACGAGCCACTGGCTGGTCAGAGCTTTTGTCGGTACTTATGTAGTAACTGGGCTGCCGATTTTTTGATTGTATGCCTTAACTTAAGGCATACAATCAGATGCGATGCGATGCGATATCGCATCGCATCGCATACGACCATATCGCATGCGATGCGATGCAATGACCCGATTTTTCCATAGGATTCAATGTTAAAATGGACTGAGTCCATTTTAACATGGAATTCAATGGGAAAAAGGGGTCCTTTTCATACCCCTACTATCCAAGTGGGCATGGAGTTGGATATAAACCTGTGGCGAGCGTAGCGAGCCACCGAGCCCGAAGCGTGGTGAGCGAAGCGAGCCCCGCGAGGGGACGGTATTCTGTGTCCCCTCGCGGGGCTCGCTACGCTCGCCACGCTTCGGGCTCGGTGGCTCGCTGCGCTCGCCACAAGTTTATATCCAACTCCATGCCCACTTGGATAGTAGGGGTATGAAAAGAACCCCTTTTCCCATTGAATTTCATGTTAAAATGGACTCAGTCCATTTTAACATTGAATCCTATGGAAAAATCGGGTCCATCGCATCGCATCGCATCGCATGCGATATGGTCGGCTGCGATGCGATGGACCCGATTTCAAAATCGGCAGCCCAGTCACTACATAAGTACCCCTTTGTCAGATAGCGCAGCTCTTATGCTGATTTTATGGTTGGCTATTCTTTCTTTGAATTGGGTAATAGTTTTGCCTATATAAAGTAGCCCACAGGGGCACTTTATATAGTAAATGACGTACTTGCTACTACATGTCAAGGGAAATTTAATTGGTATTTTTTCACCTGTGTGTGGGTGGAAAAAATGATCTCCAGTTTCCAGGCTGGAACAAGTAGTGCAGCCTATGCACTTATAATTGCCGTTTTTGCGAGTGGAAAAAAACGATTTGGGGGTTGGGGTAAATGTACTGATGTCATTATGGACAACTATGTCCTTTATGTTTCTGCCCCTTCTGAATGAGGGTAGAATCGAGCTACCTTTTAAGGAGGGCAATGTTTTATTGTTGGAAATCACCGGCCAGAATTCACGTGCAGCTTTCATGAGTTTATTGCTGGCTGTTGTAAATTTTTGTGTCCATATGATTTTGTTGTCAAGTGGTTGTTTCTGGGAGGAGCTCAGTACCAGCATTCTGTCAAGACTCAACACTTTTTCTTTAGTTTTTTTCAAAAGCTAGTAGGGGTAACCACGACTCAGAAAGTCAGCAAGCATTTTGGTGATTTCGATTTCTGCAGTTATGGGGTCACTGCAAATTCTCCGTGCCCTTTGGAATTGGGAATAGGGTAAGCCCCACTTGAGAGAGGGGGGATGGGGACTGGAGCCCAAAAGAATAGTATTCTTGTCGGTGGGTTTCTTGTAAAGGGAAGTGGCAATTTAGCGATTGGGTAAAATGCTTACTGCCACATCCAAGAAGTTAGTGGTGGTGGGGCTGCAGGTGTAGGTAAATTTAATGTCAGGGTCACTAGAATTAGCGGAATGCATGAGGTCATGAAAGGATGCTTCACTACCGGCCCAAATTACGAATATATCGTCTATGTAGCGATAATAGAGTTTGATGGCATCAGCAGTAGTGGAATCAGAGAAAAAATATCACGTTCCACCTCATGCATAAAAATATTGGCAAGGCTGGGGGCGACACAAGACCCCATCGCCACCCCCGAGCATTGCAGGAAAAACTTGTTGTCAAAATAGAAATAGTTCCTGGACAATACCAGGTCCAGTAGTTGGATGAAAAAATTGGTGTCAGGGCCAGTGTACATGTTGCTGGAAACAACTGCTCGTCTCACGGATTCAATACCCCGTTGATGCGGAATTGAAGTATATAATGATACAACATCAATAGTACATAATAAATGATTGTCCGGCAGGGCTGGTTGTTTCATGAGTTCATTGAGAAAGGTGTTGGTATCCTTCAGATACGTAGATTGGGTGGTTACAACAGGTTGGAGAAATAAGTCAAGAAATTGCGAAACAATGTAATAAAGAGAGTCTCTGGCCGATATTATCGGCTGGCCAGGTGGGTGTGATAAATCCTCGTGGATTTTGGGCAAGGTGTATAGCAGGGGAATTTTGGGATGGTCATCTGTGAGGGCTTTGCTGATTTTCAGCGGGATGATGGATGCCTGCACACTCGTTGCCAGCAGAGAGTCCAGTTCAATTTTAAATTGCTTGGTTGGATCAGATCTGAGTTCCCTGTAGACAGATGTCTCGGACAGTTGGCGGTATATCTCAGCTTTGTAGTCACTGGTGTTCTGTACCACCAACGCACCGCCTTTGTCGGCAGTTCTTATTACAATGTCAGAGTAGGACCCCAGGTCTTTGAGAGCTTTGCGCTCCAAGATTGAAAGATTGTGTCTCTGAGAGTGACTACAAAGCTGAGATATACCGCCGTACATCTTAACTACAGTATGCAGCATGGTCAGATCGATGTTGTGTTAATCGCGTTATAGAAACATACTGAAACTCAGATTTTCATTTAACCCTCTCGGGAACATGGTATCAAGAATATGGATCCATTTTGTTTCCAAGCATAACAGTTTTTTACCACGATCCCCTCCCCTGTGGTCATCGGGTACATGATCGATCACCATATGTTTTAGACAAGAGATATTGTGCTTTTTTTCTAAAAAATGTTTGGCGACTGGTTGGTCATTACCTTTACCTAGTAGTGCAGCTCTTATTGCAGATCTATGCATGGCCATACGCTCTTTAAAAGAGCGTATGGTCTTACCTACATAGGTTAAGCCACAAGGGCATTTGATCAGGTATATCACATATGATGTACTACATGTTAAGGGATGTCTAATTGTGTATTTGGTGCCATTATGCGGATGGTGAAAAAAATTTCCAGCGATCATATGGCTGCAAGTGGTGCACCCTGTGCACTTGTGACAACCGGCGCTTTTCACATTAATTCCCTTCAACAATTGTACATGTTCAGTTATCGACTCCTACATACCCCCTTGCCCCGAGCACCACGCAGCTGACCGGGAGAGCGAGTGCCGACTATTCGCATTATATATATATATATATAAATAAATACATTGGTGATCCGGCACTCCAATAAACCAGTGGTAGATGCCCCGGTGCCCCCTCCAGGAGGCCTTGCAGCCACAATTTATTTTTTGCTCCGGCAAGCGGTGGGGGGGGGGGGGGGGGGAGTGGCACACGGCGGTCTTCAACACCAATAAGTCACAGCCAGATGCAAACGATCACCCAGTGTGTATGGACCTTTAGACCTGAGTTAGAAAAACTTAAGGATGATGAGTCATTTAAAAAGAAAAAATATGAAATTGATAAGAATGTCACTAACCTTGAGAATAAGGTCATTGACACCTAACAAAAAAAAATATCATAGTGACAAATTAGATTATGAAACCAACAAAGATCTTGGCAGCGTGATCATAAAAATCCAGAAGAAAGAAATTGAGATATACAGACCTTTGTTGAAAAGCCTTGGTGATACTTATAGAAATAAATAATGCCAAGTTTAATAATTATTGCAATTCAGATAACAATTGGAGACAAGTACCCTATAGAAATAGGAAACCCTCATTCATAAAAGGTCATGGTAGGGATACTCATAATGGCAAAATATTTTTGGAAAGAGAAAGGAGAGGGTTTGTGCATAATAATAGGTTTGAAAGATTACGGTCGGTACCTGACGATGGTGACAATACTAATTTTTTAGGTCAGGAACCAACAATATACGGTTACAAACCCCAAAACAGATTAAACAACACCCCAATCAGTTTAAAAAGATGCAGAGGGGAAAGAGAGGAGCAGGAAGTTGTAGTGTTGTCTCCCTCTGGACAGTGGCGCTGTGTTTCTTGGCATCCACTGCACAGCTAGTGGTGTCTTGTGCAGTGCCTGGTGCCCTGCTCCCACTGAAGGGGGACTCAAGACATGGGCACAGCCAGTGCATGCTGCAACCTGCACCGTACTATTTAAAATCAAAAGCTGTAAAACAAAAGTAAGAGGGTGCAGGGGATAGCCTGCTGGTCTCCCGACCCCCCAAGCCCCCGGGCCCCATAGCAGTTGCATCCCCTGCACCCTCTGTAGTTACGTCACTGCTGGCGACCTTCTACCACTTACCAAAAATCCATAAGGGGCTAGAAAAGCCCCCCCCGGACACCCAATAGTAGCCGGAATTGGATCTTTGACATCAAGAGTCTCAGAAATTGTAGACTTGATTATTAAACATTATGTACCTAAATTGGAATCCCACAGAAGGGACTCTACACAGATGCTACAAATGGTTAAAAATATTGAGTGGGTAGATGGTTTAAATTGGGCCAGAATCATTGTTCAGTTCCTTGTATATGGCAATCCCTCATGAAGGGGGGGGGGGGGGATGGCTGCTATTAGAACTGTCCTAGCCCGCGACCCACAGATTTCCCAATCGATTAGAGAATTTGTGTGTGATTGTTTTGAGTTTGTACTGACACACAATTATTTAGAATTTTGGGGGGAATGGTTTCTACAAATATAGGGGACAGCAATGGGCCCAAAGCCCAACTAATCTCTACATGGGAGAATGGGAAACCAAGTAACTTGTTGGAGATTGGAGTTCTAAAATATACTTTTTTTGCCACTATATAGAAGATATGGACAGGTAACGAGGACAAGTTTTATTAATTTATGTTAGCGCTCAATATTAACAATGTAAAATTTACCTCAAATTTTTAAAGTAACATTTTTTTATTTTTGGACTTAATGTTGAGTGTTGAAAATGATCCATATATACTGTGGTAATCCATTTTTAATAATAGTGTTTTTTAATATATTTTTGCATTCTATACTTTATGTGTACATATGATGTGCATTGATGTGCATTGATCTTGTGGGGTTCTATGTGGCCGATGGCTTGGTGCCTAATCCTCTGCAGTGCCCCGGACGGTGGTAGGAGCTTGCCAGGGTTTACAAAATTTGTATCTTGTGGTAACCAGCCCACAGCTGTTTTTAACTTGGTATGAGTCCTATTTGGTTATACTGTGTATTGTTTTTTATGGTCTACATTAAATGTCGATGCTTTGGTCTGCCTTCAGACCTTTTTCAAGGCCCCCACTACCGTCTCCTAAAGTCTATAACTGACCCATATACCATGCGGACCTGCATGTCTCAAACTTTCCCAGCACTTCTGCCCAGCTGTCAGAGTAACTAGTTGGAACGCACTGCCAGAAGTGCACATCAGGTTATGGCGAATATAGATTTTGCACCCTGTGTATGGATGATGGAATGAAGTACAACATATTAAGCCTCTACAGGTTGTACAACTAAGGCACTTTTAACAACCTGGTTTGACCTGTAGCCACCTTTTATTGGTAGTGGGACTTGGTGTTACATCTGGTCTGAGGAGGATATATTTCAAACTCTGTCCAAGCCGGACACCAATCAATGGTGGTGTCTTTGCCACCTTCTTTATTACCGGATTGGTTCCCAGTATGCGCCAATTTTTTCTTATGGCTCCTTCAACTGTATTCAATCTCGTGTCACATTTCATCACCTCTTTCATGCGTTCACTTATGCACTTATCTTTACTGTCGGAGAATCATGGATTATTTTGCCCACTTAAGGCTATTCCGGATGTCAGTTTTCTGATATCCCCTTACATGAAATCTTGCACAACACTCCTTTAACTGTTTCTCTGCTACTTCTGTACCTGAATTTTTTCTGAAGGGTATTAGAAGCTGGGAGGTTGGTCATTTTTCTGTCTGTTATAATTGAGATATGTACCCCGATCAATCACTATCACATCCAAGAAGTTCATGCTATATCTATCCGCTGTTGCTGTAAAGCGGATAGGGCAGTCAATCTCCTTCAATTGGGTCACCATTTTGAAGAAAGATCCCTCCATACCCTTCCAGACCACAAATAAGTAATCAATAAATTGCATGTAATGTAAGATGTTTGTGCTATACCTGTTCAAAATGTGCATAGTCCCATATGCCGCCATATAAAGGTTAGCGAATCACGGTGCTAAATTAGAACCCATGGCGGTCCCAGATGTACTGTATAATAGCGAAGGTGAGAGAGAAAATCCTAAAATTAACTCTGCACCTGGTTCATGCCCTTTAGGAGTCACTACAAGGGCAACAAATATAGACCAAAAAGAATGGCAGTCAGTCTGTCACCTGCAACCACTGTTATAGAAGCAGTTGGATCGGGGCTGGAGCTGACATCACACACTCTCCCCTCAAAAGCGTGGGCATGCCTGCCTTTTCCCTGAGACTCCCAGAAAATTGGTTGGGGGACACCCAAAAATGGCAGATTCCTGTGTACAGCCAGTGACTAAAATAAATGGTTATGATTTTATCACTGGATGGCCTTGTACATGCACACTACAATCAGTATGCGTGCGCAGTCTATTGATAATCCCCCAGCCTGAGAATTAGCAGCCCTGTGATCAGGTCTAAATAACCCCCACAGTTAACCTGAGTTAAATACTGTACATCATCTTTAGAATTATACATAGACCAGTAAGCCTGCTCGAAGCAATAGCTTTGAACACTAGTCTGCTACCTTGTGTGTTTGTGCATGTGTTAGAAAGAGATGTAGTTTCACGCTCTGCCAGCAGATGGCAGTGTTTTGGGGACTCATGGACAATATACATATATATATATATATATATATATATATATATATATATATATATATATATATATATATGTCAGCCCCACTAGGGTATTTAAACCCAGCAGATCAGACAGGGATTATCTCTCCTCCTGGACTGCGGACACCACATTCGACATAGACACTGGTAGGGTGCACTGGGTTGATCTTATATATTGGAAGGTATTCCATTCTGAAAGGATACCACTTTGTAATTACAATTCTAGAATTACCCTTAATGTGTACTATGACCCTGAGTAATGGTTCCATGTAGATATCTCTGGTATGGCTTAATATTACTATGTAACTATATGAAGGGTTCATGTTATGGATCACGATGTAACCATAAAATTAGTTACACTTTCAGTAGTTTTGTGCCATTAAGGAAAAGAGTCACACCTGTGGAGTGTTATACTCTCTGTGGTATATTGGACTCTATGTAACAGTTTGATCTAGAAATGTACATCTATTTTTATTATATATTATGTGCAAAATTAACCGCAACCCACTATAAGTTAAAAGAGTGACATTACACCCTAATAGACCAGTATTTATTACCATCATCTTTTTAGAATATACCGAATTGGAAAGGACACAGCAGGAGAGGTGTTTTTGTTGTTGTTCGTTTCTGGTATGTACATTTTGCTTCTAATACAGTTTGCATTGGTAGTCAATTATGATACGATACCTTAAGTCTGTGAACATTCCTATCAGGCAAAGATATGTTAATATTAGACGTATATTCTGTAATGACCAGGGGAGCCGAGAGAGGGGGGGAGCGGGTACTAATTACCCGGGCCCACGCTTGCTGAAGGGGCCCCGCAGGGGCCCTGGTCTGAACTCTCCCTTCCCCCTCCATCCCTCCCGGGTAGCAACAGTAGCACACACTTCTACAGCATGTGCTGTGCTGACAGCAGGCTCAGCATGAGTGTCTCATTGACAGCGTGAGAGGTCATGCTGAGCCTGCAGTCAGCACAGCACATGCTGTAGATGTGTGCTACTTCTGAGATTACAGTTTTTAGAGTTTTCTTTCACCCTCCTCTAAACATTTTTGGGGCGTGGCCTGAGTGTGGGAGGTTCCCACAACACACACACTTAGGCCACGCCCCCAAAATTTTACCGGGGCCCGGCATTCCTCTTGGCTGCCCTGGTAATGACTGAAACATCTGATGTTATATTCTGCACCACTATGAATTGAAAATAGCACAGTGTGAATAATTCCTATATGTTGAATCACGTAGTTATCCTCCTTACACTTAGATCGGAAGAATGCTAGTGTTGGTCCAGCTGTAATTTGTCTTTTTGTAAATTGAATAACTGTTTGTTTAAGATTGGAAGTTTTATTTAAACGGTTTAATACCGAGATAGCCATGGTAAACATTTTAACCCATTATGACGCGAACAAGGGCTAATCTGAGGATTATGCTTATTGACACCTTGTTAACTTATTTCAGAGAACGCAAATATTTGTGATACCGAATACTAGCCGTTTCGTGACTCACGAACACCTACTTCGGACACACTTTAACGTGTACATCTCTAAGGTTCCTCTCACAGTATATCTATGAGTGATAACCGCTTAAACCAAATGGTATGTTATCCACCAACATATGATAGCCACACTTGGGTGTAAAGCTCTGGGGTGACATTCTGGGATGAGATTTTTTCGCACTTTCAAAATCGCCCATTATCGCACTTTTTTAATATCGCATTTTTGCCGCGAATTCGCATATTTAATGAGGTGCGAATTCCGGAATGAAAAGTGCGATTAGGTGCGATAATGTGCGAATCTTAGGCATGAAAATGTGCGAATTTTAGGCATGAAAATGTGCGAATTTAAGGAAATGTGCGATTTTTTGTTCATCCCAAAAAAAAAATTGGCGTGGGGTCCCCCCTCCTGAGCATAGCCAGCCCCGGGCTCATTGAGCTGGAGCTGGTTCCAAAAATACGGGGGACAAAAAGCATAGGGGTCCCCTGTATTTCTGAAACCAGCCCCGGACTCTTGGACCGGTCCTGGTTCCAAAAATACGGGGGACAAAAAATCTGGGGGTCCCCCGTATTTTGAAACCAGCACCGGGCTCCAACAGCCCTCGGTGTCATGCCACAGCCGGGGGACACTTTTTATATAAGGTCCCCCGGCCGAAACATGAGCACCGAGGCTGGTCAGCCTTGGATGGGGTACCTAGAGGAGTGGGGACCCCCCATAAAGGGGTCCCCCCCCCCAGGCTTCACCCGTCCAGGGCTGAAGCCCGGGGCTGTCACCGGCGTCCGTGGCCAGTGGACGCCAGCCTGATAGTGTTAAATCTTCCATACATAACATTGCTTGATACAGAAGAACAACAAGTGCCAGCAGACCTCCCCCGCATGCTGGGACTTGGAGAACCACAAGTCCCAGCATGCGGGGCATTAATGGGCCCGCTGGGACTTGTAGTCCACCTGTAAAAAGAATGTTACAAAAAACACACACAGAGAAGTAAAACTTTATTACACAAACACACACCTCACTTTTACACCCACATACTCACCGATCCAGGATCCAGCGCTGGTCTCCCTTCTGCTGCAGAGCCGGCTACCCCCGCACTGACAGCGGGGACAACTGGCTCTCTCTGATGCCGCTAACAGCCTATGTAGCGCTGTCCCAGCGCTACAGAGGCTGAGAGCGTCTTTGGCTTATGCGTCTCCATGGAGACGCATAGCTCAGCCAATCAGGGCTGAGCTATGCTTCTCCATGGAGACGCATCGGCCAATCACGCTCTCAGCCTCTGTAGCGCTGGGACAGCGCTACATAGGCTGTTAGCGGCATCGGAGACAGCCGGTTGTCCCCGCTGTCAGTGCGGGGGTAGCCGGCTCTGCAGCAGAAGGGAGACCAGCGCTGGATCCTGGATCGGTGAGTATGTGGGTGTAAAAGTGAGGTGTGTGTGTGTGTAATAAAGTTTTACTTCTCTGTGTGTGTGTTTTTTAACATTCTTTTTACAGGTGGACTACAAGTCCCAGCGGGCCCATTAATGCCCCGCATGCTGGGACTTGTGGTTCTCCAAGTCCCAGCATGCGGGGGAGGTCTGCTGGCACTTGTAGTTCTTCTGTATCAAGCAATGTTATGTATGGAAGATTTAACACTATCAGGCCGGCGTCCACTGGCCACGGACACCGGTGACAGCCCCGGGCTTCAGCCCTGGACGGGTGAAGCCTGGGGGGGGGGAACCCCTTTATGGGGGGGTCCCCACTCCTCCAGGTACCCCGTCCAAGGCTGACCAGCCACGGTGCTCATGTTTCGGCCGGGGGACCTTATATAAAAAGTGTCCCCCGGCTGTGGCATGACACCGAGGGCTGTTGGAGCCCGGTGCTGGTTTCAAAATACGGGGGACCCCCAGATTTTTTGTCCCCCGTATTTTTGGAACCAGGACCGGTCCAAGAGTCCGGGGCTGGTTTCAGAAATACGGGGGACCCCCAGTGGCGTAACTACAGAGGGTGCAGGGGATGCAGCTGCTATGGGGCCCGGGGGCTTGGGGGGCCCCATAGCAGCTGCATAGAGCACCCTCTGTAGTTACTACACTGCCTGAACAGCGTCGCCCAGCCCGCTCGTGCTACTGTCACGCACACACAGTGAAACTTGCCTGGCTCCGGAGCTGCTGAAAGTGCCTATAACTGAGTTGCGAGAGAGCCAGAGATGATGATCTCGCGAGAATGGAGGAAGCTCCGCAGCGGCTCTCTCTACTGTACCGTGACTCAGGCCTCCCATCTTCCTCCCCGGTGTGGTCTGCAGCGGCAGCGCCGGGGTCATTGGTGAGTAATCCACAGAGTCCCTGACCGCGATCAACCCCTTTTATACTGCACTAGTGCACTAGAGGCCGAGGATGCTTGTGGTTTGGGCCGGGCAGCAGCAGGGGAAGTGTCTATATAACTCCAGTGAACCATACATGGCCCTTTCCTCTCCTAATAGCTGTCTCCTCAAAGTACAGCTGGAGTGCAGTGGTCCCTCTCCTCTTTTATGTCCTCCCAGCTCCCAATGCCTGTCTCCATGCCCCATACACCTATTTCCATGCCCCCCACCTGTCTCCATGCCCCCTCAACATTTTCCATACTCCCATCCACCTTTTTACACCCCTCCCCTGCCTGTGTCCATGCCCCCTTTGTCTCTATGCCTCCTCTGCCTCTATGCCCCCATCTGTCTCCATTACCCTCCACCCTGCTTTTCTGCCACTCTCCATGCCATCCCTGTTTCTACATCCATGCCCCCTCTGCATCTGTCTACATGCCCCCTTTGTCACTGTCTATGCCCCTTCTGCCTCTACATCCTTACTGTTGCTTGGTCTTCATGCCACCTCTACCTCTGTCTCTATGTCTAAAAACACTTTTCCACATTTTTTAACACAGGGCCATGCACAGATCTCTATGATCTGTGCAGGGTTCTGGCCAAATCGCATATCAGAACCTGGTCTGATTTTTTTGAGATTTTTAGACACATTTTTCAAATTCGCATCTCATTAAATATGCGAATTGTATACTTTTCAATGTGAAAACATCTGGATGCGAGTTCTGGCGAAAACTAAAAATCACACTTCTAAAAAGTGCGATTTCGCGGCAAAACCGCACTTTTTGCCGATTTTCGCATCTCATTAAATATGCGAATTAGGGAAAAAGTGCGAAAACTGCCGTTTTTGCGATAAAATTCGCCAAAGTCAGATTATCTCATCCCATAGAATGTCACCCCTGGTTTTCATTCATCTCTTTCCGTCCAATTCCATCCTCCA
The DNA here is from genome assembly GCF_055691185.1 of Crinia signifera. Classification (NCBI taxonomy): domain Eukaryota; kingdom Metazoa; phylum Chordata; class Amphibia; order Anura; family Myobatrachidae; genus Crinia; species Crinia signifera. The sequence goes on from NC_139220.1 coordinate 192,535,810, forward strand.
CGGTAAAGATCACTGGTTCTACTCTCCTCCCTCTTCTTTCTTTCGTATGTTCCTTCCTCCCGTCCTATTCTTTCATTGAATATTAAAACATTATCCATTCACGGCATTGTTTCACCTTTATAGATCTTGGTGTATTACCCCTGAAGAAGTCCCTAGGGGACGAAATGCGTAGGGTTTCTCAGACCAATAGACATCTGAGGTCGAATCAGGAATCTATACACCCATGTGAAAACACTTACTGGAAAATTGTTGTATTCTGTATTTTATTTTATATATATTTTATATGAAAACTTTTTATTGTCTCGAATAAACATATTCTATTTTTAAGAAAAGTCTAATGTTGGTGAAACACATCTAAGCGCACCTCTATACCCTTTTTTCTTTATATATATATCTATATATATATATATCTATATAATAAAATGATAATACTGTGGAATATTTAAACCAGTCCCCTGGAGTCTTGCTCTCAACTAGCTTTTTGCAGCTAGCTAACTTTAATATATTATTTAGTTTATCTTTATTATTAGTAGCCTTTAATGGAATAGCAAACAAATTAAAGGTTCACATGAGTGAACAAAAAGTACAGTGTTATCTCTGTGTCTGAAGGGAACAGCTGTGGTTGATTTTACAGATTCTCAGAAAAGAAATAGGGAACTTTAATGCATTATCTGTAGTTGAGCCAGCATTCATTCATGTCCATCTAACTGCAGTCAAAGAAATTATTCATACGTAAATGATCTTGGCTAAATTATAGCGATGCTTATTATAAAAAAGTACGCATTAGTTAGGACTGCTGTTATTATGGCCTGTGCAGAAACCACTAAATCTGCAATATATACACATCAATAATGTGACCTACAGTAGTAAACAGTCAGATGACAAGGGAGGAGATCAATTAACCACTTATTCAAGCAGAGGGGTAGTCAATTAGCCCTGAAGGCAGCCCCCCCCCAAAAAAATCCCTGATAAATTGCCTGGTTTTGAGGTTCTATGCATTAACATATATTAACGGTTACTTTCCCAGGTAAGACCCAGTAATTTCCTGTCACAGTCAGGCCATGAAATCAGTCACATTAGTTCTGAGCCTGTGAGGCTTTCCCCCAAATATCAGCCTACATTTGTTGACAAGTAAAATAAATGACCACTGCCAAAGAAAAAGGAGTGGGAGCATCTAATTGTACACCAAGTGTCCAAAAACAACAATTATAATTAAAATGCAATTATGGCCTTTCCAGCCTGACATGGGAGACACACATCAGAACACCTCCATCGTCACCGCAGTCAAACTCATCCTTGTTATGGCTTTATAAGCCTCCATGCCAAGTCACCTCTTCTGCCTTCTGTATGGACAGGTTTCTCCTGCCTCCCATGACCCAAATTTGGAGTAATCCAAACTGGTGCCGGACACCAGAACTCTATGAAGCATAATGGGGATCAGGTCAGTCGTACTACTGAGCTGGGTAATGATGTGGGGGACCCTATAAACTCTCCCTAAGCTCCCTTTATTCCATATAGAACACTGTCAGCCCCAGACACCTTGTTCAATTATGGGATATGGATACCTTTCAGGGAAGCAGTTAAACCACTCCAAGCCATGCAATCTACGGATATCACTAGCAAAATTGACCAAAGCACCCATAGGCTACAAGACACTGAGGGGCAGATTTATTAAGTAATAAAGTGGAAGGTGATAATGCACCAGCCAGTCAGCTCCTAACTGTCATATTTAAAACCAAGCCTGTATGCCAACCTTTTTATGGCAAACTGGGAAGATCAACAGGTGTGGATGGGTCTTCTATGGAGTGCCAGCCTAGAGCTCCTGATACGTTATATAGATGATGTGTTCCTAAAACGGAGGAGAGAGATCTATATTAGACCTTTTCTGACAGTATTTAAATGAGATTGACAAATAGACCCGTCCTCTGAAATGATCAATGTAAATTTTCTAGATTTAAATGATTTATGTAGAATATTGAGGTATTTCAACAAAGAACTACACCAAACCTACCAATCATAACTCTTAAATTAACAACATTCGTAATCACAATAGAAGTGTATACAAAGCATACCTAACAGTCAGTTCCAAAGACTCTGAAGTACCTGTACTAATATAGATGTCTTTGAGGAACAAACAAAAATAATAAAAACAGCAAAAGAAAAAAGTAAAACTAAGAAAGGTTTGAAGTGCTAAACACAGGAAAAAGATCCAATACCAAAACTAAAAGTAAAAATAATATTGTATACAATAAGGATATATGATTTATAACAAAATATACCTCCCAATATAAACAATTAGAACATATTGTAAGAAAATACTGGAGCTACTTAACTGAAATGCATCTTTGAAAGAATGTATAGGTTATAAACCAAAATTTAAATACAGAAAGGCTAGGAACCTTTGTGATGTTCTAGTTTATAGTGCACTCCCTATCACAAAAAGAACTACTTGTATCACCTCAAAAGGAAGGAGGGGGAAAATGTTGAATTTTTTTTATCAGAACACGTAAGAAATGTGAAGAAAGGTTTTTAAACGCACAGCATTTCCATACATTTTAAAGAGCAACATAATTGTGATATAAAAGGACTTAAACACCAAACAATCATCATAACCCAGAAAGCCCAAAAGAACACACCAATGAAAAAACTAAAGTGTTACTAAATCCTGTGAGGAGTTTAAATCATTCTCACCATGAGAAATTTGTTGGAATAAATTTGTTATTATATTAATGATAATAAGATTACCAATGTGATGATGTTAAATACAGGTGATAGGATTACCAATGTGATGTTAAATTTATTGTATACATATTTTAAGGGTAGGAGGATTAAAGTTAAGTTTTAAACCAATACACACCATCAATTAAACATAAAAACGAGCCCCACAAAGGAACCAACTTTTTTGATTAATATGGTAAATCTCAGATTAGGTTCTTGGAATTTTGGGGTATAAACTTCCCCACCCCCAAAAAATAGAAGATACTATTATACCTAAATAAAATGAAATTGGATGTTACATTTATACAGGAGACACATCTGCCCTCTCAAGAAACGTAGAACTTAGTTAGAATTAGGCTCTGCCTCTTTTATGTAAAAAGGGGAGTGACTACTTTAATGAAAAGCCATGTCTCTGTAGAACTGCTATCCATTGTCACTGACACTGAAAGTAGATATTTGTGAGGTAAAACTGGCACAGATATGTCCCAAATACCTAATCTAAGGTATTCTTTAAAAAATTGTTGCCAGTCTTGCATCCTTATATGCACATACAACTTATACTTTGTGGTGATTTCAATCTAATTACCTCTACTCAGTTTGATAGACAATTCCATAAGAAAAGATTCTAACAAATTACCAAAATGTGTAATTTCTACTTTTATGAGGCTGTTACAGTTATTGTATATCTGGAGGGGATTCCACCTAGTAGACAGAGAATTCATTTTCCTATGGGCAGCACATGGCACCCTGCCCAGAAAATCTCTCCGCTACTCTGTTCCCAGAGATCCCAAAATGTAAACTATATCAGAACACTCTCTGACATGGTAATGCTCCATACTGACTTAGACATGGGGCCTTATAAGGTCTGGAGGTTCCGTTTGGGACTCTCCCAATCACCTAGTTTTCATAACAGGGTTGAGGCAGAGTGTGAAGAGTATAAAGAAAATAACATTACATTCTCTAATGACAATCCTTTAAATATATTGGCATGCAACCAAAGTAGTAATAAGAGCTTCTATTATATCTTATGTCATGGCTCATTCGAAAACTCTCTCCGCTGATAATTTACTTGCCTAACAAAGTATAAGAGGCATATCAAGAGGCATATCAAAAATACCACTCATATCCAAACCAGTCAACTAATTTGAGCTATATCAAAGCTAGAACAGATTACGATGTGCTATTTACTAAATTAAATTTAAAAAATCCCCCCAAAAAGACCTGTTGTTTCTGGACACTTATTTTTACTTGTCAAGCGGGAGGTTTCGAAGACATGAAGAAAGATAGCACATTTGCCAGACTGAGAAATAAGGAAATTAGTTTAACAGAAGATGTTTTTGGTCCAGGGGGGAGGAAGTGTTCATTTGGGGCACTAAAGCATTATAGTTTAACACAACAATACAAATATGCTTATCTACAGATAACACACTCTGCAAGCAATGTTTATAAGTTAGTAGGGATTTATGATCCCATATTGAAACTATTGAGAATCTTTAGAAAAAGCACTTACAGAACCCGATAGTTATATCTGGATTTATTAAATACATCCAGTGATAATGTCTGGGAATATAAAAGTGCAGCTTGAAAGTGTGATCTGCACTTTCTAGACCTTGATGAACAAACTATCACACATTATATAATAAGACAATGAGTATACCGCGTTCTTTGCAGTTACAAAAAATGCATGCTGGGATCATTCATGCTTATAATAATAGTTATTAGGACAACAAAAAAAATCATTCTTAAACATTGGATATTGAGATTTCCTCCCTCACTTATTGCGGTAAATGATTTACTTCTTTCATTTCTATACTATGACAATCTCCCTTACCTAGTGTTGAGAAAAGAGTGATCCTCTTTTACAGAAAATAGGGATCCTATTTTGATGCCTTAGATTAGAGCAGGCCAAACTGGTCCTCAAGATATATGAACAGTCCACGTTTTCCAAATCACCCAGCTGGTGCATTAATAACTGTCACATTTCAAACCTGCTGCATTCATTCCTACTATAGATCCACAGGTTGCCTGGGAAACATGAACTGTTGGTAGATCTTGAGGACAGGTTTGGCCAGCCCTGCCAAATGGTGTGTGCACACGGTGAGATTCCATTGCTATTCTACTTAAGATTCGAGTTCTATGCAATCTTTGCTAACTGTGTAATATTTACATACAGTTCATGCTATCTGCATTAGATTTGCACTATATAGTCATTGCTGCCCCGTCTATCTGGGTTTCAATTTGTGCTGTAATGGGAGCGCACATCGGTATCGCAAGGTAAAAAACATGTGCGATCTGCATGCGATTTTGACTATATAGCCAAAATCTAATATCAAATCTCACCGTGTGTACACAGCATAAGATTTGATTGCTATGCAATTTTTGCTAACTCTTGTGCTATTTACATACATTTCATACTATCAACATTCAGTCTGCACTATATAGTCATTGCTGCAATGTCTATTTGGCTTTTTGATTTCATCTGAACAGGAGCGCGCATCGGCATCGAATCAGGATAGAAAGCATAAAAACATGTTCTAGCTCCATACAATATCTATGCGATCCCGATTCGATCTATATAGTCAAAATCGGAGGGTAAATTGCCCCATGTGTACACATCCAATAGATAGTCATGTGCAATCTCAACTTTTAAACATTTTTGAAAAGACAGATGGATGGTTATATAAATCCACTCTATCTTCATTGGACAGGCAACAGACTTAATATAACCGATAGAGTGTTGTAAACTATTTCTGAATTTACTGCAGTAGTTATTCCTCACTCAGGTGTAGATGTATGAAGCAGTGATATGGGAGGAGAAGTGATAAAGTGCCTGGTACTTTATCACCAGCCAATCAGCTAGTAACTGTCCCTTTTTAAACCCAGCCTGTAACTTAACAGTCAGGAGCTGATTGGCCAGTGATACCAGGCACTTTATCACTTCTCCTCGCTCCTTTATCGCCACTTCATACATCTACCCCTATGTACTCCCCCTCCCTTTCCTCAACAAACCTCCTCAGGAATTTTTTTTGTCAACCAACTTTTTCATACCGTCTACTATTTGCTTGTGATAACCTTGTGTCATTGTTGACCTAGTGCATGTTGACAATTTTTAAGGAGTCAACCTAATCTCTGTTGACCATAAATGGTCGACATAGTGACTGTCCACCTAGACATTGTCTATCATTTATCTCAGAACCGCTAGGAGGACTGCATTTTATGGACTCATACGGACCGACTCTGTTTCTTTTATACTATGAACCGATGTGTAATATTGTTGGCTGATCATTTCATACCTTTGGCTTGTAAATATTTTGTCTGTAAAATCCAATAAATTATATTTTACAAAAAAAATGCAATTATGATACAAATAAATACATGAGTAATACCAATTACAATTCATATGGAAAGAAAAAAACACTTTTTGGGGCATCACCTATCAGTGTAGTACGTATGACTGTAACATGGAAATGAGTAATGGACACTGATATAAAAGACCTTGATAGAGGTTCAAAAGGAGCATTACGAATAAATAGCATCTGTGTCACCAGTTCACTCCAGTTAGATCATAGCAGAAATGAGGGTCCTGCTTGTTCTGAGCATTGTCTCAGTGGCTGTGTGTAGCCAGAAGACTTTTGTTGGGTGAGTGTGCCATTTATTTTAGCACCAGAGTGAAGCGCAAAATATCAGTAATATAAATAATACTATTATGTAACCCAGTAGTATCATTTTTTATTACAATACTTTTGGATGCTTAGCTTATTTTCTTGAAAAGTGATATTAATTATTGGGTAGATGCATGCTTCATATTTTTCTAGATTTTGGATCTTTTAAAAACTCTTAGAATTACATTTTTTATATTATACATATTTGTGTAGTAGACAGAGAGTCACTGATTCCTAACTAGTGAGCCGGTGAGTATTTGATGAGCGGTTGGTATGATTATCAATTTCAAGTATTATGGAAGTTACCATATATATAAAACCTTTGTTTGTCACAATGTTTTTTCATATGTACAATGAAAAAAATATATAATTTTACTACAGGTTGAGTATCCCGTATCCAAAATGCTCGGGACCAGGAGAATTTTGGATAACGGATTATTCCGTATTTTGGAATATTTTAATATTTCAATGATGTATTTTGAAGTATCTTGCATTTATGCTGTATAAACGCATAAAATAAACACAAATATATTTTATTACCACATAAAATACACACAAATATATTTTATTTGTTAAAAAAACAAGGTTTCAAAACATGAAACAAAATTTGTGTACTATCTCAGATATTGAATTTGAATGCCAAGCAATCATTTTCTTGTACATATATAGTGCCAGTTACATATCATGTCCCCAGTGATGCTGTTACATATGTCCCCAGTGAGTTTTTAGCTAAACAATTTTTTTTTCCCACTTTCTGGAAAGTATGGTTTTCGGAATAATTCGGATAACGGATATTCGGATACGGGATACTCAACCTGTACAATCTTCCAATTTCTTGGATCTCTTTAACATATTGCAGTTTTTGTTGTTGTGTGGATCTGTGAAAATAGTTTTGTAACTCGTATACAGCGTAGTACAATTTATTGTATATATTTAAAATTGTAGCCCCTTCAGTTTGAGCAACACAACAATGGAAATATATCTATAATTAAATTAACAATGTATTCTGAAAAATTTGGTGATATTTATTGGATTCAAACATTTAGACTTGTTATGCCTAACATTACCCTGACATTGTGTCATTTTGTGTGTATCTTCGGATGCAGCATCAACTTGGTATCTTAGTCACATGTTGGGGTGCATTAGTACCAATCAAATTTAATCCCGCAAAGCAGATCTGTACTAGGTGCAACTGTAAAATCTGTATTGTCAAGGGTTCAAACTAAACATCTCCCACTGTAGTAGGGTGTCTCAAATGGTTTTTTCCATACAACTCCTTTTTCCCAGGGTTTTTCCGATTCTTCTTGTTCCCAAAAGTGAGTACTGTATATGAAATTTGAGCTTCCTAGGTGCAGAGAAAAAATTGCCCTTAGGGACCAAATGTTTTGAAATTTGGCTACTTTCCAGTTTTTCCTCCCTATATTGAATTTTTGGGTGGGAACTTTGGCAAGGCTCATAATAATTTTAATCTGTTATTATATATTGATAACAGTACTCTAAAAAGTGAAAAATACCATTCCACCTTCCTTGATGGTTCAAAACACAGCCCAAATTTGTTACGAAATAGAAAAAATGTAAAAGAAAAGTTTTATTGCATGACCTCACCAATCACCATCAATACTACTGCTGCGTTGCCGGAGATGCTGAGTGACTGAGTATAGAACAGACAACAGTGCATGTGTGCAGCGGTGGTCACGTGGTGCAGTGTATTCTTTAAGTTAACAGGTAGATTGTATTGAATGAATAAAGTTGTTTCATGAATATAACTGACTAAAATAAGTAGAATATACATTTCTGTGTACATGTTTGAAGGACAAGCTATGACTTTAGTAGCTTCAGTTACCATCTGAGCAAAGTATGTTTTTTATGCCAGATATCCATCTATCCATTCATATACAGTATTATTCACTCTATCATATACTGAATCAATCTTAACTAAAGAAAACTGGATTGCATAACATGTTTTTCTTTGTAGAGATCAGGTTCTCAGAGTTCAGGCAAAAGACAATGCACAGCTGGATATACTGAGATCGTTGGAAGCCATGAAACATTTACAGGTATATGTTACCTTACCTGCTGTCATCTCTCTAATTTATACTTAAATTCACAGCCTCATTCCATTTTTGGAATTAAGACTATTGACATTTGATAGTACATTACTTTACTAGTTCAAAATACTATCTCTAGGATGCATCTGCATGTAACGTGCAGAAAACAGTGTTTTATTAGGGAAAATGGCGCCATTGAGATGCATTAGGGTATAACGGTACAATGACATTTGGATAATTTCAGGGGATGTACAAAGGTTTTATATAGTAAACAGATATCCAAAGGCCTTCCTAGCAGGGGCACAACTAGATATGTCTAGGCCCCATAGCAAAAGATTGTAATGGCCCTATGTATCATCCAATGGTAACAATTATATATATATAGCACAAGATAAGCTGGTTTCACAGTGCAAAAACCTGCTTTCAACCCGTTTTTGTAAATGTGTCTTAAAACGGGTCAAAAGCCAGTTAAACCCCTTTCATATTGCATGTTGTAAAGGTATATTGCAGTTTCAATACCGTTTTTGTACCTTCAGATTCAACCCGTTTCACCCATAGAAAGCCATACAATGTCATTTTAAATGTTTTTTTCCTGCTTGTGGTCGGGGATCATGTGTGGTTATCATATGTAGCAAATACCGTTTCTGAGCTGTTTAGACTGCAGGAAAAAAGGCTCAGAAACGTGTAGGATCCTGCTTTTAACACGTTTCAAAATACCGGTATTTTGTAACCGGTAAATTGATTGTGGAGGGTTCATATTGCAGCTGGTACCATTTTAAAGCAGTTAAAAATCGGTTAAAACTGCAATGTGAAAGGGGCTACACTGTTATGGGGAACATAGGCCCCTGTCAGCTGTGGGCCCTGCACCTATGGTAGTTATGCCCTTGCCTCCTAGAAAGGATGAACTGTCTGGCATGCTAGTATTCCTGCATGCTGGTATGTGCACATCTGCTGTATTGCTGATTGTGGTCAGCAGATGGCAGCTCAGAGCTCTGTAATTGCTCCATTGTAAACTGGCATAAGGATAGGCTTAACATTCTATCCCTTTAAAACAGGACACTACTGAATTACGCACGTTTTATTGACAGGTGAAGCCAGGTGAAATGCAGGCATAAATTAAACCAGTCACATGACTTGTGCAATTCATGAGTGTCCCGGTTTAAAGGGTCAGTATTGTAGGCCTATATAAGCATAGTGTGTTACAATTTAGTAATGCAATCCTTATTCATTATATCTTGTTTTTACAAATAATAAAATAATGACCATGAAACAGAACAATTAAAGTGTATGTACAGTATTGGGCGCATTCTAGTGAACAGCACATTGAAATGTAACAATAAATAAACTGGTCCGAGTGTCCATGAAGAAATGAAGTGATCTTATAGAAGACAATGCATACATTATAACTTGTAAAAAAGAGCTTATATGAATGGCATAAAAACATACAAAAAGTATATAAAATGAAAAGATGGAGGATTGTGCCGGAAGGTTTGCAGAGGAGACGCAGGTGGTGTTAGCAAAGGAGTCTGGAGTACCCTGCTATGGCTCCTGTGCATTCTGCTGATTGCCTGATAATCCTGGGAGTCACAAAGCCAGTTCCAACGTATTTCAATACACTAGGGGAAGATGTATTAAGCCTGGTGAAGTGTAAGGTGATAACACAGCAGACATCTAGCTCCTAACTGTCATTTTTCAAACCCAGTCTGTAACTTGGCAGTTAGAAGCTGACTGGCAGCTGAGTTATCACCTTCCACCTCATGCCCAGCCAGCCAGCATCAGCCCTGCCTCTCTCCTCCCACCCTCCGTCTGTCTCGCCCATCCTCATCCCCATCCCCAGGGCAGAGCCAGCTTCTGCAGCAGCAGCTCCGCTGCAGACTTACTGGCTGCGTCCTGCGTGTCCGTGACAAGTGAGTATACACTGTCATGCACGCAGCCTCAGTCGTTACACAGCCCAGATGATGACCACTCCCCCTCACCCCCCTTCTCCCAGCCTTGCCGCCTACTGCCAGCATCTGCCACCCGTAATAGGTGCTTTCCCTAGGCATGAGCCCTGCGTGAAGCCCATTACTGGGCAGATGGCTGGTTGGCAACAGAATCATCATATATATTATTTCTAGAAGGTGAGCTTTGGTGATGATCCCCTTTTCTCCCTTTATACTTTGAAGTTAAAAATTGACCTTTGCCCTGCAAAACTTTTGCACGGGCCAACTAGTTAAAATATTTTTTTTTTTCAGTGAAACAGTGTAATTAGCCAAAAGCGTATATACATTGCTGAACCTAAATAGTTATGCAAAGTAATGCTTTAATTTAATGACATTGACAAAAACTAACGCCAGTGTTTAACTCTTGTTATTTAGATTGATTTCTGGCGCAGTCCTACAAGGCCTGAGCTGCCTGTGGACATGAGAGTGCCATTCACCTCGTTGCAGAGTTTGAAGGTGTTTTTGGAATCTAACGACATCAACTATTCTATTATGATAGAAGACGTCCAGGTACCAGATGTATATATGTGATTGTGACATGTATGATATATTACTCTTTTAAATACATTTAAAAATGTCATTACATAACAGTCTCTGCTCTGTGCAGTTCACTTGCAGCATCTAATACATGGGAAAGAGGGGGAACTGGACTGCACACCATATTATTAGACATAATGAGTGCTATTAAGTCAAGGCTTCTAGTACCATACAGGAAAAAAGAACAATACTGATGCACACTCTAGGTGCTAAGAACACTGATAGTAAAATCATTTTGATAAACTCTTACATGGAGTGTAGTTGAAGTTCTTAGCACACATTTGCGCAAATATGTGGGCCCATCCACCGTGTCCAGGTGAACTTCATTAGATGGGTCCCCAACATTTCTAATACTAACACATTATATAACTGTATCTTGGTCTTACCTTCAAACAGAGCCCGTATTAACATTTTGTCTGCAATGCAGGAACCTGTGCTAATTACAACACCTGAGGGTAGATGCGTTAGCATCTCATACATACACGCTGAAAATAATAAGTTGCCCAAACCAGCTTCTGTGATAAACACCGGACATTTGAGTAACACTGAGGTTACGCAGGATGCCCAGTAAAATCACGGTGCCAGAGCCAGTGAAGCTGTAAGGGAGTACACAGTCACTGGCTTTGGCATGTTTACAAAACGGGGCTGGCACATCCAGTTTTTTGGAACGCTATCTGTCTCCACCCCTATATGGCAGCAGCATATACGTCAGGCAGTGGCTTTTGGGGCATTACTAGTGGCATTACACACCCAGATCTGCACATGCGCTGTGCGGCTTTTGCTCATGTGCAGATCTAAAAATATTGGAGATGTGCATTAATATTAAATTAACGTTCATCTCTGGCTCAGGCCCCGTTTATTTTGTGGCTATACTATAAGGACCTTTTAAAAGGTAATAGCAGAAAAGGAGATACAATACACTTGCATTCAACATACATAGGGGGTTATTCCGAATTTGCAGAACGATTAATGATAGACACATGCAAAAGGATCGTAGCGCGCTTGCGGGAGGCTTTCCTGCGATAAAATCCTGCTACTTTTTTCATCACTGGCCATACATAAGGTGATTGACATGAAGGCGGCATTTGGGGGTGGTTAGCGGGTATTTTCTGGGAGTGTCAGAGAAAACACAGGCGTGCCCAGGTGTCTGAGGGAAAGGTTTGTGATATCAGCTCCGGCCCCGATCCGACTGCTTATGTGATAGTAAGTGGCTTGCAAATGGATTTGCAACTATTCAGCTAATTTAGGTCTGAATAACCCCTATGGTTATCTAATATTGTTCAATTAAGTACCTGGACCTGGGCCTGGTTGGGCTCTTTACTGCCTTGGTGGTATACTGTATATGGGAATCCTAACTTTGATCCACTTTTTTCTCTCTGCTTAGGAATTACTGGACCAGGAGCAGCAGGAAATGAAAGCTTCACAGTTACGTGAGAGAAACATTAACAGCTTCAGCTATTCCACATACCACACACTGGATGAGGTTAATGCTCTTCTTATTATTATCAATTCAGAAGGTCACTGCTGAAAATAGATTTAGATCTTGCATATGTATATGTGTGAACACACATGAAGACTGACAATTTCAGCACATTACTAAGAGATGTGTATTTAACTTTTCTTCCAAGCATTTACAATACAGTATGTTACCCTTTTACCAATATAATCCTTTTCTACTATTTTAGACCTCATAGGGTCCTAAGCAAGACACCAGTTTGGGGCACCCTTACTAAAGGTCCATACACACTGGGCGACTATGCCTGTGTATGGACAGCGATGATAGCGTTCATCGCTGCGGGGAAAGCCGCTCAGTGCATACACACTGAGTGGCTTTCCCCCTGCCCAGTGCCGACGGAGGGGGGAGGGCGGTGTTGCATAGCGGAGAGCTATGCAGGAGAGCTATGCAAAGTTGTCCTGAAAGCCACTCATCTGCTGGTATAACCATAACGGCTTTCCCGGCGATGTTGCAGGAGCGCGCAGCAGCACTCACCGCTCATCGCTGGCTGGGACATACACACTGGGTGGCTTTGAGCAGAAAGACGCTCAAACCTGCTGTTTTGAGCGACTTTCAGCTCAAAGTCGTCCAGTGTATATGGGCCTTAAGTCTCTCTCCATGCATGTGATGTTTCGATGAGTCATGCTCATGACTTACTGAGGGGCAGATGTGATAAAGTGAAGATAAGTGGGGACTTTGATAGCGCACCAGCCAATCAACTCCTATGTGTTATCCCCTGTGCTTTATCGCCACTTTATCTCTTCACCAGGCTTAATATATCTGCCGCTGAATACTGTGCTGGACACTGGTCTCGCTGACAGCCTGCTGGTAGTATTCAGTCAGACAAGTATTCTGACATAAGTTTGCGGTCCCCCAATATTCAGCCCTGTAGGCGGGCCCCTGGGACCCATAACGCCCTAAGCAGCCACCTTGGTAGCATAGTGCTAAATCCGATACTGCATTACTATATATGTTGGGATTAGCCCTGAAAACCCCATGCAGAAGGGTTATAATGCCAAGCATAAATAAAAACACATTTTGTTTACATTTGTAAACATGTAAAGTTTCTGAATGCAGGACAAATACATTTGTACACATAGGCTCTTATTCTGGTTCATTCGCAAAGGCAAATTCCTTCTCGAATGGACAAAACCATGTGCACTGCAGGTGGGGCTGATGTAAATTGTGCAGAGAGAATTAGATTTGGGTTGGGGTTTTACTTCAAAGTGAGATCTATATGGCTGTGTAAAAATAAAATCACATAAAGAGAGCACTTCAGATAAAAAGTATACACATAATTGTATTACATATAAGTAAACATACCAACATATAACTGTAAAAATTGTATAATACCAATATAAGTTATCAATATAACCAGTCCGCCAATAAAGCTATGTTATACCTGGTGGGTACCTCCTCAACTCTTCTAATGATAAGTCCTCTGCTAAAAGTTTTGTATCCTTAATGGATAAATGGGACCATCAATTAGGTAACCAGACGAGAGAATGTCCAGACAAAGAAATATATATTGTATCTAGGTATATATTTATTTGCTGGTGTAAACCTGATATTTAAATGTTTTTTACGTATTCCAGACTGGGTATAATATAGAGACTATGATCTCACCCGTATTGCACAGTGTTCAATGTGTCTTCAGCGGAATCTGTTAGAGAGTAAATTCACTTTGGTATCCCTGTGTCTCATGCGGCAAACAGTAGTCAGATGTTAGATACTTCACCGGCTGTGTGTATTTTCCCTGCACAGAAACAAAGTAACCCACCCAAATCTAATTCTCTCTGCACATCTGTTACATCTGCCCCCCCCCCCCCCCCACCAAGCAGTGCACATGGTTTTGTTCATTTGAGAAGGAATTTCCCTTTGCAAGTCAACCAGAATAAGGGCCATATTCTGTTAAAACTCTTTCAACTATAAAGACATAAAATACATAGATTATAACAATGGTTGTTTATTTATTTTCAGATTTACAGCTGGATTGACAGTTTGGTGATGGAATACCCAAAACTGGTCAGCAAAATTGATATTGGTCAGAGCTATGAAGGTCGTCCAATATATGCATTAAAGGTGAAGACACAAGGACATGAATATCATCTGACCTGTCCAATACATCCCTATCAGTAATAGGGTGCCTAGCCTTAAGGCCCCCATACATCGAGGCGATTTGGTCCGATTTCGGCCGATTGCGACCAATCGGCCTGTTAAATCGGTCCAAATCGCCTCTCCCTGACATGCAGTCGGGTCCGATGCGCGGTACCGTGCGCATCGGACCCGACTAGGTGGTCGGACTGGCTGGCCGTCCGACCACCCGTTCTGGGGCGGGCGGGAAGCAGGGACGCATGCGATCCATCACAACGGATCGCATGTGTCCCTGCCGCCGGGAAGCTCTCTCTATATATATGCACAGTGATAGTAAAGGTTCCTGCTAGACACTTTGGGGATGATTCAGACCTGTACATTACAGGTTGAATTCATCCCCTTCCTCAATGTTCGGGGTTTGCGCCTACGCAAACCTAGGGAGCGAACGGTTTCAGCCGTTTGCTAGATGAGGGAAGGGGCAGGCAGGAATATGCCCAGCATTTTATGGGCGTCCCCATAAACATGCTGGGCGTTCCCCTGCACACGCAGGCACGGCAATGCCTGCTTGCCGGGCTGGTAACAGAAATCTTGGGGCCCCATACATTGATATTTCTGGGGGCCCCCCACCCCCTTAAGCACTAGTAGTTGTGTGAAGCAGGGAGGGATGGTGGGCATATTGGTGGCAAGATGTCCCATTTAATTTTTCCCCCCTGTGCAGACAGTCTCACTTCTGAACTGACAGCTTCTACACATTCTACCACACACCGTAATGCCCATTAATGCCTTCTACACATTTTACCACACACTATGATGCCCATTACATATTATGCCGGACACCATAATGCCTATTAAACATTAGGCCACAAACCATAATGCCCATTACATATTATACCATACATGGTAATGCCCATTACTTATACCATACACCAGGCATTCCGTCACATGATGTCAGCGACCGCTTCGCATTCATAGGACAGCTTGTAAATGAAGTCAGTCCAGGCTGACTTTTCATTACGAGCGGCAGAAAAATCATTGGATGGTCGGCGAGCATTGAATTATTTTTCAGCCGTGCAGCTGCATGCAGGGGTGTGAGTCCGCATGCACATCCCCTCTCATGCTAGCGGGAGGATTCATCCACCAGGGGGGTGGGCATTCGGCAAGGTGGAGTTTACCTGTTCGCTCAGCTATGATTACAGTCTGTCTGTATCCGGCCCAGAGGCAGAACTCTGGGAGGCAATGGAGTCATCTGCCGCCGGGCTCTTGCTCCCAAGGGGGCACCTCTCCTCCCCATGCAAATTTAAATCAGTTATTTAAAAGCCAAAATATTGCTTCTGTGGCTGAGTTCTGAAATATATATGTGTTCTCTATGTCTCTATCTATATTTATTAAAATAAATATATATTTTATATAAGGTTATATAAGGTTATAAGGTGTGTGTGTGTGTGTTTGGGGAGGGGGCACCAATATATATTTTGCCTCCGGGCAACTGGAACGAACTTACGCCACTGATCCGGCCCTTTATTTTGTATTGCATACATTTCCTGCTGGCTATTATATAAATCAGAACATCATACTTAATACATATAGTAGGAATTAAGGCACATTATGAAGCTGTCATGGCGCATGCGCCTCCTCAAACTTAACGAATTAGTAATTTCACAGCCATATTTTCATGGTGCTTATTGATGTGATATGAAATGTTATATATGCATGGATATTTTTGTATGGTCACATGTCAGGGAATATATGGGAAATGTTTTCAATGCTCACCTCACCAACAGTTCAGTTAATATATCAAATCAAATGTACAGGATGTTACTGACTACTTTGTTTCTATTGTAGTTCAGTACTGGGGGAAACAAACCAGCTTTCTGGATGGACACTGGAATTCATTCCCGAGAGTGGATTACCCAGGCCACTGGTATATGGACTGCTAAAAAGGTTACAGTCAACGAGCTAATAATTTCAATGCTACATATCTCATATACTTTAATTTCCATGTCCATTTGTATTCATAAGGAATATTGTGTTAGCCATATTGTTGTTATGGTCTTGTATTTATAGATTGCAAGCAATTATGGGGTTGATCCATCGCTTACTAGTATTCTGAACAAAATGGACATCTTTCTGGAAATTGTGACCAACCCAGATGGTTATGCATACACCCATAGTACGGTAAGGATGTGACTGTCAAACACAGGTGATAAAATGAGCTCTGTGAAAACTTAATTCAGCTCCTCTCCTTTTTATGATATATCTGCACAGATACCGCTACCTGAAAATAAACAAGGGCCTGGATGTATTAAGATACACAAGAAGGGACAGGGCTCCTGCAATGTGTGTAGTGATGTGATTGCATTAGCAGTCACTTCACTCCTCTATTGGGATACCACAGTGCTACTTACATGCATGCATACCTCCCAACATGACCCTCTCCAGGAGGGACACATTGCTCTGCTCCTGGACTTTCCTCATAATATATGATTGCCATCACCTATGTTGAACAGGTTAATTGCTAAGAAAGGTGTTTCAACACAGGTGATGGTAATCATTCATTTAAGAGGAAAGTGCAGGAGCAGAGCAATGTGTCTCTCCTGGAGAGGGTCATGTTGGGAGGTACTGACCATTGCCAGGGGCCCTCTCCTGTCAAATTTAGCAGAATTTAGCTCATAGGCTACAGTGGCTATTGTCATCTCCAGAATGCTTTGCATTCCAGAGCTGGGCAAATCTGCTTGCTTTGTAGCCATTATAAACTGATGAGGGCTGCAGAAACTGTTGGAAATGGAAGGGCCGTGGCAGATATGGGGATATCTGTGCTGACCATACTTGATACATCTTGAAGATACTTAATATTTGCATGTATCCTCCCAAAATGGATTTGCTTAGGAATATGCCCCAAATATTGAATTATAAATAGGCCCCTTGGAGTATGGCAAGGTGACTAGCAATCGTTACCCATTTGGCCACATAAGCCTTTTCAGCCTTAGCATGGAAAGACAACACAAGTGGTCCTGAGCACTCAGTAAACTCCTGCTCATTAAAAATTATATGTAATCAATTAATAACTAATAACATGTTTTAAATTACTTCAGCTTGTAATAAGACATTAATCAAAATAAACCATACCAAATAACAATGTAACAATCAACAAAGATCACAAAGAAATCTAAATTTTATTTAATTCATTTTGTAATGCACACTATAATTCAGTCTGTGTAGCAGCTGATTGTCTCTGGCACCCATGCTTGTTTTCCCTCCACAGATATTTTGAAAAAGAGTCACTGATTTAAAGAAGAACATATAAGACAAAAAAGTCCCATTATTTGCTACTGAAAGAAAAATAATACTCTTTGTGGGATTGATGCTTTAGTTGCGTGTCTGTTGAATTATTTGTGTTGTCTTGATACAAGCATATAACTATTACTGTTTTTAGAATCGCATGTGGAGGAAAACCAGGTCTGTTAATGTGGGTTCTTCATGCATTGGTGTGGACCCCAACAGGAACTGGGATGCTGGTTTTGGAGGTAGAAAGACTATTGGACTTTTTATTAATAGTTTATTAAGAATTATTTAGAAAGCACATGCATTCTGCAACACAAATAATATTTGCCCCAGTGAAGATTTCCTTCGGTATTCCCTACCATAGGCCCACACTGCCTAGAAATGCCCATGACTTTTCTAACACTTTTCTGATACCATTTGACTCAAAGGCTGGAGCATCTTTTTGCGCTTGTGTAAAGAATGTGTCTGTATTCTCTGTGTAATACATGGGGCTGTACACTCTATGTAATGCATACCACTGTGTGCTCTATGAAATGCATGTGGCTGTATGCTCTGTGTAATGCATGAGGCATGTACGTTCTTTGTAATGCATGCAGCTGTATGCTCTTTGTAATGAATGCGGCTGAACACTGCATAATACATGGGTTCCTGCAAGTCTGGTCTAGTTGCATTGTAGTGGTTTTTATTTATGTGTAATGTGTAATTTGTTAATGAACATTGAAGGTATTTGTAGGGAGCAATGAGTAAGAATGAGTGTAGGGAGTAGTGAGGGTGGGTGTAGGGAGTAGTGAGTGAGGGCGAGTGCAGTGAACAGTGTTTTTCTTCTTTCACTATATACCTAAAGAACGATTTGCCTCCTTTTGCGCACTGACCGGGACATTTTCTCCTCAGTCTGTGCCTTTGCACATCTGATTACCTTCTCAGTCTACATCTGTCTAACAAGATACATCTCTTTGTCTTAATTATCTGCTTATATTTCCTAAAAAAAATATTTTTTGCTTTTACAATACTTGCTCATTTTTTCATAACCCACATTAGCTTATTTTCCCCCACATTAGCCCCTTTGATACAAAGTTCTGTTGCCTTCTGTAGCAAAAAGTGAAGAATTCTACTTGCAATGAGGATTGCTGACAGTAGGCTGCCGCTGTAATGTGCACAGCTATATACAAGGTACATTACAGCAGACAGTGCTGCGGTGGCTGCCGGGTTAAGATGGATGCGGAGGCGCCAGTTCTCCACTCCATAGATGGTGTAGATCGAGCACATTCAGCGCCACCTTAGTTACTGTCATGGCATACAATATTGTGCCCTTGTAGCAAGTGTGTCTCTTTCTAGAGGTTTGGCCTACATATATATATATATATATTTCTCAATGTTGTTTGTGGTTGCAGGTCCTGGATCCAGCAGTAATCCTTGTGCTGAAACATACCACGGAGCATATCCTCACTCTGAGCCTGAAATCAGCTCAGTTGTGGACTTTATTTTGGCTCACGGTAATGTGAAGGCTCTGCTTACCATACACAGCTACTCCCAGATGCTCCTCTTTCCGTATGGCTACACTAATGATCTGGCACCGGACCACGAGGAACTGGTAAGAATGATCAGGTTACTTTGATTTGTATTGCTGTCATCTAATATACTTACACAGTGAAATAAATACAGACAGAGCAAAAGGAATAATGCAGTGAGGACTAATATAAAAATTAGGATTGGGGAAATTAAAATTGCGTTTTCAGATAATCATAATAATAATCTGACAATAACTGAAAAACATTTTTTATTATGATTTCAGAATGAACTGGCTAAAGTAGCTACAACTGCTTTATCATCTTTGTATGGAACTAAGTATACTTATGGATCAACCATAGCTACCATCTGTAAGTTAGTCATTTAAATAAATCATTTGTAAGTGTCTGCTGTAAAGTACTTACAGATATGCCCAGATAGCCTAGCCTAATATGAGCAATATGAATGAACAGCCAATCATATGTATTATTTATTTCTAGAAGGTGAGTTTTGGTGACGATCCCTTTTTCTCCCTTCATACTTAACCAAAATTGATAAATGAGTTACCATTTTAAAGATTAATTTCTCCGCATCTGATAAATTGTTAATTTACAATTGCACATTGCATGGTTGTTTAAAAATCTAAGTTAGAAATGTACTTTTGGCCCTACAGTTCTTTCCCTGGATGCGTCGATACGGCACGGCTAATGAGGACTACACACATAACGATTTAGGGGCATTTTCTCACTAGAAAACACTGGCCCTGACACATCACTCAGCACGCAGCATATTGAAGTTCCAATCCTGGAATTTTGGGATTTGAGCACGCATGCGCAGTCTAATGCTGAGCAGCATCTGGCCACCTACTCAGACGCTACCTGGCTTCTCCCGTCGCCGGCACGTCATGATACCACTAGTCACACTGCGCAGGCCGAACAGCTGCACCGCTGCTCCCGGATCCATGATTCATGGCTGAACTGACTTCCGGCCGTACCGCTCCATCCCCATTGCTGACCACCTCCTGGCCAACAGCCCACCTCACTCCTGTGCACCACCTGCCTGCCTGTGCTGCACCACCCAGCTCCCGCATTTTTTTAAATAGGGAAGCCAATCCTGGAATTGAGCTTTTTTCAATCCCAAATCCTGGCATTGAAAAAATGCCCGGGATTGGCATCCCTAGTATTTATGTACAGTATGAAAAATTTCATTTTACACAAAAGAGAAAATAGAACAGATCTATATTTCCAACCCTCCATGAGCCCCACTGTATGTTTTAATGTAGCAATATATGGACTCTTACCTGTATGTGTTTATGGAATGTCTGCACATTACCTTCTGTATATTCTTACTGACACAGGTGATGTAAGTGTCATAGATCTACATACATTCTTATTTACCGTTTTCTCTATAGATCAAGCAGATGGTACAACGACTGACTGGGGCTATAATAATGGCATCAAATATTCCTATACCTTTGAGTTAAGAGACACTGGGAAGTACGGCTTCATCCTTCCTGCTGAGCAGATCATTCCCACGGCAGAGGAGACATGGCTGGCCCTCGTGGCAATCATGGAGCATGTCAGGGATCACGCGTACTGAAATCTATAGTTTCAGTTAAGCAAATACTGTGGAGTTCGGGAAAACTTTGATAGTAAAATAAAGAAGTGGTCATTGTAGTATGCAGCATTGGCCTTTATTTGTACTATTTCTAAAAAAAAACGATTTATTTTTTTAAATGCATCACACAGTAAATAATGTATTGTCAAATTGCTATAAATAAGGGGGTTATTCAGACCTGATCACACGGCTGCGAGGTCAGGAGACAATTGAATGAGTGTATGGCTAGGAAAATGTATGAGTGAGGACATTTTGCTCTAAAATCCCACTACTATTTTATCGCTGGCCTTACACAACTTGATAAACAGGAAACTGGCATTTTTGGGTGGTTACCGTCCTTTTTCTGGGAGTGTCGGAGAAAATGAAGGCGTGCCCAGGCATTTGAAGGGAAGACGTGTGACGTCAGCTCCGGCCCCAATCAGCCTGTTCCTATCGCACTGGCCGAGTAAGTCCTGTGCTACACAAAATCATTCGAAGGTGAGCGGATTGCGTATGGATTTGCTGCTATAAATTTGCAATTGTTTTCGAAGCCTTGCAAAGCAATTTGCAGGATTGCACAGGGCAGGATGTCACTCTGGCTGGGCTGTGAATACAAGATCACAGGGTTCTGCAAATTAGCAGCCCAGCAATCAGCCCCCCCCCCCCCCTCCCCATACACACACCCTTAATAAGGCTCCTTTATTATTTTTTTATTTTAGGTATTTTATACTGATAAAAGTGTCACAAACTTTCCCTACAGCAAAATATTATATACAGTATTATAGCTTTTAAATGTCACCATGGAATTCTGTGTCCTATACGAAAGTATATGACTGATAGGCCTTTGTTTTAATAGAACCATATAATTCCTTAGTTCAGTGGTTCCCAAAAAGTAAATTGTGTTTAACTATCACCCTCAGGTTCAGTTATGTGGTGGGGAACATAGCTGTGGTTCTAATTGTCCATACATTTTATGATTGGCAGCCACCAGCACTGAATTTGCCTATCACTTTGAGCATAAATAATTTGTTTTGGTCGTGGACCCCCAAACTGAGGCACTCCACCCCAGGGTGCCTAGGCACACAGGGGTGAATTTATGAAGCTTGGAGAAGTGTTATCTATCCCCATAAAGAACGTTATGAGCAAGGTGATAATGGTTCAGCCAATCAGCTACAATATGTAAATTGACAGGTAAGAGCTGATTGGCTGAACCATTATCACCTTGCTCATAACGTTCTTTATGGGGATAGATAACACTTCTCCAAGCTTCATAAATTCACCCCACAGTTTGGGAACCACTACCTTTGCTACATTTAATACACTCACAGTATCCTTTGTTTTCTCCTATGTTTGGTAGTTTGTGTCAGGTTTTACCTCTACCTTGTAGTGCCATTTGAAAGCCCCAGCTGTTATTTGAGGTCAGTCTCTTTGACCTCAAAATCCTTTGAGTCAAAATGGGCAAACAGTGAACCTGTACATGTGTGTTTAATTGCAATAGCACAAGTGTAGGGTATATGCAACAAGTGTAGTGACATACAGGTACCTCAGATAAAATCATAGACACCACATGATCTTACTATTGTACAAATAAATGTAAAACAGCTATTTTTTTTTTGCCTCATATGAGCATCTGTCTCTCTCCCAGCAATATCACCAAGTTGCAGTATATTACTTTAGAGTTAAAATCACTTCCTATTTACATATTGGGCCTTATTCAGACCTGATCGCCGGACATTGTTCTCAAAATAGGAAAAACCATGTGCACTGCAGTGGGGTGGCAGATGTAACAGGTATAGAGATAGTTAGATTTGGGTGAGTTATTTTGTTTCTGTGCAGCGTAGATACTGGCTGCATTATTTTTACACTGCAATTTAGATTTCAGTTTCAACACACCCCACCCAAATCTAACTCTCTCTGCACATTTTACATTTGCCCCACCTACAGTGCACATGGTTTTGCCCATTTGTCCTGCGAACGTTTCTAAATTACGCCTATTGTCTCATCATACCATATGTCAATAGTAATAGCATTATCACATAAGTACTACAGCTGGATTAAGAAGGGGACTAGGGGGAAGAGGTGTAACTCTGGAAAGCAATGGAGTCATTTGGCACCAGACTCCTGCTCTCAAGGGGGCACCTTTCCTCAGCGGCGTAACTACATTTTGGGCGCCCAGCCACTCACCCGCCCCTCCGCCCACCGCCCGCCGCACCAACCCCTGCAGTCTTACCTAGGTTCAGTACGCGCTGGTCCCGGCTCCCTTCTTCTGCTATGAGGACCACCACAAAATGTCCGCCCCCATACAGCAGACAGTTTCAGAGAACTGTGTGCTATATGGGGGCGGCCATTTTGTGGTGGTCCTCAGCAGAAGAAGGGAGCCGGGACCAGCGCATACTGAACACAGGTAAAGACTGGGGATGGGGGGGTTTGCGGGGGTTGGTGCGGCGGGCGGCGGAGTGTAACGTAACTATAGCACTGCAGCCCCGGCGCCCGCACATGCATAGCGCCCCCCCCCGCAGTCGCTGGGGTGCTATAGTTACGCCACTGCCTTTCCTCCTCTGCGAGTTTAAATCAGGTAATTGAAAGCCATTGATATTGCTTCTGTGGCTGACTCCCCCTCTTAGCAGGACCATAGACATCACACTTTCTTTATTTTAAACATCATTTTGCCAAGTGAGTGTCACACCCTGTATTACAATCCATGACCTGTTTCACTAGAAGCATACATACATACATACACACATGCATGCATATATTTATGTAAGGTGATGTGTGTGTGTGTGTGTGTGTGTGTGTGAGTGCGTATGTGAAGGGGTGGCAGTGGCATCAATATTTATCTAGCCTCCAGGCAACTGGGAAAAACGTACGCAACTGCTAGGTGGCCTGCTGCCCTGGGCTCCCTTCTATCAGGGGGACTTCCAAGCCACAACAATTGCTGCATTGTGATGCCTCTGTTACTGCACAGCAGCTGAGCAGCTGCCAGGCACTAGGATCCAAAGGCCAGTCTCACTCCCTAAGCACATAAAGTTGCACAGAGAGGGCAGGCCAATGTCAACTGGGAAGTGCTGTAAAGCACGGAGCATCTTCATTATATAATGAGCAGCTGCACAGATGGCATTGTGAGTGCCTGGTGCACCTAAAGGTAGCCCCAAGCAAGGGCCATGGGGCAGCGATGGTGTGGCATCACTCCTAGTTATGACCCTGTTAGAACATAGTGGTCATCCACAGGGAGGCGCAAACTTATCATGCACCCGCACATAAACGGCATCTTGCCTTGTCTTCTCCTCTCTATACAGCAGA
This sequence comes from Crinia signifera, assembly GCF_055691185.1. NCBI lineage: Eukaryota > Metazoa > Chordata > Amphibia > Anura > Myobatrachidae > Crinia > Crinia signifera. The sequence goes on from NC_139220.1 coordinate 192,560,030, forward strand.
CATGGACTTGCCCCTCAGTAGATCTGCATGAGAGGATCCCACTGCACCTAAGCCATACTTCCCAACTGTCCCAATTACAGCGGGACAGTCCTGCTATTTTGGAGACTGCCCCGCTGTCCCTCCTGCGGGTGCCAATGTCCCATTGGCTGGGGAGGAGCAGTTGGGGGGAGCCAGAGATCACCACAGCTCTGCGGTGATCGCTGAAGAGATGCCAGTGCAGAGAGGAGGGAGGGAGTGCCTGAAGGGAGGAGGGGGTCCAGATGCTAGGGGAGCACTAGGCACGCCCCCAGAATGATAAAAATGTGGGTTGTGGTGTTAGGCTACGCCCCTCTACCCGAAGCCACGTCCACTAGGGTGGAGTGAAAAAATTGAACTTGAGATATTCAAAATCAGCTAGTGTGGAAAAGTTGTGACTTGACCTGAATGAGAAACATGCAAAAGCGTTTTGATCTGAGTCAACATCTATTGTCCTGGCAAGAGACCAAAAGTTTTGCTTTTTAGGTGAAAATAATGAAACTTATGAAGAAGCTTCGATCTAGTTAAAATTATGTCAGGATGTCTTAGATTAATATACTTTACCATAGTAAAAGAGATCACAATGGGGTGTACAAGATCAACTGGAGCAGAATGGTTCTGCGCAATATGATAGATAAATAGGCTGCTGGTTATAAAGTCCAAACCCCAAAACCGCCTTCCCAAATGACGGTGGACACAATGCAGTAGAGGTGAGTACTAACCATAGTAAAAGAGAGTGGGCGAGATTCTCTATTACAGAAATGCGGTAAAAACCCTGTTATCGGGGTTTTTACCGCATTTCTATATTCTCTAATGTCCCTCCGCAGTGTCACCGCTGCGGAGGGAATCGCCAGCAAAAGCTGGCGGTTCCCTGCAGAAGCCTGTGGGCTTCTTACCGCAGCGGTGTGTGAGGGATCCATGACGGATCCCTCCCAGCATGCCCTGCGGCCGGCGCGTCAGTCTGCGCATGCGCAGACGGACTCCCGGGTCAAAGACCCGGAAGTCCAGCAACGGCGCCGCATCGCAAGGGACAGCTCTTACCGCAAGAGCTGTCCCTTGCGTTAATGACCGCATATTTTAGAGAATATGCGGTCATTAGAAATGCGGTGGCCGGCGATACTGGGCTGCGGATTTTAGAGAATCCCGCCCAGTATGAGCTTGTCCTAGTGCAAAGTGACTGACTTTGGCGGGAGAAAAAATCCCAGATAATTGACCCATTTTCATGGTCAGAATTGTGAATATTATGTGTTTTCTCCTGAACGTGGTCTTTTATTTTTTTGCTTTTTTTTTTAGAGGATGCACTGTAATTGAAGTGACCAAGAATAAAAACTTGGGGGAAAAATCAGGTTAAATCCCTTTTTTTTGCCGCTGACCAGCATGGGGGGGGGGGTTGCCGGCACCACGGGGGGAGGACAGGGCATGCGGGTGTAAGCTCACCTGTTCCCTGCTGGTACTTGGCAGCTGCTTTAGTTTCTGCTCTCCCTCGGAGGGAGCGCTGCTGCAGCTCAGTACCGCCCTCCAGTGGCTGCCGCCCTAGGCAAATGCCTGAAGCTGCCTAGTGGTGGCGCCGGCCCTGCTGCCGCCTCTGTGTCACTGTCCCCCGCAGCATCCCCTGCCCACTGCCTCTGACCTACTAGCAGCTTCCCCCGCCAGCCACCTCGCAGCATCCCCTGCCCGCCACCTCAATGTCCCCCACCCCCCTGCTCCCTCCACCTTGCAGCTCCACGGAAGTTGCATTTGATACATATGCGATGTATCATATGCAAAACTTGGCACATCAAGTGCCTAATCGTGTGTCCCCTCCCAGGGAGCTGCAGGGGAAATCAGGTCTAATGTATGGGGGCCTTCACTGTTTTTCAATAACAGACTGCAACAGTTATTTCTTATTTATGTACACAGGATTGTCTATCCTTGTATATGCACTGCAAACAGAGCAGCATAAATCCAATTACCTCCTCACTGGGGTGGATTTAGCAAGATCTGACAACCAGACACTGTTATACCCCTTTCAGACAGAAAAGTCTGAAAATCCTGGCAAATACACGGCATTTCAAATGCCGTGTCAATTTGCCGGGAGCAGCCTGACCCCCCTTCACACAGAAGAACAAAATTATCGGGTTGAAAATTTCTACCTGGTAATTTGCTGAATAACACGGGTAATTCTTCTGTGTGAAAGGGTCAACACGGGTCATAAATCCCGTGTCCTCGACCCTGGTCAATTCCTGGGTCGGAGACACGGGATTTATGACACGGGTGTGCCCTTTCACACAGAAAAAGGACCCGTGTATTTAATGAAATTCCCGGGTGGAACTGCTTCACCCGGGTATTTCATTTTCTGTGTGAAAGGGGTATAATTGATAAGACAAAACATACCGCACTAGTATGTTTTTTTATTTTTTTTTTATAGATTTCAAAAACAATGCAGGGTTATTTTTTCTACTTGATTGGCATTACTATCACAACATTAAGGTTGCGAAAAATATAATCAGCTTTACTGCATGGGCAGTATTCAATCCTCCCGATTCACCATTTTTTTCGACAAATTGGGCTGTTTTCACTCCTTGCGGTGAATCTTTTTCACTGAAAATCTGAGTCATACCCCTTTCAGACAGAAAAAAAGACCCGGTAATTTCCCTGCTCTTGCCGTGTCGACACGGGTTTTTCTTCTGTCTGAAAGGGTCAACACGGGTCTAAAGTTCCGGGACTTCGACCCAGGTATTTACCTGGGTTTTTCCCGTGTCAGACACGTGTTTGCGGCTGTGTGAAAGGGTCCGACCCGTGTTTTTCTCCCGACTATTGAAAAATCATGCTGATTGGCTGTGCAGCATGGCGCTGCGTGATTGGCTGATCTTTACAGGTTCCCTGATTGGCTGAGCGCACGTGGCAGAGGCGTGCAGCGCAGCAGTAAATGGCCATGGCACACTGGAAAGATGAGGAGATCCGTGAGCTGCTCAGTGTCAGAGGGGAGGAAGAAATCCGAAAACAGATTACTGGCACAGTGAAGGACGCTGTAGTCTACACCAATATTGCCAAGGTCCTCACTTCAAGGGGCATTGTGCGTACCCAGCAGCAGGTGGTCAACAAACTAAAAGCTCTGCGCAGGTACTACAACAAAGTTTGTGACAACAACAGGAGGAAAAGTGGTGCTGGGAGGATGGAATGGGTTTACTTCGACCAATGTAACGAGGTCTTTGGCAATTCTGCCCTGGTGAACCCTGTTGCCATATCATCATCCAGTGCAGCTTCATCACGGAGCATAACTCCAGAATGCAGCCCATCTTGCCCACCTATAATGGAGTTGGAAGACACCATAGACAACAGCATCCCTGATCCTATTGCTGCCATGGAGGACACAATTGATCCATTAGAGGCTGAGGTTGAGGACAGTGGAGCCAGCACCATTACTCCATCTGGGACACCCACTCCTGCACAGACTGAGACCCCAACGTTGCGTCGCAACAGTAAGTTTTTCAAGTATTGTTTGTGTATCTATTTTAATAGATGTACAGGGGGCTATACGTATCAGCAGGCCTTTAATGCCCCACATGCTGGTACCTGTGGTTCTCCCAAGTATCAGCATGTGTTGCAGGCTTGCTGGGACCTGTAGTCCCACTGTAACACAGGTAACAACCCCACACCCACTACTACAGCACACGTGTGGTGTGCCCTGGAGAGGGGTATTGTGGGAACCAGTAGTAGTCTGTCTGTCTGTCTCTCTCTCTCTCTCTCTCTCTCTCTCTCTCTCTCTCTCTCTCTCTCTCTCTCTCTCTCTGTCTCTCTCTCTCTATATATATATATCTATATATACACTGGCATGCCGCTATTGGATTGTAATGATTTTTCCTTTATTTTTAGTATTTGATGTACCTGCAAGGAAGAAAAAAACGTCAAAGATGGAGCTTGCTACGCGCTCAATGTCAAGAATCCTGGTAGATCATCTCCGAGAGTCCGATCTTGAATTTCAAACTCAAGAGGATGCCCGACTGCAGCGCTTCTTTGACAACGAGAGACAGTTGCAAGATTCCTTTCTCACACAGTTGGTGGGTCTGCACGAACGCATAGCGCGTGAAAATCGAGATGCACAGATGACCTTCCTTACCAATATGGTGTCTACATTACAGAATCCGCACCCTTACAAGCTGTGTAGTCCGTACGCTGAGGGTGATTATTGTAATCCTCCACACAGAGGCCATACATTTATGCCTTCAAATTCAAGCCAAACTACTGTGCAGGGCCAAGGGCGTAGTTATACTGAAAACATGGGCAATAATTTTTCACATGCCACACAGCCAAGTAGGCCACATGCCAATACCAGTCCACAGGAGACAGTGCATGATACTGTCAATGGCACAGGATATAGTAGGCAATATGGCAATGTGAAAAATTATGCTGATGATTCAGTGAATGCCAGTAATCATAACACTCCTGTTAGCACTGTAATCAGCACTGCCTACAGGCATTTGTAGTAATGTTGCTATATGGTTGTTCTTTTTCTCTTTTTTCTGGGCTCGTTCAATTTTTCTTGCTTAAAAAGTGGCACTTACAAGGCCCGTTAAATGCTGTGTTCCATTTTGATGTACACAGTACAGTATTATGGTTCTTTAGTTTATGAGCCTCAAAAAAGCTCATTTGGTTCTTCAGTTTGGAGCTGAATCAAAGTTCTCAAACTTTTTTTTTATTTAAATGTGTACAAATAGAGTATACTCTAGATATGTGGCTGAACATAATCTATAATGTGTACACAGTATGCCTTCTTCTTTATCTTTAAGGCAATAAAAAAATTCCCTGTTTGGGGCTTATATTTATATATTTATATTGTTTTTGGGGTGTAATAAGGGCTATTTCACACACTCCGACTCCTGTCGGATGGCGAAACCCCGCACGGCCAGGAAGCCGTGCCGCACACCGGAGTTAATAATGGGCACAGATGTGACCATTCACCCAGGCCGCCTGGTTTCAGCCGGATCCCATCATTGTAAACTGCTGTGTGCGGCACAGATTCCTGGCCGTGCGGGTTTTCACTGGCCGGCAGGAGCCAGAGTGTTTCGAATTGCCCTACAGCACAGGTCTTCAACCTGTGGCCCTCCAGATGTTGTGAAACTACATGTCCCACCATACATTGCCACATTTTTTCCTATAGTAGGATGGCAAAAAACTCAGGGCATGCGGGGACATGTAGTTCCACAACATCTGAAGGGCCACAGGTGGAAGACCTGTGCCTTACAGGTACCAAAAATTGCAAATACAAGTGTTTATCTATATATACAGTGCCGGATGAAAATGTGTGGCTGCTGGACAGTCAAACTGGTGTGTGTCTCCCCTATACAATACCGGCTTGGATGGCAGCACAACCTATTCACCCACCACTGATAGAAGACCTATGCTAAATACTTATTCTACCTCGTGTTGCAATAGTTCAATGTTGTTTCAGTGTTGAAAGGGTATTTATGACCACTAAAGATATATTTGAAAACATTTTATATTTAAAGTGAACTAACAAGCATAAAACATATTTTGTGAAAAATAAAACAAGTTCTTTCAAACATCCAACCAATGTGTCCTTCTATCTACTGTGTCATACTCTGTAAGTTAATAGTGAGGGTGTTACGGATAACCTCAGCAGTGGAACAACTTGTCTCACCCTCGTACCCTGCTGATTCGACAGGGGTATCAGCCAGGTCATAGTCCTCCACATTCCACTCAGGTAAAAAGTTCTCTTTCTGTAGCTCACACACATTGTGCAGAATGCAGCAAGCTGCCACCACATCTGGAACCAGGGTAATGGCAATGTCATTCCTCTTCAGTAGACACCGCCATCGCCCCTTTAGTCTTCCAAAGGCGTTTTCCACCACCATTCGAGCCGAGCTCAGAGTGTGGGTGTAGTGGACTTGGTCAGGAGACAGTGGGGTATGTTGCGTGAAGCCCTTCATAAGCCAACGCCTCAAAGGGTATGCCGCATCTCCAATAATATGGACTGGGATCTCCACCCCGGATACAAACTTTGACCACTGTAACGGTATAAAAAAAAAAATTAGAATTGTATAGGTGGCAAGTGTAGTGGTTAAAGAGCACATTTTTAAAAATAGACAAAGTTACCTCTCTAGGGAACAACCAGCCACCTCTCTTCTCCTCTGCGATCTGGAACAAGTCCGAATTGGCAAGTACCCGTGAGTCATGAGCACGACCAGGCCAGCCAATGTAGACATCTGTGAAACTGAACAGAAAATGTATTTGTGTTTAACAATATACAGTGCAGCCCAATCATATCACTAATGTAAATACTGCATACTGTACTACTTACCAATACTTATGGTCCACCACAGCCTGCAATATGATGGAGTGCCAACCTTTACGGTTATGGTAATCTGCTGGGTTATCTGGGGGTGCAATAATGGGTATGTGTGTCCCATCGATGGCTCCAGCACACTGCGGATAGCCTCTTCGCAGAAAACCTGTTATGGTCTCATCCAGTCGGTCGCCTTGTGGTAAGCAGATGAAACGCTTGTAAAGGCTCTCCAACAATGCCTGTGTCACTTCCCGCACTAGAACACACACCGTAGAAATGCCCACACCAAACAGACATGAGATGGTACGGTATTCCCCTGGTGTTGCGTACCACCACAACACAATCCCCAGTCTCCTGCATGGCTCAATGGTTTTCCGATAATTGGTGCATCCCCTTGTAAGTGCCGGGGTGACCAGTTCCAGCAGGTAGTAGAAGGTGGCTCGTGACATCCGGAAATGTGCCAGCCACTGCTCAGGTGCAAAAGCTTCCACAGTCTCCCAGAAAGCTTCTCCATGCCTGCGGTCTCTGGCCCACAACGACCGGTTTGAGGCACTTGTAGACTTCAGGATAGAGGTAACACTGGACAAAATCAGGGCTCTCCTCCGGTGCAAATACCTGCGTCGAGTGGAAGCCCTCTCCACCAAAAATTGTGCCTTCCTCCTCCTGGCATAACACTGTGCCAGGTAGCACAGTGTAAGCATCTGCATAATGCTCTGATTTGCTGTAAGCAGCAAAACACACAGAGCACTCATGACCTCCAGGTTCTGCAACTTGTCAGCCATGTTTAATGCAATGCAGTGACCAGACACCTCCCACTTTTCATGATCTCATCTCTGTGTGCCTTTAAAACTGTCCTTTTCTTATGACACACAGAGTTTTGCAGGAAAAATCCGGCTTCTGTGTGAAAGGGGTCGACACGGGAAATACCCGGGTTTTTGCTCCTGTGTGAAAGGGGGTCAGCCCCTTGCTGCCTAGTTGTACACAGGTTTTTGTATCCGGGAAATACCTGGGTTTTTGGGATTTTTCTGTCTGAAAGGGGTATCACTCTATTCAATGTTCACTGTTCGCCGAAAGCGAACAGTGAATGCCGGCCAGTTCTCCGTTTCATGCTCGCTGCAATTAGCTGGTGTATTACAATGGGGTTTTCACTGGGAGTGTATTCAATGCTAGGATGGACAGGTGCTATTGTCCTGTTATATAGAAGGTTGGCAGGACATTACTAGTGAAAAAGTAATGAGGCTTTTCTTTGAACTGTTGTATCTCTGCCTTTTGGCCCTTATTCAGCCCTGATCCCAGTAACATGTCCAGAGAGAGTTAAATTTGGGTGGGGTGTGTTGAAACTAAAATCTAAATTGCAGTGTTAAAATAATGCAGCCAGTATTTACCCTGCACAGAAACAAAATAACTCACCCAAATCTAAAGGCACCCTTACACTAGGGCGATATACAGGCAATTTGAGCAATTTACATGCGATTTCAGCAAGAAATCACATGTACAATGCCCAGATTGCATGTACATGACAGGAGGTGCGATGCAATGCGCGTTCCTGTGCGCATTGCATCGCACCTCCTTGGTCGCAGCTTCCGCCGGTGAAATCTGTTGCCGGGTCATCAGGAGCACAAGCCCCTGCCTGCAAGTCATCGCAACAGGGCTTGCCTCTTCTCCCTCTTCCGGCGGCGGCAGCAGCAGCTGGGAGGACGCATCCTCCCCTTCCTCCGGCGGCAGCAATGGCAGCAGCTCGGAGGACACCTCCTCCACTTCGTCCATGCTACCTCCTCCCACCCAGTGGAGCCTCAGCAGCACCCTCGGACAGGAGAAAATCTGAAGCTGCTGCTTCCACTGTCCACCAATGTTTTTTTTTATTATAACAACATCAGCCCGCCACCCACAGCTCAGGGGTGGCGGGGACAGCCCCGGGCTTCAGCCCGGGCTGGTGTTCCCCTGGAGGGGGGACCCCTTTATTGGGGGGTCCCCACTCCTCTAGGGACCCAGCCTGGACTGACTAGTCAGGGTGATCCTGCTTTGGCTGGGGGACCTTATGTAAAAAGTGTCCCCCCGCTGTGGCATGACACCGCTGGGTGTTTGAGCTGGTGCTGGTTTCTGAAATACAGGGGACCCTTATATATTATATTGCGACTGCACCTTTACCCCTACGTTTTATTTTTTAAAAACGAGGATAAGCACTTGTGTTTAAAAGGAATATGTGTAGTTTATTTACTTATAGCAGATGAACAAATGAAACAGATTGACATTTATAGTTAGGATACTTGTTTCACATTTAAAAATATTGCAGTATTCAAAAAGTATATCACAATGTTAAAAAAAGGGGGGAAACTAATACCCCTTTTACACCGCTGAAAAATCCGGGTCAGTGGCGTGTCAGACCCGGACCTTCGGCGGTGTAAATGGGGTCAAGCCGTGTCCATTTACACGGGTCCTCTACCCAGGTCCTGACCTGGGTAGAACACGGTTAGGACCCGTGTAGAGGCCGGTGTAAATGTTCCCGCTGCGGGTCCAGGCACCCGCAGCGGGTCCGTGCACGGCATGCAGCGCTGGGGAAGCTGTCCCCAGCTGCTGCAGGAGGAGAGGGGTGTCTGCGGCTGCTAAGGGCCTGGGGTGAACTGTCAGGCTGCTGAGGGGGGGAGATGGAGGGGATGCTCCCCGCTGCTGTAACTCCCCCCTGCAGCCGCGGGGCTGGGAGTGGAGGCAGCGGGAATCAGCAGTGCAGGTGGGCAGGGGACATCATCACCTGTAGAATCATATCATCACCCCCCCAGCGCGGGGTCCAGCCTCCAGGCAGCGGGGTCCGGCAGTACAGGCGGGGGATCCATTCAGCGTATACGAAGTTGCCGGCGGGGTCCCTCCAGCGTATGGGAAGTAACCAGCGAGCGTCCCTGCGGCGGCTGGGAACTGCCGCTACTAGTTCCCATACACTGGGGGGACCCCGCCGGCAACTTCGTATACGCTGAATGGATCCCCCGCCTGCACTGCCGGACCCCGCTGCCTGGAGGCTGGACCCCGCGCTGGGGGGGTGATGATATGATTCTACAGGTGATGATGTCCCCTGCCCACCTGCACTGCTGATTCCCGCTGCCTCCACTCCCGGCCCCGCGGCTGCAGGGGGGAGTTACAGCAGCGGGGAGCATCCCCTCCGTCTCCCCCCTCAGCAGCCTGTGATTTGATGCTGCAGGGGGGTCATAAGGTGCAGGGGGTGATGCTGCTTCAGGGGGTGTGTGATTTGATGCTGCTTCAGGGGGGTGATGATGTGCAGGGGGGGGGGGTGATTTGATGTTGCAGGGGGGTGATAATGTACAGGTGGGGGGGGGGGGTGCTGCTGCTGCTAGGGGGGGTGATGATGTGCAGGGGGGGATTGATGTGATGCTGCAGGGGGGGGGGTGATGATGTGCAGGGGGTGATGTGGTGCTGCTGCTGCAGGCCATTTGTAATGACAAGGCAGGGCTGACCCAGGTCCAGTGTAAATGGTGCAGACCCTGGTCCGACCCAGGTCGAAGTGCTGTGTAAATGCAGTATAAAGCAGGGTCAGACCCTGGAAACTCCAGCGTTCAAAGACCAGGGTCGGACCAGGGTTTTTGGTGTAAAAGGGGTATTAGTCACAGTTAAAAAATATATCACACTGGTGGGAGTTGTATCACAGTTAAAAGTATCACAATGTCAAAAGAATGTGTCACAGTGTTGCAAAGCTATGGCATATAGATTTTCACCCAGCTGGATGTCACGTTTGCTGCTTAGGTTAATGCTAGTACCGGTATACACATACACTGGGTAGGTGGGGGAATGGGATAACACACTGGGGTATGTCCTTATGGGTATTCCCCACGGTCCTCTGGTCGAGTGGTGAGGAGTAATTAAAGTCTTTAAGTGAGTGCCGCTGTGGGGGTTGGAGCGTGATAGTGTCTGCCAGCAGGGGTGATCGGCGGTCATCCTGAGGAAGCCAGTTACCAGGCGAAACTAGTCGATCATTCGCAAGCATCTGGAACCGCCGATTCCATAGCGCAGAGTTACACCGCAAGGTGTAAAACCCCCCCTCCGCTTACTACCACAGAAGGTACTGGTAGTGTACCTCACACTTTTGCAGCTTAAAAGACCCATAAATTGTCCACAGCGCAATCTTCCCGCCAACCCACCCCCTGAAACTACCCTTTCCCCCCTGTATTTCTGTAACCAGGACTGGCTCAATAAGCCCGGGGCTGGTTATTTTTTACTTTTATTACACAGAGAAGCCTGCATCGATCTGACTGATCCGTGCAGGCTTCAACCAAATACTAGAAGTTGTGACAGCAAAAAGGTTGTCGCTATCACTTTAAGAAGCGCTATCCTGCTCAGGAAATTAATATTCACACAATTTCAATATAAATCAATCACATTTATTAAAAAACATATAATTCATAATAGAATACAGTTTTCAAAGTGCACGATGAATGGACAATACAAGACAAACAACACAAAACATATCATCTAAAATAGCATTATATTGGCTGATGGTAGTAGAATATAATTATATGAGGCTTTGGATTGAAGAGAAAAGTTCCTCTTAGAGGTAATGACAATGTAATAGTTACCAGTCCCGCATATTTGTAATCCAATTAGGCTGTAGGTATCAAATGGGTCCGACTCTCCACTAATTACCAGAGATTCTCCGGATATTTCCAATAGGCAGAATGAATTGCTGTGGGCGGACTTCAGATAGATGTCTGTAGAACAGCTGGTAGAAGACTCAGTAGTCTGCGGGGCCAGGTAATGGAGGCTCTCCCCAAAAACGCGTTTCTCCGCCTGTGTTACAACTCGGCGGCTTCCTCAGTTTAACCAAATATGCCTGGAAATGAGTATTTTTCCAGTTTTTGGCTGAATTACCGGCCAAATTCATCAGTACTATTTAGGCCACCCCCCATCAGATAAATTGTATGGTACAAGTGTAAGCAGTAAGATAAATTGCATGCAATTTATCACAGGTTTGAAAATTGCATGTAATATATCTGATGCAAAATAACACTCAAGTACAGAATCAATCTCTTGCAATCTCTTAGTTATTTAAAAAAACAAGGATTCCCAACTCGAACGCGCCCTCAGATCTGCTTCCCAGTTCCTATCAAAGGAGCACTACTCCTCCACAGAAATATGCAAATGTCCAAAAAAAGACAGTAATGCCCCTTTCAGACCGCACTTTTAAAACGGTAAATTGCCGTTTTTTTACCGTTTTAAAACGGTAATGTGTGCGGTCTGAAAGGTCCAGTCCCACTTAACCGGTTAGAAAATGCCGTTTTTTCTAACCGGTTAAAATGCAGGGTCCTACCCGTTTCTGAACCGGTATTTTAGCGCAAAAATCGGCTCAGAAACGGTATTTAGGACCCAGCCAATGAGCTGGGTCCTAAATTCAGCACAGTGAATACTTAATGAGTGCTCATTAAGTATTCACAGCACTGGAGCCCCCCCCGCGCGTGTCGACACCCCCCGCACGCGTGTCGACGCCCCCCCGCGCGTGTCGACGGCCCCCCCGCGTGTCGACCCCCCGCGCGTGTCGGCGCCCCCCCCCCTGTCGACTTACCCCGTGCCGGTATCTCCGTTGTGGTTCCCGGCACTGCAGCTCAGTATGCTCGGAAAGCACTTATGAAAAAAGTGTCTTTCAGAAAATGGCTGCCCCCCATACGGAAGACAGTTTTTTTAAACAGGGTTTCCTATGGGGCAGCCATTTTCTGGAAGACACTTTTTTCATAAGTGCTTTCCGAGCATACTGAGCTGCAGTCCACAACGGAGGTACCGGCACGGGGTAAGTCGACACGGGGGGGGGGGGGGGGCGCCGACACGCGGGGTGGGGTGGGGGGGCGTCGACACGCGCGGGGGCGTCGACATGCGCGGGGGGCGTCGACATGCGCGGGGGGCGTCGACATGCTCTCGGTCGACACGCGAGGGGGGGGGGGAGCTGCACGGAGGGGAGGGCTGAAGGCTGCACTGGCTTTGACCCTGTATTTGGAAAGTTTCCAAAAACGGGTCTGCCAGTGTAAAAAAATCGGCACTTAAACGGTAATATACCGTTTAAGTGCTGCGGTGTGAAAGGGGTTTTATCTGGCAGACCCGTTTTTGGAAACGTTTCCAAATACAGGGTCAAAACCAGTTATGCGGTCTGAAAGCAGCATAACCAAGCGCTAATCTATTCTACTGAATGAAAGTCCATTTGTGAATAGGTTCCTCCTGGACCTCCACAGAGTTTTTTCGGCACTTCTTTCCTAGCACGGCGCCCACGATTTTAATCTTATTACATCGTTTTGATCGCATCGATCGCATCGCATGTGACCAGATCGCATGCGATGCGATCGATGCGATCAAAGCAATAATTTAATTGTACATGCACCCTGATGGGTGATTACTATGTTATATGCACCCTCATTGTTAACGCCACCGCCACTATTAACGCCAACCCGAAGCGTGGCTAGCGGCAGCAGTATGCGTCCTCCGACCTTTTCATACCCCCACTATCCACGTCGGCGGGGAGTTGACTTTATATAGTGTGGCGAGCGCAGCGAGCCACTGAGCCAGAAGCGTGGCGAGCGGACACGGATAACTTCACATGTATTCCGCGTCCCCTCGTCTGTACAATTAGAAATCGCATCGCATGCCATTGTGATGGCATGCAATGCAATTTTAAAATTGTATAGTGTGGCTGTTAGGACCTGAAAATTAGGTCCCATCGCCTACCACTAATTAAGGCATGCAAGGGTATGCGATGGGCGCCGTGCTAGGAAACAAGTACCGTTTTTTCTAAGGGTTCACGTAGAAACCCACTGGACCACACTGACCTTAGTGATGGTCCCTATGTACACATAGCGTTTTGTTTGGTTTTTTAACCTCCTATTCAATGGTCATCTATCACTCCAGAAGCCAATGACTGGCGTTACTGACCTGGGTAATGGTCCCTATGTTCACGTAACAGTTTATTTGAAGCGGGGATTCCCCCGAACCAGAATGCCAAAGAAAATAGTAGGTTTTTCTTCCAGAAATTCATTTCCACGAACATATAAAATCCAAAACAGGATTAAATAGTAAAAACAGGAGCTTTTACCAGGTAGAACCAACATATAACATTCCAATCCTCCTCACCCGGGATGAGTATGGGATGAAATGTTCAATCAGATGGAAAAGTGGATATTGGTCCTCTCTGGCTCCAGCATCCTCATTACACCAACGTATTTCTGACAATGATGTTCTTCCTCAGGGTGTAATCACATTATGGTAGTTGGGGGTTTATATACCCAAAGGTGAGTGTTTGAGGGAGGGATTGATGCCTCCTCCTCACTGGATGGGTGTAAAACCCGGCATCTAACCATAGTATAAAAATACATATAGTTGTCATATATAAGTGAAACCTAAAAAGCTAAACTTTAGGTCTCTTGCCAGAACAGAAGAGGTTGACTCAGATCAAAATGCTTTTGCACATTCCTTATTCAGGTCAAGTCACAACTTTTCCACACTAGTCAACTTAAATTTTTTCACTCCGCCCTAACGTCCACCCATCCGGTCCCTTTTAAGGCCCTGATTTCATAATTTCAAATGTTGGGAGGTATGCCTAAGTTGTATACAGCAGATATTAGTGTACTGCCCTGTGCACTTCAATGCCCAGCACCCCCTGCAAGTTCCTGGCTGCATCTGGGATATCTCCTGGAAATGTTGCGTTACTGTGCTAGCCAGTGGGGGTGAGCCAGATGACAATTGGGAGTTGTGCTGACAAGCGAGGAAGGGCTGAAGGAGTGGTGTCTGACCCCCCTGTGTGAAAATACCATTGCTTCATTTTTATAGAAGGCTAAAGTGTTCTATAATAAACACAGAGTAGGCCAACAACAGGCCCTGAAGTGTGGGAAACTAGCACATTGCGATTTTTCCTTTTTTTTTTTTTAAACCAGACTGGCAAATACAATTTTTGCACTTCCTCCATTTATTCCTATAGCCTTGTTGTTGCATGAGTCAGGGAAACAACCTATGCATAGACATGATGTCAGTTTATTAGATTGCAAAGACTTATATTGTGCAGGATATTTAGGCGATGCTGTCATGACTATTTGCTAGTAAATGCCTAAAGTTGCTGCACTGTATGTATGTATTATTATTTTTTACCGATATAATAAACAAAATGTTTTTTTTCCAAAGCTCCCCACTTTACTATTAGGCTAATGGGTTGATTCACCACACATTTAGCTCAATGGGATCATTACAATAGCAATAGATTAAAACTATCTATAGATGATGATACAGATGATCAATTAGATAAATAGCAATATAATATATGTCTATCTATCTATCTAGTGCCAGCGAGTCTCTGAAACACTGCCATCTGCTGGCAGAGAGTGAAATTACATCTCTTTCTCACACATGCACAAACACAGAAGGTAACAGACTAGCGTGTTCCCAATGTGGCGGCACTCACAGGTCTAAAGGTCTATACACACTAGACGACAGGTCCGCGGGCGATATACAGATGGAGCACCTCTCATTCAGTGCTGGGGATCGCCAGAATGCCCCCGCTAGCGATCGCCGTGGAGAGGCATTCCATCTGACTGGGCCAGTGTCTCACACGCACACGTGTCCCAGTTTTTCGGTGGCGGGGGACGGAAACCCTGTCCGTCTCCACTTCAGGGAGATGGGCAGGGTTAGGGGGGTGCGGGGGCTGATTTTTTTGGTGAAATAAAAAAAAACGTGAGTTCCTCCCCACCCCAGAGAATAACCAGGCTGGCTCTTTGAGCCAGTACTGGATTCTCAAATACTGTGGAAAAAATAACTGGTGTTCCCCCGTATTGAAGAAACGAGCATCGGCTTTTGGAAAGACAGAGGCTAATGCCACAGCTGGGGGACACTTTTTATGCAAGGTCACATGAACACCCTGGCTGGTCAGCCCTGGACGAGGTCCCTGGAGGAGTGGGGACCACCCCAATAAAGGCATCTAAAGGGACATTAGTGTGTTATTGGTACTTGTGTATTATCACGGCACCCGGCTAAGCTACGTTTTCAGCGTAGTGACTCCGTGGCAGCCCTGCATAGTCAGCTTAGTGTCCCCGTCAGGCAGCTAGTCACCGTACTGTCCCTGGGAGCTGCAGCTCTGCCCCCTGCATCCCTGGCAAGCCTAGTGAGCGCCTCTCACACAGTGCCGGCGCCCGCATGATCCCCTCTCCACTGGTGTAGCAAGCCCCGCGGGGACGCAGATTACTTTACATGTATTCCGCGTCCCCTCGTGGGGCTCGCTGCGCTCGGCATGCTTCGGGCTCGGTGGCTCGCTGCGCTCGCCACACTTTATAAGATTGACTCCGTGCAGACATGGATAGTGGGGGTATGAAAAGCTCAGGAGGACGCATAACGCCTCCCCTCATGGGGCTCGCTGCGCTCACCATGCTTCGGGCTGGCGTGGATAGTGGGGGTGTTTCAGGAACACATTCACACCTGTCATGTCAGCCAGCTTAAAATGGTCAATGGTTCCTACACAATTTAATAAGCACTGACTACTGACTACGCTAACTGCGTAATGCTGACTGACTACGCTAACTACGTAAGTTCCGGCTGGCCGCGAACGGGCGGGAACACGATGCTGATACTGACAGGGACGCCTGACTGACTACGCTAACTACGTAAGCTCCGGCTAGGTGAGAAAAGGGGGGGGGGATACTACACTACACTAACTACGTAGTAGTTTAAGGGCTACATTTTGCAATGTTTACTGGGAGAGTGTACTTCTTGAACCACCCCTGGCAGAGGCCACTGCAAATGTGTAGTTTGTAGACTGTGCATGAACAGGAGTTCTGAAAAAGGGAGTAACTAACCATTGATGCAATCAATTCACTCCTAACACATTGCAGAGGTGGGCTCCTTTGTCCCCATATTGCATATATTAACAGTCAGCCTTACAGTTAGTATATAATTTATTTTTGCCAAAAATAGTGTTGAAAAGTAATTATAATTAGACAGAGGGGCTGGGGGCATGGCCCACAGCTTACAGAGCTCCTGGTCATGCCACCACATCATGGAAAAATTGGATGTGGCGTCACAGGAATGTCTAGATCTGTAGGTGCTAGGCCACACCTCCTGGGTGCTAGGCTGCATGCCAATGGGGGTAGGGGCGCTGACTTGCATTTTTCACATGTTGGGAGGCGTGACTGAGGGTGTTTATACAACATAATGCATTGGGGGCTATAAGATCAGCAGGCCAGAAGCGGTTTACATATCTGAGGGTGTCAGTTAGACTCAGGCGTAACATGCAATGTTTTAGTCATGAAAAGTGGTTCCCAGCCTTTTTTCTCTCCTATACCCCTTGATTAGGCTTTTGAACTATAAGTACCACCTCCTCTTGAAATATCCACAGTACTTATGAGCATAGGCGTGCGCACGGGGGGTGCCGGGGGTGCACAGGCACCTCCTAATGATTGGCACCCCCCTCACGTTTGCAAGCCAAATGTCCATCCCCCAATTCCCGCAGCAGCGCCTGTTACTGGCCGGCAGCGGTCAGGACTGCACTGCCTGCCTCACCTGCCTCACACGTGAAGCGAAGGACAGAACCGGCCGTCGTGGCCGGGTTCAGGTTAATGCAGCGTACCGACGCTGCTGACTACATTGCCCAGCCCCCACCTCTTCTACAGACATCACCGCGCACTGTGACCAAGCGCACTCCAAGCCGCCCGCCGCTGGCCGCTCACAACGAGGAGCTCTGAGGAGTTAGTCAGCAGCATGCAGCACCCTGACCTAAGTGAACTGCTCCCACTCACATCGAGCGGTAGCCAGCCACCTACAGCCAGTGTTCCTCCTAGGAGGAATGAAGGCTGAATTGGTAAGAAAAAAGTGGGGGAAAAAGTAATAAATTAGTAAAGTAAATACAGTACATGTCATAAATCAGATTTTACTGTGGTGGTCAGGATCTGCTGCAGCAATCACTGAGGGATAGATGTATAGGTGATATCTGGAGGGCTTAATATTTTTTTTAATATATTACTAGGGCACTAGATATGTGCGAGGGACAGCCCGTGATTAATGCTCGGCACGGCTGTCTCCTTCAATCCCCATTTACTAGTGGCATGCCTCCTTGGCTTACATCGCCCTTTAAGCCGCCCTGGCCGCTTCGCCAGCCCAGGGCTAGTGTTGTCCTATTCCCACTGAAGGGACAATGCTAGCCCTGCTGCTAGCTCCAGAATGCGCTCAAGATCTAGCAATCAATAATAGCAAGATCTTACGCATGCCCACTGAGACGGCTGGGGGGAGAGAGTTTTTTTAAAAGACACATATGCAGTCCTTGCAGAGGTGCCGATAAGTGCTGTGGACTGAGAACATAATGACTTTTCTTATCGGCTGCAGAGGGATAATACATTAGGAGGAAAAGTGTGCCACGTTATGCAGGATAAGTGGGACTCGATAACTACAAAATGTTAAATGTATTTTAATATATCTACCCCTTAATGTCTGCTCCTGGCAGCCTGTTAGGGGAGAGAGCTTGATGCCTATTGCTTGATGCATTAAAGGCTTCATTGTTGGTTGGTACTGTAAAGCCAAGCCCGATTCACATTTGCCGATCCCCGCCACCGATATTGGTAAGGGGCAGCATCGTCAAGTGCACACACACTAGATACCAGATGCGAGGGGGGGAGGCGATGGCAGGCGGGAGCGATGGTCATGCTGCAGCTGAAAACAGTTTTCAGCTGCAGCACGAACATCGTGGGAGGTCATTAGCAATGTACAGAAAGCCCTTTCTGAGCGATATTGTGACCAATATTGCCTAGTGTGTATGGGGCTTTAATAATGCATAGAAATGTGATCATTAAAGTTATATGCATGTTTCTAGTTATATAATTTCCTTGATGGCTGTAATGTGCTCATACACGGGGTAATGTATTCCTTGTTTTTTAAACTAGGTTACAACGCATCTAATTTAAAACACGTGATATTCTACAACAGCATACGCTTTGTACTAGGTGCAATGTGATCTATTTAATATTTTTTAGTTTACATTGACGCCCAATAGGTGGTGATAGACACGCCCAGCAGGCAGCAATAGACACACCCATACAAGTGTGCACCCACTAATAAAGTGGGCTGCGCATGCCTATGCTTATGAGTGGAATGAAAGTGAGTAGTATGCATGTCATATTAAAGAATAGTGAAGGAGTAGTGTGCATTCAGAAATCTGGTCCCTCTTTGTCTGGCCACTGGCTGTGTACTGTGTCTGGGGTTCCTGCTAATGCCTGTAGGATTAATTCTGCTATTTCCTCCACCCATGTCAGCACAGGGCAGATGAACGCTGATGACTGTGGGTAGTTTCCACTGAATTGCTGGTCAGGCAAAAGCATGAGGAGATGCTAATGATGCTAAAGACGGAACCGGGAGTGATGCAACATGGATCATTTCCATGACAACCAGTGATTTCTTCTGCCATTGGGAGACTTTTTTCCTCTTCCGCCGATATTATTTTCAACTACCCCCAACCAGTGTACCCCAGATAGGATTAATTTCCATAAATGTTAAGTGATGCTAAACTGAAGCTGTATGCTGGATAGTAGATTTTTATGGACATATTCTGTCTTCTGAAGGTTTGAAAGTTGACACTGGAAAAAGTTAGAGCAGTCTTGGAAACGCCAATGCCCACTGATGTAAAGTCCATGCAACGTTTCATTGGGTATGTGACATATTTGGCCAAATTTATGACTCATCTCTCGGAGGTATGTCAACCACTGCACAGACTTCTGGACTGATACACATTATGGCACTGACTTCCAATGCATGATAAGGCAGTGAAGGAAATAATGTATTTGGTCACAATTATATTGGCGCTAAAATATAGGTATGGTATAATTGACTGGCAGTTGGGATTCCGACGGTTGTTTCTCTGACACCGGAATCCTGACTGTCAGGAGCCCAACAGGGGGGCACGCGCATTGAAGCCTCCTGCAGCTCAGTGGCTCGCCAGCTATTCTATTCCCCCTCTATGACAGTGAAATAGCCTCTGTAAATCAGGAATCCGGCTGTTAGGATCCTGACAGTCGTCATTCAGATGTTGGAGAAACAACTGTCGTAATCCCGACTGTCGGTAAGTCATCCGGCACCCCTAAAATATTATGATGTTACCAAGCCAGTCACTATACAAAGACTGGGATGTTACCTGATGCAATAAGGACAACCAGTTGCATTTACTTCAAGGGCATTGACTCCAACTGAGCAGAATTATGCACAAAGTGAAAAGGAGTGTTTACGTATTGTTTGCATGTTCCTGTTTTTGGGATTAGATTACAGTGGAGACCAATCTTTAAAGTCTCTTCTTTGTGCCCCTTAAAGACTTCAGAGTATGATGTTAACATTACAGCATTATCATCTCTGTGTAAATTACAAGTCAGGCCCTGAAATGTATATCAGTGACACTCTTAGTAGAGCAGTACCTGTGGGTGGGAGTTCCGGAGCGGTATCCAGAAAAATTATAGATTGACTCTAGGTTAGCAGTCAAAAGGTCGACCATGTCAAAAGGTTGACAGGGTGAAAAGGTCAACAGTGAAAAGATTGACAGGGTGAAAGGGTCAAAAGGTTGAGAGTCAAAATGTCGACATGAAAAAGGTCAACATGGTCAAAAGGCATGTGTTCGGCAGGGTGGTGTTAAACTCCTAGCTAGGCAGGTCAATATCGGGCCCCATGACTGATAAGAGCCTGCAGATTTTGAAGTCTATTGAACTGACTGGATGGCCAGATTCAAAGGGAGATTCAAAGGAAGAGACACCACTGAGTGCCTATTGGTCATTTAGAGGAGAGATCAGCATACAAAATGGCATTTTGTACAAGGGACCAAGGGCCTTATTCTGACGCATTCGAGAAAATGCTACAGCGGAGTAAGCAGGTTTCTAAGTTGGGGTATGATAAATTTGATAAGGATTTGCCTGAATTTGGTATTGGTGTGCCAATTCATATGAAGCCACTTCCTGGGGATTGCACAGGCTACTGGAGACTTGATAGCTGTGTGCACAAGGTTTCACCATGCTCATATCTTGTGGATGTGGAAGGTCATTTGTACAGATACAAAATCGTGTGTATTTGCTATTAGCTGAGAAGCCAATTCTACATTTAAATGTAGCCAATGGCAAATCAAGAATTTGAAATGCCACAGGTCATTCTACCAGAATATGATGACAATGCAAACATTACCAGATGGCAGTCCATCATCATCACCCACTACATTTCTAAGGACTCCGGCCCAATGAAAATCAGCTCCGGCTTAAGTCCTGTAGTGGACGTCAGTTATGTCCACCTGACAGACTTGATTTATAGTTAAAAATCTAATGGAGGACATTGTTAGCATTGATAGTTATGCTATACCTGAAGAATATTTTAAAAAAGGGAGATTTTTTCATAATGTTAATCTTATATAATTGGCCACACCTAGTGGTGCCATTGGAGTTGAGGGTGTGGTTCCTTGGATACAACTGTTCTTGTACAACATGGTTATTTGGAACAAGCATACAGTGGGCCAGATTCTCTAAGCTTCAAAAGTGATAAAATGGAAAGTGATAAACAGCCAGCCAATCAGCTCCTGTCTGACATGTTTCAAACACAGTCTGTGACATGGCAGGTAGGAGCTGATTGGCTGGCTGTTTATCACTTTCCATTTTATCACTTTTGAAGCTTAGAGAATCTGGCCCAGTGTCTGTCTTTATTTAATACAAGTGAAACAAACTAGTCAGCCAAGTGATAGGCCAGGGTGGCTACTGTTAGGGGACCTGGACCTCAGTGTTCAAAGGTCTGCTCTGGATTGTTTAACTGTGCTCTGTACCTGCTTGTGCTAATGATGTTCATCTGATGTTTGGAAAAACTGTGTAAAAAAAAACCCAGGCACAGCACTGATAGAGACTGAGCACACAAAAGGAAGGACTTGGTTTACCTACCAGCCAATCAGGGGGAACGGAGGAGGAGACGGCGGAATAAAAGACCCACCTGACAGGCGATTATAAATCCTATCGGAGTGAGTAAATGGATTAGGGGGAAATTAACCCCGCTATATCATCTTCCACTATTTACATTGGGTTACACTGGTTATAGTGTGATATGCTTTTATATTCTTGACACATTGTGAGTGTTTTGTAAAGGGGGACAATCTCCGAAATAATAGATCCATTGTGATACTGGGGGGCATTAATATTGAATACCCTAACCGACACCTTAACCAAACAGTATTACACGAGGACAATTGCCCTCTTTTCTCTCTTATCATTTCATATACCATCCGTGATCGAGAAATAGGAGAGAAGAAGGACATCAGGATCCACCACTATAACAGGGGAGTACAAGTCCCTTCTTTCTCACCTTGTAAAGAGCCCGTATTTTAATTGAGTACTCTATCTGTATCCAAACCCAAGTGGGTCCCGACCTTCTCAGTATGGGGTTGCAACTATTCAAAAATCTGTTGAATTGTTTATTTTAGACTCCTCCCATCATTTTATGCTGCCATGCAGGTGCTCTCTGATGACTACACATGTTATGTGATCTTCTGCAGTAACTTTCTGGGGTCCCGTAGTTATTTTTATTGTCTGATGGGGTCCAAGAGCAAAATAGTTTGAGGACCCCTGACCTAGTCTATGCGATCGTTATCACACTCGATATTTAGTAAATATGAGCATTATTGCCTTTTGACACCATCAATCAAATCTATTCCTCTATCTTTACATACTGAGAAGAGGAATCCAATACACTGGATGGATATAAAGCCTGGTTCTCTATTTATAGCAGGTAGATAGCATACCAGGTTAACAGCTTGAACCTGTTGTTTAACATTACCTTCATGTAAAACAATACTGACTTTGGGCCTTATTCTGGTTAAGTCGGTGAAACGTATGTACGGTCCGTTTCACCGTACGTTTCCCGTACACAGACGGTGAGCGAAAGTCCGCCCACAGAACAGCCGCACACGGACGGTCACAAACACCGACAATGGGGAGTGGCGTATACTTGAGCGTACGCCCCCGTGCACGGACGGATCTCCTCTTAGCCACCGTTAACTGGCGTACAACAGAGCGTACGCCACCGTATATGGACGGGTCTCGTCCGTTTTCACACCGACACCTTGCGTATATCTGAGCATACGCCACAGTGCAAGTAGAAATTGAGTCCAAAAACATCATTGTTGCTCTTAGAAGTGGTTTATATGTCTTTTTCCATATAAAAAACTGGTATGTTTGTGCTACAGTGAAAAATTGACACATGTCGACTTCTGTGAATTGAGTGTCCTGCTTTTAAAAGTATACCAAAACACTTTCTGAATGGGTGTAGATGGTTATAAATTACATACCTTGACATATGTAAGCAGGTCTTTGAATGAATCTTACCTAAAATTAAACCAACCTTTACATTTTGAGAAGTGTAGAAAGATAAGCTTCCAATGTGTTTGAGGGCTGTGTGTGGCTTGCAGGTAGTGAAATCATGGTTTTCACTTAATAGACTGCAGCATTGCTTATTACATTCAGGTGTATATGATTGTGTAGTAATCAGCGTTAATTAGCAGACCCAGGCGTCTGCTCTCATGCTGTATCTCTAGGGGTGGTCTGGAGCTATCTTTGGCGTCCGCCTGTTTTTGGGCCAAAATGCATGGTGTGTTCGCCGATCGAGGCGGTTGTAGCACCATACATTTTTGGTGCACAGCCCCGTGTACGCCCATGTTTACGCCCAGTTTTCCTCATTATTCCGGCCGCTCCCCTAAAAACGCTCCCATGCCGCCCACAATGACCGTGCTCTTGCGGACAGTTTTTTTTGCACGGAGAGACCCGTCCGTGAGCGGTGTGAGGTCGCCGCACATGCGCATAGCAAAAGCTAAGCATGCGCAGTTGAAAAAAAACCCCGAACCGACCGCGTACGGTCCCACCGTACCAAGCAGAATAACCCTCTATGTCACAATACGTAATATTTACAATATGATTATCTTTATTTTTATTATGGTATATTATTTGAATTACAGTCTGTGCTAAATCACACTATAACTGTAATTAAATAGAGCTTCAGAAATTTATTTTATTTGCCAACACACTCATATTGTGAATATTGATATTCCCTATGGGGCGTATTCAATGTGTGTCAAAATTTCCAACAGTCGGAAATATCTGCACACATCTATTCAATGCGGTTGTTTCCAACTGCATTGAAGGCATGCAGATTTGACTTTTAAAAAAATTAAATATGGATTGTCTGCCGACGGTTTCAACAATGCACGGTCACTTCGACAGTTTCATGGATTGTTCACAGTCAGGAGATTGAATTACAATTGCGAAATTGACGTCGGAAACTGACGATATTATGGGGGTTATTCAAGTTTGTTCGGTCCTGCCTGCATTCGCACACAGGACCGATGTTGCACGTCTGCGCATGCGCAGGTGGGTTTCAGCGCATGTGCAGACGTATGGTGCGTGCACCCATGGTGAACTTTCGGTTCGCTGGGTGTACGCACCCATGACGGCATGTGGGGGGCGTATCTGTGCCAGCGTGCATGCATACAGTATGTAAGTAACTTAAAAGTCTCTTATATATGCGTGTACCTTCCACATCTTTCGATGGTCGCCGACCATCGAAAGATGTGGGAGGTTACCTGCAGGCATACGAATGGATGTTTATGCTAAACATCCATTCGCAGCCTGTGCAGGCAAAACCGCGCTGCGAGGGGAAGCGGGGGGCGTTCATTCGCCAGGTGGGGTTTGGTGGATTTGCAAGGCTGCGAATTCGCAGCCTTGCGAATCAACCAGAATAACCCCTTATAACTTTCGGAAACGCTCCGACAGTCGGAATCAAGATTGAAAAACCCATCTATATTTTATTGCATTTAAAGTGAATTGTTTAAGGATTGCCACTGGGATTAGGACAAGGGGTAATTTGCTACATTGAATCACATGAAATTACAGCATCATCATATTTCATAATACTGCTACCAGTATTGCATGGAGTTACAATAGTAAGGAAAGATTTCTGCTGATAAAGATCAAACGTTAAATATAGTAACACCGGCTAGCAGCTGTGATGTTCTCGCCATGTTATACAGGTATACTGTATATGAGAAGAAAGACAGGTGTACCCGAGGCACTGCCCAATCACTGTGTTGCATTCTGCACTCTTTGTACACAGAGCACTATATATACACTCTCTTGTATGTTCAAGACTCTAACAATTCTAACAATTCCAAAATGAAGGGTGTATTGGCAGTGCTTGCCATGGTGGCAGCTGTCACCAGTCTGGAGAATTTCACAGGGTAAGTACAGCATCAGAATAAATGAATTAAAGTATTCTCCATAAAGCTATTATTACTAGGTGACCATCATCATCTGAAAATTGAGCCAACACACTTAACACAAAAAAAATCCTTAATGAAAAGGCAACCCCATCTTCCTCTCTACACACTGTCTGATGTGTTGCTATGCTATAATTGCCTACTTTCCTGGTTCCTGTGGGAGACATCTGATTTTTCAGGTAGTCTCCCAGAAGAGTGAGCATACCTCCAACATTCTAGCAACTCCATAGGATCAAAATTCAATGGGTCGACTGTTTTGTGGAGGGGGTGGTACCTAATGACATTATTCTATGCTAAGCCCTGCTCCTATGCAAATATGGCCCATTTGAAGCAATTTCCCAATGAAGGGGTGGAACTTAAGGCCCATTTAGCCCAACCTCGCCTCCACTGCCTCCCACCTGCGTCTTCTCTTTGGCCATTTCCCGGTGAGGAGATTGTCAATGTAGGCTAGTACTTGTAGCACGTACTAGACTACATTGACAAAGATGACATTACTGTAAATCTCATTCATGCTGCTAATGCCTAGCTTTACCTCCCATTCATATAACTAATACCAATGATATATTCTAATATCAGACCACTGTGAATCTAGACCTAGCCAGGGCCATCTTTACAGTATTGTAGGCCCTGAGCAAAACAATGCACTGGGGCCCCTACCCACCCATTAACCGGAATTTCTTTAAAAACAAATCATAACATGCCCCTCCTGCAGTCCTGCACCATCTCTCCACTTCTTCCATACAATAAATGGCTGTCAGCACGCTGATTAAAAATTAGCCCCAGCCATACAGCAACCAGCATTCACTGTTTGGCTGCAGGCTGGGGAGCAGGAAGAGAATGTTGCACTCTGAATGGTGGATAGCACCAACCATTCACCAATCGGTATGAAGACAGCCATTTACTATCTGGCTGCAGGCAGGTAGCAGGAAGAGAATGCTGCCTCCCAAGAAGCTCAGGAAGCAGATGAACACAGCCCAATCTGCCCTTGCTCAAAGGCCCCTAGATTTGAGGGGTGGGGGGGCCTGGGCAGCTGCCCATCAAGCCCATAGGTTAAGATGGCCCTGAGTACAAAGCTATGTCACCACATATAAATCAATCTGAGGAAACATAATATAATGGGGCAGATGTATTAAGCTTTAACAAGAGATAAATCCAAGGGTGATAAGGAGAGATAAACATCCAGCCAATCACCTACTAACTGCCATGTTACAGGCTGTGTTTGGAAAAAAGTCAGTAAGGAGCTGATTGGCTGGATGTTTATCTCTCCTTATCACCCTTGCATTTATCTCTTGTTAAAGCTTAATACATCTGCCCCAATGTCTGGTAGTCTTAAAGCTTGGTATATTTACATGAGAGAGAGGGAGAGAGAGAGAACTTGATTAATTAACCCCTTGAGTGGTATGCCCAGAAATTTTCCGCGCTCAGCTGCGCTGACGCAGCGGGCTGTCCCGGAAAATTTCCGGGCATACCACTAATATAGAGTAGGTGTGCGCCAGTGGTGTCCAGGTGTGCACCACTGGCACAGCACCTCTGGAGCACACACACCCTCCCCCCAGAAGCTCCGGCGCGGAGGCGAGGGGTAGGGGCTTCCAGCTTTCTGTGGTGGGTTTTGCTGGGGCAGGACAAACCTGCCCTGGTAGGTTTGTCCTGCCCCAGCAAAACCCACCACTCAAGGGGTTAAAGGAATTGTAAGTACTAGAGTACAAGTAGTTTCCATGCAATTGCTGTATGGCAGAAGTATTCAACCTGTGGCCCTTAAGCTGCTGTGGAACTACACATCCTAGTATGCCCTTAAAGAGCAAACTTGTGGCAGTGCATACTGGGATGTATAGTTCCAGAGTAGCTAAAGGGCCACATGTTGAATACCCCTTCTGTACAGATTACTTTGTTGTGGAACAGGATTTGTGTGTAATACCCATATCAGACAACAGTTGTCTTTCTTATGGACCTAGTAATTTGCAGCATCAACTTGATTGCTTTTCTATGAGACA
Organism: Crinia signifera; assembly: GCF_055691185.1. Lineage (NCBI taxonomy): Eukaryota > Metazoa > Chordata > Amphibia > Anura > Myobatrachidae > Crinia > Crinia signifera. The sequence goes on from NC_139220.1 coordinate 192,586,605, forward strand.
ATGTTAACCTGGGTTGACAATTCTGGGATTTTGACCTATGTTTTGACCTGGGTCAAAGTCTAGGGAATTGCAACCAAAGTTAACTCTTTCATACAGAAAAAAGTCCCAGGTTGACTTGGCAAATAACCAGGTCCAAATGCTTGACCTGACAATTTCTTCTTTTGTCTGAATGGGTGTATGGGCTGGAATTGGAAACCAACCCATGGTTCAAATGCCAGGAAAAGGTCAGGTCTTCAAAATTTTGGAAATGGTAAAAATAATTTGTCACTGCAATCACCATGCCAGAAAAAGGGGAAGCAGATATAAGTGAAGATTATTTTAAAAAGTACAAACTCTTTATTGTCAAAGTTTTCTGTTTACTTTTAAATTAATAGAAAAATACTTAAATATAGTGATTACTGAGTACAAAATTCTACTAGAATTTTCAGCTTCACACATTTTTTTGCATAGAGCTGATCTTGTTACGAATTGGTCATTTACTGTATAATAATCCTCAATGCTTCTAAAGACAACAGGTCCTGCGAATTCTCCCGACTAATGAGGAGCAGGTGAACTTGGTGCGAGAACTGGAAAACTTTGAGGACCTGCAGGTAACTTGACACAGGGTACAATACTGTTATACAGCAATTTTTTTTTTATAAACCTTTGATTTTAATTGTATAATTGTAAATTTACTAAGACACAATATAAATTTGCAGAATAATAGAAAATAAAAACACTATTGGGTGAGATTCTATGGTTTGCGCTAAATGCGCATGTTTTATTCGCGCACCACATCGCCGCAAATCGCACTTTTAAAAATCGCACTTTTCAGTCAAAATGCGCATATTTAATGTGATGCGCATTGGAGGCTGAAAAGTGCGAAGAGGGGCGATTTGCGGCGAAGTTGTTGCGCTCTATTTAGTCCTGAAAATGTGCGATTTTCATGTCTGAAAATCGCACATTTGCAGGACAGCGCAAAGTGTAAAAAAAAAAACGAGCGCGGGGTCCCCCGCCCGAGTATAACCAGCCCCGGGCTCACTGAGCCGGTGCTGGTGACATAAAATCAGGGTCCCCGACAAATAGGGGTCCCCTTGATTTCATGAAACCAGCACCAGGCTCAAGGTCCGGCGCTGGTTCCCAAAATACGGGGGACAAAGTGACTAGGGGTCCCCCGTATTTTAAGAACCAGCACCGGACACAACCAGCCAGCAGGGTAATGCCACAGCCGGGGGAAACTTATTATATAAGCTCCCGCGGCCAAAGCATTAACCCCCTGGCTGGTCAGCATGGGCAGGGGTCCTGGGGAAGTGGGGACCCCCCCAATGAAGGGATCCCCCCCCTCCAGGACTTACCAGCCCATGCTGATAGTCCGGGGCTGTCCCCGATGCCCCTGGGCGGTGGGCATCGGGCTGATGGCTTGTGTAAAAAAAGAAGTCAAACTATTGTTTTATACTGGCGAACTATGAGTCCCAGCAAGCCTACCCCGCATGCTGGGACTTGGAGAACCACAATTCCCAGCATGCGGGGCATTAAAGGGCCCGCTGGCACTTGTAGTTCAGCAGTACAAAAAATAGTTAACAAAATCACACTGACACACTGTAAAATAAAAGTTTAATACATACAAAACACACACACACTGATACTTACCTACCTTGAGCCCGTAGGTCGGTCCCTGGATCCTGGGTCCGTCCTCCGGGGCTCCAGGGCAGAAAAGTCCGGTTGCGGGGCCTTGGTCCTGGTTCCGGGGCTGGTCCTGGGGTTCCGGGGCTCCTGGGCTGCAGAATCCGGGGTCCGGGATCCGAGGTAGTCCCCAGGGGTACCTAAGGAAGCAAATCCAACTCACCTGGTCCCCGGCGACGACCTCGGAATCCTCTCCGGTGACAGCGCTGGTCCCATCTGCTACCCGGCACGCAGGACTTTGACAGGCGCTGAGATGTTTCCTCCTCGGCGTCTCTGCACAGAATGATTTCTTGGCCAATCAGGAGCCGAGAAAGTCGGCTCCTGATTGGCCAGAAATCATTCTGAATACAGACGACGAGGAAGTAACATCTCAGCGCATCTGACCAGGTGAGTTGGATTTGCTTCCTTAGGTACCCCTGGGGACTACCTCGGATCCCGGACCCCGGATTCTGCAGCCCAGGAGCCCCGGAACCCCAGGACCAGCCCCGGAACCAGGACCAAGGCCCCGGAACCGGACTTTTCTGCCCTGGAGCCCCGGAGGACCGACCTACGGGCTCAAGGTAGGTAAGTATCAGTGTGTGTGTGTTTTGTATGTATTAAACTTTTATTTTACAGTGTGTCAGTGTGATTTTGTTAACTATTTTTTGTACTGCTGAACTACAAGTGCCAGTGGGCCCTTTAATGCCCCGCATGCTGGGACTTGTGGTTCTCCAAGTCCCAGCATGTGGGGTAGGCTTGCTGGGACTCATAGTTCGCCAGTATAAAACAATAGTTTGACTTCTTTTTTTACACAAGCCATCAGCCCGATGCCCACCGCCCAGGGGCATCGGGGACAGCCCCGGACTATCAGCATGGGCTGGTAAGTCCTGGAGGGGGGGGACCCCTTCATTGGGGGGGGTCCCCACTTCCCCAGGACCCCTGCCCATGCTGACCAGCCAGGGGGTTAATGCTTTGGCCGCGGGAGCTTATATAATAAGTTTCCCCCGGCTGTGGCATTACCCTGCTGGCTGGTTGTGTCCGGTGCTGGTTCTTAAAATACGGGGGACCCCTAGTCACTTTGTCCCCCGTATTTTGGGAACCAGCGCCGGACCTTGAGCCTGGTGCTGTTTCATGAAATCAAGGGGACCCCTATTTGTCGGGGACCCTGATTTTATGTCACCAGCACCGGCTCAGTGAGCCCCGGGCTGGTTATACTCGAGCGGGGGACCCCGCGCTCGTTTTTTTATAATTTTAACCCTTTATTTTTTACAGCAGAACCCTGCACAGAACATTGCGATCTGTGCAGGGTTCTGGCTAATTCGCCAAACAGACCCTGGTCTGAAATAAGTGCGAAAATTAGGCACCTAATTAATGCGATGTGCAAATGCGCATTGCATTAAATAAGCGACTTGTATACTTTTCTATACGAAAACATCTGGATGCGATAAAAATGCGAATTAATCTCGCAATTTTTATCAGCATACCTTAACGCACATAATATGCGATTTCAGTCCCTTAGCGCATCACATTAAATTTGCGATTTCTATGAAAAATGCGATATCGCCATTTTGTGGTCTAATTACCGCAAAATAAGCAAAATCGCATCCCATAGAATGTCACCCTATTATGTCAATACTTATAGCAGAAGAAATTATAAGATGTAGGGTTCCCATATGTTGCAGTTATATCTTCAGAATTAGTGGACTTATCATTTGTTTTATGTTTTGCAGCTGGATTTCTGGCAGGAACCCTCAAAACCCAATAGATTCATTGACATCCGAGTGCCATTCTTCACTCTTCAGGATGTCAAAATCTATCTGGAGTCCAACAACATCCAGTACAGCATCATGATCCATGATCTGCAGGTGAATTATACTCTCTGGCATATTTAAAGTCATAGTTTAGTTTTCATTTTTCTTTTTTCATTTTAGGGGAATGGAATTTACAAAAAATCTATAATACATATTTCTAGTGCCTGTGTGTCTCCGAAACATTGCCATCTATTGGCAGCAAGTGACCTACATCTTCTAGCTTTGGAAGCATTTGCTTCAAGAGGGCTTACACTGCCATCTGTTGGCAGCAAGTAAAACTACATCTACTAGCTTTGGAAGCATTTGCTTCGAGCCGGCTTACTAGTAGATTATATAAAGAATTCTAAAGTCTATTTCTCAATCGACGCTAGACACTGATTGTTTATGCAGTTTATACTGTCTTGTAAAATTATTTTTAAATCTACATGTACGGAAGATTCTTTCCATTTTGCATCCTTGGTGGTATGTAAGGCATTGGACCATATTGAAATGTTTTTGTGCTTGCAGCCATTAGATGGCGTCCAATGCATCTATTCAAATGTAGCTCAGTTTGGGCGCATCAGTCTGCCAGTGATGGCATTTAAATTTGCACCCCCTGGTGATGGCAAGCTGAAATCCACAATAAATCTTACCCTACTCATAGGGTACCCATTAGTTTGGTCTGGTTTAGCCGCTATGGGGGTAATTCAGACTGGATCGCATGGCCAAGAATTCTCTGCGTCCAGTGTTCAGGTAGATGCTGTCCCTCCAGAGGAAAATCCCACCTTGCTAATTAATCTGGATGCTATGCAAATATAAGTGTACAGCTGCAAATCTAATCGCAGTTGTGCGAATATGTTCAAAACCATTCATAAACTGCTCACCATGGAATGATTTTTACACTGGGCACCACTCATAGCAGGCTTAGAGAGATAGAGACTTACTCAGTGGCTTCCATGAAAACAGGCATATACGGCCTGGAGAAGAACCCTCCCCTTAAATGCTTGGGCATGCCTGCATTTTCCCTGTCACTCCTAGCATTTCTTTTACTGGCAGGCCTAGCATTTTTCTTGGCACTGCTATGAAATGGCCGGTTACCACCCCCAGACCCTGGTCTCCTGTCAATCACCTTGTGCATGGCCAGCGATAAAAAAGTAGCAGGCTTTCATTGCAGGCTGTATGCATGCACAGTTTATCAGTAATTGCCACTGTGCAAATTCCAGGCCATGTGATCAGGTCTGAATTACCACCTATGCATGGCTAAACCCGACCACAAAAAAAACAAATGCCGATTTTTGACATGTCAACATTTTAAATGTTGGCATTTTGACCGTGTGGGCATAATGAATGTTGGTATTTTGAACATGTCAGTATTTTGACTGTCTGCCAATGCTTGCCGATATTTTTACCATCAGTATTTGGAATGTTGGGAAATCGTACTGAACCCTTTGTGTGCCATATTAAGACAATTAAATACCTAGTCATTGGGTATGAGAAACTTGCTGAGAAAATCTTTTTTTATGAAACACTAATGGGGCATTCAATCCAGGATTCTGACTGTTGGATCATCCTGACAGTCGGTATCTCGGGCCGGTTTCATCCCGTCCGACAGCACATCGACAGTCAGTATTCAATGTTCCAGCTGTCAAGTGTTGGAATGTCTGAGGATTGGTGAAAACGGCCGCAGATTGTCGAAAAATGCCCGTGAATTCGACAAAGCACAGCCATTTCCGACAAAACAGATCCAACTTTTGCAAAAGTCAGATGCGATACCCTTCAATTCTGTTGCTAAAAAATTTTTGTAATATGCCACACATTCTTGACACAATTTGGTAAGATGTCACACAACATTGCCCCCAATTCATAATATACAATTAGGTGTCAGTACGTTAACATTTATGCCTGAAATGTATGGATTGTTTTATGTTACTAATTATCATCACTTTTAATAATCACTGATATGTACAATCTACTTATCTCATAATAGTCCTTGCTGGATGAAGAGAGGAGGGATATGAAAATTGGTCGTGCTATGGAAAATGCTCGTTCCACCGACACTTTTAACTATGCCACATACCATACTTTAGATGAGGTAATTAAACTAATGGTGCTTTCAAAGTAGAACATCTAACTGAGGTCTGTATTTAAGTAGCCTAGATTATTGATCATTATTGTGTCGCCAGTGCGTTATTCATTTAGCTTTCATAAGCCGGCACGAATTGTGTCTTATCAGGATTTTCTTCAACCCTGCCTCTGGCAGGTGAAGCAATATCCCCAAAATCATCCCTGTTTCAGACAAAAAGGGGGTTGTTTCTAAGGAAACCACACAGGTTTCACAGAACCTGTGTATGTGTGTTCGGGCAAATATTTTTTTTTGGGGGGGGGGGGGGGGAGCATTCAAATTGTATAGCCTACCCAAAAAAGTTGGACAAATGTCCATTTTCGCACCCAATGTTTCTTCTAGCTTATTTAATACCAGCCTAAGAGAATTGCATTCCACAGAAACAACACACAATGTCGTCGGCCCATTCGCACCGGGAAAGGAGGGGGGGGGGACTGGGGCCAGTAGTGTCTCTGGGACATGGGCATCCCCAAGAATATGCTGGGTGTTCCTATTCAAATGCGGGCGGGACGAAGTCTACTGGGGGGAGTGGCTGATGTCACAGCGCCCGCAAATATAAGTCTTCATAACACGCGCCCGCATGGTTGCAGGGGGAGGGGGTTCTTTGCAGCTACCAAGTCAACCAGAATCAGGCTGGGGATGCATTTGCCAGTATTAGAGCCAAATTATTGGAATAACACAAAGCCATAGCTTCCAACTCTTGTCAAACATAAAAGCGGCAATATGCATGCTGAAAGTTGTGGCATTCCTCGTTTTGTGAGATATGCACCACACTCCAGGAGATGCTAGGCTGCACCCAGAGACTGTCCCCTCATTGTTTAGATAATGGGACAATGTTTTAGTTTTAGCAGCAGTATGCAATCCCCCCAACTGCCCCTCCCCCAACACTGCAAAACACTGCATCTGCTGGTGGGACGTTGGGATAGACCCATGAAAATAGGACTGTCCCCAAAGCGGGACAGTTGGGAAATATGCAGCGATGATATGAATAATAAAATTATATTTATAAGTTATAAATATCTCTATGTATTAGTCTAATGATTTATAGTCCAAACTCTGGAGTTTACTGGCATTTGACAGATGAGGCTCTGCCATCCCTGCCTACCCTGACTGCAGGTCACTGCTGGTGTATAGTTAATGAGAACCGTGTATAGCTCATATCTTATATGTTCACAGATTAACAACTTTATTGACACTTTGGTATCTGAGAACCCTGGGCTTGTGAGCAAAATCCAGATCGGCAGAAGTTATGAAGGTCGCCCATTGAATGTTCTAAAGGTAAGATAAATACATCTCTATATTGACATACCCTGGTCCCTTTCCTTCTATATTCTCAGCCTTCGGCTTTGCTTGTATAAATTTTTCTGAATATATTGCCTTAGTTGCTCCAGAAAGTGTCCATATGTGCATATCCAATAGATTTCTATTCTAATATTTCAATTGCTAGAATACAGTTTTCAGGTATTCTTTAATGTTACCTGTGACCATATTTGTATTCTAGTTCAGCACTGGAGCCAACCGCCCAGCTTTCTGGATTGACACCGGAATTCATTCCCGCGAGTGGGTGACTCAGGCCAGTGGTGTCTGGTTTGCTAAAAAGGTACACATCACAATTTACAATTCCAGTGTATACTTATGAATAGGTATAGCTTATTAAGCCAAGCTAATATTTTCTTCTTGGTGACATCTTGCCTTACTTGGGCCAATGCTATACATAAATACAATAAAAAAATATAAACATGTTTTTATTTCAAGGAAGATTAAATAAATAAATACTTTAATAAATACATAGTTGGACAAAAAAACTAAAAGGAAATTCACAGTTAAGTAAACTTGGGATCATTCATTACTCTATGGGGGTTATTCTGTTTGGTACGGTGAAACGTGCGTACGGTCCGTCACACCGTGCGTTTTCCGTACGCCCACTGTGAGCATAAGTCCGCCAATAAAAACATAACCAGGTATTAGAATGAATATTACCAAAAATTAAACCAACCTTTACATGTTGAGAAGTGTAGAAAGATAAGCTTCCAATGTGTTTGAGGGCTGTGTGTGGCTTGCAGGTAGTGAAATAATGGTTTTCACTTAATAGCCTGCAGCATTGCATATTACATTCAGGTGTATGTGTTTGACTAGTAATCAGCGTTAATTTGCAGACCCAGGCGTCCGCTCTCATGCGGTATCTCTAGGGGTGGTCAGGAGCACTCTTTGGCGTCCATCTGTTTTTGGGCCAAAATGCACGGTGCGTTCGCCGATCGAGGTGGTTGTGGCACCGTGCATTTTGTGTACACACCCCCATGTATGCCCATGTTTACGCCCAGTTTTCCTCATTATTCCGGCCACTTCCATAAAAACGCCCACATGCCGCCCACAATGACCGTGCTCTTGCGGACAGGTTTTTTTGCACGGGAGACCCGTCCGTGAGCGGTGTGAGGTCGCCGCACATGCGCATTGCAAAAGATACGCAGGCGCAGATGAAAAAAAAGCCCGATCCGATCGTATACGGTCCCACCATACCAAACAGAATAACCCCCTATGTACATAATCTACATTGACATCAGTGTCAAGTAAGAAAGAATCGTTTTTAAAGAGGAAACATCTCAAATGTATAGCATCCTTACTAAATGAAATGTATTTGTTTTATCTTGTCACATGTAGATTGTTACAGACTATGGTCGTGACGCTTCTCTTACTGCCACCCTGAACAAATTGGATATCCTCTTGGAAATTGTGACCAACCCTGATGGCTATGTTTTTACCCACACCTCGGTATATATTTGTATTTATGATATAAATTTTGTTGAATTTTATACGTTTGCTTACTTGCTGTTTTCTTAGGACTAGTTAAACTAAGAATTTTGTTGTTGAATATAATCACTGCCACAATATAATCAACATAATACATTACAGAACCGAATGTGGCGTAAGACCAGATCCCCCAATGCTGGATCCACCTGCATCGGAACTGACCCCAACAGACACTGGGATGCTGGCTTTGGAGGTAACAATATTAGAGCTGGTTTTATGGATAGTAAGATAGTAGATAAGGTTGAACAAAGACATTTGTCCATCAAGTTCAACCTGTTTAACTAGACTCATTGGATGAAATCCTAGATGTGATCTCCTCCCCCAGGATTTTACATTTTGATTCTATCATCGGCCTCACTAGTTTGTTGAATATAATAATAATAATAATAATATAGCACGTTTATCCCAAAGTGCTTTAAAATTGTCTTTACAGCTCAAAATATAAAACAAGCTTAACAGTAGATATCAGTAAAATGCTTGAGTAAATAGGTACGTCTTTAGTCTATTTGAAAGGATTCTACAGTGGGGGCTTCTCACACTGTGCGAGGAAGAAAGTTCCATTGAGTTGGAGTAACAAAATTGAAAGCTCGACCACCAGATGAAATCAGGGAGATTCTAGGTACTGTTAGAAGTCCTTCTTCAACGGATCATAGTAATCGAGTAGGACAGTAAGGAATCAGAAACTGCTGCAGGTACCTTGGGTCCTGGTCATGTAGGGCTGTCACGATCCGAGCTGTCAGACAGACTTTCTTACCGGCTAAGTGCCTCCGCAGGTTCAGCTTGCGGTCCAGACGTCATCTCTGCCGGCCTCCTGTCCCCCAGTGACAGTCCCCAGTGCACGGCAATCCACCTGTCCGCCGCCATTGCTCCCAGTATCCAGCATGGTGTGCACAAACACACTTTCCCGCCATAGCAGACATGGGGGCTGCCATGTTCTTCCCAGTCACATGTCTGTGCTGTCCAATCCTGTTGGTTCTGATCTCCCTGTCATACTTCCTCGGCCAATCCTGGCCACCCAGTGGGGATAAGTATGCTGGGAGCTCTCAGAACCATTGCTAGTGCTTCAGTTGTGTCCAGTGTATGGTCAGCTGTCCTTGTCTCCGTGCAAGTGTATTTCTCTGCTGGTGTTGTCTTCCATGCTGCAGTGTGTTCCAGGTTGTTCCATCTCCTGTGAAGTCCAGGTTATTCCACCGCCTGTGATCCTGCCTCTCAGCCCAGCGACCAAGCCTAGCTCCGGGACTCTGGTCCTTCCGATGCTCCAGCATCATCCACCATCGATGTTTCATCGCTAGTCCGATATTCCGGATCTCCTGCTTCCGTCCGTCATTCCGGACCCACAGTCTCATCTCCCGTCCGTCATTCCGGACCCACAGTCATCTTCCATATCCGATACCCGAATCCGATGTTCCCACATCATCATCGATAGTCCGATATTCCGGATCTCCAAACCAAGCTTCCGTCCGTCATTCCGGACCCACAGTCAAGCTCAAGTCTTCCGTCCGTCATTCCGGACCCTCAGTCTTCACATCCGATGTTCCACCATCGATCCCACATATCATCACATCTGTAAAGTATTGCAATCTGCATGAACTGTCATTTCTCCTGCATACTTTACTGTCTGTTTATATTACAACCATCTGCAAATAAACTCAGGTTGTATTTTACCTCTGACTGCTTATTGGCTCTGGGTGCACTGTCGCGCACTCCATGCGCAAGGGTCCTCTCCAACCTTCCCGGTTCAGGTACCGGTCCAGGTCCCCACCAGAGGTCTCAGTCTCGTCGACTAAGCCCCCTGGTGTGACAGTAAGCACTAGCCAAATGGATCCAGCCGCAAACCAAGCTTCTCCACCCAGCCCTGTACAGCAACTGGCTGTTCGCTTGGATCAGCAAGAGGCTGCGCAGAGCCAAGTGATTCATTGTCTGCAAGATCTGTCTTCCCGGCTGGATAAGCTACAGACCACTCTCAGTGACCCTGAGCCTGTCAGAGAACTTCCAAGTCCAGTTCATCCTCCTGTAATGGCTGCTGCACCTCGCCTTCATCTGTCTGTCCCCACCAAGTATGATGGGAACCCCAAGACCTGTCGAGGTTTTCTTAATCAGTGTGAGATTCACTTTGAGCTGCAACCCAGCAACTTCTCTACTGAAAGGGTCAAGATCGCCTACATCATCTCCCTCCTGTGTGGAGCAGCGTTAGAATGGGCGTCTCCCTTATGGGAAAGATCTGATGCCATCCTGTCCAACTACAAGGACTTCGTGTCAACATTCCGGTGTATCTTCGATGAGCCTGGGCGATCAGCATCTGCCTCCACTGAACTCCTCCGTCTCAGACAGGGATCCCGCTCCGTCGGGCAATATCTGGTCCAGTTCCAGATTCTGGCGTCTGAACTCTCCTGGTGTGATGGGGCCTTATACGCAGCTTTCTGGCATGGCCTATCCGATCATATTAAGGATGAACTCGCTACCAGAGACTTACCCTCAGGTCTAAGTGACCTTATTTCATTGTGTATCAAAGTAGACCAACGCTTCCGAGAAAGGGCTGTAGAACGTCACAAGAGCGCTCCAGTTAAAGTGCCAACTCCTCCGCCTTCTTTACCCACTGCTCCTGCGGTCCATTCCAAAGAAGAACCGATGGAGATAAACCGTTTCCGTTTGTCTCCAGGAGAACGTCGACGTCGACGGTTGGCACAGCTCTGCCTGTATTGTGCCGATCCTGCACATCAAATTTCTGCATGCCCAAAGCGTCAAGGAGAACTCCTCCTCCTAGCCCGTCAAGGAGAGGGTAGGCTAGGAGTAATTAAGTCCTCTCCATCAGCAACTGATTGTGTCCTTCCAGTTTCCCTACAAGTTGGTCAGCATTTCAAGACTGTCTCCGCACTTCTTGATTCTGGTGCCGCTGGCAACTTCGTTACTGCAGAACTGGTCCGCAAGTGGGGGTTACTGCTGTGGATGGCAGTAGGATTCCTGATGCGACAGTCTCCCGCAGAACTTTGCCACTTACAGTAAAAGTGGGAGTCCTGCACACTGAACTTTTGTCCTTCCTGGTTTTACCCCGAGCCACTCATGCTCTGGTTCTGGGTTTACCCTGGCTCCGTCTTCACAATCCTCGTCTTGATTGGAAGACATCGGAAATCCTTTCCTGGGATCCTTCCTGCTCCGGTACCTGTCTCCAAAAGGTACTCCCAGCTCATCATTCTTCAGCCGATGCAGCAGACCTTCCGCCTCTTCCCTACCAAGAGTACTCAGATGTATTCAGCAAGTCTGGCGCTGATGTCCTACCTCCTCACAGACCATGGGATTGCCCTATCGAACTTATCCCAGGCAAAGAACCACCCAGAGGTAGAACCTATCCTCTCTCTCTTCCAGAGACTCAAGCCATGACCAATTACATCAAGGAAAATCTGGCAAAGGGATTCATCCGTCCTTCGACTTCTCCTGCTGGCGCAGGATTCTTCTTCGTCAAGAAGAAGGATGGAGGCCTACGTCCCTGCATTGATTATCGCGGCCTCAATGACATTACAGTAAAGAACCGATATCCGTTGCCCCTCATCACCGTGCTGTTTGACCGTGTCAGCGGTGCAACCATCTTTACGAAACTCGATCTGAGGGGTGCATACAATCTCATCCGCATACGAGAGGGCGACGAGTGGAAGACAGCGTTTAATACCAGAGACGGCCACTATGAGTACCTCGTCATGCCCTTCGGGCTCAGCAATAACCCAGCCGTGTTCCAGCACTATGTCAATGAGATTTTTCGGGACATTCTGTATCGTCATGTAGTTGTATATCTCGATGACATTTTAATCTACGCCAATAACATCACAGAACATCGTTATTGGGTCAAAGAGGTTCTGTCCCGGCTGCGAGCTAATCATCTCTACTGTAAACTGGAGAAGTGTGTCTTCGAGGTGAAGTCTATACCCTTCCTAGGGTACATTGTCTCCGGTTCTGGTCTTCAAATGGATCCAGGAAAACTGCAGGCCATCCAAGATTGGCCAATTCCCTCTTCGCTGAAAGGTATTCAACGTTTCCTGGGTTTTGCCAATTATTACAGAAAATTCATTCGTAATTTCTCGTCTATTGTGGCTCCCATCACTGCCTTAACAAAAAAGGGGTCTAATCCAGCGAAGTGGCCGGCAGAAGCCATCGAAGCCTTCCATCTGTTGAAACAGAGGTTCACTTCCGCTCCTGTTTTAAGACAACCTGATACCACCTTGCCCTTTATTCTCGAGGTTGATGCCTCCTCCGTGGGTGTTAGGGCAGTCCTCTCGCAGAAAGCGCCCGATGGTCGTCTTCATCCCTGTGGGTTCTACTCCCGTAAGTTCCTGCCTGCAGAGCGTAACTATGCCATCGGTGACCAAGAGCTTCTCGCCATCAAGTTGGCATTAGAAGAATGGAGATATCTTCTAGAGGGCGCTGTTCATGAGATCACAATTATCACAGACCACAAGAATCTTCTGTATCTCAAGTCTGCTCAATGTTTAAATCCCCGTCAAGCCAGATGGACACTTTTCTTTTCCAGATTCCGTTTCAAGCTGTCGTTCTGTCCAGGGACACAAAACCGAAAAGCTGATGCCCTTTCCCACTCATGGGAGCAAGAAAGTGAGTCTAAGTCCACACATCAACATTTTATTATTGATCCAGTGGCCTTCTCCGCAACGAGAGTTTCAAATCTCACGCCACCTACAGGGAAAAAGATATGTAAAGCCAGCTCTAAGAAAGAAGTTGCTCTGTTGGGCGCATTCTTCAAAATTCGCTGGCCATGCAGGCATTCAGAAAACTTACGAGTTTATCACCAGGTCCTACTGGTGGCCGTCCCTCAAACAGGATGTACAGGACTTTGTCTCCTCTTGTGCTAAATGTGCTCAGCACAAGACCAGTCGTCAGTCTCCTCCTGGGCAATTGATGCCACTGTCAGTGCCACATTGTCCTTGGACGCATATCTCTATGGACTTTGTAACTGATCTTCCAGAGTCTGACAAGTTCACCACCATCTGTGTGATTGTTGACCGGTTCACCAAGATGGCTCACTTCGTTCCCCTCACCGGCCTTCCGTCAGCTTCCAAGCTGTCCCAGCTCTTCATCAAAGAGATATTCAAGCTTCATGGACTGCCTCTTGAAATCATCTCCGATAGAGGAGTCCAACTCATAGCCAAGTTCTGGCGAAGCCTGTGCTCCCTGCTTCAAATCAAGTTAAAGTTTTCCACAGCCTACCACCCTCAAACCAATGGCCAAACGGAGAGGGTGAATCAGGACCTTGAAGCATTTCTCCGCACATATGTCTCTTCTTCCCAAGATGACTGGGCTCAACTCCTTCCATGGGCAGAGTTCTGCCATAATAACCAATATCATTCTTCATCAAATGTCACTCCATTCCTTGCCAATTATGGGTTTCACCCTCGAGTTCCTGACTTCACTCTGCAACCTGTGTCCTCTGTTCCAGCGGTCGACACGACCATCCGGCAATTCGTCAAATCCTGGAAGCTCATTCGATCTTCACTTCTGAAGGCTTCAAGCAGGTACAAAAAATTTGCCGACAGGAAACGCAGAGCTGTGCCAGCCCTCCGTCCAGGAGATCGTGTCTGGTTGTCAACCAAGAATCTTCGATTGAGAGTGCCATCGATGAAGTTCGCTCCCCGATATATTGGTCCTTTCCCAGTTGAGCGAGTCGTCAATCCAGTAGCTTACAAGCTCAAGTTGCCGCCCTATTTGAAAGTGCCAGCTACATTCCACATTTCGCTGCTCAAGCCGCTGGTTTTGAATCGCTTTCATTCCAAGCTCCCCAAGGCTCCTAAGGTTTGCACCCAGCGTGGAATATGAGGTCAGTAAAATCTTGGACTCTCGCATCCGATATGGTCGTCTGCAATATCTGATCGATTGGAAGGGCTACGGCCCCGAAGAGCGATCATGGACCAATGCCATCGATGTCCATGCTCCCAGACTCATCCGGGCGTTCCACTCCAAGTTTCCCCGCAAGCCTAAAAGGTGTCCTGGGGCCACCCTTAAAGGGGGGGTGCTGTCACGTTCCGAGCTGTCAGACAGACTTTCTTACCGGCTAAGTGCCTCCGCAGGTTCAGCTTGCGGTCCAGACGTCATCTCTGCCGGCCTCCTGTCCCCCAGTGACAGTCCCCAGTGCACGGCAATCCACCTGTCCGCCGCCATTGCTCCCAGTATCCAGCATGGTGTGCACAAACACACTTTCCCGCCATAGCAGACATGGGGGCTGCCATGTTCTTCCCAGTCACATGTCTGTGCTGTCCAATCCTGTTGGTTCTGATCTCCCTGTCATACTTCCTCGGCCAATCCTGGCCACCCAGTGGGGATAAGTATGCTGGGAGCTCTCAGAACCATTGCTAGTGCTTCAGTTGTCTCCAGTGTATGGTCAGCTGTCCTTGTCTCCGTGCAAGTGTATTTCTCTGCTGGTGTTGTCTTCCATGCTGCAGTGTGTTCCAGGTTGTTCCATCTCCTGTGAAGTGCAGGTTATTCCACCGCCTGTGATCCTGCCTCTCAGCCCAGCGACCAAGCCTAGCTCCGGGACTCTGGTCCTTCCGATGCTCCAGCATCATCCACCATCGATGTTTCATCGCTAGTCCGATATTCCGGATCTCCTGCTTCCGTCCGTCATTCCGGACCCACAGTCTCATCTCCCGTCCGTCATTCCGGACCCACAGTCATCTTCCATATCCGATACCCGAATCCGATGTTCCCACATCATCATCGATAGTCCGATATTCCGGATCTCCAAACCAAGCTTCCGTCCGTCATTCCGGACCCACAATCAAGCTCAAGTCTTCCGTCCGTCATTCCGGACCCACAGTCTTCACATCCGATGTTCCACCATCGATCCCACATATCATCACATCTGTAAAGTATTGCAATCTGCATGAACTGTCATTTCTCCTGCATACTTTACTGTCTGTTTATATTACAACCATCTGCAAATAAACTCAGGTTGTATTTTACCTCTGACTGCTTATTGGCTCTGGGTGCACTGTCGCGCACTCCATGCGCAAGGGTCCTCTCCAACCTTCCCGGTTCAGGTACCGGTCCAGGTCCCCACCAGAGGTCTCAGTCTCGTCGACTAAGCCCCCTGGTGTGACAAGGGCCTTGAAAGTGAGTAAGCCAATCTTGAAAACAATTTGCCATTGTAAAGGTAGCCAGTGAAGAGAGTAGAGAATGGGAGTTATATGGCCTCATTTAACCCTCTGATTCCCCCCCCTTTAGACCATAACTAGCCCTGAATATTATTGTCCATCATGTTCTTGCCCAATATGATCTTAAATGTATTTAATGTATCTGCAATCACCAAGTCAGCTGGAAGTGATATCCATACTTCTACTGCCCTAACCGTAAACAACCCCTTCCTTTTAATGGTACAAAACCTGGTCTAGTTTAAGTGGATGCCCTCTAGTCTTGGTCACTGACCATAAGATAAAGAGAGTGCTGGATAGTTCCTTATATTGCCCTTTAATTCATTTATACTTGTTAAGCACATATCCTCTTAATCATATTTTTTTTCAAGTGTAAACATTCCTAGTTTGGCTAAACTGTCTATGTAACATATGTTCCCCATCCCTTTAATTAGCTAAATTGCCTTTTGCTGACCCTTCTTTAGTTCCATAATTTCTTTTTTGTAGTGTGGAACCCAGAACTGTCCTCCGAACTCAAGATGAGGCCTAACAAATAACTGAGGCCTACTTAAATAACAGTGCCATCCCTTGATTCAATACCTCCTTTTATACACGCTAGTATCCTACTTGCCTTATTTGCTGCTGCTTGGTATTGAGTACTGCTCTCAAGTTTATAATCAATTTGCACTCCTAGTTCCTTTTCCATTTCTGATGCCCCTAACTCTACCCCATTACGATTGTAGCTAGCACACTGATGATTTCTCCCAAGATGCATAATCTTACATTTGTCAATGTTGAAATGCATTTTCCATTTATCTGCCCACTCCTACAGTTTGATTAGGTCCCTCTGTAGCATGAATATATCCTGGCCTATTTTAATCACTCTGCTCAATTTAGTATTATCTGTGAAGGACACTTTGCTTAATATCCCATCCTCTACGTCGTTGATATTCATTCTTGGTTGTGCCAATGCCCTATTTTAAATTTAGCTTCAGAGGAACTATGTTTTTTTTTTCTTTGCGTGTGTGGGGGGGGGGGGGGGGGGAGGGGTGTACAGTAGTTAACTTGTCATAGTTTTTGAAAAATTTGTATAGTTGTATAATCAAGTATCTGCAGATTGTATAAATTGGCCTGTGTTTTTTCAGCTGTTGTGAAACCAGAAGTCTCAGCATGCCCTGTCACAGTTTTGCTTTTAGGGAATGCTAAAACTCTGACAGGGCAAGCTGGCATGCATACTGTAGTTTTACAAAACTTGGAAAGCCACAGGTTGACCAGGTCTTTAATATATATAACATAATATTCATTGGCCATGATTTGGGTAAGTAGAACATCACAGAAAAATAAACAAACCTAAAATTAATGAGCCCACATTTTTAAAAAAAATATTGGTGGTGGGGGGGTTTACAGTATATCTCCATTATGCATTGGTCTGCAGGTGGTGGATCTAGTACCTAACTGAAACCCCCCCTAGAGTACCTATTAAAAAGTGTAATATGGTAAAATATATTTATGTTAAAATAAACAAAGGTTCTAAACTAGCGTTCATGTCAGAAATACTAGGATTAAAATGACAGTTGCATTATGAATTGGTCTATAGGTGCTGGAGCTAGTTCAAATCCTTGCTCTGATAACTACAGAGGACGTGCTGCCAATTCCGAGGCGGAGGTCAAGGCAATTGTTGACTATGTGAAGAGCCATGGCAATATCAAAGGCTTCGTTTCTATCCACAGCTATTCCCAAATGCTCCTCTTCCCATATGGATATACCACTACTCGTATCCGCGACTATAACTGAACTGGTATGTTCCTTGTATATTGTATTTAATTATTTATTGTTGCTTTTATAATAAGAATCAAGTTTAAAAGCAAACATTTATGTGTTCATAAGACAATTCTGCAAATATTTTGAGTAGCATCACTATACTGCTAAATAAATGATTAAGGCCATTCCATGTGACTCAAGCTTCAAAAATCAAGCTTAACCAGTGACATCACTAGGGTGTGTGTCAGTGTGGGCCGCACCCAGGTCTCACCCGCCAATGGGAGACACCACAGTGCCAACTCCTGGAGCTGCACTGGAACATTACGTTCAGAACCCATCTCCTGTTACTGTGCAGGAACCAGCACTGCCGGGATGCAGTGTAAATCCCGGCGGTCGGGATCCCGGCGTTCAGAATCCCGACGCTGGAATCCCGACCGCTGGGATCCCGACCGCCGGATTTAATACTGAATCCGCACTGCCACCAATGCACTCTCTGGGAGATTGCATCACCCGGACCCCCGCAGTGATGAAAGCAGTGGTTCGCCCCACAAGGCCATGCCCTCAACCCGTGATATCACACCTCCAACCCATGGGGCCAGACACCCTTTCCTGGCAGACAAACCTGCCCTGGTAGATTTATCCTGCCCCCCCCCCCAAAAAAAAACACCACTCAAGAGGTTAAACCGGGTCGCTCATTATACATAGGGCGACCCGGCTTTAACCCTTCTCATAACCTGGGTCAAATTGCGGGTTGGTCGACACATCAGCAACCTGGCAATAACCCGGGTCCGAGGTGCGGTGTGAAAGGGTATAAGTATTCACCATCTCTGCTGTCCTTGCTCTCACCTTGGTGATGCTTTCCATGATATTCAACATAGAACCAGTCACCAACCATTACCTACATCATCTGAAGTCAATACAATCTTTTAGTAGCATAAATATAGTAAAACCGAACATTAGTGTTTATGTGAAATTTTATTTTTATATATTGTGTCCTATACAGGTGTGGTATAACTGCCTTACAGTCGGGATTCCGGCGGTCAGTATCTGCCACAGGTTCTGCACTTGCAGGTTCTGTTCTCACTCTAGGTTGTGGACCCCCAAGAGAGAGAATAGCCCCTGTAAGTCGGGATCCCGACGGTCGGGCAGTTAGACAATAAGGATTCCGACGTCCGAGTACTGAGCGTCGGAATTCCGACTGTCGGCAGGTCATCCGGCACCCGTGTCCTACAGTATATTTCATGGCATAACTTATTATTAATTTCCCATTTTACTTCCTGTCTTTAAAATGTTTTGACCTAATTTGTTTTTAGAATACTTTGGCAAGAACAGCAGTGAATGCATTGAGTTCTCTGTATGGCACAGCATATACATATGGAGATATCTACACCACCATCTGTGAGTATTATTATTGACCTTTATTTTATGTTGCCACAAGGGAACCGCAGCACCTAGTTATAGAGTACATAAGCAAAACAGGAAACAGTAACTTACAGTTCACTACCATACAGGACAAATACATAAACAGCTGCATCGGGAGATGACACTGAAATAAGGATCCGTGTGGCAGAGAACAGCAGGATTTGGTGCCATCAAAGATGGTTTACGTAAGAGAAAGAAAAGCACATGAGGGAAGAGGGCCCTGCTCGTGCGAGCAACATATTAAGTTATATAAATGAGTTGTGCATAAGTCTAGTTTGTAAATGGGGGGTTCTCGAGTTATTGGGAATGGAAATTTGGGACATAAGAGAAGATTGTATTTTACGTTCTCATAATCTTTAGTTCATACAATCTAATGTCATTTGATTTATCCAGTGCATAATTACCACTGAGGACTAAGGGACCCACTGCTGCCTAAACCAGCAATGAGTTATCCTCTGGTCCTCCCACAAACCATTTTGAGCAATGTTGGATGAATAGCCTAGTGCAGAGAGCAGGGTGTCCCCCACTGCCTGAGGGACCTGGCCCTTACCATAGAGAAGAAGGGTTGATCTTTTGTTCCGGACTGATAGCAGAGTCCTGCCCCCTATGAACACTAATGATGACACTCACATACTGCCTCTAATTAATAAATAGCTTTAAATGTTTTCCGATTTATTTCTGTCTGTGAATTAAATGCAGCTCACACCCGGTGTAATTAGCCCTGTCAGAGTATGTCTATCTGAGTACCAAACTAAATAAAGCTAAGGGGTGGGGGGCCTGTCAAAGACAGAGCAGGGGCCAATGTGTTCCTGCCTCCACCAAGGTACATGCCCCTGTTATCCGCACTGCGCAGGACATTGTGTTTGTACCTGTCACCCACTGTATTACCCTGTCACCCACTCTTTTCCCTGACATACTCTGCCATGTTACATATTGGGAACTTGGGTTGCAACAATTATATTTATGCACCTGGGCCCATAACCCACAAGTTCCATCACTCTATATTATAGGAAAGTCCTCAATAGAATAAATTGAAACATCAGAGATATGGACATAGAGATAGCCAAATTCTATAACACTCAATACAATGCATGCATTAAATTTGAAGTTAACAACTTGAATTCCGTACTGGACTGTGCATGGCTCTGTAGCACTGGTGGTGTTCAGCAATGTGTGATGATGTCATCGGTCACACTGCATCATGGAAGTCATATTGTGATCTAACAAGGCAAAACATAGAAACAAAACAAAAAGAAAGCCAAGTGTTCAATTAAATATATACATATTATATAATGTATAGCTGTCAGTAAATTGCAAAGCACAGTAATAGAGCAGACAAGATGCAGTGGACACTATCAGCTCGGATCACTGAAAACAAGCCAGGGACGTGCAGTCAGGGGAGGCAGGGGAGGCAGTGCCTCCCCTGTCATTAATGATTAAAATAATAATAAAATACAAAGAAAATACTTATGACACATATTATGTGTCATAAGTATATGCTTTGTATTATTATAATAATTTTTACTCTATTTGTTTTTTTATTAATTAGTTTAGGAGGCACCAAGAGCGGTGCCTCCCGCTGCCCATATTACAGTTATGGACTGTCAGTTAGACTGTCAGGGGCGGGCAGTGGGCAGGGCTTAGATCAGGGCTGTAAAAGCTCATTGAAAAAAAGGTGTATAGGCGGCACCTATATCGGTGCCTCGGTGTCAGGGACGTGCATTCTGCCTATATGACAGCACACCCCTGTCACTGAGACAGATGTGATTGGGCACAGTGGCGCTGTCTCAGTGACAGGGGCGTGCTTTCATATAGGCAGAAAACACGTCCCTGACTGCTACCAAGGAACTTCTATAGGTGCCGCCTATACACTGTTTATACAGCGGAGCCCTGGCTCGTCCGCTGACCTGTAATGTGGGTGGGCGGGGAGTGTGTGTGTGTGGGGGAACCGGTGGTGCCTGGCTGGCTTGCCGTTTCCTCTGCATTCCTCCTCCGCTGACTTGTAATGCGGGCGGGGGGGGGGGGGGAGAAGCGGCGGCGCCATGCTGGGCTGCCGGGCTCCTCTGCATTCCTCCTCTGCTGACTTGTAATGCGGGCGGGGGGGAAGAAGCGGCGGCACCATGCTGGGCTGCTGGGCTCCTCTGCATTCCTCCTCCGCTGACTTGTAATGCGGGCGGGGGGGGGGGGGGGGGGAGAAGCGGCGGCGGGCTTCTCTGCATTTCTCTGACTTGTACTGTGGGCGGGGAGGGGAGCGGCGGTGCCGGGCTGGGCTGCCAGCTCCCGCTGCTATCTGCTCCCCTTTAGTATCTGGGGTTCCTCTTCCGCCTCCCGCCGGCACTCTGTCTCAGGGTGCCTGTCCCAGGAACGCTCCTGTCACTGCTGCCTGTCGTTCTTCTTGGGTAAGCAGTGCCTTTTTGTAACGTAATGTGTGTTTAGCACTTGTGGAGGGTGGGGGCACAGGTGTTTGTGTGGGTTTGTGTTAAGGGACATACTTGTGTGTATTTGTGTTAAGGGACAGAAGTGTATAACTGTGTATTTGTGTAAAGTGACAGAGAGGTGTGTACTGTGTGTTTGTGTAAAATAAGTGTGTTTTTAAATGAGCCTCACCAACCATGAACCTCACCGCACGTCACTGAAACAAGCCATTCTTACCATCTAACCCCCTCGCCGGCTGCTTGCCCTATTCTATATTCCTCATTCCCTGGAACGGCAAGGTTCGCTGCATATAGCATTCACTCACCATTTCCGCCTTGCTGAAAAGAACCAGTTAGGTCAGTGGTTCCCAAACTGTGTGCCGTGGGGTGCCTCGGGACACATGCAGGGGTGCCCTGTTTTGGTGGTCCAGGACCAATTCAAGTTATTTATGGTCAAAGAAGCAGACAAAACCAGTGCTTGTGAATGCTAGTCATAATAACTGACCCTAAGGATGACATATAATTACAATATTTACTTAATTTAATATTTTATTCTAAATTTCTCATTAAGAAATTTCTGGCCTAGGGGTTCCGTGAAAACATTCCTGAT
The DNA here is from genome assembly GCF_055691185.1 of Crinia signifera. Lineage (NCBI taxonomy): Eukaryota > Metazoa > Chordata > Amphibia > Anura > Myobatrachidae > Crinia > Crinia signifera. The sequence continues at coordinate 192,608,300 of NC_139220.1, forward strand.
AATCTAGGGTGCCGTGATTCAAAAAAGTTTGGGAACCACTGAGTTAGGTGGAAACGGCGAGTGAAGGGGGTTAACTTGAATACTGACCCGCGAGCTATGACGGCGAGCTATCGACACTGCTTGCCATCATTTCTGATGGATCTTTTGCAGCCAGCGCTAATAATGATGGCTGCAGCTGTGGACTGAAAAACAGTGGAAGGTGTAAGAATGCCTGCATACTGTAAGCTTGCTGCAAACAGTAAATTTGTTTGTCATGGTATTATGCACTTTATATTGTAATCAGACTGTTCTGTAACTACAGTATACATTGCAGATATGTATAGTGAAAAATATTTTCCAAAAAAATATTAAATGCTCTGCGTAGGCTTTGGTTACTATTAACAACTGCACATTTTGCATTGCAGACCAAGCGAGTGGTGGAACCATTGATTGGACGTACAACCAGGGTATCAAGTACTCTTTCGGCTTTGAGCTGCGTGACACTGGACGCTATGGGTTCTCCTTGCCAGCCAATCAGATCATTCCAACAGCTCAGGAGACCTGGCTGGCCCTTACTAAGCTCATTGAGCACACACGTGACAACCCCTATTGAGCAGTAAACTGTTAAACGTAATAAAGATTCTTATTTTAACTATTTGATCTTTCTTTGTGCAATAAACAATAAAACTTTTTAAGTTTATATTTTATTGTTGAAAAATGTTAAAATCTATGGGTATTCCTATAAAGTCAATCCAATTACTAAAAGGAAAATGATTGTAGTTTTATCATTTTACATAATTACAATACTGTACATTTCAAGTCAAAAACATACATCGTTTTTAATCCCATTTTCCTTCACTGCATCCTTTTATAAAATAATCCGCAATTGGATACAGTAATATCCAAAAGTAGAAAAAAGGCTGCACAAGTGCTTGCACAAACCCCGACCATCGGATACAGGGCCGAATTCGTCCTGCTGTGAGCGAGTCTGAATCAGCCCATAAATTCATTAGTGTAAAGAAAATTAAAATTCAAGTGCTTTTTCATGACCTCCCTCCCAATTATAAACAATACATCTATGAAATGGTCATAGAGGACTAAGTTCTATATATGGACCACTTCAAGGAGAGAACATTTGGAGCAGTCCATATACAGAGAACTTTTGTATATGGACTGTGGAGGTTATCAAAGCAAAGTGCAAACCTGGTCCCTGTGACAGTGGAGTAACTTGAAATTTTGCGCCCCCCAGCCAAAAAAAGTCTCTGCCCCCCCCCCCCATCTTGCCCACTCACTCTATACAAAGCAGCCAATAGGCGCTGTGTATAGCCTTATCCAAAGGGAGCGCTACCTTGTGGCATGAGCTGCATAACGCATGCGGTCAGGCCGCCTCTCACTCTCCCTGCTGCAGCAGTATTCCGGGCACTTTCAGGGTGCCACGCAGACCCCGGCGGTGTTGGCCCCCCCAAGCCACTGCGAAGGTCAGAGTTTAGGCTGCTTGATGAAGGGTCGGGATTTAGGCTGCGGAAGGGAAGGTCAGGGCTTTGGCTGCGTAATGGAAGGTCAGGATTTAGGCTGCAGAAGGGAAGGTCAGGATTTAGGCTGCTAAAGGGAAGATCAGGGTTTAGGCTGTGGGAGGGAAGGCCAGGGTTTAGGATGTGGGAGGGAAGGTCAGGGTTTAGGATGTGGGAGTGAAGGTCAGGGTTTAGGATGTGGGAGGGAAGGTCAGGGTTTAGGATGTGGGATGGAAGGTCAGGGTTTAGGCTGTAGGAGGTAAGGCCAGGGTTTAGGATGTGGGAGGGAAGGCCAGGGTTTAGGATGTGGGAGGGAAGGTCAGGGTTTAGGATGTGGGAGTGAAGGTCAGGGTTTAGGATGTGGGAGTGAAGGTCAGGGTTTAGGATGTGGGAGGGAAGGTCAGGGTTTAGGATGTGGGAGGGAAGGCCAGGGTTTAGGATGTGGGAGGGAAGGTCAGGGTTTAGGCTGTGGGAGGGAAGGCCAGGGTTTAGGATGTGGGAGGGAAGGTCAGGGTTTAGGATGTGGGAGTGAAGGTCAGGGTTTAGGATGTGGGAGGGAAGGTCAGGGTTTAGGATGTGGGAGTGAAGGTCAGGGTTTAGGATGTGGGAGGGAAGGTCAGGGTTTAGGATGTGGGATTAAAGGTCAGGGTTTAGGATGTGGGATTAAAGGTCAGGGTTTAGGATGTGGGAGTGAAGGTCAGGGTTTAGGATGTGGGAGCGAAGGTCAGGGTTTAGGAAGTAGGAGCGAAGGTCAGGGTTTAGGATGTGGGATCGAAGGTCAGGCTTCAGGATGTGGGAGCTAAGGTCATAGTTTGTAAGCTTCCCTGGGGCAAGGACTGATATAAATGGCCAAATATTCTCTCTAATGCGAATGTGTATGTGCTGCACAAATAACTGGTAATACAGTAAATAATAATAAATCTGCAATGCTACATCCCCCTAATGCAGCTTCAGCTCTACCTCTCATTATGTCAGTTAGATGGAATCTGGAGTAGTGTTTACAGCATATCAACAAATATAATATGAATTTTTTTCTATAAGATTTGTAAATACATTCTGTGCAACTATAATAAAAATCAAACAGCGAATTCCATGTAATACTTTACAACATACAGTAATCCATATAAACCAGTAATTTTCAACCTTTTTTACTTGTGGCACACTAAACAAGATCTTAAAATTGCCAACCCACACCATCAAACCCCTACACTGAAAAACTTTTTGTCCCTCACAGGAAAAAAAAAACACTGGCGCCCCATATATATATATATAATGTACAAAGTGCGCCCTCCTAAAGTATATCCACCACCAATAGAACAAATAGTGACAATATGGTCACAATACAACAGATTTAATATATAAAATAGATAAAATACAATAATAAAACAAATTTTTCATCTGTATGGAGTCAAGGTTTCTATAACGGTCAACATGCACAAAAAAAAAATTGTTTTATTATTGTATTTTATCTATTTTATATATTAAATCTGTTGTATTGTGACCATATTGTCACTATTTGTTCTATTGGTGGTGGATATACTTTAGGAGGGCGCACTTTGTACATTTTCTGCTATTTTCCCCTTTTCCCCCACTAACAGGGGGGACCTACTCAGTTGCTGCCCGCACTTTTCTTATAGCGCATTGAAAGGGTATTCTCTCCATATATATATATATATATATATATATATATATATATATATATATATATATATATATATATATATATATATATATATATATATATATATATATATATATATATATATATATATATAGATCCACTTCAGCGGCACTCACGGATAATAAGTACAGTTACTCAGCTGTAGTTACCAACGTTTCGAAATTTTATTCATTTCGTCATCAGGGTATAAAAACATAAAGCACACTCTTACCTTATATACCACCAGCACCAGTACACCCGCGAAAAGTTGCCGGCGCAGACGCTACCGGAAGTGCGCGCCCCCTAGTGACGTCACACACATCGGAGCCTGTTGCTCAGCAACCTCACAACACAGTGGATAACCCACATATGCAAAAAACCATCCGTAAACTATTAGATAAATAAACACCCGAAGGTGAAATACCTAAATCAAAATAAATAAAGTGAAAAAAAATATAAAATAAAAAATATATTAATCATAAATAAAGAAAAAAGAAAAAATCAGAAAAAGATCAGAAAAAAATTGAAGAAAAAATCGCTCCAGCAAAAGGCAGGTTTGTATGATGGTGCTGGTGGCCACAAGGTTAACAATATTTCGATTAGATACAATAGCATAATATATCAAACATTATATAACAGGCTAGAAAATGTATATCACACAAGAAAATTCAACCGATGTTTTTCATGCAAATGATATCGGTCAATTCTAAACATCGTAATATGCTAAATACAGCTAACAATTATAAACAAATTGTCACAAGAATGCCCCTAGTCCACGTTGTTCATTAAGTCCCATTGGGGACAAAGTTCCCAATCTATGGATCCAGGTGGCCTCACGCTGTAGAAGCAATTTGGACCTATCCCCACCTCGTTTCAATGGGGCAATATGGTCAATTATGATGTATCTTAATGATGCAAGATTATGTCGATTCAGGGCAAAGTGACGGGCCACTGGCTGGTCACTGTGCCCTGTCTCGATTGCCGCTCGGATAGAGGATCTATGTCCTGCCATCCTATCACGCAGAGTGCGATCCGTTTTCCCCACGTAACCTTTTCCACAAGGGCACAGAATTAAATAAACAATATACTGTGTAGTACATGTCACACGGTGTCTGATCTGAAACACTCTACCCGAAGAAGGGTGTTTAAACGTGGTACCGGTCACAAGTGCTCTGCAGGTAGTACAATTGATGCACTTAAAACAGCCCGGACGCAAACTGAGAAAACCGGTGTTGGCAAGATCACCCATACCTGTAACATCCGTTTTGACCACCCAACTGCGGATGTTCTTGCCCCTATTGTAACAGGGCATAATGTCAGTGTCGCATAACTTAAGTAAGGGATCAGTCTTGACTACTGGCCACAATCGTTTTGTAGTAGCATTGATGGCCGTACTAGCTTCATTATAATGATTGACCCAAGGAAATCTCTTCCGCTGCGGTTTAATCTCCTTAGCAGCCAGAAGGTTTTCCCTTGGTATACTCAAGGCCCTCTCCTTTGCACAAAGGAGCTGGTCTCTCTGGTAACCTCTGTCAAGGAATTTAGCAATCATAATATCAATATGTTTAGCTGCAATCGTGGAGTCACTACATACCCGACAAGCCCTGATAAATTGCGAATAGGGCAATCCATATTTCAATGCCTTAGGGTGGAAACTGGCTGCATGTAAAATAGTATTTCTATCAGTCGGTTTGCTGTATAGTGACGTAGTTAACACTCCATCATTAATCACCACTTGCACGTCAAGAAAGTTAACCATCGAACCATCGATGTTATAAGTAAACTTAATAGGGCTGCCAGAGTTGTTGTGCTCATTGATGACCCGTTCAAAATCCTCCCTCCCCCCGGACCAGATAATGAACAGGTCATCGATGTACCTAGCATAGAAATAGATGAACCTATTAATCGATGGTACATTCAAAAAGATGTCTTGCTCTGCACTAAACATATAGGCGTTGGCGTACGATGGGGCCACATTGGACCCCATCGCACACCCCGCCAGCTGGAGATAATGATTGCCATCATACATGAAGTAATTTTTTGTCAAAATTAAATTAAGTAATTCCAAGACAATTTCCACATTGGGACCAGAATATAGAGGATTACCATCAATCAGACGCATCCTCTATATTCTGGTCCCAATGTGGAAATTGTCTTGGAATTACTTAATTTAATTTTGACAAAAAATGTGGCCCCATCGTACGCCAACGCCTATATGTTTAGTGCAGAGCAAGACATCTTTTTGAATGTACCATCGATTAATAGGTTCATCTATTTCTATGCTAGGTACATCGATGACCTGTTCATTATCTGGTCCGGGGGGAGGGAGGATTTTGAACGGGTCATCAATGAGCACAACAACTCTGGCAGCCCTATTAAGTTTACTTATAACATCGATGGTTCGATGGTTAACTTTCTTGACGTGCAAGTGGTGAATAATGATGGAGTGTTAACTACGTCACTATACAGCAAACCGACTGATAGAAATACTATTTTACATGCAGCCAGTTTCCACCCTAAGGCATTGAAATATGGATTGCCCTATTCGCAATTTATCAGGGCTTGTCGGGTATGTAGTGACTCCACGATTGCAGCTAAACATATTGATATTATGATTGCTAAATTCCTTGACAGAGGTTACCAGAGAGACCAGCTCCTTTGTGCAAAGGAGAGGGCCTTGAGTATACCAAGGGAAAACCTTCTGGCTGCTAAGGAGATTAAACCGCAGCGGAAGAGATTTCCTTGGGTCAATCATTATAATGAAGCTAGTACGGCCATCAATGCTACTACAAAACGATTGTGGCCAGTAGTCAAGACTGATCCCTTACTTAAGTTATGCGACACTGACATTATGCCCTGTTACAATAGGGGCAAGAACATCCGCAGTTGGGTGGTCAAAACGGATGTTACAGGTATGGGTGATCTTGCCAACACCGGTTTTCTCAGTTTGCGTCCGGGCTGTTTTAAGTGCATCAATTGTACTACCTGCAGAGCACTTGTGACCGGTACCACGTTTAAACACCCTTCTTCGGGTAGAGTGTTTCAGATCAGACACCGTGTGACATGTACTACACAGTATATTGTTTATTTAATTCTGTGCCCTTGTGGAAAAGGTTACGTGGGGAAAACGGATCGCACTCTGCGTGATAGGATGGCAGGACATAGATCCTCTATCCGAGCGGCAATCGAGACAGGGCACAGTGACCAGCCAGTGGCCCGTCACTTTGCCCTGAATCGACATAATCTTGCATCATTAAGATACATCATAATTGACCATATTGCCCCATTGAAACGAGGTGGGGATAGGTCCAAATTGCTTCTACAGCGTGAGGCCACCTGGATCCATAGATTGGGAACTTTGTCCCCAATGGGACTTAATGAACAACGTGGACTAGGGGCATTCTTGTGACAATTTGTTTATAATTGTTAGCTGTATTTAGCATATTACGATGTTTAGAATTGACCGATATCATTTGCATGAAAAACATCGGTTGAATTTTCTTGTGTGATATACATTTTCTAGCCTGTTATATAATGTTTGATATATTATGCTATTGTATCTAATCGAAATATTGTTAACCTTGTGGCCACCAGCACCATCATACAAACCTGCCTTTTGCTGGAGCGATTTTTTCTTCAATTTTTTTCTGATCTTTTTCTGATTTTTTCTTTTTTCTTTATTTATGATTAATATATTTTTTATTTTATATTTTTTTTCACTTTATTTATTTTGATTTAGGTATTTCACCTTCGGGTGTTTATTTATCTAATAGTTTACGGATGGTTTTTTGCATATGTGGGTTATCCACTGTGTTGTGAGGTTGCTGAGCAACAGGCTCCGATGTGTGTGACGTCACTAGGGGGCGCGCACTTCCGGTAGCGTCTGCGCCGGCAACTTTTCGCGGGTGTACTGGTGCTGGTGGTATATAAGGTAAGAGTGTGCTTTATGTTTTTATACCCTGATGACGAAATGAATAAAATTTCGAAACGTTGGTAACTACAGCTGAGTAACTGTACTTATTATCCGTGAGTGCCGCTGAAGTGGATCTATATTCTGTGACCCAAGCTTGGGTTTCTGTGAGGGCACCGGAGCCAACTACATTTCTAATACGTGAGTGCCGATTGGACTGTGTTTGTATATATATATATATATATATATATATATATATATATATAGACATTGGATGGGCTCTGCACACACTAAATTAACTGATAATAAATGGTGGAGATTTGGTTCATGAATTGATCAATGCATTTAAGCCTGCAGCCCCCGTCAAGGGACCCCACTGTTCTGCAGGTCCTACCACTATCGCTGAAAATGGCTGCAATACACATAGCTATCACATCAATGTTTGATACCAGGCATGCTATCAGGTCTGAAGCTCACAGCAGACTTTGCTTTTATAGGTGAGCAGCTACCAACACACCTGTCACTAATTATCTAGGGAAATGGCTAACACAAGCTATGGAATCTAAGTTAAAAACAGGGTGCATGAGAGAATGTGACCACAATAAGACTAATTAAAAAAAATTAATCTAATAAACAATATATACACTTAACATCGGCACTCACCCTTCCTAGTCCTGGGGTGCCCTATGGCTTGTGACCACATTGTTTAAACAGACATTGGATGGGCTCTGCACACACTAAATTAACTGATAATAAATGGTGGAGATTTGGTTCATGAATTGATCAATGCATTTAAGCCTGCAGCCCCCGTCAAGGGACCCCACTGTTCTGCAGGTCCTACCACTATCGCTGAAAATGGCTGCAATACACATAGCTATCACATCAATGTTTGATACCAGGCATGCTATCTGGTCTGAGGCTCACAGCAGACTGTGCTTTTATAGGTGAGCAGCTACCAACACACCTGTCACTAATCATCTAGGGAAATGGCATAAGCTATGGAATCTTAGTTAAAACATGGTGCATGAGAGAATGTGACCATAGGGCACCCCAAAACTAGGAAAGGTGAGTGCCGATGTTACGTGTATATATTGTTTATTAGATTAATTTTTTTAATTAGTCTTATTGTGGTCACATTCTCTCATGCACCATGTTTTAACTAAGATTCCATAGCTTATGTTAGCCATTTCCCTAGATGATTAGTGACAGGTGTGTTGGTAGCTGCTCACCTATAAAAGCACAGTCTGCTGTGAGCCTCAGACCAGATAGCATGCCTGGTATCAAACATTGATGTGATAGCTATGTGTATTGCAGCCATTTTCAGCGATAGTGGTAGGACCTGCAGAACAGTGGGGTCCCTTGACGGGGGCTGCAGGCTTAAATGCATTGATCAATTCATGAACCAAATCTCCACTATTTATTATCAGTTAATTTAGTGTGTGCAGAGCCCCTCCAATGTCTGTTTAAACAATGTGGTCACAAGCCATAGGGCACCCCAAAACTAGGAAAGGTGAGTGCCGATGTTACGTATATATATATATATATATATATATATATATATACATATATATATATATATATATATATACATATACAGGGTCAGATTAACAATGGGCCTGATGGAGCTACAGAACGTTTTCCCCATAGGATAACATGGGACTCGCTAATTCCAACCCCCACCCGGTTCACTTCCAATGGCTGTCATCTCCCCCGCCAGCATCACAGAAGCTAGAGGTTGATCTCAGTCGAACCCACATCGCTGGGCCTTCAATCTGTTACCTGGTTGGTCCATATGGGTTCATTGGTTCCAGAGAATTGTGGGTAAACCGATTTTTTCATTTCTGAAATGTAATTCCATGGCTGTTCGTGTTGCAGATTTCTCTGGAATCAAACCGCCCAGTTTCACAGGACCAAAATCACAGCACCATTGAGTCGGCACAAATATAAAGGCAACTGTTCATAATATAGCCTAAGACTTTTATATGGCCGCCAATTAACAACTAACAAAGCTATCTGCTTAAAAGTCTGACTGTCTGGACATTATAATAAATAGAGCTAAACACTCTGGATGTTCCCTATATTTCATCACCAGCAGCTCATCTAAGCTTGAGAGGTTTAAACCGTGTGTCTACCTTTTTAAATATATGACATTTAAGGTTAATTGTGCTGATTAGTTATATCAATCACCGAAGGTTGCTGATATTTGTCCCTTTTTTTAATGTTTTTTATCATCATTAGTGTGATCTGATGATATATATATATATATATATATATATATATAGGTATATATATATATATTTTGTTTTATTATTGTGGAATATAATATACATTTTCAATTATATTAAAGTTTCAGTGACATGTGCGCTCTCTAAATATTTTATATATTTTTTTGTGTGTATTAGTGATCAAATCACCTCCCAGTTCCATATGATTCCCAATTCTGTATTTGAACATGCTAATCATATCTCCTCTAAACCTCCATTTCTCCATTCAGCCTGGTTAACCTATCTTTGTATTCTAGGGATTCAAGAACTTTTACTAGCTTTTTTTAGGTGCAGTGCCCAGAACTGAACACAGTATTCCAAGTGTGGTCTCACCAATGCCTTGTAAAGAGGCTCACTGAAATCACTTGAATCCATTCCCCTTTTCATGCATGCCAGTGTCCTCTTTGGTTTTGAACAGTGTGCACTATTACCCAAGTTTTCATCCATGACCCCAAGTCCTTCTATAAAGCAGAATTTCCTATAATAACTCCATTTAGCCTATAAGTAGCTTGTTCATTTTTGTTCCCATAATTAATTACATTATATTTATCAACATTAAACTGCATTTTCCACCTTTCCAGTTTAATTAAGTCACTTTATAATGTATCCACATCCTCTTCTACGTTAATTTCCTTACTCAATATTGTGTTGTCCACAAATATTGCAATCTTACCCACTATGCCACTACCTATATCATTAATGAATATATTAAACAAATAGGGTCCCAATATTGAACCTTTTTTCCTTCTATTACCAGGGTACCCTGCTTATTTTTAAGTGGGTCAATATTTTCCTTCCTTAACCATTTCCCGCTTATATCGAATTTTTGGGGATTAGATTTGCTATCTGCAGCTATTTTTTGTTCAGTCTCTAATTTAGCCATCTTGATTGTATTTGTGCATTTCTTATTACCTTCTTTATATGCGGCAAATGATTTGGGTGTCTCATCTTGTTAAACGCTTTGAATGCCCTCCTTTTTTTAGCTATTTCAAATTTTACTTTGTTGTTAAGTCATATTGGTTTCCTTGTTCTTTTTATAAGAAATAAATTAATAAGAAATAGATTTATCAGTGCTTTCCTGCAGTATTTTTTTTTAAGTTTGCCACCTTTTAGTGGTACCCAATTTTTCTGAAATTTAAGGACCTAGTTGCTCCAATAAAATTATCTTTGTTCAAATTTAAATCAGACATGATCATATTGTGATCACTGTTCCCCAATGTCTCCCTTATGGTTATGCTAGTAAGAATGTCCCGATTGTTGCTTATCAAGAGATCCAGGATATTGTTATTTCTGGTTGGACTTTCAATAAATTGATACAAATAGTGGTCATTTAGGGCATCCAGTAAAACATTTCCCTTAGTGGTACTACTTGACCTATCTTTCCAATTTATTTCTGGGTAATTAAAGTCACCCATAATAATAATGTCCACTAAGCTGGCTGCTTTTCCCACCTGTAGCAAGAGGTCTTTTTCCTCCTCCTTATTTATGTTGCGTGGTTTATAACATTTTCCCACTATAATTTTTTTAGCCCCTTTAATATTACCTGTTATTTCTACCTATACCGATTTTACTGACTCCATTGTGCTCTTGTATATGTCTTCCCTTATGTATGGGTTTAAGGATGGTTTAACATATAAACACCCCCCCCCCCCCTCCCCTTCTACCTAATCTATTTTTTTTTTTTTCTAAACAGATTATAACCTTCTATGTTAGCCTCTCACTCATGTGATTCGTCCCACCAAGTTTCGGTAATACTATGAGATCAAAATCTTCCTCCAAAACTAGGGTCTCTAGTTCCTCCATTTTACCAATGAAACTCCTAGCATTCAGATAAAGGCATTTCAGATCTCATTTTTCCATCACCCTTGTCGTGTTACAGTTGCAGAAGGTTCCTGAAATTATAAATCAGTATCATGGACAATCTTTGTATTTGGCTGTGTGTCTCTTATACACCTCTCGTATACCCTGTTCTTCCCTTCCCCTTTGCATCCTTCTCAATGTAGCTGTCTTTGCCCTCCATTCTACACTAATTTATTGGTTTACGGTTTCTTACTATTCCCTCCCTCAACCGCCTCTTTAACATCTCTTACAGTTTTCCCAGCATTCTACCCCCAAGCACGCTGCCCCCTCCTCGTTCAGGTGCAATGCATGGTGGCAAAAAAGATGGCACCTGACGAGAAGTCCGCCCAATTTTCTAGGAACTCAAATCCATCCCTCCTTCACCAATCTTTGAGCCACAACTTAACCTCCCTAATCTCCCTCTGTCCCCCTGGGCTAGCTTGTGGCACATGCAATATTTCTGAGATTATTAACTTTGATGTCCACGCGCTAAGTTTATTGCCTAGTAAATGTGAACTGAATAACATAAAATTGGATCAGCCAATTATTTCACAGTAGTGTCCCACATTATTGCATGGGATTCCAATACCTGGAAAGAACTTTTGCTGATAAAACATATAGACCTGGCTAACAGATGGTTTGCTCTTGCCATCTTAGTGGGGTCAATGTGAGAAGACAGGCAGGTGTACACAAGGCACTGCCAACTCATTAGGAAACATTTATCATACTTTGTACACAGAACCGTATATATACACTGTTTCACTTGTTCAAAGCTCTATCAAATTTCAAGATGAAGGGCGCATTGGCATTGCTTGCCTTGGTGGCAGCTGTCACCAGTCTGGAGAACTTCACAGGGTAAGTTCAGAATCTTTAAGGGCAAAACTTTCTCTAGATTATTTATATAGAAATTATACAATTTCTGCAACTAATAGCTACATATGTTTATATTATATAAAAGCACAGCTCACGTTCAACTGTGAGCCTGATTTTAAATATTATCCATAAAACTTTTTCATATTCTGAACATCAACTCAAAATGTTCACAAACAATGAGTTAAAGAACTGAAGAAAGAGGGCAACTAAGTGCATGCTTGGTCAAAACAAGTAAACCACTCACATGCTAGGAACGCACTCTGTAGATCAGATAAATGCTTCACTCCTCAGAGCGATTATGCAATTAATCTTATTCCCCATGCACACTGAACTTTTTTAACTCAGTGTGTATACGTTCCTCAATGGATCAGAAGGTCATGCAATGCATTTCACATTTTAAAATGCACATAAATGCGACTCCTTATCCAAATGTTTGCTGGAGCATTTTATGCTAACACTCCTGCATACACACCTGTGTAGTTACGTAGCCCAATATTGTGTGATCAGCCCAATAATTGTATATCTATAGCTTAAGGAAACGATACATAATGCCTATTATTTTTAATAGATTTTACACATATAAATGAATGAATGAATGAATGAATTAATTAAATTAAATAAAGGAATTCTTCATACCAAAGGGCAAATATAGTTTTAAGGCCTATGCTGGTATTACTTTGTTATGGAACTGGTTATAATTTCAACATACATTCAAAGCAATATAATTAATATTTCAGTGCAATCACCATGCCATAAAAAGGGTAAATTGATGTACAGTAATTGATTATTTAGAAAGACAAGCATGACTATCCTTAATGTTTCTACAGACAACAGGTCCTGCGAATTCTCCCAACTAATGAGGAGCAGGTGAACTTAGTGCGAGAACTAGAAAACTTTGAGGACCTGCAGGTAAAGTTACTCAGTATATAATATGCTACGTCAGGGCTGGCCAAACCGGTCATTAAGATCTACCAACAGTTCAAATTTTCCAGACCATCTAACTGGTACACACAGTGGCGTAACTACATTTTGGGCGCCCCCCCGCCGTTAAAGGGAGGGAGCCCAGCCACTCACCCGCCCCGCCGCCCGCCGCACCAACCCCCGCAGTCAGATCCGATATACTGCATCTGTGGGTACCTGGGGGAGCGGCAGGCGAGGACTGCAGGCGGCGCAGATGGAGACCGGGGGTGCGGCGGGAGAATAGGAAGAAATCCTATTCAAAAGACCGGGCGGCCGCTGATTGGCTGAGCTCTCAGCCAATCAGCGGCCGCCCGGTCTTTTGAATAAGATTTCTTTATATTCTCCCGCCGCGCCCCCGGTCTCCATCTGCGCCGCCTGCCGTTCCCCCAGGTAGCCGTCAATGCAGGTTGGGGGGACGCTGCGAGGCGGCTGGGGGTACGGACGCTGCGGGGGACGGACGCTGCGGGGGACGGACGCTGCGGGGGACACAGAGGTGGCAATTACTTACAGCTGAGCCGGGCAGGGGGAGCCGGGAGCTGTCTGTACTGAAGAAAAAAAAAGCCCATACAATGAATGGGCAGCCTGTGATTGGCGCAGCTTCCGTCCCCCGCAGCGTCCGTCCCCCCAGCCGCCTCAATGCCCCCCTGCCCCCTGCTCCCTTGCACATAACTATGGCACTGCAGCCCCCGGCGCCCACACATGCATAGCGCACCCCCGCGGTCGCGGGGGCTGCGGTGCTATAGTTACGCCCCTGGGTACACAGGACTAATCGTCACATTTTCAGACATGTGGTAAATTCATTTCTAAATGACATTCTACAGATCCATGTATTGTATGAAAAACATGAACTGTCAGTAGATCCCGAAGACTGGTTTGGCCACCGCTACTCTCAGTGGCGTAACTAGCATACAGCAACCCCCGCAGTGGCTTGGAGGAGCCGGGGGTCTGCAGGGCGCTCTCCCTGACTTGCCTTCAGTTCTCTGCTGCTGTGCAGGATAAGAGAGGGCACTGGGGTCACGGAGCTGCACTGATTTATTTCTTCTGTATGCAGTCCCGTCCTCCCGAGTCCTCTCAGGTCTGCTAGAGCTCACACAGTCACACACTGGATTAAGGGATAGTCTGTAAGCTATTTTCCACTTTACAAGTGTATTCATACACTCTTGATTACACTTGTATAGCGGCAAGTAGTTTGCAGACTGTCCCTTACTTCCAGCGTGACTTCTGAGACTTTTCTTACAGGGTGGACTCTCCGGAGCCTGTAGCACACTAGCATGGAGCATAACGGGTGTTTAAGAGGGGGTGAGTGTCACACAAAGTGTGTCACAGTGTGTGTGTATATCCCATTAACTATGCAAAACCCAGGTGTCATTTTTTCAAATGTATAGATATCTATATTTCATTTTTTATTTAATTTGTTAAATTTCCCTGTTTTGGCACTCAGATGAGGGTGGGTGGGGGGGGGGCGCTCCAATTATTTTTGGCAGGGGGGAGCAAAATTTATAGTTACGCCACTGGCTACTCTACCTATTTTCCGGTTATCTACTTTCCTATGCTGTTTTAATTTTAATTGTGTAACTGCATTTGCAGAGACAACAGAATTTAATTGAACATAAAAAATACCATGTACTACAATGCAAGTTTATAATATTGTAGCACATATTTAGTATATCTTTCACAAGATATGTATTAGGAGATTTTGGTTTCATGAGAACAAACACACATGTTGCTTGTTTATTACATGCGGTTAGATGACATACACCTGTTTTATGTTTATCAGCTGGATTTCTGGCAGGGACCGTCAAAACCCAACAGATTCATTGACATCCGAGTGCCATTCTTCACCCTTCAGGATGTCAAAATCTATCTGGAGTCCAACAACATCCAGTACAGCATCATGATCCATGATTTGCAGGTGCACAAATTTAGTTCCTTAATGTTATAGTATTAAGGGAATACAATGTACCATGGATGGGTAATACAGGTAAAGAGCCAATGAAATGCAAATGTTCAGTTTTTTAACATTAGCAATATTGTTTGTTGAACTCTGTGGTTCAGAATTCAGTTGTTTCAAGCTATTTATACTTGATGGCATTCATCTTTTTGCCCACACAGCATGATTTGGTGTATTGCGACTTAGGACTGGATGTGCTAGGCATTACTTCCTCGATTCGGTACAACCCCTTACTCTCCCTTACCGCATCTATACTAATCGCATATGTACTTACATGTGCAATAAGTAACACAAAGGACAGCTCTCCCGAAATGAACTGTTCTCTGTAAACAGTGGACTTCTACACAGGGCCGGATTTGTGCCTAGGCCCGTGAGGCACCGGCCTCAGGGCGGCACCAATTAAGGGCGGCATACAGGCTGACATTCTGTTAAATGGCAGAGCGGGTGGGCAGCGGAGAGTGACGAGCGCCGCTGCCCCAGACATGAATTATCATATGTCGGCGGCAGCGCCGCTCGTCACCCGCCACTGCCTACCCACTCTGCCATGCACATTACACCACAGCTTAGTGGCTGGGTCCGACGGTCCCCTGTGTGTCCGGAACACACAGTCTATTGGCTGCTGTGTATCCAGCAGCTGAGCTGAGCGGCGCGCAGATCCTCCTTGCGCTCAGTCAGTTACAGTGTGTGAGCCGGAGAGAGACTGATGGAGACACTGTGCTAATCACTGTACTAATAAGTGCCTCCCTTCCTCCGGATCCTCCGTACAGTGAGCAGTCCAGAGTGCTTAAAAAAATATTAAGGTGGGCTACAGTTTTTAATGAAATATATAAATAACAATGTATATACATATATGATTACTTTAAAATAGGGGGGGGGGGGCACAAAAATGTTGTGCCTAGGGGCGGCCTGACCCCTAAATTCGCCCCTGCTTCTACAGTTTTGCATCAGGAGTCCTGCATATATGCAGATGGAAACAGAGGCCACAGGGGGTGCTGAGAGGGATCCATTGGATCCCTCTCAGGGAGAAAGCAAAGATGTCCATAAAAGCTAGCCTTACCCACCACATCAAAGCCAGGGATTGAGGGGCAATGTACATATAGAAAATGCCCACATATTTTCTTTAGTACATCCTGCCCTAATACAAATGGGGCAATAAACAGTTGATATACATGTTGCTAACCACATATAGTTTTATTTTAATTCACCAATATAACGTTTGTAGTGTGGGTGGGCTTAAAAATGAAATATTTGCCACAGGAAATAAAAATATGATTTTATTAAATCAGGTTTTTTCGGTCACAACAGAAAACAAGAGGTGAAATAATGGCTCTTGTTGCAGCGTGTATATAGTATATCCATAGTTTGGATATTAGCTATTCTTGTGTGTGGCCAAATTACATTAAATTAATGCATCTGATGAGTTTTTACTAAATAGCCAGACTGCGCTGTCTATAGGCATTATTAATAAGCTGAAAATGAACACAAAGAGAAGCATCGCTATTATCAAATAAAATAACAAACACTTGGCTCTATCATACTTAGGAAGAGTAAATTTAATAAAAATGTCCACCTTCCCGAAATTATTATATATTTTACAATACTGCCAAAGATGGAACACCCATGTGGGTGTTCCATAGCTGCATAATCTCTCGGCAGGGTGACTAAAAAAAACAAACGGCGTGGGGTCTCCCCCTAAGACCTGCCTGTAACGGAGTCTGGATGGACCTAATTCGCCCTTACAGTCGGGACGGGTACCGGTGAAGCCTAGCACTTGCAGACTTCCAATACGCAAAGATTTTCCCTTAGCATTCCTTCAAATGCAACACTATGTGAGCGAGGTAATGAAAAATCTTTCGGCTGCAGATCTGTCCAACACTTTGGATGGGGTACTGAGAGCCTCCCCAGCCACTAAAAAGGCTATTTCTATCTATTATAAAAAAAATTATTCCCCAATTGACCACTCAACTATAAAAACTGGTATAACACAATGGATATCAAATTTTCCAACATTAAATTGTGAGATACTGTCAAATTATTTGGTCACATTTTGCAAATATTTACCGGCAGCACAATACCAAGAGATGTTTTTCAACATTGTCCATCGAGCATACTACTCGCCCAAACAACAGTTTCTGGCAGGTATGAGAGAGACCAGTGAATGTCTAAAATGCCGCACCTCCTAGATGGACCTAATTAATTGCTTTTGGGCTTGTTCTATGCTCCGTGGATTTTGGCAGCGGGTCAGAATGTTTACAACTACACCTCTAGTAAATTATTTACCCTTTACTATGGAGTGGCCAATTTTTGGAATTCTTCCTGAATCCCAGAGGATAACTAAAGGGTGTTAAAAATTGGTCATGGCAATAAGTGCAGCGGCACATAAAGCTATTTTACAGTCATGGATAGCTCCAACCCCACCCATTCTAGACTCTAGACTTGGTTAGAAATAACATTACATAAAACTCAACTAATAACTGGCTTCTTTGCAACTTGGGAGACCTATAATAGTACTCTTCCTAGTGATTTCCAGGGCAGAATCAAAAGCTCTCTACAAAATACAGAATACTATGAAACAAGAGTGCTCATGGGGGATCCCAATTCCATAGGTTATCATTTGGTGTTTACACCTGGTGGAATGGTTTCTGCGTGGTCGGGGTCCTCCCATATCTCCATGCCAATATATGTCAGTTATGCATTAATTATTTGTCAACATCATGCTCTACAGTATATACTGTATGAGGATATACCACTAATAGAACCCAGAATGCTGCTGCTTATATTTCTTTATGTTTATCTCCATGTCATTTTATGGTTACTTACTGTATTTTCTCTTACATGTCATGACTATGTTGTTCCATATGTGATAATACCATAACTACTGGAACCCAACATACTGCTTATGTGATTTTCTATGTAGTTGTGGTAATCATTCATTGTATCTCCTCTTACATGACACAATTACTGAGTGTTTACTTTTTATTGTGAAGTGATACTTTAATAAAAATATTTGAAAAACCTAACTTCATTTTAAATGTTTTATACACCAACCTTGCTGGATTAGTTCACCAGGAGCCTTCCTGTACATAACTACTAGGACCCTAGTTACCTAATTATACATTTATGGTTCCTCTTTACCACCATTCCATTCCATACATCATAAATCTGGTACAGTACATAAAAACCTGAGATCTATACACAGTATTTCACATCCATGGGACAAATAATTATCCTGTCTACTTATCTCATTACAGTCCTTGTTGGATGAAGAGAAGAGAGATATGAAAATTGGTCGTGCCATGGAAAATGCCCGTTCCACCGACACCTTTAACTTTGCCGCTTACCATACTTTTGATGAGGTAAGTCATTAAACTTCTTGGTGCTTTCAAAGTAAAATATGATATTGCGATCTTTGCATCCCATAGAGAACACATCTAGCATCCATAAGTCACTCTAGAGGCACTAGTTGTAATGAGAATGATGTTAGGAGAACAGTGCATTGCTTATAACTCATGTGTTCACAGATTAACAACTTTATTGACATTTTGGTGGCTGAGAACCCTGGCTTTGTGAGCAAAATTGAGATTGGCAAAAGTTCTGAAGGTCGCCCATTGAATGTTTTGAAGGTAAGATTTTCAGAAATCTTATATACAAATCCTTGTGTCTTTTCCATATATATGGCCAACATGTACAGTGTCATGGATAGTGTGACCAGATGGGCCCTCGCTACCAGCACCACAGATTGAGTTTGGGTCCTGGCCAATAGGGGATTGCCTTACACCTTCAGTAACCACCTGTTACTGACTCCACCTACTGCTTAGAGGGAGGGTATATTGATGCTGCCACCACCAGGTTTTAGCACCAGCATCTGAAAACCTCCTGACTGACGTCGGATGACCCCACACTGGTCAATGACCATTGACCAGGCCCTGATGCTGGGGCTCACTCCAGGACAGAGGAAAAATGGAATACAGTTTTGCGCAATTCTGTGTTCGCTGGATCTGGATGCACATATTGTAAAGACAAGATGTGTATTCTTCACATCCCATTTTCAAGGGGATACAGCATACATATATCAATAGTTCACACTTGAAGATATCACAGAAGATGTACACATTCTGAGGATCGCTGAGATTTTTATCTCACTCCAACACACAATACCAGAGGGAGTAGTCTCACCCTGTGGTCTCTTTAACAAATCAGATACAGATTACATTTCAAAAGAGTGAAAAATATGAATAAAGCAATTTGCTGCTCTCTTTTCCAACACTATGTGAGCTTCTTTTTTTTTAGGCAGTAGGCAACTTAAACCACTTTTCCATTATGCCAGCCAGGTCGCACCCGGGATTTTGTACCCGGGTGCGACCCGGCTTGCATTAGCAGCCTGACCCGGCATAAAGCCAGGCAGGTGATGTAATTGGGAGGCAGTGCCGGGGCAGCGCTGGGAAACGAGAGCATCTCCCAGCTGCGGCTTTGTATTGCAGTGAACGGGACCCGGGTCACATTGACTTGGGTTACCCGTTTCCACTGCCCTAGACCTGGGTTCAACCCAGGTAACTACCCGGGGTTATTTTTGGTATTGGAAAAGGGGTATTAGCTATGCTGTAAAGTTACATGTTACATTTTAATTATTGTCTTACAGTTCAGCACTGGAGCCAACCACCCAGCTTTCTGGATTGACACCGGAATTCACTCCCGTGAGTGGGTCACTCAGGCCAGTGGACTCTGGTTTGCTAAAAAGATACACATCACAATTCTGGTCTGGCTAGTGTTATACACTGGGCTAAATTTCCAAAGCAGTGGTGTTTGTAAGCCCCCACTTTTCGTCAAGTGGGATCTGAGTATTAAATGCGGCACTCACATTCATTGTAAATCCTAGCTTGCCTTACACTGAATGTGTGTGCTGCTTTACATTTTTGGCGCTGAGAAATGGCAGCTTACAAAAGTTCTTACTTAGTATATATAGCTCACAGTACAAAGCTAACCTTGTTACTCTGATGGAATAATCCCTTAGTGGCTCCTTTTTTAGCATCATGCATTTATAAAACCACCATTTTAGCACCATATAAACTTATTTTCATTTTAATTCAGTTTAAGTAAAATAACTAAAATACAAGTAAATGGAAATCTAGTTGATGTTTTAAAAGAATATCTGTTTATTACCTAAAAGCATAACATCTTATATGCAGATTGTTACAGACTATGGTTATGACGCTTCTCTCACTGCCACCCTGAACAAAATGGATATCTTCTTGGAAATTGTAACCAACCCTGATGGCTATGTTTTCACCCACACCTCGGTATATACTTTTAGTTTTGTTACACTATTATTTTTATTATGTTCTGTTGTTCCTTGCTGTATTCATTTGAGCAGTTAAACAGAATGTGTTTTTCTATATCTAAGCATTTAAAAAAAAAATCAATATGAAACATTACAGAACCGTATGTGGCGTAAGACCAGATCCCGCAATGCTGGATCCAGCTGCATCGGAACTGACCCCAATAGAAATTGGGATGCTGGCTTTGGAGGTAAAATTTTTAGAACTGATATTATGCATGTTTGGTTGTGCTAAAACCTAAAGGCCCATACACACTGGGCAACTTTGAGCTGAAAGGCGCTCAGTTCTGTTGTTTGAGCTGCTTTCGGCTGAAAAGCCGTCCAGTGTGTATGGGGCAGCGATGGAGTGGTGATCGCTGATGTGTGCTCCCACATCATCGCTGGCCCCACCGGTCATCTGCTGGTATTAACAGCAGATGAGCGACAGGCAGGACGGCTTTCTATAGTGTCCTGCTATGGAAAGTCATCCACCCCTGGGAAAATCACTCAGAAGGGCTAAAATTGCTTAATGTGTAATTGTATGGACTGAATGATTTTCAGCCCAGCGATTTTTTTCCATCATCATTGTCCAAAATTGACCAGTGTGTTTGGACCTTGTTTTATTTTTTTTCCTGAATAATATAATGTTAGCAAATTATTTTCTGAAAACTGGATTCATATTTGCAGACATCCCATGCATACAGTAGTTTACTTGTTACATCTAATGGACATTTTGTATAATCAAGAGTAATTATATTGTGCAACATACTGTATAACCTTCTTATATTCATAATTCATTATATTGGTAAATAGAACATCACAGCTCTTGTCATGCTTAGGGTAGGGGAGGGGGGATTCTGTTAGACTGGGTAATGAAACTGGTGTGAATAAGGGGGGGTAGTATCGAGATTTAATGCCCATGGCTATTCAGTTAGAGCCCCATTCTCTTGCCTGTTAAATTAACTGTCTTCAGACATTAACCCATAGAATCCAGGATTAAGTTCCTGTACCTATGAGTTAGCATGATCACTGCACCCAAAATCCGTTAGTTTTTCAGGGATTTCTTTTTAGGTTTCCTCAGACCCAATAAAAAAAATCCCCCTTAAATGCAGGCTGTCTTCAGAGCTAATTGGAAAACACCAGGGGATCAATTGTCCCACGGTAAATTACCACAGCTAACTGAAACCCCCCCTAGAGTACTTATACAAATGGATGTGTAATATGGTAAAATATATTTATGTTAAAATAAACAAAGGTTCTAAACTAGTGTTCATGCCAGAAATACTATGATTAAAATGACAGTTGCATTATGCATTGGTCTATAGGTGCTGGAGCTAGCTCAAATCCTTGTACTGAAACCTACAGAGGACGTGCTGCCCATTCAGAGCCGGAGGTCAAGGCAATTGTAGACTTTGTGAAGAGCCATGGCAACATCAAGGGCTTTGTTTCTATCCACAGCTATTCCCAAATGCTCCTCTTCCCTTATGGATATACCTATACTCGTATCCCAGACTATGCTGAACTGGTAAGCTTCATGTGTATTGCCTACTATCATTGGCTTTATTACATATATGTGTATTTATAAATCATGTAATATATTGATTTGTTGTTTTTGTTTTTAAACATTTGCTACTTGTAGGTTAATTTCCTAATTAAACCCAGTGGGCCTGGTCCCCCAAGTTGCTAAAACAAGTTGCTATTGCGTCCACATGCTACATGGCAATTATAGAAATGACTCTAAAAAATGTGACAGTGTGCAACCGTAGCATATGTGACTGGTTTTGCACACAAAGATATCTCACAAAGATTTACATAACACTTATTTTATGGGCAGCAAATGCATTCACTTATTTTTCAAAATCAATATAAAAAAATACAACAGAAAAGGCCCCTCATCACATGTAAAATAAAAATATATTGATTAGAAATGTACAATAAAATACATGGCCCAGCAATGGCAAAACTGCCAATCAAAATCAGCGGATCATTACAAATAGCCAAATAGGAGTAGATTTATAGTGTAGGAACTGTCATCATCGTCATCCTCAGCTATTGGTAGCTATCACTGATCAGTAATTCTTACTGTTTTATTTTACATCTTTCCGCAATGGTGCAAACAAGTACTAACTGTATTGTATTGAACATCACATTTATTTATTTATTTACAGTTTCTTATATAGCGCACCATTGCACTTTACAATTGGAAACAGTGGCAGAACAAACTGGGTGGTAACAAACATAAATGCACATCCATCCCATGCCGCCTTTCCAGGTACAGGCAGGAATTAGCGTCAGTCTCCCATTTTACATGAGCGTATATGTGTGTGCACACTGTTTGGCATGCACAAAGCGAATTTGTCTCAAGACACATGTCAGTTGGCACAGTGCTTACTTAATATGAGCCCTGATATTTCCAAGCTGCAGGCTCCCTCTCTTTCAGCCTCTGCCTCTTCTTACATTTCAATTCCATGGATGGCTTAAAAAAAAATCTATCTTTCTGTTCTATAGCATGCATCATTTGTTGTCTATATAGAAAGAATCAGGTTTACATTGAAATGTATGTGGATTAGGGAACTTATTTTGGGATATATTGTTAATACCATTAGTACTACTGTATGTCTTTAAAATAAAGTTTAAGTTAATGTCTGTAAATATGTTTTGGCCCATTTTCTTTTAGAACAGTTTATCTAAAGCTGCAGTGAATGCTTTGTCCTCCCTGTATGGCACAGCATACACATATGGAGACATCATCAGCACCATCTGTGAGTATTACCTCATCAAACCAATTTACATACACTAGTCCTGCAGTGTCAGAACGGTGTGATCACCAGCGGTGAGAGTGCGAGGTTTGAGGTAGAGAGAGCAGTGCATTAATCTGGGTTATTATAAGTGAAACATGAACATCTAGAAAAAGATTTCTCCAGTTGCCTTGGAGAAATCTCATCACCCCCTCTACCACCTGGACCCCCTCTACCTCCCGCCTCCTTCACCCACTCCTGATCACTGCCAACTGCACCCCCTCGACCATCCACCTCTCCCCCTGTACGTCGCCACTGATTCAATCTGACCCTCTTCTGATCATAACTACAGGGACTGATCTATCAGCTGTGCACTGAAAAGATTGCACTCCAAATGTGTAATTTCACGCTGCTTCCCTGATAGCGGAGTGGCTGTTTATTGGAGGAAGTTGCTGGACTGGAAAGGCTACATGATGCACTATACAGTATATTGCATTGATATGATGCTACATATAGTGGTAATTACCGGTAGACATTTCAGTATCTATAGGAATTGACCCCTTGAAGTAGAAAGGCACACTATATGGTCTTGATTCAGAGATGGACACAGTGCCAGTGTTTCCGCAGATGAGTGAAATAAAGAGCACATGTGAACCCAAGTGTCTGTTGGTGTCCGCAAGTCTGTTGAAAATCCCTAAAATTTTCAAGTGGTCTCCGATCCCTGGACAATTCAGAGTGGACACTGGAGGGGGACCTAAACTGAGCACATAAATGGGACATTTTATAGGCGTGTTATGGGAGTATCATATGCAATGCCATCTGTGCAGGATCTACTGCCCAGGATCGCATTGCAATATGTCATCCTTTCGGCGAATGTATGTCCTTGCAGACACAGGCACAGGGGCTCTGAAGGGAGCCTGTCCCTGTGATCTGCTTTGGCAGGTGGACAGGTCTGCACATGCAGGTAAGTAGCCCATAGGCTAGAATAGGCTATCGCCATCTCAGAATGGTGGTAGCCCCAGGACCCGATTCAATGCTGCCCAACATTGGTAAATAGGGCAGCATCGCATCCCCCACAGAAACCTATGGAGGATGTGGCTGGCAACAGGCAGGAGGGATCGCAGTAGGTATCGAAGATTTCTGCTGCAGTCCCTCCTAGATACATTCCGGGGATACTTAATATTTGTGGCTAACCCCAGAAAACTGGTGTTTTGGGGGAATTAGCCGCAAATATTACAAGATAAATGAGTCCCATAATCTCCATTGTCAATGCACAGATCACAAAGCCTATTAATGGGTGTGTACACTCCATCGCACAGTGGGACACAAAAGAACGTCTGATATCAGCATTTGCATATTTCCATAACTGCTACTAAGAAGGTTCTGATTCTGGCTGCATTAACAACCATCCCTGAATCAGGCCCTATTTCATTAATTTTTCTGAAGAGTGATCTCCATGAAATGCTTGTTCACAATATTATATTTTCACTTTGCTTTTGTACTGAATAATTGAGATAAATAAGAAAATGCTTTAAAAAAAAAAATCTTAAAAATACATAGAATTTAATATTTTACAAAATACTGCACTAATAGAGATTTCACATTTGTACTTAAAGTCCTTGGTTACTATTAACAACTGCGCATTTTGCCTTGCAGACCAAGCGAGTGGTGGAACCATTGATTGGACGTACAACCAGGGTATCAAGTACTCTTTCAGCTTTGAGCTGCGTGACACTGGACGCTATGGGTTCGCCTTGCCAGCCAATCAAATCATTCCGACAGCTCAGGAGACCTGGCTGGCCCTTACTATGCTCATTGAACACACACGTGACAACCCCTATTGAGCAATAAACTGTTAAATGTAATAAAGATGCTTATTTAGACAATGAATTTGTCTATATTTGTGCCTTAATATATGATGCATTAACTTACATCTCAAAAAGTGTTTTGTTTCCTGTTTTTTTTTCTTGTTATATAAATGTCTAATATTAAGGGGAGATTTTTTTAAGAATTTACTACATCAATGAGCAATTCAAACAAATGAACAGATGGAATAGCTTTAGATATTCATTCACAACACTATTCAACATCACAATCAGTTCAATTCCCCGTATTGAGTATATAAACAATATCTAATTTCAAGGAATACTTTACACTTGCACTCTATGGTGGGGGTATTCAATGTGGGATTCCGACTGTCGGATCGTCCCGACAGATGGAATCCTTGACCGTTTTTGGTCAGCTTGTCTGCAACTAGACGGGTGGAATTCAATGTTCAAAGTCGAATGCCAAAAAGTGGGCGTGTTAGTGAAAACGGCTGCGGATTGTCGAGAAACGGGCTTTATTTTGACAATCCACTGCTGCTCCGACAAAACAGATCTGACTTGTTTTAAAATCGGATCTGTTTTGTCGAACACCGCCTTCAATGTTGTTGGAAATGGCAGCATTGAATAGGCAGCAGCCGCTATTTCCCCTGTCGAAAATAGCTACCAACATTGAATGCCCCCTGAAATGTCCTTTAATGCCTCTTGCCCAGTGTGGCCATGAACCATCATATAGTACAAAAAAGTAGTTATCCCCATTATTAGCAAACATCTGACAAATACTGTATATAAATATATAAACAATGAAGGCTGAGAGTTGAATCGCATTTTAGTCAATCTGAATGCCCCACACCATAGGACACCCTTGAAATATAGGCCTTGGCATTGATATTTTGTCTTCCATGACTCAATGAAAAGCTTTGTACAGTACATTGTAAAAGAGGGCAAGATGTATTAAGCCTGGTACAGTGATAAAGTGGTGAGAAAACAGTGAGAAAGTGGAAGGGGATAATGCCTCAGACAATCAACTCCTAACTTTAATTTATCAAACACAGCTGGTGCATTATCACCTTCCACTTTATCACTTTAGCAGGATTAATACATCTGCCACAGGATGTTTATAAGACCAATCAAGCCCCTACCGAATGTCTTTTGATTGAGTTGCTCAAACAGATATTGAAGTGAAACATCATTGAAAGCTATGTGCTGTCAAACGGGAGGTTTGTAGATGCAGAATGTAGTACCAAATATTCTGTACGGCCATCCATCATCAAGTGATAATGTCCTCGAAAGCGCAAATGTTTATTTTAGAAATAAGGAGGGGACAGTAGATTTGTGTCTACCAGCCTTAATTCTATATTTTAAAAACCAAAGAAAGCATAATGGGATGATACAATGACATTAACTGGGTTTCCTTGCCTGGTTTTGGTATCAAGCATATATGCTATATCAATATTTGGATTTTAAAATTATAATAAAATGATAAGATTGGACAATGACCTGAACTAGGTTATCACGTATGTTTATGTGATGAGAAAGGGTTGGGAGTGCGCTGGGTAGAGAGGGGTCAGGAAAAGGGGAGGTGCTAAGGGGGTAGGACAGCTGAAGTCACCCGAGTACAGTTATTTACTAGTGAAACAGGGAAGTTTTAACCTGGGTATTTACAGCTGTAGACTTCTATAATATTGTAATGCCCACTTCACTCATGTTCCATTGCAGAGCTTTCAGTATTAGAAGCTTTGTGCACTAATTATTTTGTAATTCGGCACAGCTATTTGTATATATCTTACCAAATTCTCTAAAAGTGCTATCTTTTCACAATGGCTAGACATTATAACTTATAGATGCACATTGATTAAAATCAGGGTTGCCTACCCTCCCGGAATGGCCGTGAGGGTCCCGAAAATTGGGTCACCCTCCCAGCCCCCCGGAAAGGTGGGCAACCCTCCCGGTATCTGGGGGACCCCACTTCCCCCTTGATCGCGGCTTCCTCCCCCTCACCTTGCCGATTAAATAACCAGATTAGCCAATCTCCTTGGAGGGGGCAGGGCTAAAGTGGCATAATAGCGTCATTTTACCTCCGCCCCTTGCAAGGAAATCAGCAAATCGGGTCCGTTTCCATCATGGGGACGGGACTTAATGATGGCACGCTTAAGACCCGCCCCCGAACTCCTGCTGAGAGTCTCCTCTCCGGGCTTCTCCAGGAGAGGAGATTACAAAAGTCGGCAACCCAGATTAAAATATAACTTTTATTGGTTAATGGTAAAATATATTTACACAGATAAAACAGTGAAATATAAAAGGTAAAGTACTGTAAAGAAGGAAAATGAAAGTGTTATAAAAGCAAACTAATCTAAATACCCGTATTCGATTAATGCCTATCTGTTGCGTGTGATATGACGTATTTGATATGACGATTCGTCAAGGCTCGGTACAGTGCAGCGAGACATGATTATGAGACGCATGCACTCCGCACTGCATGGGCGACCTTGAGAGATCGTGCCACGTGCAAGTGGCTTTGTAAGAAATGTGCTCCCCCTGTTTAGGCCTGCCTGGGGATTTGTGATATCTCTAGAATGCACAGTTGTTTCCTGTGCTTAATTTTTTTTTTACATTTTTAAAAGGAGGAGGGCTTGTACCTGCATGGGAAGCTGAACCACTAGTCATGAACATAGGCCTTAGCCTTTCCTTGCCACTTTGTGTCGTGATGGCATATTGTCAATTTTACATTTCATACCTCCCAACTGTCTGTCACGGCTAAAGGGCTGGATGGAGTCGTGCGGTGCACAGGAACCGGAGACGGACCAGGAGGAGTAGGATTGAAACGTGCAGGTTTAATAACTGATTTCATAAATGATAAACTTCACTCAAATACTTCTTTAAGTGACAGTTGGAATAAATTAAATAGAGTCCAGCACAATACTAATAACGGGCAGGGAAATCTGGAAACGTATACTTGGTGAGCCAGAGTACATAGATGAGGATCCGGAAGGAGGTTGATTTGATGACAGAAGAAATGGATCCGGATGACTGAAAGATGATGGAATGAATGAGTTGTATGAAGGAGGACAGCGGAAAGCTGTGCAGGGTAATTCTGGGACACAAGCAGGAACAAGCACTAGGTAGGACTTGCAGCATTGGTGTCAGGAGAAAACTTCCTTGTAGCAAGATGCAGGGAGCAAGGCACCAGAGTCAGGAGAGAAAGAGCCAGGATCCGGGAATCAGCTAGGAGTTGTGAATGACTCCAAAGACTCATTGCACTGACACTGAACAGCCTAGGCAGATCCCCTATATCCCCAGGGGATGGCTGCCATTGGCTGTCAGCACAGGATGAGGAGGGAACCTCCACTCTGGGCCAATCTGTCTCCTGCCCTCAACCAAGATGGCGACGCCGGCCTCCCGGCACCACTACTGCTGCCATCCCTACCCAGAGCTGCCGCTACTTGCACACCGCAGACCGGAGCCTGCACACGCTAGCCGGCGGCGGGCGCGGACGGGTGAGTACTGTACCCGCCGCGCTCCGTCGCGGCTACGTGTGACAGTACCCCCCCTTTTCAGGGTGACCCCAGGGCGCCTATGGGCCTTGTGCGGATTTCTCTGGAGAAATTGCTTTACCAGTTTTGGAGCGTGCAAATCAATGGAATCCACCCAAGAGTTCTCTTCGGGACCAAACCCAACCCATTCCACCAGATACTGGGTACGAGAATTGCGGCAACGAGAGTCTATAATGCGTCTTACCTCGAATTCAGACCCACTTTCGGAGTTAATCTTGGGCGGTTTGGGAATCTTCTTTTGATAAGAGTTCAACCTTAAAGGCTTGAGGAGGGACACATGGAAGGAATTCGAAATCCTTAGGGAAGGAGGAAGTTGAAGTCTATAAGCGACAGGATTAATGACTTGGATGATAGGGTATGGCCCAATGAACCGGGGAGCCAGCTTCATAGAGGGCAGACGGAGGCGTATATGGCGGGTAGACAGCCATACCCGGTCTCCGACTTTCAATCTGGGCGCTGCCCTTCTTTTCCTGTCTGCCATCCTCTTGTATCGGGCGGAAGATTTAAGAAGAGCGGTGTGGACATCCGACCAGATTTTAGCAAAGCGTTGTAAAGAAGTGGTTGCTGCAGGAACTTCGGAAGAGGATAATTCTGAGAAATCCGGAGATCGTGGATGTTTGCCGAATACTGTAAAGAAGGGGGTGGTTCCGGAGGAAGAGTGATAGGAGTTGTTATGCATATATTCTGCCCACGGGAGAAGATCCACCCAGTCATCTTGGGACGACGAGACAAACAGTCGGATAAAGGCCTCCAAGTCTTGATTCACCCGTTCTGTCTGGCCATTGGTCTGGGGATGAAAGGCAGTGGAAAACTTGAGTTTGACCTGTACCGCGGCACAGAGAGCTCTCCAGAACTTTGCAACGAACTGTACTCCGCGGTCGGATACAATCTCTTTGGGCAGTCCGTGAAGTTTAAAAATGGTTGAGATAAATAGCTGAGCCAGTACTGGAGCAGAGGGGAGACCTTTTAGTGGGAAAAAATGGACCATTTTCGAGAATCGGTCGACCACTACCCAGATTGCGGTATGACCTTTTGAGGGAGGTAGTTCGCAAATGAAGTCCATTGACAGATGGGTCCATGGTTCTGTGGGAATGGTTAGAGGGCGGAGAGGACCAGCGGGAGTTGTTCTGGGCACCTTATGCTGAGCACATCTTACACAAGAAGCGACGAAGTTGGTTACGTCGTGGCGGATGGTTGGCCACCAATAAGAACGTGACAGGAACATCAAGGTCTTTTGTGCTCCTGCGTGCCCTGCGAAGCGGGAAGAATGTGCCCATGACAATATTTTCTTGCGGAGTTCGGGGGGAACGAACGTTTTACCTGGAGGAGGAGATGGCTGTACGGTTACTTGGGCGAAGACCAGCGGATCGAGGATTGGACGAGGAGGTGTCTCTAGGTCAGAGGTCGTCTCAAAGGAGCGGGATAGAGCGTCTGCCTTAGTATTCGTGGTTCCAGGTCGGAATTTAATTTGGAAGTCAAAGCGTTCAAAAAACATGGCCCAACGGGCTTGGCGGGCAGTAAGGCACTGAGCCTGTTTAAGAAAGGACAGATTTTTGTGGTCTGAATACACGGTGATCTTATGCCGTGCCCCCTCCAGAAGGTATCGCCACTCCTCTAACGCAGTTTTGACTGCAAGCAACTCCTGTTCCCCGATGGGGTAATTCTTCTCTGCCGGGAGGAATTTTTTGGAGAGGAAGGCACAAGGGTGTAATTCTTGATCCTCACCTTTTTGTGACAAGATGGCCCCGATCCCTTCCGAGGATGCGTCCACCTCGAGAATGAAGGGCCTGTCGAGGTCTGGTTGGAGGAGGATTGGTGCCGTTATGAATGCTCTCTTTAACTGCTGGAAGGCAGAGGATGCTTCTGGCGACCATCGGCTTGGATCAGCTCCCTTGCAAGTGAGAGCAGTGAGGGGAGCAGCGATAGTAGAGAAGTTCCGGATAAATCGCCGGTAATAGTTTGAGAACCCTAGGAATCTCTGAATTCCTTTGAGTGTTGTGGGGGCTGCCCAGTCTTGGATGGCTCTCACCTTTTCTGGGTCCATTTCTATCCCAGTGGCGGAGAGAATGTGACCCAAGAATGGAATGGACGTGACCTCAAAAACGCACTTCTCCAACTTGCAGAACAGTTGATTTTGGCGAAGACGTCGTAGGACTTCGGACACTGTCTGTCTGTGAAGTTGAAGATTTGGAGAGAAGATGAGTATATCGTCTAGATAGACTACGATGGAGTGGTACAGCAAGTCCCGAAAGATATCATTTACAAACTGTTGGAAGACGGCGGGGGCGTTACAAAGGCCGAAGGGCATCACCAGGTATTCATAGTGGCCGTCGCGCGTGTTAAAAGCCGTCTTCCACTCGTCACCTGGACGGATCCGGATCAAATTGTAGGCCCCTCGCAAGTCCAATTTAGTAAAGATTGCTGCCCCTCTGATCTTGTCGAATAGTTCTGCGATAAGGGGTAAGGGATAGCGGTTTTTAATGGTGATGTCGTTCAGGCCCCTATAGTCGATACATGGCCGAAGACCGCCATCCTTCTTTTTCACAAAGAAAAACCCGGCCCCGGCCGGAGAAGTAGATGGTCGAATGAAACCTTTGTTTAAGTTCTCTTGAATGTACGAGGACATGGCCTCAGTCTCAGGTAGCGACAGGGGATAGATGCGGCCACGAGGAGGGAATTTCCCGGCCACCAGCTCTATCGGGCAGTCCCAAGGACGGTGAGGAGGCAGGGTGTCGGCACCACCTTTACTGAATACATCTGTAAATGAACGATATGGTGCGGGTATCGACAAGGGTGGAGCTGAAGAGGATGAAGGATAGTTACCCTCACGTTGTGGATGGGTCTGGTAGACCGGAAGGATCTGAGGAATGCAAGTAGACTGGCAATCTGTTCCCCAGGCCTTGACCTCCATATTGGTCCAATCGATGTGTGGGTTATGTTTGGAGAGCCAGGGAAGGCCCAGGACCATTTGGTGTGAGGACTGTGGAAGAATGAAGAATTCGAGGGTCTCTTGATGTAGAGCTCCTATGAGCAGTGTCACCGGGGTGGTCTGATGGGTGATTTGTCCACTACGAATTCGACTCCCATCCACTGCAGTGAGGACCAGCGAGTGATCCAGGGGTTGCACAGGCAGGGCATGTTGGGTGACAAAAGAAGAAGAAAGGAAGTTTCCCGCTGCTCCAGAGTCCAATAGGGCCTGAACTCTTTTTCTCCCTTGGGGACACACAAGGGTAACCGGAATGGTGGAATCAGAAGAAGAGGGAGATGGAAGCAAGACTCCTAATCGGACCTCCCTCGGGGAGATTAGGAGCGGTCGTTTCCCGGCCGCAGCGGGCAGGAAGCCAATAAGTGAGCTGAGGAGCCACAGTACATGCATAGATTCTCTCGCCGTCTTCGGGACTTCTCTTCGAGAGAGAGACGGGAGCGGTTGATTTGCATGGGCTCATCTGTTGACACCGCAGGAGGCGGGGTTGGTTTGGAGGCTGGTGCGACATTGGAAGGAAATCGAGGGCGAAGGCGATCAGAGCGATTCCTCTCAAGTTGGCGTTCTTGGAGTCGCAGATCGACTTTGTTACATAATGAAATGAGTTCAGCCAGGGTGGAAGGAGAATCGCGAGTTGCTAACTCGTCCTTGATGCGCCCGGCTAGGCCGTTCCAGAAGGCAGAAACGAGAGCCTCTTCTTTCCATCTGAGTTCGGAAGCCAGGGTTTGAAATTGTACGACATATTGTCCCACTGGGCGACTGCCCTGACGAATCCTTAGGATCTCTGTGGCTGCGGAGGACATTCTGCCAGGCTCGTCGAAGATGCGACGGAAGGAGGCCACAAACTCTTCATAGTTATTGAGGATGGGATCCGCACGCTCCCAAAGGGGGGACACCCACTCCAGGGCTGGACCCGCCAGTAGGGACACGATGTAAGCCACCCGAGTCTTGGGAGAGGGGAAATTGGAAGGCTGGAGGGTAAAATGGACGTCACATTGATTCAGGAATCCTCGACACCCCCTCGGGGACCCGTCATATTTACTGGGGGTTGACAGGTGTAGATGGTGAGGAGCAGCTGGCCCAGGGGGAGCAGCAGAGGCCGAAGCTCCGGAGGTTGGTGCTGCTGAAACTGAGGGAGCCACCTGAGGTGATGACAAGGTCTGGAGAAATTGAGCCACTTGACGCTGGGTAGTCTCTACTTGTTCCAATCGAGCCATGATGCCTTGAAGAACATCCGTCATGGAGGCCTGTGCTTCACCCGATTCCATCGGGTCAGTGCAAACTGTCACGGCTAAAGGGCTGGATGGAGTCGTGCGGTGCACAGGAACCGGAGACGGACCAGGAGGAGTAGGATTGAAACGTGCAGGTTTAATAACTGATTTCATAAATGATAAACTTCACTCAAATACTTCTTTAAGTGACAGTTGGAATAAATTAAATAGAGTCCAGCACAATACTAATAACGGGCAGGGAAATCTGGAAACGTATACTTGGTGAGCCAGAGTACATAGATGAGGATCCGGAAGGAGGTTGATTTGATGACAGAAGAAATGGATCCGGATGACTGAAAGATGATGGAATGAATGAGTTGTATGAAGGAGGACAGCGGAAAGCTGTGCAGGGTAATTCTGGGACACAAGCAGGAACAAGCACTAGGTAGGACTTGCAGCATTGGTGTCAGGAGAAAACTTCCTTGTAGCAAGATGCAGGGAGCAAGGCACCAGAGTCAGGAGAGAAAGAGCCAGGATCCGGGAATCAGCTAGGAGTTGTGAATGACTCCAAAGACTCATTGCACTGACACTGAACAGCCTAGGCAGATCCCCTATATCCCCAGGGGATGGCTGCCATTGGCTGTCAGCACAGGATGAGGAGGGAACCTCCACTCTGGGCCAATCTGTCTCCTGCCCTCAACCAAGATGGCGACGCCGGCCTCCCGGCACCACTACTGCTGCCATCCCTACCCAGAGCTGCCGCTACTTGCACACCGCAGACCGGAGCCTGCACACGCTAGCCGGCGGCGGGCGCGGACGGGTGAGTACTGTACCCGCCGCGCTCCGTCGCGGCTACGTGTGACACTGTCACGCTTACCGCGGGAACGTCCCGATATTCGGGGACGTTCCCGCGTCCCGCCCGGGGCCGCCATTGTCCCGCGGTGGGGGGGACAGTTGGGAGCCCCCCCAGCTTGCCGAGAATAGACGCTATGCGCACAGCGTCTATTCAGCGCCGACGAGCGGCGAAAATGGGGGCGTGGTCGAAGTTCGCGTCACCCCGTGAGACCACGCCCCCTTTTCTCGAGGCCGCGCCCCCTTCAAAAGTTGGGAGGTATGCATTTCCTTATAGATAAATGTAATTTTTTTTACCTACTTGGATTTTACATGCCCTCTATGACATTGGGCATCGACCATAGCAGACGATGTTGATGGAATTGCATTGTCCATGTCATGACTAGTAGCAGCAGCTTCAGCACTAGGTAGTGGTTATTAACTATTTTTTCTTCTAAATTTTTGTTCTCCATTTCCCAGGACAGCACCCCTTTATTCTTTTCAGCACACAGGCCAGCACCCCTTCACAGCACCCCTGTACAGCACAGGCCAGCACCCCTGTACAGCACAGGACAGCACCCCTGTACAGCATAGGACTGCAGCACCCCTTTTACAGCACCGGAGAGAATCCCTGTATTGCATGGTACAGCGCCCCGTGATTTATTCAGCACACAGGGCAGCTCCTCTTAATTTTATCAGGACAGGACACCACCCCTTTATTTTTACAGCACACAGGACAGTGCACCTATATTTTAACAGCATTAAGGGCAGTGACCCTTTATTTGTACAGCAGACAGAGTAGCACCCCTTTCCAGCACAGGACAGCACCCCTGTACACCACGGGACAGCAGCACCCCTTTACAGCACAGGACAGCACTCCCTATACAGCACAGGACAGCAGCACCCCTGTACAGCACCGCTGTATAGCACAGCACAACACCCCTTTACACACAGTACAGGAGGACAGCAGCACCCTGTACAGCACTCCAAGACTCCATCACCAGCAGATAGACAGCCAGAGGTCTGTCCTCTACCCTCTCCAATGCTGGAGTGAAGATGGCGTTTATCAGTGGAGTCTTATATAGGATTCAAAACCCAACAGTGGGATGATGATGTTTTGCCTGGATCTGGGATCTGAGTCTGGCGGGAAAACCTGAGCCTGACTCAGAACATACCACGATTGGGAAGTTCAGGAGATCCGAACTCGTTCATTCCTAGTACTAACATATGTGATTTGTACCACAAAGGACAGCTCTTAAGCTGTGTACACACGGGGGTGATAGGGGCTGAAATCACTGGAAATATGGTCGCTGGCGACCATATTGCCAGTGATGGGAGTGTGCCCCGGCGATAAATCGTGGGGTGCGCGCGCCCGTTTTCAGCCCCATTCCTGCGACCAGCTGATTACCTCTGCGGCTCCCCCGGCAGAGGTTCCTTTTCATCAGCGACCATCTCTGGTCGCTGATGAAAAGGAGACACTGAGCAATATATTGCTCAGCCATGTATTGCTAGCAATATATGGCTGAGCCATATATCTCCCCCCGTGTGTACGGCGCTTAACAATAAGAGTTGCCCTTTGTGATGCGCTCCAATACTTGTATAGATTTTTGACCACTGCACATACGCATAGAGGGCGGGATGTACTAACGGGAAAATGCGGTAAAACCCCAGTTTTACCGCATTTTCCTATGTACTATTACCCGGCCGCCACGTCACCGCTAGGGTTACCACCTCATCCCTTTAATTCCGGACACATATTAATTACACAGGTTCTGTGGCTGGCTGACTTCAAGATTCCATTTCACTTGGTTTTAAACTGTTACAGAACCTGTGTAATTAATATGTGTCAGGAATTAAAGGGATGAGGTGGTAACCCTAGTCACCGCAGTGTAGGGTATCGCCACCTTTGGGTGGCGATACCCTATAGAAGCCTATGGGCTTCTTTTCGCCGCCCGACGCCTCCGCCGAAAAACCCGCCGACCCCCCTCTCCCCCTCTTACCTGGTCAAGGTCCTCCTGGACCCGGAAGGTAACACCATACCTCCCAACTTTTAACCTGAAGAAATAGGGCCCGAAAAGGGGGCGGGGCGTATGCAAATGAGGGTGCGGCTTATGCTAATTAGCCGCAGCCTCATTTTCATACGAGAATAGACGCTGTGCGCATGCGCACAGCGTCTATTCTACTAGTTTGGGGGGTCTCCCAACTGCCACCCCCCGCAGCGGGACAATGCCTGCCGCGGGCGGGACAATGCCTGCCGCGGGTGGGACAGCGGGACAGGACCCGAAAATCGGGACTGTCCCTCTAAAATCGTGACAGTTGGGAGGTATGTAACACCTTCCTCCCCCTAGTGAGGCAGCCGGACGTCCTTCCGGCTGCAGAGGGGAGGAGGAGGTGCCGGGGACAGCTTGCTTAGCTGTCCCCGGCGTGAGGGATGCAGGAGGGGGAAGGGAGGTGACGGAGACCCCCCACACCACATTCCAGGCATCGCGGTGGGCCTCCGTCACTGCATCGCGATGCCAGCCGCATATGTTAGTACATATGCGGCGGCATTGCGGCGGGGGGGCGCGAAGGGCGGCGATGTATTTTAATACATCTCGCCCAGAGTGACATTACACTCACATCTGATTGTGCTATGGAAAGAAGCCCGTTGGGTTCTATAACTGTCGTTACCCTCTACATTGGAGCCCAGGTACCAGGGTTCTATTCCATTTGAACATCACGCCCATTAAATTGTGTATGACTTGAGTAACGCTACTTTTGTAATTAGTTTCACTTTGAAAGCAAATCTCTATGGTTGTTGCAACGTAGTAGTTGAGCATCGGATTTATTCCATTAAATGCAAAAGAAGTAAAATAAGGGGCAGATGCAGCAGCGTCAGTGAGGCTTCAGATAACGCGGAGCATGCGGCGAAGCAGACGAAGGACGTGTTACTCCTGTACACACACGCGAGCGATAATAGAACGCCGCAGTAACCAGCAGCACCCCGAGCTCCTATTCCCGGCCTGGCGGGCGGGAATAGGTGAAGCCTCACATCAGGTGGCCAGAGCGTCCCCGTCGCCTAGCAACCACTCGAACTGTCACCGGACCAACAAGCCACGCCCCTTTTAGGAAACAACATCGCTTTTGGTTGGCTATTGTTGTACGTTCTACCAATCAGAGGAAAGATTGTTGGAAGGGGAGGTAGTGGAAGCGGCACGCAGGGAGAGGAGGCGGCGAACTGTGCTGGTTCTGCTCTGTGCGCCGTATGAAATTATAGAGGGAATCATGTCGGCGAGGAGGAACATCGGGGACCCGGAGGTGAGAGCTGCGACACGAGCTCGCTAAGCTTTGTGCTTTACGATGTGACTGGCCACTGAGAACTGGACTGTAACATGATGCACACAGTCTGGGTCTCCGTTGCAGTCAGTAGAGGTGTAGTATGGAGGTCGGCAGCAGCACAGGTTTTAAATGGCAGAGCTGGCAGCACTGTAATAACAGAACACTAATCTTCTAGCCTGCAAAAAGTGCCCCATCCATTCCTGGTATGATGGTTAGAGGAAGGTCTTTCTCAGGAAAGCAGGAGCGATGGCTATTACAAGTCACCATATTTGGTACTTCTGTACTAGCACGGCGCCCATCGCATCGCAGACCATAAGGTATGCGATGCGATGGCAGCCGATGTTATACAATTTTAAATTGTATACCATCGAATTGTATGCCATTGTATCGCATATACAATGGTATATGCACCCCCACGCCACCCCCACTATGAACGTGAACCCGAAGGGTGGTGAGCGGCGGCGGTACGCGTCCTTCGACCTTTTCATACCCCCACTATCCACGTCGGCGTGGAGTTAATTTTATATAGTGTGGCGAGCGCAGCGAGGCGAGCGCACGTGGAATACATGTAAAGTAATACGCGTCCCCTCGCGGGGCTCACCACACTTCGGGCTCGGTGGCTTGCTGCGCTCGCTACACTATATAAAATCAACTCCACTCCGACGTGGATAGTGCGGGTATGAAAAGGTCGTAGGACGCGTACCGCCGCCCCTCGCGGTCACGCTGCACTGGCCACGCTTCTAGTTCACGTTCATAGTGGGGGTGCATTTAACATTGTAAGCCCCCATTAGGGAGCTTATACAATTAAACATCGTATAGGGGGCTTATACAATTTTAAATCGCATCGCAGTGCATCGGGTGTATGGCATGCGATGCGATTATATGTCGTGTGACCAAATATCGTGGGCGCCGTGCTAGTACACAATTTTTTTTTTATTTTATATGATTGGTTCCACTTGGGGATTCCAGTCAAGACTGATGAGTACTGAATGAGCCCTGGGGATCCGGAAACTATTGTCAAGGCTAGATTCCTTGGAACATCTAAATTGTGTATCGCCGTGATATGTTTGCGATGCTATTAAAAAAATGTAATCTGTAAAAACTCTCAGCACTGCAAATGTGTTAAAGGCACTGTAGTGCTCCCAGCTCACGTTATGTCACACAGAACCCCAGTAAGCATTATATTATCATGCTCCCCGCACCGAAGATGTACTTATGTCTTATGTGTGTGGGAGGCCTGTGAGGGGGCTCCTAGGTGACCTCCCTGGTCAGCCAGTTGTACTGTGAGCATGCATGCGCAGATTTGTGAAAATAGGCGAATAGCGACTTTCACAGATCTGCATTAGGATCTGAGTCAGTAAAATGTTCTCTGAAAACCCTTAACCCCCGTACACATGGGGCAAATGGGCTAAAGCAAGCATTGAGGCACACAGCGATGTGTGCTGAGCTATCTGTGCTGAGTGGGGCTTTGCCTATTGTTCATAGTCAAAGCCCCACGATCTAGCAAGAAAGACAATGCAAGCACTGTCTGTCCATGCGGGTGATGGTGATGTGCAGGCCACGCATCGCTGGGGGCTATACACATGGAACGATCAGTGCCCCATTTCTAAGCGTCAGATTGCTTACAAATGGGGCAGAAAATTTTAAATATATTTAAAATGAAAATGTGTACAGAAGAAAAGATGTGTTTTTAAAATAAACAAGGAATATCCAATGTTTTATGCTTGTGTGGGGTAATTTAAGCTTGTTTAGTAAATATTGGTTCACAGCAGTCTGAAACTGGTACATACTTTGTGATATGCTCAGTCCATGATATAATTACCGATTTCTTTTGAACCCCCGGAGCTGAAGAATGAACAATATACACACACGATCGATTGACAAATTTGTTCTTAAAACCACTGCAGGTAAGATGTGCAGAGAGAGAGAGAGAGTTAGAGATTTGGGTGAGTTATTTTGTTTCTGTGTAGGGTAAGGCAGGGTACACCCCAGAACAACTACAATTGTGTGAAAATCTTGAAACGATTTCCTTTGAACTTTCCGGGAGCTCCCAGGCAGTCCCAGGCTCACTATTTTTTTTAAAAACATGCATTTGGGGCAAACGATCGCGATCCGATGGTCACATCCTGTGCATCATGATGGATTGGAGATACAAACACATATGATCTGCACTCGACTGGTACCCAATCGGAGGTCGATTGACGAATCTTTACTGTAGTAGGTAAAGTCTCCAAACCAGCAGACAAGCGCCGGGGACTCACATCGGATCGGAATCGTTGTGAAAACAGGTACGATTTTGCTCTTTTATATACAATCGGTCGTACGACGCTTCGAAATTAGGACTTAGGAGGCCAAATTGTCATGGTGTGTGTGGGTACTTCATACTTGCTGCTTTATTTTGATACTGCAATTTGGAATTCAGTTCAACACACACCACCAAAATCTAACTCTCTCTGCACGTTACATCTGCCCCACCTACAGTGCACATGGTTTTGCCCATTTTGAGAACAAATTTGTCCTGCCATCATTTCTGAATTAGGCTCATAGTGCATACATACAGAACTATTTAACACATAATAAAGATATACTGTTTGCTTCATCAGTGATCATCTTGTATTATCATTATCGTTCATACACTGAACCATATGCACCTAGTCATAAGCAACAAAAATTTCACTGCATGTATAGATGGCAGGGGGGGTCAATAACGACTCGTGGATACAAAGATCTAGTGGGCCAATACTAGACGATATGATAATATTTTTAACAATATTGTTATTGTGCATATGTTCATTTTATGTGGCCGATTAGTAGGTATTGTTTGGTGACCACCAGACATTATTACCCTGCACTACAGAAAATAGACATTTTATATGGGTGGTATGACACCCATAATTACACCTGGAATTTGTGGTCCCTCATATAAAGTGAGTCCCCTCATTTAAATGACACTGCTACCTTTAGTAGCTATTCTCTGGTGAGCACCTAATTTCTGGAAAAACCAAAGCGTCATTTATATGGGTACAGCATAAAATACAGTGTTCGCCGGGTACTTGCACACAACAGTGGGGGTGGGGGGTGGCCGGATGGGGATGCGCTCATGGGATGTCAGCTGCCCGTCCTGTCCTCTTAGAGGACACACGCAAAGCTGAGACACCTGAGAGTGTCTTAAGTTTGCGTGTACGCTCCACATCATTCAATGGTCGGCGACCATCGAATCATGTGGTCCTCGCTGTGAGAAGGGGGATGGGCGGCAATGCGAGCAGTGGGCGAGCTTAAAAAGACACGCAGCGCTGCATCAACCAGAATAAGGTCCTTAATGCATCCGAGTCTCTACTTCTAATTTTGCCATGTATAATTTAGTATCTACTGATACGTTTGCTTTAAACATACGTAATTTGAGCTTGAGCTGTTTGATTATGTTTGCACATATTGATATCTAGTACGAAATAGTACTATCTTTTATGTGGCGTGCAAGTGCAATTTAAAAAAAAGAATGAAGTAGATGCTCTGCGCACACCTGGAGCTGCACTTCTCACAATGTATTACGTGTCACCTAACCGTAGCGTGTTAGGTGACACGTAATACAGTGCAACTGCAATTTGTCACTGAGACACAAGGTACTGCCATAGTGATATTACTGGTTCCCATGAATTTTTATAAAAACAAGGGGTAGGCAGGTGTACAAAAATGTGAGAGCAGATATCTTCAGAGGAACACTGGAATTAATTGGGCTTTAGAAATAGTCAATACTTTTGCAGTTGTTAGAAAATGGAATAGAAGGAAAAACATTTTCCTTTTTTTTTTTTTTTTAAATAAATTTAGATTTCAGTTTAAAAACACCACATCCAAATCTAAAGGGCCCCATACATCAGCAATTAATTGTGACAATTTTCAGATATGGAGATGATTGCCACAATTAATTTTAGATGTGTGGGCTCCCCCTTTTGGCAATCCCAATCAAAATCGCCAATCGATTGCTTAATCAGGTTTTTAAACATGTTTAATAATCTGGTATTATCTGCAGATCTTTTTTATATGTGGGCATTCCCAATTCGTCTTCATCTATTTACATTATGGATAGCTGAAATGACAATCGATTGGGCAATTTCCAGATATGAAGATGCAATCTTTAGATGGAAAAATCTGCAGATCACTGAAATAAATCTGTAATGTGTGGGCAAGTCAGATTGTAAAATCCATTTATCTGGCCAAAAAATCCCTGTATCTGGAAATAAATAAATTGTCATTGCTGATGTATGGGGCCCATTACTCTCTCTGCACATGTTACTACTTCACACCTGCAGTGCACATGGTTTTGTCCATTTGCTTTAAAAAGCAGCTTTGCGATCAGGTCTGAATTATGCACAATGTCAGGCTACATGCTGGTGTATGGAATGTGCTAAATGATGCCAGTAAACTTGTGTATTTGTACACTATCTGAAAATTATGTCCAAACGTTGTGAAACTACATGTCCCATCATGCCTTGCCAGAGTTCTACTATTAAGGAATGCTAAAATGATTGCAAAGCATGCTGGGAAGTGTAGTTTTACAACAGCTGGAGGGCCATAGTTTGGACATGCCTGTGGTAGACAGAAGCTTATAGGTTGTTGTGGGTAACATCACCACTACTCCAGTTGGAAATATACATTTTTTTTTTTTCATTTCTTTTGGTTACTGGGTGTGGTTCGGCTTGAGTTTTGCACATTTTTGGGAGTCAACATTGACAACTGAACACCTGGAACACCCATTTAGTGTACTGCTTTACTTGCTATGCTTAGTTCCCAATCAGAGTCCGTGTGATTGGTAAAGTATAAAAAAAATACAAAAACCGCATGCCAACCTTTTTATGGTTCATTCATAGCCAGGGGTGCTGACAGCTCTTCCGGGAAGAGCACCAAAATGAGGGGGCATAGCCACGACCCTCCAATTGGTCATGTAATAAAAAAACAACAACTTTGAAGGGGCACTGGCATCGCACACCCACTCATGGAGAGAAAGGACAGGCTGCCTCTGCAGGTCAGCACACGGCAGTCAGCGGTGTCTGCTGGGCTGGGGAGAGAGGCAGCAGCAGTTAGTACTCTCGCTCTCAGCAATGGAGGAGGGAACTAGCAGGCACTGGGTCCGTCCATCAGTCCCAGGCCAGTGTAATCAATGCCCTCCCCCTGTCTGGGCTACTGCTCATAGCCACATAGCCCTTTTGACCATATGAATGTAAACCTATTGACTGGCACCCTAAGTGCTGCTGATGGGTCAAGTAGTTGTGCAGTTTTTATCATTTGTATATTTTTGGTTATTGTCATTGGTATCTGTGTAGTGAAATACACATCTGTGCAATAGGGATATGTACACTTAAAACCTTTTTCTCTCTTCTGTCTGTCTCCATTAAGGATTCTACATTTCTAACCCAGCCACAATCTTAACTCGTACCATTTGGCTTTATTGTGCCCGCCAATTTAATCTTACAACCTTCCCGTCCCCACTGACACCTCCTATGGGACAATCCCGTCTCCCCCCCCCCCCCTTCTAGGTTCCCTTCCTAAAACTGCCGTATTTAGAGATTTGACACTGTTTGAAAGGCGTTGCTATCACTCTCCTCTCCGCAAGGGCATTATTTCTATTCTATACTCTATGCTATGTCAGACAGATCCAGACTTTATTCTCCCACACGAAAGCTGCTGAGAGAAAGACCTTGGCCCTCCTCCTGACAATAAAGCATGGCAGACTATTAGATATAATGTAGCGCACTCCTCGATTTCCACCCTTATCAAAGAAAATTCATAGAAGATCTTTACAAGGTGGGTGTATAGATCTTATATGAAGATCTACCCAACCGCCTCTCCACTATGCTGGCGCAACTGCGGCTTAAAGGGAGATTTCTGCCACATTTGGAGGAACTGCCCCAAGATCCGACCCTAATAGACTCATATTGAGTCTTTATTAAGCAAGATAATTAGTCTTCACATCACTCTCAATCCATGGCCCGTGCTGCTGGGTTATCCAATAGAAGGACTTAGCCATCCCTCAATTAAACTAGCCCTCCATATTCTACATGCGGCTAGGAGTGCTTTGGCCTCTAGATGGAAACTTTATTAATG
This sequence comes from Crinia signifera, assembly GCF_055691185.1. Classification (NCBI taxonomy): domain Eukaryota; kingdom Metazoa; phylum Chordata; class Amphibia; order Anura; family Myobatrachidae; genus Crinia; species Crinia signifera. Next base: position 192,651,118 of record NC_139220.1, read on the forward strand.
GGGAGAGGAAAAGATTGTCATCGGGTGGTGCACCATTTATAAAGAGAGGATATAAAATATACCTTTAAATGGTTATACATTAAAATCTGCGAAAATATGACAAACAACATGAACACAAGTGAATACAGTGTGATTTAAAAAGCCTGTGTGGGTTCTGTGAGCAACTACCAGTCTTATAGTATAGATATGACACCAATCCTAATACCTTTTTATTGATGATGGACCATCTAGAGGAGAGAGGTGGGTACTTATGTATTATCTGGACTCCCATGTTAAATGCACCCCATTTTTTCATGCCCCTACTATCCAACTACGCATGGAGTTGATTTTATATGGTGTGGCGAGCGCAGCGAGCCACCGTGCCCGAAGCGTGGTGAGCGGACGCGGTCTCATAAGAAAAACGGGAGTCCAGATATTACATAAGTACCGAGAGGTGTATTAATTTATTATAGGGTGTGGATTGTATCAGGAATCCTGCAGGTTAGGACTTATTCCTTTGTTAACCCCTTCACGACATATGACGTATATATACGTCATATGTCCGTTGAGGGGGAATCAAGCCAGCTCACGGAGTGAGCTGGCTTGATAGAGAGCAGGTAATGGCTGTATATTACAGCCAGGTCCCTGCTCTCACGGCCACGAGCGGCGAGTTCGCCGATCGTGGCCGTTTAACCCTTTAAGCACCGCGGGCAAAGCGCCCGCAGTGCTTAAATAGCTGATCGGAGGGGGGGCGCCCCCCTCCGGCGCCGATCGGGGCCCCCCGCAGCGCGATCGGAGGGTGCCGATCGGTTGCCATGGTAGCCAGGGGTCTAATGTAGACCCCTGTGCTGTCCGTGTATGCATACCTATTACATCCTGCCTCAGGCAGGATGTAATAGGAAGTGCATAAAATCACTACGTTCAGCCATAGAGCTCTATGGCTGAACCTAGTACAGGCGATCGCGCCCCCTAGTGGTCAAGTACACTAGGGGGCCTTGTAGTAAAAGTAAAAAAAAAAAAAAATAAAGTTTAAAAATAAAAAAAAAATAATAAAATATTAAAAGTTCAAATCACCCCCCTTTCCCCATTTCCTAAATAAAAATAAATAAAAAATAAATAAAATAAACATATTTGGTATCGCCGCGTTCCTAAAAGTCCGATCTATTAAAATATAACATTAGTTATCCCGCACGGTTAAAGGCGTAAACGGAAAATAATCCCCAACGCCAAAACTACGTTTTTTGGTCGCATCGTCTACCCAAAAAAAAATAGCTAAAAGAGATCAGAAAGTCGCCCATATCCCATAATGGTATTAATTAAAAAGTACACTTCAGCCCGCAAAAAATGAGCCCTCACCCAGGTCCGTAGGTGGAAAAATAAAAAAGTTATAAGCCGCAGAACATGGCGACGCGACGCAAATTCGAAAAACCGTAACATTTTCTATTTTTTTTTTTAGTCGTAAAACGTAACGAAAACTATATAAGTTTGGTATCACCGGAATCGTAACGACCCATAGAATAAAGATAACCCATCATTTTAAACGAACTATGAACTCCAAAAAAACCGTAACCAGCGCAAAATTGTGGAATTGCGTTTTTTTTTCTTTTTACACCACATTGAATTATTTACTGATTCCCCAGAATATTATACGGTATAGTAAATGGTACCATTAAAAAGTACAACTTGTCCCGCAAAAAAAAAGCCCTCATGTGTCTATATAGCCGGAAAATTAAAAAAGTTACGCTTATTTGAACGCAAGGAGGAAAAAAAAAAAAAAATTACCTTAAAAGGCTCTGTCATGAAGGGGTTAAACCACAATCTGTGACGGTATGTCTGTATAAATTATCCAACTGGCATAAGTGTCATAGCTCATTACAGTGCAGATACACCAATAAGAGCCAGGGACATGTGCCGTGTGATAGATTAATAGGCTTGTAATACAGTGTGGTTATGGATACATACACGGAGTGAGTTGCTGCAGGATAAAGTGCTACAATTGTTGCATATGCTTAATTAGATTACAAAGTGGCCATCAGCCTAACCGTTGTAACTGTAGCATTTAAAGCATACTAGTGAGCATGTTGGTAACACATTTAAAGCTGCTGACACTGTGTTCCGCTGCCGCTATCAGCAGGTTCTCCCTGTGCAGGGGACACACTCTGCGATACAGGCTAGCGAGCACTCGCTGTCACACTCAGTCCCGCTGACAGATAGTACAGCGGTAATACCGAGTTGGGCACAGTCCAGCTGCTAAATACATTAGAGTCCAGAAAAGGACTGGAAATACAATCACACACAATGGTATAGTTGGTAGTGCTGAGAGAACGTCCGCACGGCTAGGTCAGCCGGCGTACGCTTCGCAGGTCTTCTTCAGGGCAATCTTTTCCTCTCCCCATTAATAAAGTTTCCATTTCCTTGCCAGTGGTAGCACACCCCTTAGTACATACAGGTATACAGTACATGATTGTATTCAGACATTTAGACAACAGAGGGCCTTTTTCATTGAAATCAGAGACACCAATCTCCCAGTCTTGTGCAACAGATCTCCAACCTCTGACCCTCAAGCTGGAAACTATCTTCTCATCCCCCTATGCAAATGGTACTCTCTAAGATATGGTTTATATGGAATTACTCCTGCCTAACATGACACTGTCGCCAAATTTGAAGAGATATTGGTTCACTCTTTCTGACATTCCTTCTTAGATGGACAAAACCATGTGCACTGCAGGTGGGGCAGATGTAACTTGTGCAGAGAGAGTTAGATTTGGGTGGGGTTTTACTTCAAAGTGAGATCTATATCACAGTGTAAAAATAAAGCAGTCAGAATTTACCCTGCACAGAAACAAAAGAACTCACCCAAATCTAATTATCTCTGCACATTTTACATCTCCCCCCCCCCCTGCAGTGCACATGGTTTTGTCCATCTAAGAAGGAATTTGTCAGAAAGAGTGAACCAAAATAACCCCCATGGTTTGCCTACTCTGACAATCCCTCCATTGTGAATTGAGGCGCTCGGTAAAGTTAGATCAAGCTTCACCCCTAACATTATAGGCTTGTTTCAGGCCTAATCTGGCTTCCTATATGCCCTGGCTCAGTGGCCCCTCCCTATTCCGTTCTGTTCCTCATTCTTCGCTTTCTTGCTTCTATTTCCTATTTTCAGCCACTTTACTCTTTTCTACCATTCTTTTACTATTATGTGGTTTATTGTTTTAAAATGTAACTATTATATGTTAAATCTGCATTGCTCTCTGTTTGCTGAAGTTGAAGACTTATTTTGCTTCTGGATATCTATTTATTGCACTACTTGTTCTGTATGGCTATGCACGAAGCACTGCAATAAAAACTACTTTAAAAGAAAAAAACTTTTATCTCTAACCTCTTGACTTTTTGTGAACTGTAAATTAATCTTATTTCAGATTCTAAAAAAAAGAATTCCTCAAAACCCAAAGTACCAACATATCAAAACCCGACTTGATACAGGTAAGTGTGCTGTGTACCTATAAGGGAAATGTTTTGTTTTATCGGACTTACGCAGAGCCAGACACCATAAATAAGTGCCTACCCCACGTTCTCCTCCCCTTCTGTCATACCATCATGTCATTTGATTGAAATGCTAGGTTACAACAAAGGGGGTAATTATCCAATTACATGCGCTGATTTTCCAGCTGATACAGATGGGTCCACTCTCTATGTTTCTGCAAGTGCGCCAAATCTGTATACCTGGCGAGCGCTGGTGGACGTGCGAGCATCTCATTGCCGAGAATGGGGCTTGCGCAGGAGAGCGCATGGCAATAGTCAGTGTATTATCATAAGATCTAATTGGTGTCAGTGAATATCTCCCTTTAAAATGATTTGCTTGTAATAAAGGTAGATATTCTCTCCCTGATGTACAACAATATCTCACTTTTTATTATCTGTGTAAGACATAATGGCAATCTAAATAACATTAAAACAGTGTTCATACCTTCCAAAGTATTAAAGTTGGAGTTGTTTTGTCATCCCTCACTGTCTCAGGGCTGACTTTATCCTGTCTGAGTGCCAATAACATGCTGCATGATTGAAAAGGTCCTCATTGTTTTCATTGTATTCATGTTTAAGAGGAATTCTACAACAATAAATAGTAAACCTTTTGTTTTGGTGACTAAAGCGATTTTGGGATGATTTCACCCATTCCCAACGGGTCAGGCTGAAAAATCGGTCCCAAATCGGATGCCTTTGATGTCCCCTGGGTCCTATGCACGGACCTGAACCTTCATGCAGGTCCGACCCCCGACTCTGCCCCCCTCCCGGCCGTGGAGAACAGGGGTCGCATGCGATACATCACATGTGAAAGGACAGGGTGCGATGTATCACATGTGATCCTGCCTCCCAGAAAGGTCTGGGCAGCTCACGGGGGATTGTGCAGCCGTGGGGACTCTGAGGACGCCGGCGAGGGAGGGGGGCGTCAGGGGGAGCAGGGAGCTGTCCTGCTCCGTCCGGGTAGGGGGGGGGGACACGCCGCTAGTAGTGCGGACGCTGCGGGGGACACAGGCGGCAGTGACATAGAGCCGGGCGGGGGGAGCCGGGAGCTGTCAGCACTGAAAAAAAAAAAAAAAGCCCATACAATGAATGGGCAGCCTGTGATTGGCTGAGCGCTCTCTGAGAAGAGCGCTCAGCCAATCACTGGCTGCCCATTCATTGTATGGGCTTTTTTTTTTCAGTACTGACAGCTCCCGGCTCCCCCCCCCCCCCCCCCCCCCCCGGCTCTATGTTACTGCCGCCTGTGTCCCCCGCAGCGTCCGCACTACTAGCAGCGTGCGTCCGTCCCCCCAGCCGCCTTGCAGCATCCCCCGCCCGCCACCTCGATGTCCCCGGCCCCCCTTCTCCCTCCACATTGCAGCTCCCCGGGAGTTGCAAATGATACATCGCATGCGATGTATCATTTGCAAAACTTGGCACATCAAGTGCCAACTCGTGTGTCCCCCTCCCGGGGAGCTGCAGGGGGAAATCAGGTCCGACTTGTCCTTAGGACAAGTCGGACTAATGTATGGGGGCCTTAAGACAACAATGCTAATATCAGAGATTCTGTTGGCATGTACATTTATCTATGTATTTATCTGTGGTGAACAAACATAGAAGCAGTTTTTTTTAGATAATATGTTAAACTCCCCATTTACTACACAGCAAAGAAGCATTCCATACTGCTCTAAAGGCAACGGTACTTTAGCATTGTCTCTTTTTGCTTGTGATGGTGTTTGAAGGCCACTGGTTACTGTTGCTAGAATGGCTCACCACACAGGTAATGCTTGACTGAAGACAAGACGTACTCTTCTCTGCTATTATCTCCGGTCAGTTTACAGTCCTGTGTTTTCTACCAGGTGTGTTGAGAAGGGACAAAACCCTTCAGTTCTAGTTTGCATCATTTAACCTCCTGCTTTTTATCCTGGTCCCAGACTTCCTTTTGGACTTTTATTATTCTTCTGTTTCACAGTAAAGTGCAAGTACAGTTTTGTGTGGGGATGCGGTGGACAGTAAATAGGTCGACACAAGCAACAGGCCGACATGATTTTTTTTCGTGTGGTGTTGGTTTTTTGGTACTTGTTTCCTAGCACGGCCAAAATCGCGGGCATCGGGTGTAATTTTTAGTGGTCTGCGACGCGACCGACGCGATGCCCCCGATTTCCCATTGAAATGCATTGAAAAAAGTCAAAATCGCGTCGGTCGCGTCGCAGGCGGCTAAAAAAGGCTTAACTGGTCCAGACGCCCCTGATTTTCCATAGGAAACAATGTTAAATGCCTCAATTTACCCAAATCATCATAGGGAACAATGGTAAATGGGCCAGAAACCCCCCAAAACACCCCTGAACAGTGAAATGTCCCCCCAAAAGTAGTTTACGCCACCCCACGATCAACGTGAACCCGAAGCGTGGCGAGCGCAGGCGGTACGCGTCCTCCGACCTTTTCATACCCCCACTATCCACGTCGGCGTGGAGTTAAGAATAGAATAGTGTGGCGAGCGCAGCGAGCCACCGAGCCCGAAGCGTGGCGAGCAGACGTGGATACCTTTACAGGTAAACGCGTCCCTTCGCGTGCTTCACAGGTATCCGCGTCCCCTTGCGGGGCTCGCTGCGCTCGCCACGCTTCGGGCACGGTGGCTCGCTGCGCTCGCCACACTATTCTATTTTCAACTCCACGCCGACGTGGATAGTGGGGGTATGAAAAGGTCGGAGGACGCGTGGGGTGGAGTAAACTACTTTTGGGGGGACATTTCACTGTTCAGGGGTGTTTTTGGGGGTTTCTGGCCCATTTACCATTGTTCCCTATGATGATTTGGGTAAATTGAGGCATTTAACATTGTTTCCTATGGGAAATCGTGGGCCCGATTTTTACTAACGATGCCCACGATCATGATCGGTGTGGCCGTGCTAGGAAACAAGTACCGTTTTTTTTTTTTTTCCCTATTATAGTAAAGGCGGTTTTTCATACTTGACATGAATAAAGAGGTTAAATATCATGGTGTGTCTAAAGCATGAGTTAACTTGCTAAACTCATAAGGTATCCTTGTCGACTTATGAAAAACTCATGTCGACCTTTTTCATGTCGACCTTTTTCATGTCAACCTTTTTCATGTCGACCTTTTTCATGTCAGCCTATTGCTTGTGACTTTTTGACTGTCGGACAATAATGGTTGACTTATTGATTGTCGACTTAATTACTGTCGATCATATGACCTATACCAGTTTGTGTGAGACATTTTTGCAACAGTAGCCAGTTTCTTCCAAACATCATCACTATTTTTTGTTTTAGTTTTATTTTTGCCCACCACAGATAGTTTTGGAGCTAAATGAACTATATGAAAACAAAATCATTTTGAATTGGCACAGAGATTAGTATTGCTATACACATATTGGGTGAAATTTAAGTGAGAGATTTGGTTAGAAACCTTCAGGGTTTTTTTAAATCGGCAACCATTTACACTGCAAAATAAAACTGATTTTGCAGTGTAAATGATTGCAGCTTTAACCTCTTCACTGGTACTCGAGAATTCTCCAATCTATGCGCCAGTGCGCAGACTGGCAAACCCGGAAAATTCTCGGGAGTGCCACTGCCAGCTTCAGCCGCTGCCAGGCCCTGCCACCTTCCACGGCTGTGTGCGGCGTGACCTTGTTAACATCATGCTGCACACAGCCGGGTTGCCAGGGGCAGTGGCTGATTGAGTGCTCATTGGTGCTGCCTGGCCCCGGAAAACGCATTGTGTGTGTGTGTGTGTGTGTGTGTGTGTGTATGTGGGGTGGGGGCTGTTAGGGAGCACTCCCAAAATAACTTGCCCAGTATGGAGCGCTCCCTAAAAAAAAAAATCACCACTGAAGGGGTTAAAACCTGAAGATTTCTTACCAAATCTCGTACTTTCTGAATCTCTCATCCTATTAAATTTCACCCATTATTTTCCAATGGGTGTGGTATGACTGGCGGATGGTCGGTTTTCCGATGGTCAGTACACCAACGTCTGAATCCCGGGCACCGGTACACCGACAGGGGGTGAGCGCAAATAAGCCACTTGCAGGCTCAGGGCGCTCACCACGTGGACCACCACAAGGGAGAATAACCCCTGTTGTTGATCGGGCAGTCGAACAGTCGGAATTCCGATGTCTGTATACTGAACGTGAGGATCCCGACAGTCATTTGGCACCCTTCCCAATTCCATACTATTGGTTTTTAGAACTACAAGTACACAGTAACTACTTTTGTGTCCATATCAGGACAAGAATTAATGAGAGCTCCCTGTTTGAGCCAGTGATGTCTGTGTGTCACAATTCAGTGTCCAGTAGTAATGAGTTTGTTTATGATTGTATGTATTAATCAGCTGTCTCTAAGACACAGCATGTCATAACTATGCCTAATAGTGCAACGTCTCTCTTGTCAGGAAGCAGCTTGACCAAGTACTTGGAAAAGATCGAAGAGATTAAGAGAAGTAAGTAAACCAGTGGCAAGGTCTATATAAACTATTAACCACGGTTTTTGTATTTTCATTATTTTGAAATCAAAATAAAATGATTTGAGCATCAATCTATGCAAACTATACAGCACTACTGCCTAAAGCATTTAACTAATTGATTGAAAACAAACATGTATTTTACAAGGGTTTATTGTTTGTGCATTTAGTAGAAGTGCAAGGGAGACCTGGCATCTCAGCCAGGTCTTTAACAGCAGAGATTAGAGAATCTGTCCAAAGCATAAGAATATTCCGGGCTAATCGCCAATCTGTGCTTTATTGGGGTAGCAAATAACATTTTGTAGAAGTAAGTTTTTAGAATAAATATTGCTGAAAAGGGAGACCCACAAACCAGGTGGTGGAAATCTTTCAAACCCCAGCAGTACAATTCTAAAAACAAGTAGTGGACTTGTTACCCATATCAAACAATCAGATTTCAGCTATCTATGTGCAAAAGGCTGCTGTGTATAGTGGGTGGGGTTTTTGTAAGACAAAATCGGTGTGGAGGAGCGCTCTGATGGCCTATGGAAAACCCCTTTAAAAAAAATAAAAAATAATTGTGGCGATTGGCGCAGTCCTGTTGCAGCGCTAATTCGATCCCACGGCTCATACATATGCATTGAGCGGCGATGTTGTTCAGCTCTGCAGGTGCGATGAGCGCAGCTACATCTGTACTAGTATATTTTTGGGGATTGTGGGAGGATAACTGTAGTACCACACACAAGCATGAGAAGAATAAACTCCTATGATGGGAAGAGTTCCCATGATGTCAATGCTGTGAGGCAGTATTGCTATATAGTGCACCATCTGGGCTGCCCACAAGTTGGGTGAAAGTTTGTCAGTGTATGACCTCATTCATTTTCAGATACCATCCTTTCACATAGATCATTAAATCAGGGCTTATCCTTCAGTCAGGTTTAGGGCAACTAACTGATATTACTGCTGATACTGCAATGTGTGGTTCGCTTTGTGGCTACTGTCCATGATACGGTTGATGGGGACAATTCTTTATCATACCAGGTAGAGGCATAACCATAGAAGGTGTGGGGTTGGGCATTGCTAAGCAACTGAAGTCTTAAACGGTCTGCTCCCCTTGCACCAGATTGACCTCAGTGACCACTGGCACAGTGAGAATAAATAACATTGTATTGAAAAGAGATGGTGTGCAGAGACATGTATTGTTAAACATGTTGGTGGCACATGCATTTTATATGCCCTGATATTGTGCTATTTGGTGTGTTGCACTTTGGCTATCTAAAAAGTATCTAGTAATGTTAAAGAATTCAGATTTTAGGTGGTGGAGATTAAATAGCATTCTTTTTAAATCTGTTATAAAAGTGTCTTAATATTCCATCGTGTTTTCTAATCATGAATTTTCCAAGCATCGCAATATTTCTGAAAACTATCTGTACTTCTATTGCTGCATTCTTCTCTGTCCTCATAATAACAGCCTCACAAATGCTGTTTTGTTGCTGCTCAGAATTTCATTCCCTTGGTGCTCATCAGATTTCTTCTTATGTTTATTCTCGTTCAGAAGAGACTGGAGCACAAACAGATCTTTTGTCTCTTCCCATGTGCTGCATAATCTAGACCTGTTAGGGCTACTAGAATGGCTACTTTTGTACCGTCCGTTAAGGTACACTCTATCAATGTGAAATCAGAACCCTAGTACAGTAATTCTGTCTTTTGAGAACAACAGAGCGAATATGATGTCTAAAAGTATTCAAATCTGATAGGGCAGCACAATAAGTCTGACTGTCTTGGGTATGGCATAATGAGAGAATCTAGGGCGAGCTTCCATTCCTAACAGGCTCACAGTCCTGTCAAGTCAGCCCTACACTAGGACCTTATACAGCATCAAACATATAATCATCTACTATGTCCCAAAGTTCTGATGAGGCTTCCTGCCAGGCAGAACCAGGTAAGGGATCACTGCTTGAGGGTCTATTGTAACATTTAGGGGGACATTTTAATAAGATGGGAGTTCTATTTCACATGGGATGTTGCTATGGGCAACCAATCCGATAATATCTATTATCCTATAGAAGGGGCTAAATATATAAGAAGTAGATTCTGATTAGTTGCCCATAGGAACATCCCATATGAAATAGAACTCCCATCTTAGTCAATTTCTCCCATTGTGTGTTATTCCTCATGTATTCTTTTGATTGATGGGCTATTGAGCTAATATTTTATCAGGTAAGCATTGAATATATGTATGCATGTATGATTTGCTAAATGCATATCTTTGTTTTATTTTACTAATGCAATTGTCAAGGACACAGTGATCTTACAAATGGAGTTATTTAAATCTACTCGACATTCTACCTGACATTAATTATGATGTTTTTTGTTACCAGTGTGAATGCCATATTATTTTGAGTTATGCTGTGTACACACGTTATGGTCTGTACACACGGTCAGATGTGCCTTAAGATCCTATCCACGATCTGATCAGATAGGATCGTGGATAGGATCTTAAGGCACATCCGATTTGCATCCTATCTTGGCTATATAGTGCAGATCTGCACTATATAGACAAGGCAGCCAAGACTTTCTGGCTTCCGATACGTGAACGCGCATCGGGATCGCAAGGGTTAAAACCCTTGCGATCTGCATCCGATGTTGACTATATCGTCAACATCGGAAAGGAAATCGGACCGTGTGTACACAGCATTACAATCCTGCATGAGATTTGAACTATATAGTCAAAATCTCATGCAGATCGTATGCAGATCGCACAGGTTTTTTACCTTGCAATCCCGATGCGCGCTCCCTCTGCAGCACAAATCGCAACCCAGATACACAGGGCAGCAATGACTTTATAGTGCAGATTGTATGAATTATATGTAAAAAGTACAGAGATAGCAAAGATTGTATAGCACTCGAATCTTAAGTTGAATAGCAAGGGAATCTCACCGTGTGTACACAGCATTAAAAGGGTTATTATGATTAAATATTTCCATTTTTGTTTTGATGATATATAGTTGTATTGATCAATTTTATTTCCATCACTAGTCTAATTTTTGTTTGTCTTTTAAAGTGGTTTACTAATTTCTTGACCAATCCATTTAATGTGTATTTCTGAAATCTAAAACCCTACAATATATCAATACTTAGCTGCAGTCAGAGGAATGGTGTTTTGAGAGCGGATAATACAGTGGCGTAACTATAGAGGGTGCAGGGGGTGCAGTTGCTATGGGGCCCGGCAGCTTGGGGGGCCCCGAGGCAACCCACTGCACTCTCTATAGTTGGGAGTCCAGCATGTCACTTACTGGATGGAGGATGAAGGTAGGAAGCAAAGCCGCTTCATGTTCAGACTCCAAAAGGTAGCGGCGGCGCTGGCGGTGCACGGCTGACAGACTGTCACTATACAAGGCGGCAGAGTTATACAGACAGTCCTGGGCCCTGGACACTGTACACTGTGTTCAGGTGCGCTGTGCGCATAATGTCTGACTCTGCATCTACTATACGCTCGCGCTGAAAAGAGGAAGACTGAGAAGGAGTGATGGAGTTGCCGATTATATTACTACAGCACTCAGCTCAGCAAGTAAGTGTCCGGTCTCTGTTCCCCGGCCGGCCAGTCCCCTTCCCTCCCGCCCGGCATGCGGTCGTGTCAGTCTGACTTTGACTGACTTGTCCTCATGGGTGTCAGCTGGCTGCACGCTCTGCATAGCCACAGGCAGTCACACAGCGCTGCAGCACAAGTGGGCAGCCGGCGGGTCACAGGGGGGAAGTAACGGAGAAGATCCTGGTCTGGACCCTGCCTGACCTCCGCTGACAATAAAACAGCAGGGTGAGCTGCATGGCTAGTCCCACCTGTCATGTCTCGGCCCTGCTAGACAGATAAGGTGATAGTGAGCTTCTGTGAATTGCCAGGCTGACACCCAGCCACCCCCCTCCCCCAGCTTTCAATCCTCTTCTCCTTCCTCACTGATCATGAGGGGTCAGGCACAGAACAATATTGTACAGGGATCTCAGGTCCTGTGTTTTGTCCATCCCCATCCTATTGTCCTGCATCTCTCCATCCCCATCCAACCGCCCTGCGTCTATCATCCCCGTCCTACTGCCCTGCGTCTATCATCCGCATCGTACCGCCCTGCATCTCTCCATCCCCATCCTACCACCCTGCATCTCTCCATCCCCATCCTACCGCCCTGCGTCTCTCCATCCCCATCCAACCGCCCTGCGTCTATCATCCCCGTCCTACTGCCCTGCGTCTATCATCCGCATCGTACCGCCCTGCATCTCTCCATCCCCATCCTACCACCCTGCATCTCTCCATCCCCATCCTACCGCCCTGCGTCTCTCCATCCCCATCCTACCGCCCTGCGTCTCTCCATCCCCATCCTACCGCCCTGCGTCTCTCTCCCTGCCCCGTTTTTTATTTTTCATGTGTAGACAGATGTGTTTTTCTCTTGGGGGGGGGGGGGCCCTTTCAATATTTTGCTATGGGGTCCACAAGCTTCTAGTTACGCCCCTGGGATAATACCTCATATCTCCTCCATTTTATAAATCCTACATTTGTGTCTACTTCGAGTAACCCAATGGTTTCCTGTATTTTACAATATTTGTACTTGTATACTTTGTTCTAGTGTTGTGAAAACAAGTACTAATTTATTTGAGAAGGCATGTAACATAAAAATGTTTTTATTACTTAAGCAGATGTGGTAAGGTTTTTTTTTTTTAAATATATCATAGTTGAAATGTTATAAACTTTTATTTATTTTTTACTTATTATCTTCTGTTATAGTTGCTATACTTCAAATTATTTTTTTATCTACTATAGTTACTTGTTGCATTAATATTTGTTACTGGTAATTATGAACATTTTGCAGTATTATATATATAATTTATTTCCAGATTACAGGTATAAAAAAGATGAAATTTTTAAGCGGATAAAAGTTACTACATTTGCCCAGCTGGTGAGTTTGATGCTTTATTTTATTACATTGTTTGGTTGATGACCAAACTCGGTCAGGTTGGACATTTAAAATGTTTTATTATTATTTCTATTTAGTTTAGACTAGAGTTGATATAGAAAAGGTTCCTAATCTTTTTATTGTTATGATGCACATGCTGACCAGGAGGCTGGTTGTAGCTGGATCAGGGGTGCTGGGTGCTTCAGAAGCACCCAGCACCCCTGATCCAGCTACAACCAACCTCTTCCCGGCCGGGAGTTTGAGCGCACAGCACTGAGGCGCCTGACCCGGAAATCCGCAATCCCGCGAGAGACGGCAAACTCTGAAGTCTCGCCAGCCTAGTCTGTGGAGCCGGGTGTCACCACATCGCAGTGTGGACAGGCATCCACATTATTTGGGACATAAGCAGGAGGGACTCTGAACACCACTGGGTAAGCGCAGTAAGCGGGATGCCGCTTACTGCACTACGTTTTCCTACTTTATACAACATCCCGAACGCACAACAGGCATTGTACATTTCTGCTCCCCCATCACCCACCATTGACTTCTTCTGGCAGCAACCATAACCCCGGCTGCCCCAGCAACAAATATAACCCACTCCTGCTTCAAGTGCAATGAATACTTCCCTACCCCAATCCCTGCCCAAACAGAGACCCCTGCGGTCACCTGTGATTGGACATAGGTCCCAGGTGAGGGACCTATGGTCTAAAGGGGTCCCCATCAGTGGTGGCTCCTGTCTTTAGACTTAAGGGGGGCTGCAATTGCCTGGGTACTGCTTGTTGCAAACGGAGCACAACATACAGATAATCTACTTTAAATCACCTGGATTTTGTGGAATAAAGTAACCTTGATTGTGATTGCAATGTTTTTGTGCATCTACTGTAAACAAATGATGTACCCATATGCATACAAACACAGGTACAGAGCAAAATACACACTTTGAATAGCTTTAATATTATGTAGCTTTCACATCACATAAAACATTTTGAAACGTTTTGAAAAACTGTAATTTTAAATGGTATTTTAAACGGGTCTAGTGTTCATATTGCAGCAGATTACCATTTAAAAATACCGTTTAAGTACCATTCACATCACCAGTCAAGCCGTTTAACCTCTGAACACGTTTCTACCCACAGCTTATTTCCTGGTTCAGGGAAGGGACACAAGACAAGGGACAGCCTATCACAGTGCTCTAACCTTTATTTTTTACTAAATACCATTTCAGTGCCATTCAGACAGCACAAAAAACGGCTCTGAATTGGCTTTAAAACGGGTAGGACTCTGCTTTTTAAACGTGTAGAAATACCAGTTAACTTTAAATGGTATTTCAACTATGACACTTTCACACTGCAGCCTTAAACGTTTTAAAAGGCAAAAAAACGGCAATATACCGTTTTAAAAGTGTGATGTGAAAGCTACATTAATTAAAGTACAGAAAAGTATACTCCTATTAAAGATCTACACACAAATAATAGTTTAAATAAATTATTCACAGAGGCTCAAATATTATAAAAATAAAAAAACTTCCATGCACCTCTCCGGTGCAATGCATTCCTTCCTTCAGCTGCATCACACTGAGTGACTCACTGAAGTCTGGGCATGCTCACTGCAGAGGATTTGCTTCATCTGGACTGCACAGGAAGCTACTACATGCTGAACTCCTTCCCACATGAAAGGTCACACATGGAGCCTGGTGTTGTGACTCCTGACAGGAAAGCCATGTGATCATGTGACACATGAGGACTGAGAGACACAGACAGCCAACAGAGAGCTCCTGAGGTAGATCGTGCACCCCCTCTCCCCCCGAGCTCTGATGCTGGCTGGCTGTTTTATACTGGAAACCTCCTGGTTTTCACTAGAGGGGCTTCAGCACTGCAGCCCAATAGCAGGAGCCGCCACTGGTCCCCATAAAGGAAACCCTTAAGCCCTGCACTAAAGCCACACAGAGTGATACCTCGCTGGCCTATTCCTGTGAGCTGACCAGGATTCCTACTTGAACACTTGCTTTACACTTGTATTTTAAGCATTAATAAACCACATCATAATTTTAAGTATACATCTGTATTTTTTCACATAACCGCACCTCTTCATTAAGGTGAGCGCCTAGTATTCTACCTAAATTATTACAAAAGATAATTGACATAAATGCATAGTAACTTTCTCACAAAATTCTGAAATAACCAGTAGATGTACTGATTCCCTCTGATGTACTGGGCTGGTGGTGCTTCTGTATATCTTCATCCGTCTGTGAGGCCATTGGCAACAGCAGGTGCTATTCTACATTCTGGCCTGATTCAGGGGCACAGATCACGTTTTATAGCTTCTTTGTACCGTATGCAATGCAACTGCATATTTATGCTAATGCTGAAGCAGGTGGAATTCATGCAGAAACGCCCATATTCCGCTTCTCAAACCCACCGCTTTGCATAGAAAGTTCCGTCACTGGAGATTAATGCAGCCCTATGGCTAGTCAGAATGGCCGCTGATGCTGTTGCAGCTATGTCTTTGGATGCAATCGATGTCTATGACACGTCTGCGGCACACTCCAAAATGAGTTACCACCCGGTGTTACCTCCCAGGAATACCTACTGAAATTGCCTTTTTCTGTACAAATCTTTTCTGCGACCACTGACCGGAACCGTAGGGTCTCATGCGCAGACTGCAAAACATTAGCCGTTTGCAACTGTCATCAATGCTGCTTTCAGCTCTGAATCAGGCCCTATATACCTGAGGAAAGTTGCTACTTGAGAGCAGGGACTTGCCGTGATCAACGTTCATATTGATTGAAAGACTTTAGATAATGTAGGACAGAACTGCTGCATTCAAAGTATGTGTGATTATAATGAAATACGTTCTCTTCCTGACCAATTATGATTGCAGTCTACTGCATTTACATCATTGTGTGTGTATCTGTACAGGTCATTTTTGTAACTATAATGATTATATTTAAGTTGAAGAATATATCCATTTTAATCAATGCTAGGTACCTAAATGATTTATGTAATCAGAATTGTTACATTATATGTTCTCAAATACAGAGTGGTGTAGATTGCCTGAATAAAGTTACTATTTTGTGTATAATTATATACATCCTGATAATATCAAAAATGAAGTTCTAAAAATACACTAATTTTAGTTTAATAAAAATATTTCTTATGTTGAATGAGGGAAACAAAATATAATGAGAGTAAAATTCCGTACAGGTTCTACAAGTGGCATCCATATCAGATGAAAGTGAAGCTGATGAAATTACTAATGCGGAGCTGCGGCGACTAGAAGGTAATGAATATTTCAGTGCTTTAAGTGATTAATAGCAGATACTGGATTATCTGAATGAAATGCCAGCAGATACTTTGAGAATGGCACCTCAGTCATGTACCAACTCAGCCTATGCTCTAATTATATTAGTTCTCCTGGATTCTAAATACCAGCAATGTTTTTGGTTTTCAATTAAATATATCGAATACTTTCTTTAAACCGTTTAAATAATATAAACCGTGGTAGTACCGCATATTAAGAGAGTTTATTTAAATTGTTTGGCCAAATCTATCCTTAAAGAAACCAAAGCATAGGTAATTGATCTTTATCCTGCATGCGCTAAGGCGTGGTGATTTTGGCTTATACAATGAGGTTACTCAGCATATATTGTGCTGCATGTAATGTAACATAGTGGGCTATCTGTACATTTGGTTGCTGGACAAAAAGGAGTAATACATGTGTATCAAAGGTCTTTCGGCCCTCTCTAAAAGTGGAAAAGCATATGGAGAGCTAAGGGTCTTCATCATTTATACAAGATAGGATTAGTGGGATTTTTTCGCCGTAGCCTATTTCATTTCATTCAACTGGGGAAATGTGGTTTGTGCTTCCAACAAATTTAGGATTCCCTGGTCCATGATTTATGCAAAAATACCATACTGGTATTTTCAATTCTTTTGTGCTGGCACTTCCTGTCTATCGCCAGTGGCACCAATAGACATCGCCTGTTCAGCAGCATGTGTAAACAAGATAGCTTATGCTATGTTCTTTAGGAAGAGTGTTGTAAAAGCGGTTACTACATGACCTTTTTTGGGAGAAATAACTATGCCAGAATGTCCGGTCCACCTTATGGTATATATATTGCTTTTGTATTAAAGGGGTTTTAGACAACCCCTCGACATCACAGGTTCCCAAACGGTGTGCTGTGGCACCCTCTGGTTCATCTTGGGAACACCAATTCTGATACTCTAGGGTGCCATGATATAAAAAAAAATTGGGAACCACCGATCTACATTAAGGGGGACTTCCAACTAGCCCTGATGCATTTTTTGGCTGATAAAATTGTCCTGATAATGCAGTAATTATTATAGAGTTATCCAATTAGAGGCCATTTTTATTGGCAAAAGATGGGCCCCGTTTGGATACCGTGGCTGCTTATAAAGAATTATGCTTTGTGTGTCTGAGGCGCGCAAAGACTTCTAGACAGTAAGTGCAGCCATAGAAGGAACTGAACATCTGCATCAGGACTAATAGGATAGCTCCCAGCGAACCCAAAATACAGCTGCAAATAGGATACCCCACTACCATGACTTTCCTAATCCCCAAGGTGTGTTTGTATTCATCCTCTCCATTCTGGTTTTATTTATATCGTTTTACATCTTCGTATGCTTAAGGATTATTAGGTAGTTAGGATTACTGATTTCATATTTTCACATGGCTAAGTACACTGTGACATGTTAAACTGGGCCATCTTCAATGATTTAAGATTGGCTGTTTTTATATTTAACCCAGTCAGTGGTGGGGTTTTTTTTAGGGAGCGCTCCCCACTGGGCGAGTTTTTTTTCTGGGGAGCGCTCCCTAAACGGCGTGACGCTGAATGCGGTGCTGATCTCAGCGCTCAGTTCAGCGGTGCTGCCCGGTGGGAGGGAGCGCAGGCAGTGGCACTCCCGAATGGGTTATGTTCCAGTGCGCAGACTGGCAAACCCGGAAAATTCTCGGAAGTGCCACTGAAGGGGTTAAGTTGCATACACAGGGTGTTTTTGCGCAGAATTTATGCACAACAATGATTTATTTATTATATATTTATTAACCGTTTCTTACATAGCGCATACATATTCCGCAGCGCTTTACATATTATAGTTGCTCATTTACATCAGTCCCTGCCCCAGTGGAGCTTACAATCTATATTCCCTACCACATGTCCACGGACACACAGACGTTCTAGGGTTAATTTTGTTGGAGCCATTTAACCTACCTGTATATTTTTGGATTGTGGGAGGAAATAGGAGCACCCGGACTAAACCCACGCAAGTACGGGGAGAATATACAAACTCTGCACAGTTAGAGCCATGGTGGGAATTGAACCCATGACCTCAGCGCTGTGAGGCAGTAATGCTAACCATTACACCATCCGTGCTGCCCAATGATGCTGAACACCACTGAGCAATTTTCACCCGTCCCAAGAGATTTTCGCACGGGGGGGTAGATGGCTTTCTATAGAAAGATGCTATGAAAGCCATTAACTCCGCTGCTCATCTACAGGTAATACCAGCAGATGAATGGCTGCACCGGCGATGATGCAGGAGCGTGCATCAGCACTCGCTGTTCATCACTGCCCCGTACACACTAGGCCGCATTTTAGTTGAAAGAGGCTCAAACGGTAAAAGTAAGCTGCTCTCAGCTCAAAATCTCCCAGTGTATATGGCCCTTTACTTGTATCTGAGGGAAGAGTATGCCTGCTTTTCGAAAATTGCATTATTTAAATAAGTAATTGTACAGAAGTTTATTTTTTTGTGTTTCAAAATCTCTTTTAGACAGTAATTCTGTAATATCGGATGCAGATACAGAGCTTGTGACAGAGCGATCCAATAGCAAAGAAAGCCCATGTAGTATCCCAGTAAGCCCGGTTGACCTAATTGACAATGTAGGAAGTGGGGAATCTGTGAATTCTGCACGATCTACTCTGCAGAGGTAAGTAATGTCTCTGGTGGTGGGAATCTCATGCCTGTTGTATGTAATAGATGTGGTGCATGACAATTAGACTAAGCCACTGGGGTCACTGGGGCCCACTCTTACTATGCATCGTAGGTCACTAGGATTGGAATTGCATGCACTTTGTGTTTGTTATCTAACATTAGGACCAGATGTGAGGATGTCGGTGCCCCCTAATTGCAGACAGGAGAGCATTTGTGCTTTTTAATATATGATATATCCAGCTGTTGTAAAACTACACATCCCAGAAGGCCTTGCCACAGTTTCGATATTAGGGAATGCTAAAACTATGGCAAGGCATGCTGGGATGTGTAGTTTCACAACAGCTGAAGGACCGCAGGTTGGACATGCCTGGTCTAGACACTCAGAAAGCTCAGCACACAGTGCTGCATAGCATGAGCGGTCTGTCAGGGCCAGTGTTCTCCGCTGAGAACACTGGCCCTGACCTCAGCGGTTTACTACATTTATCCAGAATGCTGGATATTCATCGCAGAGGTGATATCGACGCGCAGGGCCAAGCATCAATATCACTATCACTATGGCCGTACACACGGAGCAATGTAGTGAGATCGCGTAGAAGTTGCCCAGGAATTGCTACATGTGTAGGCCCTGTAATTGACACATCAATTAGCCTGCAATAAAATGATTGCTGGTGTATATGGGAAATCTGTCCCTGTTTACAATGACCTTGCAGACACTCCAGTGTAGCATGCAGTGTACGTTGGGCCGGTGCATACTACTAGGACTGTTACACACATGTGCAAGGGCAGCATTACTAATACCATACATGTCTCAGAATTCTGATACACAGAATGTTCAAAATCAATTTGGGATCCTGCACTATATAACCGTGTCACGTTGGCCCATATGTTCAATGGTTTCTAAATTGACTCCTTTCCTTGCTTCCATTGCTGCATTCTTGTTTTTCCCACTTGAGTTGAGGCCTCCAAATTCAACTATCTCCCTATTTTTCCCAATGGACAGGAGAAACATCCAAACACATTTTTATAATTCCTTTTAAGAAATACAGTAGTTAAATGAAAGCTATAGCCGCAATCATGATATAAACACACGTTATTTGTTTACTAGTCTAAACTTGTAAACTATGCTGTTGTTCAATATGACATTAGCTTTATGGAACTCAGGGGCAGATGAATTCATCCTGGTGAAGAAGTAGAAGGTGATAACATACCAGCCAATCTACTAACTGTCATTTTTCAAACATAGCGGATTGGCTGGTGCGTTATCACTTTCTACTTTATCTGCACTTTATCTGTTCACCAGGCTTAATACATCTGCCCGTTAGTGGCAGATTTATTAAGCCTGGTAAAGAGATAAAGTGGCCAGTGATAAAGCACCAACCAATTAGCTCTCAACTGCCATTTTTGAACCCAGCTTGTAAAAAGGACAGGTGCTAATTTGCTGCTGTTATCACCAGACACGTTATCTCTTCACCAGGCTTAATATGTCTACCCCTCAAAGGCCAGTATTCAATGATATTTTTCACTATGTGCAGCGAATCCTGTTTAGGATTCGCTGCCAGCACTCCCTCTCCCACTAATTCAACTCGTCATGGGCTCGCTGTCCCTGATGGCAGACTTTAAACCCACCGGCGAATGCCGCAGGGAGCCGGGGGGACAACGGAAGGCAGGGAGATGGAAGCCTCCCTGCCTGCGCCGGACGCTGCACACAGCAGCAGGGGGGATAAGGAGGGCTGGCGGGGACACAGGCAACACAGGGCTAGGTTGGGTAGTGCTGGCGGGCAGGGGGTCCCACCCACCAGCAGGCAGGGAGTCACTGCATTATCCGGGAGGAGAAGGAGGGCTGCGCTGGTTCCGCTCGTGCATATGTAATGAGCGGGACCAGTGTAGTGAATATGTAATGAGCGGCTCCCCCTGCTTACGTCATGTGTAAAAAATAAAAAATTAAATATATATTCATGTGCTGCAAGCATATGAATTCAAATAGCAAAATCCTTCAAATAATAAAATTAATGATCTTTTGACACACACAAAAAACCCTTTATTTTAAAAGAACAAATTCCAGTTCACCTTAAAAAGATGGCACCTTAAAAAGATGGTGAAAACTCCATTGAAATAGACCTGCGAATTGCAGCGAGCATGAAACGGAGAACTGGCCGGCATTCACTATTCGCTTTCGGTGAAATAGGGTGAATCAGATTTTCAGTGAAAAAGATTCACTGCAGAGAGTGAAAACCACCCAATTTGTTGGAAAGAAAACCCAGTGAATTCTGAGCATTGAATACTGCCCAAACTGTTATGCAGACTTGGCAGTAAATAAAAAAAAAAAAAAGCAAAATGACACTTTGGTAAAACCATGTCCTGCTTCTAGGAGAATACAGATTTAGAGCAGTGTCCAACTCCTACCTCAGTTAAGGTGCCATACACGGTGCAATTAACGGGTGAGATCTGATGAGCGCTCCGACCCATCACATCGCACAACACAAGAACTATGTGCTGCATCGCATCTAGTTCAAAATGAACGGTGCGCATCGCAGCATGTATTGATGTCATTAGTTCTAAATTTAAATAGAAAACCATAAGTGCCCAGTACTTGGGCCCTATATGTAAAATCTGACCATATTTTCCCGCCATGGTAAAAAAAAATGTGTTTTTTTTTTTTTTTGGGGTGATCAGCTCAGCCAGCAATATTAATGCAGTTTTAAAAAATCCATATTTTAAGGCCTGCCAGTGACGTTTGTTTTGCTTTAACTTACAAGTTGAACAAAGTGTTCTTTTATCTATTAAGGTATAAACTACTTTTTAACGTTACAAGCAAATTTCAATTGAAAAGTAAATGTGGCAATAGTATTCCTGATTTTGTTTCCATCCTCTTTCAGTGTGATTAGTGGAGTAGGAGAATTGGACCTGGATAACGATCCAAAGAAAAAAGGTGAAAAAAACCCATTGCCAAGCTCAAGATCCCTAGACAAGCCCTACACCGACTGCCCATTCCTTCTCCTTGACGTCCGTGATCGTGACTGCTATGATCAGTGCCATGTTATTGGAGGTTATTGAATATTGCTGCTGAAAACTTATGTTGCTTAGAGTGTAAAGATCATTTATCTTCAAGTTCTAGCTACAAATCTGGATAGATGTCATGTCATTTATACATTTTTAACTATACTAATTATGTTTTCATAAAAATATCCTGTCATTTAATAGAATTAATGGCAACATGCCATTAGTTGGAATTAGAGGATTGTTCCATAGCTGTAAGATAACTAGTTGCCACAAGCATTTATACAAGAACAGTAAATTTATTCTTCGAAATGACATCATAGTATTGGGTATGAAATCCCAAGGATCAAATTTCCGACTGTCACAATGCCAACTGATTCCCACCCCTTTACTGCAGTCTACCCTAAGCCTCCACCTAATGCCCAACCCTAATACTCGCTGCTGGGATCTATCGATATTGGGGCCATCGGGGGTCCTGCTTACAGGAAGAAATATTTCAGAAGATGAGGGTATATCTTGTGGATAGCAATGTCCTAACCAACTGGGCCATTGTTTATCACTACAGCTTTCTCTTGAATGATAGCGTCCTGATGTGAGGCAATGAATTTAGGCGAATGGGTAGTTAATGAGCGCACAGAGTAATGTGCAATAGGTCGGAGCGCTCTGATTATGTTAATTTGAGTGACACCTGAAAAAGAATTTTGGTTAAAAGACAATGTTTACACTCCTTTTGGAGTAAGTGAAGAGTCCCCAGTTGTCTAACTTTCCCTACCTTCCGGTTAGCCAGCAGGGCAGCTCGGCGGCTGTCAGATGTTTATTTCCCACGGCTCCGTGTCGCACCGGAGTTGAAGCTTCCGAAATCAGTTCAACCGGCGTCCCGGCACAATCTCCGATTTTGCGGCTGTTTGTTGTAGGGATAGCTGATGGGGTGAGTTCTCTTGTTCTCTGCTCCAATGCGTTTCATGCCGCATGGGCACTTTTTCAAGGATACAGTTTGTTTGGAAATTCCCTTCTTTTATTCTAAAACTTTATTGATCAAACAGGAAGTTCCATAGAGGAAGTTAAAATATTTTGGTGGGAACCACATGTGTTCCATTTGACAGGTGTCACTCATATTGTATGTGAAGTTTATTTGACGTTATGTGCATTGGTTTTATTATTCTAAAAAGGCATTGAGTGCAATATCTATATTTAATCCATGTGGGTGGAGAGTTTTAAGTTCAAAATTCCATCTTGTATCATGTTTTCGGAGGTCTTTGACGATGTCGCCACCTCTCCAATTTTGATTGATTTTTTTTGTATTAGAATGAAGTTTAATCCAGTGGGATCTTTATTGTGCTTTTCTAAGAAATGATTTGAGATGCTGCGTGTGGTTAATCCTCCTTTGATATTATAAATATGTTCAGCTATTCCTGTTTTAGCTTTCCTTTTTGTTTGACCAATGTACTGAAGTTTGCACGGGCATTCTAAAAGATATATCACACCCTCAGTTTCGCAGCTTAGATGATTTTTTATTTTATACTCTTTCTTTGTGATATTTGATTTAAAGGTTTTTATTGCTTTTGTGCTTGTTGGATTTAGTTTGCAACCTTTACAGTTGCAGCAATGATGAAATCCTCCGTTACTGGTGTTGGCTCTTGTGTTTTCCGTTAAGACGTAACTGGAAGTGATTTCTTGTTTTAAATTTCTTGCTTTTTTGTATATTATTTTAGGTTTTTCTGGAATGATGGTTTTTAATGCGTCATTCAGTTGAAGAATGTGCCAGTGTTTTCTTACCATGTTTTCTAAGTATCTTGAATTACTGTTGAATTGTGTGATGAAAGCTGTTGTTTGAAACTTGTTTGTTTCTTCCTTATTTCTGTATTTCAGTAGATCTTCTCTCTTTAATTCAGTGACGGTGTCTAATTGTTTATTGTCGTAGCCCTTTGCTTGGAAGTTTTGTAACATACTGTATCATGACTTTGTTGTTTAAAGATTTCTTGTTCAGTGCAGTTTCTTTTTAGTCTGCGAAATTGTCCTCCAGGTATGTTACTTATCCATTTGATGTGGTGATTGCTGGATGAATGGAGAGTGTTATTTCCTGATACTTCTTTAATGTGCCAAAACATAGAGCGAGGTCATTCCTATATTTTATACAGAGTAATGTTGTGAAGAATGTTTTGCCATTAATAGGAAAAACTTGTGTGAAGCAAAGTTCGTACAATCAACTTTTACTTTTTCAGTTTGTTTCACTGTAGAAAAAATATCTAATGTTAATGAAAACTAGCTGCATCTAAACTATGCAAGTCTATTTGCATTAGCCAGGGGAGGAAAGTGCTTGGAACCTCTGACTTTTACACCTGTAGCATTTCAATTAAAAGCCCTTTTGGTACTTGTGTATTATCACGGCGCCCCCGATATTAAGTCACACGATTTTTAATCGCATCGCATGCCATACATCCGATGCACAGCGATGCGATTTAAGCCCCCTATACGATTTTAAATTGTATAAGCACCCTAATGGGTGCGTACAATGTTAAATGCCACCCCCAGTATGAACGCCAACCTGAAGCATGGCGAGCGCAGCGGTACGCGTCCTCCGACCTTTTCATACCCCCACTATCCACGGTGGAGTGGAGTTTATTTTATATAGTGTGGTGAGCGCATCGAGCCACCGAGCCCGAAGCGTGGCGAGCGGACGCGTATTACTTTACATGTATTCCGCGTCCCCTTGCGGGGCTCGCCACGCTTCGGGCTCGGTGGCTCGCTGCAGTCGCCACCCTATATAAGACAAACTCCACGCAGACATGGATAGTGGGGGTATGAAAAGGTCGGAGGACGCGTACCGCCGCCGCTCGCCACGCTTCGGGTTCACGTTCATAGTGGGGGTGCATTTTACATTGCAAGCCCCCATTAGAGTGCTTATACAATTTAAAATCGCATTGTATGCCATATACAATGCTATACAATTTCAACATTGTATGACATCGGGGGAAATCTCATCGCATCGCATACCATCGCATGCCTTATGGTCTGCGATGCGATGGGCGCCGTGATAGTTGCAATTGAATAGCTGTGGCCACTGCTATAAACCTGCTATAATTAGCAGAGGTGCCAACAGGTCGGTTGAGCCCCGAAGAAATGAAGGGGGCATAGCTATTGGGCAGGGGCGTGGCCTCTGGGAGGGGGCATGTTCACGTCCCCCTTAAGAAAAAAAAATAAACAAGAGGGACAGAGATGACAGGCTGCTGCAGCTGCAACCTGTCATCTCTATCCCCACTGTCCTGCTCCCTGAAAAGGGGAAGCGGGCCCCGGGCCCCTCCAGCAGACCCAGGCCCAGGTATAAAGTACCCACTCGCCCCTCCCCCCTCTCGACGGCCCTGATAATTAGTGTGACTAGCTGAATCCAGCCCTTAGTGAGTATTTTTCTGCACGATATAATGCATCCCAACTTTAAGGCTATATGCTAGTATTATGTAAATAACCATCTTTGTTTTTCCACCCATTAATATGAAATACTGCTGTAAGTCTTACACAATATGTTGTGCATAAAATGTTGTGAGTTATGTTTTTATCTCGCTCATCACATATTCCTGTTTCTTGTCCCTGCAGCTTCCAACTACCCCACTGCTATGCTTGCCAGAACCATGAATCCTTTCACACAACAAATCTTGGAATTTGTATCCTATTATGTTTTTTCTTCTGCAAAGAGTTAATTTTTGTGATTTGTGATGCCAAGAAAAGAGGTTTACCTTACTGGCTGACTATTAAAGAGGTCTTGTGAGAGATTTGGTAAGAAATCTCCAGTTTTTTTAAAGCGACAATCATTTACACTGCAAAACCAGTTTGATTTGCAGTGTAAATGATTGCCGCTTTAAAAAAAAAACCAGTACTCTTTACTTATCACGGCGGCCATCGCGGGCATTGAATGCACTAAAAAATCGGGTGCGACGCGACCGACGCGATGCCCGCGATTTCCCATAGGGAACAATGTTAAATGTCTCAATTGACCCGATTTTCCTGTTCAATGCCTCAATTGACCTGATTTTTCCATAGTGAAGTGTGAAATGGCCCCCACAATTGTTAACGCCACCCCACGATCAACGTGAACCCGAAGCGTGGCGAGCGGCGGCGGTACGCGTTTACCTGTGAAGGTATCCGCGTCCCCTCGCGGGGCACACTGCGCTCGCCACGCTTCGGGCTCGGTGGCTCGCTGCGCTCGCCACACTATTCTATTCTCAACTCCACGCTGACGTGGATAGTGGGGGTATGAAAAGGTCGTAGGACGCGTACCGCCGCACTATTCTATTCTCAACTCCACGCTGACGTGGATAGTGGGGGTATGAAAAGGTCGTAGGACGCGTACCGCCGCCCCTCGCGGGCTCGCTGCGCTCGCCACGCTTCGGGTTGACGTTGATCGTGGGGTGGCGTTAACAATTGTGGGGGCCATTTCACACTTCAGGGTGGCTATTTGGCCTCTGTGGGCCATTTAACATTGTTTCCTATGGAAAAATCGGGTCAATTGAGGCATTGAACATGAAAATCGGGTCAATTGAGACATTTAACATTGTTCCCTATGGGAAATTGCGGGCATCGCGTCGGTCGCGTCGCACCCGATTTTTAGTGCATTCAATGCCCGCGATGCCCGCGATTTTTTTACCTGCGATGCCCACGATAAAAATCGTGGGCGCCGTGCTAGATAAAGAGTACCAAATCTCTCACTTTCTGATTCTCTCATCCTATTATATTTCACCCCTAGTACTTTGGACCCATAATTGGGTTGGTAGCTATTGTGACTGGAGCTTCATGCCTAGCAGATACTGTATTCTGTTCTTCAGAGATATTGATTCCACAATTTATTCAATAAGCACCATTAGGTGGCTAAAGCTAATTTCTAATGTGGAGGTGCTTCCTGTCAATCACGTGTGAATTGTGGAAAGACCGGCTCTGTTTTGGGTAATTCTGTACACATACCACATCTCTGTCCCAATCTTGGACTGTACCAATATCTAGATATGATCTATATATAGTAATTAAGGCTGAAAAAAGATGTTAGTCCATCAAGTTCAACCTATCTAACTTGTAACTACTGACTTGAATAAGTCATATCTATAGGATTCCCTTAGTGGCCAAAAATGTATTCAGTTTTGATTTAAATTCATTAACAGTAGTTGCTGTAACCACCCCCACCGGCAATGAGTTCCAGAATTTTACTGCTCTAATAGTGAAGAATCCTCTTCTTAATTCAGTAGGGAATTTATTTTCCTCTACCTCCCCATGGCAGCCAACTCATGGGTTAAGTCCCGAAGGGTAGTACTCTGGAAGGAAACAAAAACAGAACACTGGCCCTATATAAGCCACACCTCCTAAGGCCTCAGTGTCTTTTTTTTTCCTTCCAGGGTAGTGGAAGGGCTTACCCTGAGCTGCGGCCCTCTCCGCTGCCTAGAGCAGTTGGGGTTGAGGCATGGATCTAAAATGCGGGTCCCCGCTGTCGAGGGCAGTAAGGGGTACCTGGGGTCTGCTGGAGCCGGTGTCCGGAGGTTTTTTCCCTCTCCTAAACATTGGTGAACGGTAGCGTGGTCCAGGAGCGGCGGCGCGAGTATGGA
The DNA here is from genome assembly GCF_055691185.1 of Crinia signifera. Lineage (NCBI taxonomy): Eukaryota > Metazoa > Chordata > Amphibia > Anura > Myobatrachidae > Crinia > Crinia signifera. The sequence continues at coordinate 192,678,524 of NC_139220.1, forward strand.
CCTGGAGGCTGGCGGGCGTCGGTGTCCGGCGTGTGGCGTCTGACGTCAGGGGCGCCGCGCTGGGACGCAGTGACCGGGCGCCCGTCGGGCGTGTAGCCCAGGGTGCTCGAGAGGGCGTCTGACGTCAGGGGCGCCACGCAGGGACGCAGAGACGGGGCGCCCGTCGGGCGTGTAGCCGGGGATCACATACTGTGGCGTCTGACGTCACAGGGCGCCGCGGGGACCACAGGGGCGCGTCACTGAGGCGCGACAGTGTTTAAATAGCGGCAAATACAACGGAGTACTGCTGGGGAGCAGTGGAGTGTCCGGACACAAGTGCAGTGTATTCCAGCAGACGGTAAGACTCCGCTGACAGCGTTAAGCTGGAGGAGTTGTCATTATCCTTACTGTATGTCATTGCTTTAGCTGCAGGCTAAAAAGCTGTCAGTATGGATGAGGAGAAAAAGCAGCAGAGGAAATCAGGGTAAGCCAGAAGAGGGGAACTGTGTTAAGAGGTTTCTTTGTAATGGTACTGACTATTGTATGTATGCTTTTTTAGATCAGATACAAGCAAGGGGCAGTCGGAGGCTAAGGCTAAACATAAGAAACACCACACTGCTAAATGCAGTCTGTGTGATAAAATACTGCCGGATAAATGGATAGGGTCCGCATGTAATGCCTGCAAACTAACCCAGCAAATGGGGTTGCCTCAGATGACTGAATTGGTGTCTATGCTGAAGACTGCTTTGGCCGACACGTTTATGACTAAGCAAGATGTGGAAAGAATGCAAGCAAAGCGGACCAGAGCGGAGCTCTCAGGGGGGTCACAGGACTCGGCAGAGGGCCCAGCTCTTAGAGAGGAAGAGTTAGAAGAAGGAGAAATAACGCAGGATAAAGCGGAGGCAGACTTTAACCCTGTGCTATTGGAGAACCTATTAGTTCTTATCAATAAGTCTCTGAAAATAGAAGAGACTCAAGAGGAGGAAAAATTGCAGGATCTGCTTTTCCAGGATAAAAAGAAGAAGAGTAAAACATTTCCGTTATCAAAGCCGCTGAAGGAAATGGTAGACGAGGAATGGAGACACCCTGATAAAAAAGTGGCGGTGCCGCTTAGGGTATCTAAGATGTATCCATTCGAGAGTGAGCAGGTGAAACATTGGGAGGAGGCCCCAAGAGTTGACGCGGCTATCGCGAGAATTTCCAAAAAGACTACGCTCCCGTTAGAGGATGCGAATATTTTCAGAGACGCTATGGAAAGGAAGATTGAGGTCAGTCTGCGTAAGCAGCACGTCACCTCGGGTGCGGCAATCAAGGCGTCCGCGGCTATGGCAGTAACAGCCAGGGTAATGAGGTCCTGGTGTCATGACCTAGAGTCAGACACGCTGGATGGGATTCAGAGATCTGATCTGATAAAAACCATCCAGAACATTCAAATTGCCGTGGAGTTTATTTGTGATGCGTCTGTGGATGCACTAAAATTAGCGGCAAGGTCAAGCGCGACTACGGCGGTAGCAAGAAGAGCGCTCTGGCTTAAGCCTTGGGCAGCAGACACGCAGTCAAAACAGAAACTGTTGTCTCTGCCGTTTCAGGGGCAGTATTTATTTGGCTCCAAGCTCGATGATATCATCACGAAGATCTCTGGTGGTAAATCAGTGTGGCTGCCACAGGATAAGGGGAAGAAGCCCTTTTCCAATAGATCGCTTAAATTCCAATCGCCGGATTTTAAGGAAGCGAGAACATACAGGCCAGGGAGAAGCTTCAGAAGGTCTTGGGCAAACCGGAGCTTTTTTCGAGGCCAAAGGGGCAGAGACGGAAGATATTCCGCAAAACACTCTAGCCAATGACGCCAGAGTAGCAGTTGGGGGCAGACTGCTGCAGTTCAAGCAGATTTGGTCCCAGTCTGTCCAGGACAAATGGGTACTCGAGATAATAGAATCCGGGTACAAAATAGAATTTGTGAAGTTTCCGGGTTACTGGAAGACGGAGTCCCCAATGCCGCGGGATGCGCGAGAAAGGATCGCGTTGCTGGACAGCCTACAAAAAATGATCAACCAAAAGGTGGTAGTGAGAGTGCCAAAAGAGCAAGAAGGGAAAGGCTGCCAATCAAGATTTTTTATAGTCAAAAAGCCTTCAGGAGGTTTCAGGACTATCCTGGATTTAAGAAGAGTAAATGCCTTCATCATAACAAAAAAATTCAGGATGGAATCACTAAGGTCTATCTTACCGGACATCGTGGAGAGGTCATTTCTGACTACAATAGACCTGCGGGACGCATATCTGCATGTACCGATATATACAGGGCACCACAGGTACCTGAGGTTCTGTCTTGGAGGGGTAACATACCAGTTTGTCGCCCTGCCATTCGGCCTGGCTACATCACCAAGAACATTTACGAAAATACTGGTGGTATTGGTCGCCAATCTGCGACAGCAAGGGGTCTGCGTGTGGCCGTACCTCGACGACTTGTTAATCATGGCGAAAACAAGGAGGGAGGCGGAGAGAAGCACGTCGCAAGTAAGGCAATACCTGGAACTACACGGGTGGTTGATAAACCAGGAGAAGAGTCAACTCATCCCGGCGAGTGTAGTGAAGTATTTAGGTGTCTGGATAGACACAAATCACATGACAGTCAAACTAACAGAGGACAGAAAAGAGAAGTTAATGCACGAAACATCTTCTCTCCAAAGCAAAAAAGTGGTGTCCTCAGGAGACTGCATGAAAGTGCTCGGCCTCATTTCGGCGGCATTAGATGCCGTTCAATGGGGTCGGTTCCATATGAGGGCTTTCCAAAACTGCTTCCTTATGCAGTGGGACGGCGATGGAAAAAACAAACTTCAAAAGATCACCCTGTCAAAAAGGGCTCGTCAGGATCTAGCATGGTGGTCGGTCAGACGGAGGCTAGAGGAAGGAAGAGTGTTCGCGGTGTCGAGACAGAAAGTGGTGACCACGGATGCCAGCCTGTCAGGCTGGGGAGCGGTCTGTGGAGAGCAGATGGTTCAGGGGGTCTGGCCCCAAGGAACAAGAATCAAGCACTCCAACGTCCGAGAGATGAGGGCGGTGCTTATGGCCTGCAAGCACCTGCAAGAATCCCTATTAGGGAATCATGTCGTGGTAAGGTCCGACAATCAGTCGGTGGTGTCTTACCTAAACAGGCAAGGTGGGACAAAGAGCCGAGAGCTCATGGCGGAAGTATCGGAGGTAATATCCTGGGCAGAGAGCCATGTAAACAGTCTCACGGCAGTGTTTGTGGCAGGCAAAGAGAATCTGCAGGCGGACAGCCTCAGCAGGCAGCTTATGCGGCCGGGAGAATGGGAGTTGTCACCAGAGGTGTTCAAACAAATCGTAAAAATGTGGGGTCAACCTCAAGTGGACCTCATGGCCACAAGGAAGAATGCAAAGCTCCAAAGGTTCTTCTCAAGGCATTGGGAACCCGGGGCAGAGAAACAGGATGCACTGACGGCAGTATGGGAAGCAGAATTCGTGTATGCGTTCCCGCCGTTCCCTATAATAGCGAGGCTGCTGAGGAAAATTCAGCAAGAGAAGGTGACTGCAATAGCGATACTTCCGTACTGGCCGAGGAGACCGTGGTTCTCCAAACTACTGGAGATGGCGATAGCGGAACCATGGCACCTGCCGGATCTAGACAATTTAATAGGTCAAAACAGGCTATGGAGGGCACAGCCCTGTACCTGGAAACTGACGGCATGGCTGTTGAGACACAAATGTTAGAGAGGAAAGGTTTTTCCAACAGAGTAGTAAGGACTTTGCTCAAGGCCAGGAAAGGATCTACATCCATCACGTACCACAGGATTTGGAGAAGATATGTGGAGTTTTGTAGGTCAAAAAACGGTCAGGCAAAAGAAGTGGGGATGGTGCTGGAGTTCCTGCAACGTGGGCTGGACAAGAACTTGTCCGTAAGTTCGATTAAGGTGCAAATCTCGGCCCTGTCGGCCATGCTGGACTGGAAGTTAGCAGATAATAAATACATCCAAAGGTTTATTCAAGCAGCTAAACGAATAAAGCCGTCCTTTCATAATCCGCTGGCGCCGTGGGACCTTAATCTTGTCTTGAATGCGTTAGTAGAAAAACCCTTTGAGCCGATGCAGGAGGTATCATTAAAAATGCTTACTATGAAGGTGGTGTTTTTAGTCGCGGTCACATCCGCGAGAAGAGTATCGGAGCTCCAGGCTCTTTGGGCGGAGCAGCCTTTCCTGAATTTTTTTCCGGACAAAGTAGTCCTAAGGACAAATCCGCAGTTTCTGCCCAAGGTGGTATCCGCCTTTCATATTAATCAGGAAATTATCCTGCCTTCGTTCTGCACGAATCCGGTTAACTCGAAAGAGGAGAGGCTGCATACATTGGATGTAGTTAGAGCATTAAAAATATATCTGGAAAGAACTAAGGCTCATAGAAGAACGGAAAGGTTATTCGTGCTGACCGAAGGAAAGAGTAAAGGGCTGGGGGCCAGCAAAACTACGATTTCAAGATGGATCAAATCTTGTATTGTGGAAGCATATAAAGTTAGGGGCCAAGCCCCACCTGTAGGCTTAAAGGCTCATTCAACAAGAGCAGTATCGGCCTCCTGGGCGGAAAAGGAGGCGGCGTCAATTCAGGAATTGTGTAAAGCAGCATGCTGGTCCTCAATACATACCTTCACCAAACATTATAGAATGGATGTAGCGGCGTCAGCAGATGCCCGGTTTGGTAGGAAGGTACTGAGTGCAGTTGTTTAAAGGAGGTGATGTAACCCCTATTATTATATTATTATTTCGTTATTGTTATTATGCCCACCCAGTGTGGTAACTGCTTGGGTATTACCCATGAGTTGGCTGCCATGGGGAGGTAGAGGAAAGTACAGATTCCTACCTGTTAATATGCTTTCCTCTACTCCACCATGGCAGCATTATCCCGCCCGGTTGTTGGTGGTTAAAAAACTATTAAGTGGAATGTAACTGTATATGTTGGCTATTTAATCAAGACACTGAGGCCTTAGGAGGTGTGGCTTATATAGGGCCAGTGTTCTGTTTTTGTTTCCTTCCAGAGTACTACCCTTCGGGACTTAACCCATGAGTTGGCTGCCATGGTGGAGTAGAGGAAAGCATATTAACAGGTAGGAATCTGTACTTTCCTTGAGCCTCAGTACATGCCCGCATGTCCTAAGTATAGGCCTGATAGTGAACAAATCATCTCCTAGTTCCGTATGATTCCCAATCCTGTATTTGAACATACTAATCCTATCGCCTCTAAACCTCCGTTTCTCAAGTGAAAACATATTCAGCCTGGTTAACCTATCTTTGTATTCTAGTGATTCAAGACCTTTTACTAGCTTAGTCGCCCTTCTCTGTACCTGTTCCAGTTCATTTATGTCCTTTTGTAAGGTGCGATGCCCAGAAGTGAACATAGTATTCCAAGTGTGGTCTCACCAATGCCTTGTAAAGAGGCACTATCACATTGGCATCCCTTGAATCCATACCCCTTTTAATGCATGCCAGTGTCCGGTTTGCTTTTGCTTCTGCACTTAAGCAGTGTGCACCATTAACCAATTTTTCATCTATGATGACCCCCAAGTCCTTCTCTACAGCAGAATATCCTATAAAAACTCCATTTAGCCTATAAGTAGCTTGTTTATCTTTGTTGCCTTAATTAATTACTTTACATTTTTCGACGTTAAACTGCATTTTCCACCTTTCCGCCCACCTTTCCAGTTTATTTAAGTCACTTTGTAGCGTTTCCACATCCTCTCCTGAGTTAATTTCCTTACTCCATATTGTGTTGTCCGCAAATATTGTCAATATCCATAATGAATATATTAAACAAGGTGGGTCCCAATCTTGAACCTTGTGGGACTCCACTTTGGCCCTTACCCCAGCTGGAATGTATGCCATTTACCACCACTATCTGGCCCCGATTGTGCAACCAGTTTTTAATCCAATAACAATTTTATCTCCTAACCCTAAATTACCTAGGTTCATTAATAACCTTTTATGAGGCACCGTGTCAAAAGCTTTAGCGAAATCAAGCAGTATTATATCAACAGATTTCCCTAAATTCAGCCCCCTACTGACTTCCTCATAGAAGCAAATTAAATTAGTCTGACATGATCTATTTTAGATGAACCCATGCTGAGCCTTACCTATCACCTTCTCCTGTTCTAAGAAATTTTGGATACTATATGTTATTATTCCTTTTAATATTTTCCCCACAATGGATGTAAGGCTGGCCGGTCTATAATTTTCAGGGTTAGTTTTGCTACCTTTCTTCCATATTGGTACTACGTTAGCTATGCGCCAGTCCGTTGGTACTATCCCCGAGTTTATTGATTCCTCGAATATCAGTTATAATGGTAGTGCTATGACAGAACTCAATTATTTTAGTATCCTAGGGTGTATTTCGCCCGAGCCAGGAGATTTGTTACTATTTAGGTTCTGTAATCTATTTTTGACTATTTCCTCACTCAAACATACAGTTTGGGAGCAATCCGAAGCCGAGCATATAATCTGTGGGACATCTTCTGAAGATTCTTCCCTTGTAAATACTGAAGCAAAAAATGTATTGTATAATTCCGCTTTCGCTTTTCCTTCTATTACCAGGGTACCGTGCTTTTTTTTTTTTTAATGGGCCAATATTTTCCTTCCTTAACCGTTTCCCGTTTATACTGTATAACTGTAGAATTTTTTGGGATTACATTTCTATCTGCCGCTATTTTATGTTCAGTCTCTTATTTAGCCATCTTGATTGTATTTTTACATTTCTTATTACATTCTTTATATGTGGCAAATGATTTGGGTGTCCCATCTTGTTTATATGTTTTGAATGCCCTCCTTTTTTAGTTATTTCAAATTTTACTTTGCGTTAAGCCACATAGATTTTCTTTGGACATTTGTTCTTTTATTTACCCTAGGAATAAATTTATCAGTGCCCTCCAGCAGTTTTTTTTTTTTAAGTTTGCCACCTTTTAGTAGTATCCATACCTCCTAAATAATTCCTTCCAGTTTATATACTTTAAGGACTCCTCAATCTTACCATAGTTTGCTTTTCTGAAATTTAAGGATTTAGTTGCTCCAATATAATTATCTTTGTTAAATCTAAATAAAATGTGATCATATTGTGATCACTGTTTCCCAATGTCTACCTTATGGTTATGTTAGTAACAATGTCCCCATTGTTGCTTGCCAAGAGATCCAGGATATTGATATTTCTGGTTGGACTTTCAATACATTTATACTAATAGTGGTCATTTAGGGCATCCAATAAAACATTTCCCTTAGCGGTACTGCTTGACCTATCCTTCCAATTTATTTATGGGTAGTTAGTCACCCATAAACTGGCTGCTTTTCCCACCTGTAGCAAGAGGTCTTTTGGTACTTGTTTAGTTTCACGGCGGCAGCATGGCCACGCGCTACTTCCGGGTTCGGCGCTCGGCAAACTTTCTAAAATAAACTAAATAAACTCCATGCCAACGTGGATAGTTCATACCCCCACTATCCACGTTGGCATGGAGTTGATTTCAGATAGTGTGGCGAGTCACCGAGACCGTAGCGTGGGTGAGCGCAGCGAGCCCCGCAAGGGGACTCAGACGCGTGGCCATGCTGCCGCCGTCAAACTAAACAAATACCGGTCTTTTTTCCTCCTCCTTATTTATGTTGGGTGGTTTATAACATGTTCCTACTATAATTTTTTTTTCCCTTTTAATATTACCTGTGATTTCTACCTATACCGATTCTACCAACTCTATTGTGCTCTCGTTTATGTCTTCCCTTATGTATGGTTTTAAGGATTGTTTAGCATATAAACAAACTCCACCTCCCCTTCGACCTAATCTGTTTTTTCTAAAAAGACTATAACCTTCTATGTTAGCCTCCCACTCATGTGATTCATCCCACCAAGTTTCGGTAATACCTATGAGATCAAAATCTTCCACCAAATCTAGGGTCTCTAGTTCCCAAATTTTACCAGTTAAACACCTAGCATTCAGATAAAGGCATTTCAGATCTCGTTTTCAGATCATCTGAATAAATGCATCTATATTTATAAATCATTTGCAACATAATTAATGCATATACCTGCATGTTTTGACTAATAAGTAGCATATTTTCCCAAGGATTATCTCAGGAGTAACAGGGTCTGTATGATTCCATCTCCGATAAGACAGATCAAGTCATTGAGACATAAACAGTAAATAAATAGATGTGAATTGCCAAGCAAACATTTTTGTTCATCATAATGACCTGTAATGTTTACCTTGCATAGGAAATATGATCTTTTTTTTTTTACACAACATTATTTGAATTTATATAATAAATGTGAGCAATGTTGCCATTATTAACAGATATTTTGTACATCTCTCAGAGATTAGCACTCAAAGGGTTAATGTTTGGCTCTGGAGCAGATCCTTTTTTTTAAAAACTTTAGGTGACGTTTTGTTGGGCTAAAGCATTTGATAATCAAGTGACTTTATACATACAACATATGGGCTTAAACTGACTACCATTATTTTTTTTATCTGTATTTAAATATGATTTCATAATTTGTAACACTGTCGCAACTTCTAAAAAACCTTAACAACTACATTCAGAAAAATGCACATGGTAAAATTATTATCCTGTATGATGATGATGAGAGGATAGCAAGCCAAGCAGCCACAACTATGTGTGAGAGAGGATTTGAAAATGTATTTATGCTTTCTGGTGGTGAGTATATATTTTTCATATAAATGGACTTGTTTTAATTACTTATTAAGAACAGAATATGAATGGGAGTGGGAACATAGGTCACATCAGAGTGCGTCCTGAAATATCCAATTCTAACTTGTAGGGGGATATCCAATTAACCCTCAATCCAGTTAGCCCCTGACCACCGACACAGGGATTAGGGCAGAATACCCGATCCGCAGCCCTCAAAGACTTGGTTTTTTTGGGGGGAAATAATGCATGGTTCCGGATCCCATGTGTTATTGCCTCAAAATGGGTCATTTAGTGCGTGATAAATAAAAAGGCTATAATTTGATAGCCCAATAGCAATAAATTAGCACCAGCAATTGGCTGCCCCCTGTTATTTGTATGTTCTTTGTAAATATTATGGATTTGAGCTTGAATATCTTGTGGCCTTTATTAGGACAGCTACAGGTAAATATTCTGCATTAATCTATAAGTACTGCAAGACCTAGTACCAAAATTGTGTATAATGAATGTAGATCCTGGGTTCTCTTCATTGCCTGGGCATTAGAGGGTGGTGGTATATGTGTGTTTTACAAATGTTAAGATACTTATGGGCTATATATAATGACACACTGATTCCATACAGGTTTGAAAGTCATAGCTCAAAAATTCCCAGATGGCCTTACAACTGGTTCATTCCCAGTAACCTGTCTGCCACAGCCAGCACAGTCCATGTCCGCTCGCAAGCGAAGCACTCCAAGAGAACCTGTTGTACCTGCTGATAGCAGGTGTGTGTTTTCCAGCCAAGACTTGGAAAGAATAGAACAACACCTGGAGAAACTGCTCATGCCAACAGATACTGCCAGTAAGTGCTTATTCTCACTACTTGTGTTCTCACCGTGTGCATGGTAAAAAAACACTGCAACATATTAAGTACGAATGGGGGTTACAGGATCCTATATGGCGCAATGCAGCCCTAGTTTTGTAGTTCCTAAAGTGTCACCAACACCTTACACTTATACAACAACAAAAAACAATTTTGGAACTTCTAAACAATAAGGCGCAAGGTATACTCAATAGTTTCTTTAGTTCTTCTTCTTCAAAGATGTCTCTGATCGTGTTTGATTATAATGTCCGTTTCTCCGTCAAAATAGGTGGCCGTGAGCAGAAAAAATAAAGATGAGAAAAACCATAAATTATAACGTGTATGTGGTTATTTATTATGCATCTACGTGATGTTTTTTTCCAGTGAAGTGAAGATATATTAAGCGTACCAAACTCACGTTAGACAAGTTGGTACGAAGCTTGTAAAGGTATCTTTTTTTTCCCTTTGGTGGCGGTTTCTGTGATTATTTCTTTCTTTGATTTAAGTGGGGAAGGTGTTTTTCCAGAGTGCTCAAAAAAAGAAAAAAGTACAACACATGTGTGGATTCATCTGGTGAAAAGAGTGATTTTTACTCTATGAAGGACCAATAATTGATGGCGTACCAAACTCACGTTAGGCAAGTTGATACGAAACTCATCAAGGTATCTTTACGTGGTGGCAATCCCTTTCTTTTCCTGGGGTGTGGGGGGTGTTTTGTCCAGTGTGCTCAAAAAAGGAGAAAAATACAATACATGTGTAGATTCTTTGAGATGTGAGGGATTATTTTGATTTGTGAGGAGCCGAAGAAGATTGATGGCGTACCTCACTCACCAAAATTGTGCAGAAGTTACATGTATAAAGGTATCTTTGGGTTTGTGGGCGTACCCTTACTCACGGAGTTTGTTTGATGTTTACGCTCAAAAAGGTTTCTTTAGGATATCCCTGGTTCTTACGGATTTCTGTTGGGGTTCACCACTCAGGCATTGCTCGAAAGAGAAGGGGGAATCAAATATACCATATATCAGATTTTTTCCTGTAACCAGTTTAGTTCAAAGGGTGAAGGTCTTATTGCACCGATTTATGGTGTACCTTGCCCTTAGTTTTAATATTTTGTGAAAGAATAATTGGTGGGCGTACCCTGACTCACACTCGTGTGTTCGGGGGTCCGCTCATCAAGGTTTCTTTTGTGGAGGTAAGTTTTTCTTTAACGAACTTTTTCCATCCAGTTTACATATAAGGGAAAATATTCCAGAATGTAGTGACAGTCATATATATACTGTTAGCAATATAGAATGTGGTTGAGTCGCCAAACAGCGTACCTTACTCACCGTTTAACACGGTGGTGCAAAGCCTGTAACGGTTTCTTTTATCACAAATTTTCCATATGAAAAAACTTCAAGCCCAATCCGTTTTTATCAAAAATATCGAAAGTACAGTCTTTAATCCACAGGGTAAAAAATCTCCCATGCAGGGGATCAGCACAAAGCAGCAAATTTTCAATATAAAATCCGACAGTTGTTTTTAAAAAAACAATGCATATAGAAAAATCATGAGAAAAATATAAAACCAAGAAAAAATAAATAAAATAAAAGAAAAAATATCTTTAAAAGTCCAATACATACATCTGAGGAATTTGTGGCTGTTCACTCCTCTCCAGTGGCATCAACGCGTTTCGGTCTAGGACCTTTTTCGTCTTGAAAATATTATATTATATTTTTCTCATGATTTTTCTATATGCATTGTTTTTTTAAAAACAACTGTCGGATTTTATATTGAAAATTTGCTGCTTTGTGCTGATCCCCTGCATGGGAGATTTTTTACCCTGTGGATTAAAGACTGTACTTTCGATATTTTTGATAAAAACGGATTGGGCTTGAAGTTTTTTCATATGGAAAATTTGTGATAAAAGAAACCGTTACAGGCTTTGCACCACCGTGTTAAACGGTGAGTAAGGTACGCTGTTTGGCGACTCAACCACATTCTATATTGCTAACAGTATATATATGACTGTCACTACATTCTGGAATATTTTCCCTTATATGTAAACTGGATGGAAAAAGTTCGTTAAAGAAAAACTTACCTCCACAAAAGAAACCTTGATGAGCGGACCCCCGAACACACGAGTGTGAGTCAGGGTACGCCCACCAATTATTCTTTCACAAAATATTAAAACTAAGGGCAAGGTACACCATAAATCGGTGCAATAAGACCTTCACCCTTTGAACTAAACTGGTTACAGGAAAAAATCTGATATATGGTATATTTGATTCCCCCTTCTCTTTCGAGCAATGCCTGAGTGGTGAACCCCAACAGAAATCCGTAAGAACCAGGGATATCCTAAAGAAACCTTTTTGAGCGTAAACATCAAACAAACTCCGTGAGTAAGGGTACGCCCACAAACCCAAAGATACCTTTATACATGTAACTTCTGCACAATTTTGGTGAGTGAGGTACGCCATCAATCTTCTTCGGCTCCTCACAAATCAAAATAATCCCTCACATCTCAAAGAATCTACACATGTATTGTATTTTTCTCCTTTTTTGAGCACACTGGACAAAACACCCCCCACACCCCAGGAAAAGAAAGGGATTGCCACCACGTAAAGATACCTTGATGAGTTTCGTATCAACTTGCCTAACGTGAGTTTGGTACGCCATCAATTATTGGTCCTTCATAGAGTAAAAATCACTCTTTTCACCAGATGAATCCACACATGTGTTGTACTTTTTTCTTTTTTTGAGCACTCTGGAAAAACACCTTCCCCACTTAAATCAAAGAAAGAAATAATCACAGAAACCGCCACCAAAGGGAAAAAAAAGATACCTTTATAAGCTTCGTACCAACTTGTCTAACGTGAGTTTGGTACGCTTAATATATCTTCACTTCACTGGAAAAAAACATCACGTAGATGCATAATAAATAACCACATACACGTTATAATTTATGGTTTTTCTCATCTTTATTTTTTCTGCTCACGGCCACCTATTTTGATGGAGAAACGGACATTATAATCAAACACTATCAGAGACATCTTTGAAGAAGAAGAACTAAAGAAACTATTGAGTATACCTTGCGCCTTATTGTTTAGAAGTTCCAAAATTGTTTTTTGTTACTGCAACATATTAGCCTTTTATATTAGTCTACTGTAATTGTGAAATGTGTATATATTAATATTGAGGACTGGACTTCTATAAATGTAATGGCAAGCCCTAATGGCTCAGCCTACTCTTTGCTACTGTGGCAGTGTTTCAGTGTCATGACCTCCCTTATAATATATCCTCCCACAAGCTTTATGGTATGACCCATTACTGTTACTAAGGACTTCGGGACATGGTGCAAAAATGTCAGACAAAGGGGAGTCTGCGGGTAGCCAGCACAGATGTGTAACATGCATGTGCTCCTCTGTACTGGTTACTGTTGTGCTATAAATTCTAATATAAGGTGCTCTGTTATTAGCATGTTTATGCTTTTACTATGCAGTGGTAAAATGCAGGTGTGTATGTTTGATATGGAGCGATTTTGTTCAGTGCTTGCCACAGTGCATATTACATTCCAATAACTCATAGATTACCTTGCAATCATCTTCCCACTCATCATTCTCTTTACAGTTTAGTGTTTTGAAGACACAACATTTCCATTTATTAAGTTTTTGACAATGGATTAGTACAGACGATACTTTCATTATAACTTTTATGACCGATTTCTCTGCTGTCACCAGGTCGTCTGAGCCGTGTGTCTACTGGGAGATTGGATTCTAAATCGGCCAACTCAAGAAACAGCCAGGTTCCTTCTTCTGCCAGCTCCCGATCTGTCCGCAGCATCAGCCCAAACTCCAGGCCATGGAAATAAATACTGATTGCTCTCTGTAATAAACACTCATTCACCCCAGCATCTGCTTACTCACTAAAGCAGTTCATATCATGCTTCAGCAGTATTGCTAGCTAGACAATGATTAGTTGGGGAGAGGTTACAAACTAAATAGAATGTTTACATATTTATAATCCCTGTAATGTATGTATTTGTTTGCGTGACTGACTATCTATCTATCCATCTTCACACATTTCCATATATTTGGACAGTGACTGAATTTTAATAAGTTGGGTTCTGTATGGCACTACAATCGATTTGAAACTAAACAATCATGATGCAACTGAAGTGCAGACTTTCAGCTTTAATTCAAGGACACTTTAGGAATTGAAAGCATGTTTATACATAATACAGTGTTCAGGGGCTCTTGATTCCGATTGTGAAATGTGATTGGATAAATTACCATAATCCTAAATTGTTCATTTTTAATACTTTGTCGTGAATCCTTTGCAGGCAATGACAGAAGTCTGTGACCCATGTACATTGCCAAATGCTGGGTTTCCTGCTTTTGTTATATTTGCCAGGTCTTTAATGCAGATGTCATCAGTTGTTTGTTTGTGGGTCTTTCTTGCCTTTTAGCATTGTCTTCAGCAGGCATTATTGATCAGGTATAGAAAGGAAGAAATTTGAGTGGTGCGCTATCAAAAGCAGCCGGCACTGGGTTGTCAGGCCCAAAAAAGATATATGAAATATAAAGAAAGTGTGCCGGCGCTAGCTGCTTCAATAAAGTATACAAGACGGTTCTAATAAAAATATTTATTAACACATTATTTCTAACGTAGACATTTAAGAATTACATAAAATACACATATAAATTAAATAAATTGATTAGTTGCTGTAGGAATTTTTGAGCAAATTTCAATTGGGTATGCAATGGTCTAGGACTCCATCAGGATTTTGGTAAAAGAATTTTGCATATTACCATCCTTTTTGTTGTCACCTGGGATTGTTGATTTGTCCAGGGAAGGTGACCTCAGGTGTCCTTTGCCCTATAGTTTCAAGGGCTCAAGCCTCCCTATTTGGCGAGTAGACTGCTTTGTGCTGGGTTAGGAATAAGCAGGTATCCCAAATTGGAAAGTCCAGATACTTAGGAGTGGTAATTCGTCGTCGGGAGATTGGACTGGTCACTTATGCAGATGGATGGGAGTCCAGACAATCATAACTAAGCTCAACGTGTTTCCCCATCTTCTCTGTGGCCGACTTCCTTGGACTAATGGTCACAGCTCAGTTTATATAGCAGTTGGTTCATTGCTCAATTGGTGCTTAATTAGTGCACCTGTATCAAATTGCACCTGTTACATACAAACAGCTATTTAAAACAAATCAAGAACCGTCGAGTATTATTAAAATCTGAATTCTGCCAGTCCAGGAGGCAGTTTGGACAGGCAGAATATTTCTTAACAATTGAGAAAAATATATTAATCGCAAACAGGGTATAAATATTTCTTATGTCAGTAAGTCAGGTCACATGACCCGGAAATCATTTCCGGGTCATGTGACCTAACTTACTGACATAAGAAATAGGAACATGCCATTATACAGCCTCCACAGTGTGTTATAGAAGATGTGGTATGCTTTGCATCATGAGTCATTCCATGCCTTCTCCATAGTTTCATTCTGCTACAGGCTGATATTCATTTCATCTGTAGAAAGAATTCTGGTCCAGAACTGAGGTTGGCTATTTTTGAGGTAGCATATATATAGATTATATAATTATTATATCAAAGTACAAGAGGTCACTGTGCTTAGGAATTTTTCTGATACTCATAAATGATCATATTTGGTACTACTTTCCTAGCACGGCTCCCGTGTCATTGATTGTATGCCTTAAGTTTAAGGTACTTAAGGC
This sequence comes from Crinia signifera, assembly GCF_055691185.1. Classification (NCBI taxonomy): domain Eukaryota; kingdom Metazoa; phylum Chordata; class Amphibia; order Anura; family Myobatrachidae; genus Crinia; species Crinia signifera. The sequence goes on from NC_139220.1 coordinate 192,693,742, forward strand.
ATACAATCAACGCGATGGACCCGATTTTTTTTAATCTCATGGATCTTATGCATACATAAGATGCATGAGATCCATGAGATAAAAAAATCGTGAGCTCCCAATAACCATTGTTAACGCCACCAGCACTATCAACGGCAACCCGAAGCGTGGCGAGCGCAGCGGTACGCGTCCTCCGACCTTTTCATACCCCCACTATCCACGTCGGCATGGAGTTGATTTTATATAGTGTGGCGAGCGCAGCAAGCCACCGAGCCCGAAGTGTGGCGAGCGCAGCGAGGGGCCGTGGAATACATGTAAACTAGTCCGCGTCACCCCTCGCCATGCTTCGGGCTCGGTGGCTCGCTGCGCTCGCCACACTATATAAAATCAACTCCACGCCGACGTGGATAGTGGGGGTATGAAAAGGTCGGAGGACGCGTACCGCTGCGCTTGCCACGCTTCGGGTTGCCGTTGATAGTGCTGGTGGCGTTAACAATGGTTATTGGGAGCTCACGATTTTTTTAACGCCACCAGCACTATCAACGGCAACCCGAAGCGTGGCGAGCGCAGCGGTACGCGTCCTCCGACCTTTTCATACCCCCCACTATCCACGTCGGCGTGGAGTTGATTTTATATAGTGTGGCGAGCGCAGCGAGCCACCGAGCCCGAAGCATGGCGAGGGGTGACGCGGACTAGTTTACATGTATTCCACGTCCCCTCGCTGCGCTCGCCACACTTCGGGCTCGGTGGCTCGCTGCGCTCGCCACACTATGTAAAATCAACTCCACGCCGACGTGGATAGTGGGGGTATGAAAAGGTCGGAGGACGCGTACCGCCGCCTCTCGTGGGCTCGCTACGCTTCGGGTTGGCATTAACAATGGGGGGGCCATTTCACCCATGGGGGGGGGGGGGGGGGTTAGCAATTAAAATTGATGTTTTGGGGGCTTTTTACATTGATTCCAATGTAAAAATCGCGTCCATTGCATCATCTCATGCATCTTATGCCGCACAAACACATAAGATGCTTGAGATATCAGCCCCACACATACAATCTAGATAGTGGGTGCCGTGCTAGGAAAGCAGTACCTCATATTTAATTAAATTGCTTCTTATATAAAGACCATGCAGCACATAATTGTATCAAAATATAACGTTTTACCTCATAAAAGGCAAAACCTCAAATAACCAAGATCCAATTAAGATTAAAGAACAGAATAAAAATGAAGCGCTAATGTGCAAATCTATAATAAGAAACTCCGTCCATAGGGGTCTTCAGAATATTATTAGATTCTAATACTGGTGTCTCAAAAAAGATTGAGAGATAGGGGAAAATTTACTAAAGGAAAATTTACTATCCCGAAAATATGGCTATTCGTATTGATAGCACATCAATACGAATACAAATTGCCGTATTTTCGGGATAGTAAATGTCAAAAATAAGTGTATTTCTGGATACAAATACACCAATTTTTTTTACAAATTTCCTTTATTAAATTTCCCCCATAGTCTCTTACCTGTTAGTAAATGTAGCCAGAAAGAGTGGAGAAAGTAAGTATTATTGCAAATAAGCCACATATGTCTCATTCTCTGATTTTATATAAACTACTGTATCCTTTCATACACAGTAATGTTAATATAGAGATATTAGTAGTAATTAACCTAGGTCCTAGTTGTTACAACTGGTGAATTAATACTAACCTCTCTATTAACTGTATATGAAAATTATGTTTTATGGGATGCCAGGATCAGAGAATACTAAGATTCTGGAGACCACTGAGGACGACGTTTATTATTTGAACACTAGAGCTTACTTTTTGCTTTTAGCTTTATCAAATTGATGAGCTCATTTAAACATTGTTTATTTGATGTTTTGCATTTTATGAAGTAAAACTATTTTGATATAATAATGTTTAGCACTCTCTCTATATATAAGAGCTGGTTTTGCAATTTATTTTATATAATCTCATTTACTGAGCAGTAAAAGTTTCCATGGGCTGTGTTCTTTCTCCCATATGTTTTTGAGGCTTACTGTACCTCTATATTTGCTTTTGTGAAGTTTTTGTTTTTAAAGTGAACTTGACTGATAATATCCCTACCTCATGTAGAGTATTCTCTTTTCTGGATATTGCAAAGCGTTTTTTTCCCCTCTATACAATGGTGAGGATCCTGCGATCATCCATCACTATTATGTGGACGTCCAGGCCTTTCTGTGTTGCTGTGTTCACGAGTTCATTTTTTTTCTTGTCATTTTTGAAACCTCTATATGATTATACAAACGCTCAGAGATTGAAGACACCTGACGTCAGCTGCTCCCGCAACTGTGTCACCAGCCCAGTTACATGGGAAAACCCAGCATTTTCATGGGACGCCCATGAAATGCTGGGTGTTTCCATGGGCGCAGCCCCTCAACTCCACCCCAGCCCCCCTCAGCGCTGTTAGGTGTGAAGGGGATGGAAAATAAGCAATTTGCCGCACCCGCTCGCAAAAAGTGGCTGCACATGCGCCTAAAGGTTTACGCGCATGCAGTCACGTTCGCACAGGGGAACCCATCCACTAGAATCCGCTCCTAACTCAGACCTTTGTCTGCTTAATTGATGAATAGCCCACATGCATACATGAAACAGCTTTTGAGTCGATTGTCAAACTCCTTTTTGTATTTCATAAATCCTTCCTCCAATTTGGATGTGAATACCCTCAAATTAAAGCTGATAGTCTTCGCTTTAAAACCCTGTTCATATTTATTATATAACTAACTTAATATGTTTTGGTAAACAGCTAAAATGACAAATTGTGTCCAAATATATTATATGTGAGAGGGAGGTGCCCAGCCTTTAGAGGTTGTGTAACATAGGGGGTTATTCTAGTTCATTCTTTCTGACAAAATCCTTCTTAAATGGAAAAAACCATGTGCACTGCGGGTGGGGCAGATGTAACTTGTGCAGAGAGAATTAGATTTGGGTGGGGTTTTTCTTCAAAGTGAGATCTATATTGCAGTGTAAAATCATGCAGTCAGTATTTTCCCTGCACAGAAACAAAATAACTCACCCAAATCTAATTCTCTCTGCACATTTTACATCTGCCCCCCTGCAGTGCACATGGTTTTGTCCATCTAAGAAGGATTTTGTCAGAAAGAATGAACTAGAATAAACCCCATAGACTTTATCTCTCAGTACATATTCCTTTGACCATCTGTTTTTTCTACTTGCCCTTGGGAACTAGATCACCCAGTAGTGCACCGAGAATGCTGGTGTTTAATGCTGCTGGCATGTTTAACTGAAATTACTCAGTAACCCCTGGACATTTAGGCACAGAATGAAAACATTCAATATTTAGTTTGGCATAATACTTTTTATGCTTGTTATTTTGTGACTAGTTTATTGGGCTTTCTTTTTAAGGTTGTATTACTTCAATCTAAATGTTATCTTTCAAGGTTACACAATTTAGCACACTTTTCTCAAGCGATTTCATAGAGTAATGCTGTGTACACACGGGGGAGATATATTGCTCAGCCATATATTACTGAGCAATATATGGCTGAGCAATATATTGCTCAGTTTCTCCTGTTCATCAGCGACCAGAGATGGTCGCTGATGAAAAAGAAACTGCCGGGGGGAGCCCGGCAGTGGTAATCAGCTGGTCGCAGGAGTATGTTCCTGCGACCAGCGATCACCACAGGGGCAAAAACGGGAGCGCGCACCCAGCGATATATCGCCGGTGCACACTCCCATTGCGGGCAATATGGTCGCTGGACAAAATTGCCCCCGTGTGTACGCACCTTATGCTGTGAATATATTAATTGAATATCATTTGGTCTAGTAAGATTGTGTTTGACATTTTGTGTGTGTGTAAAACAGGTGTAAAAAAAAATTACATTATTTTCTAAAAGGTTATACTCCCATACAGTTTATTTTTCTTCTTTCAAACCTTAACCCTTTCAGGTCCAACATCTTGTCAGGCTCAACAGCCCTAGCACTAGTAGCAGATCCAATAGTGAGCCACTTTAAAATAAGAACATTAACATCGTTCAACATTCAATGTGGAACATTTTTTAATAAAAAAATAAAATTTACACATTTAAACCAGACTCTTTGATTTGCAAAAAAAACAAAATGGACTGCAAATGGTTAATGCTGTACAAACAAGCTACTGTATCAGTGTGAAAATGGTTTATACAAGTAGAGCACCACTCTGCATAAATAGTTGTGATTGTCACTGTGGGATGAATTCAGTCACATGAAGTAATTTGGGAACCAAGTGGTTCCCAAACTGGGTGCCTTAGGGTACTTGCAGGGTTTGTCCTTTTGGTGGTATTCCATGACCAATTTAAAATTATTTATGGTAAATGTAACTGGCAAACCCAGTGCTTGTGGTTTCCAATCTTACAATATGGAGAAACAGAAGCAAATCCAGGTTCCTCCCCACATAACTGAACCTGAGGATGGCATGTAAACACAATTTCCTTAATTGAAAATGTTTTTCTAAATAATAAAATGTTTGTCCTAGGTGTGCTGTGTGTCACAAAAGTTTGGGAACCACTGTCTTAACCCATAGAATCTTGGATAGTTCCTGGAGCTATGGGTTAACAACTTTGCTGCACCCAGATTGTGGATGTTATGAGGAGCCAGTGTAGGGAAGCAAATACATAAGGTAGGCCTTGTAACAATCTCTGTTCAATTAAACAACAGACCAATAAATGGAGAAGGTTATTTTAAAATAAATAAAAATAAATACATTTAAAAAGTTATCCCTTTTCATTTAAAAAGTTATCCCTTTTCCGCAGATTTCAAAATCCCAAATGAACGTGCAAAACCAGAGACTATGCTCAGTGTAAACAAAATCGGCCCAGGGCTGAGTCGCATGTACCCCAACCCTGTCACATACCAAGGTCACTGAGCAGAGACCTGGATATTTCTTGGTTTGCAGTGGAAAAAAGGTTCTTCGTACATACTGTAAATCCATACTATCGAGGCAGTACAGATGGTGTAATGGTTAGCATTACTGCCTCACAGCATTGAGGTCATGGGTTCCATTCCCACCATGGCTCTAACTGTGGAATTTGTATATTATCCCCATACTTGCGTTGGTTTCCGCCCACAATCCAAAAATATACTGGTAGGCTAATTGGCTCCCAACAAATTAACCCTAGAATGTCTGTGTGTACATATACGTGTGGTAAGGAACATAGATTGTAAGCTCCACTGGGGCAGGGACGGATGTGAATGTTCAAATATACTCCTGTACAGCGCTGCGGAATATGTATGCGCTATATAAGAAACTGTTAATAAATAAATAATACTAACATACTAAGTAGATAAATGGCTTCAGAATCACATGTGATCAAACCAATAAACATCCCCAAACCAAGCAAAAACCTTATAGTTGGCTAAAACCTACCAAACTGCTTATCTCAGAGGGAAAGGGATTCTCTACATCCCAACAATTGCATGTTATGAATTGTGTTAAATAGTAGTCATTATTGCATTACCAAGTCATAAATGGACCTGTAAAATATTGCTTTTACACTGAAATTAATTAGGGTACTGCTTGAATCTGTCTGCTCTACATTAATTTTGTGAAATGTGATGTGCTGCTTTGTATAGTTTTATAAATATGATTGGTAATAGTGCAGCTTAATTTAGAAAAAAAAAAATATGCTTGAAACATAGGGGGAAATTTACTAAAGGAAATGTGTAAAAAATAGGTGTATTTTTATCCAGAAATACACTTATTTTTGACATTTACTATCCCGAAAATACGGCAATTCGTATTCATTTTGATAGCACATTAATACGACTACGAATTGCCGTATTTTCAGGATAGTAAATGTCAAAAATAAGTGTATTTCTGGATACAAATACACCTATTTTTTTACAAATTTCCTTTAGTAAATTTCCCCCATATTATGTAAAACCCTTTTTATTTAAAGGTAGAAGTTGTTTACTGAGAACAAATTTCATGGAAATCCGATATTGAACTTAAAAGGTTTCTTTAAGGATAACTCCAGCCATACATACAGTACATGCATACTAACAAACCGTACATACATACTAACAGCCATGCATATGTACAGGCATACTAACAAACAACATATATACAGTACAAACATTCTAACAGAACATACATACATACATACATACAGACAGAGAATGCATACATTAACAGAGCATGCATACATACTCACAAAACATGCACATACTAACAAGCAGAGCATATGTACATGTAAACAGTGAATACATACATACATACATACATACATACATACATACATACATACATACATACATACATACACTATACAGCACTTAACAAGAGAAGAGGACAGGAGAAGTTCCATCATACTTGCTAATTGTTGGTCGCTTTTCAATATTTTGATGGTTAATATTGAATACATTTTACAATTTTTACATGATGAATTGTCATGACTGTGCACTGCCACACTCCTGTCATTGATCCCTTGGGGCTGTTCAATTAACCCTGGAGTTAGACCGTTTGTATAACTTATTGGGGATTTATGTTTATGCAGCTGAAAATATGGAGAAAAAAAAACTGTCAGCACATGCATACTTAGGTAAGAAAAAAGGGTACTTCTGTAATTTCACGGCGCCGCCGCGCGCACACTCTGGCTCAGAAACTTGGCAGACTGCCAGAGGCTCTGATTAACCGTGCGCGTGCCGCTCTAGCTCAGACAGAGTGTGCTCGCGCCGCTGTAGCTGTACTGACAGCTACGTAAACAGCGTGGCGGCCGGGCAGCAGCAGCAGCGCGCTGGCAGGTCACTGTGGTACTTGTAGTTCCACAGTGAAATAGGCAGCGCCTGGGCACCGCTGACAACAACGGGGGCAAGTGGACACACCCCGGGCACAACGCTGACGTGCCGGGGCTTGTAAAGTACACACCCGGCACACCGCTGTGTCCCCCATGTACACGCTAAATTCAATGTGTGTCCCCCATGTACACGCTAAATTCAATGGCTTGCAGACTAGATCTAGGCGCTAATGCGCCTGGATTCACACTCCCTGCAAGCCGCTAAGAAGGAGGGGGGCGCCTGGATTTAGTTGGGTGTAGGGGTACATCTAAATTTAGACGCAAAAGCATCTAAATTTAGCTGGGTTTAGGGGTACACTATTAAAACCCGTCCACAGTGGCACTAGTCGACGCAACAGCTGTCGACCGTGTAAATCCCACTATCCACGCCCACCCGAAGCGTGGCGAGCGGCGGCGGTACGCGTCCTACGACCTTTTCATACCCCCACTATCCACGTCGGCGTGGAGTTGAGAATAGATTAGTGTGGCGAGCCCGAAGCGTGGCGAGCGCAGCCTGACACCTGTGAAGCCCGCGAGGGGACGCGGATAGCTGTGAAGGTATCCGCGTCCCCTCGCGGGCTTCACAGGTGTCAGCGTCCCCTCGCGGGGCTCGCTGCGCTCGCCACACTAATCTATTCTCAACTCCACGCCGACGTGGATAGTGGGGGTATGAAAAGGTCATAGGACGCGTACCGCCGCCGCTCGCCACGCTTCGGGTGGGCGTGGATAGTGGGATTTACACGGTCGACAGCTGTTGCGTCGACTAGTGCCACTGTGGACGGGTTTTAATAGTGTACCCCTAAACCCAGCTAAATTTAGATGCTTTTGCGTCTAAATTTAGATGTACCCCTACACCCAACTAAATCCAGACGCTTTAGCGTCTAATTTTAGATGCACCACCACCTTTGCGGCTCCCAGGGAGCCTGGCTTTTGCGCCTAAATCCAGGCGCCCCCCTCCTTCTTAGCGGCTTGCAAGGCGCCTGGATTCATAGGGTTTTGCGCCTAAATCCAGGCGCCCCCCTCCTTCTTAGCGGCTTGCAGGGAGTGTGAATCCAGGCGCATTAGCGCCTAGATCTAGTCTGCAAGCCATTGAATTTAGCGTGTACATGGGGGACACACATTGAATTTAGCGTGTACATGGGGGACACAGCGGTGTGCCGGGGTGTGTACTTTACAAGCCCCGGCACGTCAGCGTTGTGCCCGGGGTGTCTCCACTTGCCCCCGTTGTTGTCAGCGGTGCCCAGGCGCTGCCTATTTCACTGTGGAACTACAAGTACCACAGTGACCTGCCAGCGCCTGGGCAGCGCGCTGCTGCTGCTGCCCGGCCGCCACGCTGTTTACGTAGCTGTCAGTACAGCTAGAGCGGCACGCGCACGGTTAATCAGAGCCTCTGGCAGTCTGCCAAGTTTCTGAGCCAGAGTGTGCGCGCGGTGGCGGCGCCGTGAAACTACAGAAGTACCGAAAAAAGATATAAAAGCAAAGTCGCTCCTTGAAACTGCTGCCGTGTATAACACTTAAGGCCCCATACATTCATCCAATTTGGGACGATTTTGCCCAATTGTGACGGATTAGCCCAAATTAGATGCGCAGTCCCATGCGCATTGGGACGGACCCTACAGATTGAACCTGCTGCAGGTTCAATCTGTCGGATGGGGCCCATCAGCAGCACATTGCGGGTGATTTTTAGCACCCACGATGTATCCCGTCCTATTCTGAGGTGTGTACCAGTGGTGTTGCACACACCTTTCAGCGTGTCCTACCTCTGCAGTGGGCGGTGTGGAGCGGTTGGTGGGTGAGGAGCTGCAGTGGGTGGTGTGGGGTGGGAGCTGAGTGGCAGAGGCTGGTGAGAAGCAGTGGGCAGTGCCGTTGATCAGCGGGACAGGCACGCCTTGCAGCGGCTGGTATTAAAATTAAAAAAAAAATAAGTGAAATGACTAGACGTCCTCTGATTGGCTGAAATCTCTCTCCGCCAATTGGCGGCCACCCAAAAGGGAGGCTGCTGATTGGCTGAGAATGCTCTCTCTCAGCCAATCAGAGGCTGGACAATCATTTGCCCGTCCTGCTGATCACCTCCCGCCCCACTACTTCTCACTGCCTGCTGCAGCTCCTCGCTTGCTGCTCACTCCACACCGCCTGCTGCAGATCCCCTGTTACATGTGATAAATCGCATGCAAAAAATGGCACATCAAGTGCCAAATCCTATGTGAGCCTCCCAGGGAGTTGCTGGGCGACTCACAGGAGAATTGGGTCCAACTTGTCCCTAGGAGCGCTGCTATTAGTGTCTTTCTTTTGTCCCTAGGACAAGTCTGCCTAATGTATGGGTGCCCTTAGGGATACATGAATACTTAAACTTTACAGGAATTTTGTAAGTTAACACCTTAAGTTAAAGGGTGTTAAAGATTTTGGGTGAAAAAGTTTTCACCCCTTCTTGACATAATGAGGCTTATTGCGTTTTAACCTCAAAGATGGCCATTCACTACTGCACAGTATTGCATGCGATACTTCCCCAACTCACCCAGCAGCTCCTGGGCGGCTGGACATCCTATCATACATCATATGCTGTCCTTTTGCATATGATGTATCGTATGTGATCGTAGTCATGGCTGCAGGATCCGATAGATCCTTGGTGCAGCAGGTCTTATCTCTGATCAGATGCGCATGGGATTGCGGATTGGAATCGGAGACAAAACACATCTGATTTGACACTTTATGGATTTACAGTTTGTTGCGATGCCATACACAGCCTTGCACAGGGGAGGGATTGCACTCTCGTGGAGCAGTGTATATAGTACCTGATTGCTGGGCTGCTACTTTTTGGAGCCCAGCGATCATCGATCAGATCTGAATTACCACTTTATTCTAATGGAGCCCATACACGGTCCGTTGTGTAGGGCTCCGTTCTGTACTATGCGATGCGCGCTCCCGCGCATCACAGTACGGTACAAAAAGTATGTGCTGCACATACTTTTTGTACTAGGTACACATCGGATCGCAGTGCATGCACTAGGGATGCAATCTGATCCGATGTGTACTATTTAACCGTGTATGGGCTGCTTAAGCCAGGCTTTCCCAACCATGGTCCTCAAGGCACACCAACAGTGCAGGTTTAAGTGATATCCAGGCTTTAGCACAAGTGACTTAATCAGTACCTGAGTGATTCTGATTAAACCATCTGTGCTGAAGCCTGGATATCACTAAAACCTGCACTGTTGGTGTGCCTTGAGGACCATGGTTGGGAAAGCATGTTCTAAGCTCTCACATGAAAGGCCCTGTTCCTTATTTTTGGTTTGGCTGGCCACTGCTCACTTGTGCATTATGGGTTTGATTCCGATATGATTGGTAATGTTAATAGATCCAAGGGAGGAAAAGAGAGAAATAACTCTTTAGTGGGTGCATTCTCTAACCTCAAGGAAGCGTGCTTAAATTGCAAATATTAAAACATAACTTTGAATAATTCATCTAAGAAACATACACTACAACATACAATAAAAATTATAACATTCAAGCATCAGAAAAATATCCTGTTATGTATTAACAGTTCAACAGTGGCAGTACAGATATGTATAACACATACAGGTACACTCATCCTGGGGAGTATAGAGGCAGGGAACATATATTTGCTGGGCAGCACAGCGCCTAGGCGGCCATTCGCAATGCCACTAGTCATTGCAACAGCCAGGCAGGTAACAATACAAGCAGGCAGCACAGTTATAACACAGGGAGCATATACCCGCCCAGTGCTTAGGCAGCCATCAGCGGCGCCACTGGTCGCTGCCACAGCCAGCTAGGTAACAATACAGGCAGAGACAGTACAGTTATCGCAAAGGGAACATAGACCGGCTGAGCAGCCCAGTTCCTGGCAGCACTTAACTGCACTCCAACTGGGTGGTGAGTGGTGGTGGTGTGTTAGGGGGGAGGGGGTGCAACAGAACAGAATATGCTGCGCTATATAAGAAAATGTTAATAAATAAATTCAATTGTTTGCAATTCTATTCATGTATTAACACACTAGAAGATAAAGCTGCCGATCAATTGAACTGCAGATATATTTCTGGAAGTATTGGGCATCGTGTTCTCCATACACACTGCCCGATCCAGTGGTGACACTTGTGTGTCATGAGCCCAGGTGCAAAAATATAATTTTTGCACCTGGGCCAACCAAAGGTCACATTATGCAACACGGCAGTGCGTGACAGAGGCAGGTGGTGACAGGGAAACACAGTGGGTGACTGGAAGAGGGTGTCCGGGACAGCAGTGGGCCCCATAGTCCTCAGGGGCCCTGGTGCACTGCACCAATGATAGGTCTGCACTGCCCTGATCCGTCCTCACTGATGTGACAACTCTGTGTGGTTGCATCTACACATCACATGTCCGAATAGTTGAGCTGTCAATCAACGCTGGCTCTTGCTGCAGGTCTATTGGTGGTCAGTAGATCGCCTGTACATGCAGCACAATGCACCAATATATCTTTTACCTATATCGGCCTGTGTTGCACAGCCAACAACGATATGTCTGTAAACAATGATAAAGCTATTGCTGGTACATGCTAGCTGATCACTAAACAACATATCAACCGATTAATTGCCCACTATATCAGTTGGTGTGCACACTACATAAATCACTCCTTTTCTTGCTCATATTGTTTATATACTTTTGCAGGTGCAGTGGATCCCTTGTGCTGATATATAAATAAAAGTTAATACTTTTGCATGGAACCTGTATAGATGCATTCGCATGGAATGCCTGGAAACTATTACCATACCAAACCTGAGATTTATGCTGCCGTATTCTTTGCACAACTGAGACCTTTGCCAGGAAGAAAAATGGCCGCCTGCTTACCTAGCCCTGGTTTCCTACGCACGCACACGTCGGGCAGTACCTGTGTGTCGCCTGGCACGCGCCGGAGTGGCTGCTGCTGTTGGCGGCATGATGACAGTTGGGTTTATCCAGGTGAGAGCGCGTATGGCGCAGCAGGGACGTGCCCTAGGTGACAGCAGGGTGTCAGACAGCAGTGAGGACCTGGAGGGCTCAAGCTTGCCCGTGCCAAATAAAGGGGCGTACGGACTTATTAGGAAGTGTAACGGGCGCTGTTGGAGTTAACAATTTTGTAGGGGAAGGGAGCAAGCACAGCAGTAGTTTGTCATTGTAGGACAATGTGCCAGGTACCAGGTTATTTGGCACCGTATGTGTATCGCAGATGTACTGTACGCTGCATTGCATTTGACATGGTGAGATAATTGCTTGTTCCCTAACGGGTGTCATTGTCAATATCTGAAGCTGCAAATGGTTGTCAGTGCTGTCCGCTGCATTGGGTTGTCCTGTCAGTGCGTGCTCTGCATTGGGTTGTCCTGTCAGTGCGTGCTCTGCATTGGGTTGTCCTGTCAGTGCTGTGCGCTCCATTGGGGTGTCCTGTCAGTACTGTGCTCTGCATTGGGGTGTCCTGTCAGTACTGTGCGCTCCATTGGGGTGTCCTGTCAGTGCTGTGCGCTGCATTGGGTTGTCCTGTCAGTGCTGTGCGCTCCATTGGGGTGTCCTGTCAGTGCTGTGCGCTCCATTGGGGTGTCCTGTCAGTGCTGTGCGCTCCATTGGGGTGTCCTGTCAGTGCGTGCTCTGCATTGGGGTGTCCTGTCAGTGCTGTGCGCTGCATTGGGTTGTCCTGTCAGTGCTGTGCGCTGCATTGGGTTGTCCGGTCAGTGCTGTGCGCTCCATTGGGGTGTCCTGTCAATGCTGTGCGCTGCATTGGGGTGTCCTGTCAATGCTGTGCGCTGCATTGGGGTGTCCTGTCAGTGCTGTGCGCTGCATTGGGGTGTCCTGTCAGTGCTGTGCGCTGCATTGGGGTGTACTGTCAGTGCTGTGCGCTGCATTGGGGTGTCCTGTCAGTGCGTGCTCTGCATTGGGTTGGCCTGTCAGTGCTGTGCGCTGCATTGGGTTGTCCTGTCAGTGCTGTGCTCTGCATTGGGTTGACCTGTCAGTGCTGTGCGCTGCAGTAGGTTGTCCTGTCAGTGCTGTGCGCTGCAGTAGGTTGTCCTGTCAGTGCTGTGCGCTGCAGTAGGTTGTCCTGTCAGTGCTGTGCGCTGCAGTAGGTTGTCCTGTCAGTGCTGTGCGCTGCAGTAGGTTGTCCTGTCAGTGCTGTGCGCTGCAGTAGGTTGTCCTGCCAGTGCTGTGCGCTGCATTGGGTTGTCCTGTCAGTGCGTGCTCTGTATTGGTTTGTGCTCTGCATTGGGTTGGCCTGTCAGTGCTGTGCTCTGCATTGGGTTGTCTGTCAGTTGGGTTGTCCTGTCAGTGCTGTGCTCTGCATTGGGTTGTCTGTCAGTGCTGTGCTCTGCATTGGCTTATCCTGTCAGTTCTGTGCTGTGCATTGTGTTGCCCTATCAGCGTAGAGACAGGCTCACTAGATTTCTGATATTCAAATGCAAACACAATACTGAAGGAAGAGTATATGCCCATGTTAGGATGGCGTAGTGTCTATTTAAGTAAACTACTTTCATCATTTAGTTTTGTTTTATTATTGCATTTTTGTTATTTAAAAATAAAAATACACTTTAGAATTCTGAAAAATTCAGTCAGTTAAATATTGACACAATGGCATGTGTATATGCACAGAATGTAAAGACTTCATAAACTTTGCCCTATGTTTTATGCTTCTTTAAGATAAAAAAAGCTCTAGTGCTAGATAACATTACTGTGCTGGCTTTACAACATACTCATGGATATTACAAATCTGTTGAAATGGGCAGACATGTTTGAGAAGTATTCCTCATAAACTCTTAAATAGAAGCTAGAATACAACTTGAAAATGTAACTAATGTGTATATGATTACATGACACTACCATATATGCAAGTTCTGTCCTCCTCCTACGGTGATCAATGCAAAGTTATTGCAGGATTGGGTTGAAGCTACTCTTTCTAAAAATAAAAAGCTTATTACACCCTCTGCATCTGCCTACCGTACAGAATGTATTGTTTCTCTTGTTATCTTTGTAGAATAGAAACATTCCTGTGAATATTCCCCTTTTCTTTCTGACGTGTTGTGTCCTTCAATTCAGTGGAACTTTTTATTATTCTCTTAAATTTAACAATAGAAAAGTTTGTGGCACAAAGAGAAATAAATATTGGATACTACAGTGTTTCCCCATCCCCATCATGCCTCCCCCCTCACCTTCAACTTTCAGCACAACTCTTTCCTTCCGCATTTTTACAGCCTTTCCGCCGCTGCTGTCCCTCTGCTCCCACCTGTGTACCGCACAGGCGCCGCTTGGATGGTGCGTGCTGACGTCATGTGCAGTGCATCCCTGGGACTGGGAGGCTTCAGTGGTACAAGGTCTGCTACCGTACGGCAGCAGCATCCATTTCTCCATTTCATGCAGGGCAGGGGTGAGGGGGATAGCGGGGGTATCGGTAGTTTAGCACAGGGACTTCGGTAGGGCTTATTTTGGACGTTGTCCAGAAATAAGGGTAGGGCTTATTTTCGGGGTAGGTCTTCTTATCGGGGAAACACAATATATTTTTAACAAACCCATTTTTTGTTGTTGAATGTTTTCAGTTCTGTTTTGTAATCATGGAATATTTTATTTATATGGATCTTCACCTAGGGGCTGCAGCCTTTAAGCTCTTTTGCATGACCACCACCTCTTCAGGGCTTCCTCCAGGCATCTTCTACGTTCTTTTCCTAGGGGCGGCAGACTTTAAGCTCTTTTGCATGACCACGCCTCTTCAGGGCTTCCTCCAGGTGTCTTCTGCGTTCTTCTCCTAGGGGCGGCAGCCTTTAAGCTCTTTTGCTTTGGCCACCGTGCACCCAAGGCTTTGCTTCTTCAGGAGCCCTTCTTAGCTCCTCTATGCCCTCGGACTGCCCGCTAATATAGCCAGCCAAAGGCGCAGAAAGCCCTGCAATTTGCTCGGAGTGGCCTTCTTGAGGTTTCGAGGGTGGTAGGGGTGAGAGCCAGGGTCACCATGCTGGCCTTCAAGGAGAGATTGGAGCTCGCCCTCATCACTTTCTACCAGCCCATGGACTCTCTCCCTGGGTATCTGACCATTGCCAATCTGGTGTTGACCTTGGATTTTCTTTCCTACCAGCACCTCTTCGCCCCCACCCATACTCACTGTGCCTACCTGGGGCTGCAACAGGCCAGCAAGGGGCCGTCCATCCATTACCAGGGAGAATGACTCTTCCCCAATGAGTTTCAGTGCATCAGACACAAAGGTACCGAGCAGCCAGGGGAACAGGAACTTTCTGCAAAGATAAGTTAAGCCCGCCGGCGACCCCCAGCCTATGCTGTGCATGTCACCAGCCTATGCCGTGCATGCTCTTGTTGCTGCCCGCGTATGCTCATCTCAGTAATAGCCTATCCTGAACCAGACATGACCCAAGAGCTTGCACTTGAGTGCCCCCTGCAGCCCTGGTCGGTGCTATGTGCAGGCGGTATAACAGCCACCCGTCATGTACATGTATGTGACAGCGGGGGCAATGGGGCATCTGGTGCCACGACCGGTTTTCATGTAGAACACAGTGCGGCACAACTGCACTGTGTGAACACATGCATTCAAATGTGTTTTACTCCTGTCATCCTGTCTAACTGCAGCATGTTACGGTTGGATTTGTTGGATGCGGCACCACCACATGTGTGGACGGCCACATGGGAGACTGTGTGCAGTCTCATTTCTGCGAAGCAGGTTCCGCTAAAACTATGTGTGACCCCAGCCTAATAGTTTTGTATTTGACATCTGATAATCTCCAATATTTTTATATTTTCACACGTTTTAGCCATCTCTGGAAGTTTATTATCCTGCATCTTCTAAATTAAAACTGATACAAAATTTTAAATGTACAATAAAGAATTTTAGAAAAAAAGTCAGATTAGTTTTGTAAATATTCTGATCTATTTTGAGTTGGTTAGTGTAGCAGATGTCCTGAGCAAGCAGTATCATTAAGAAGCTTATATGGTCTAGTAATAAAGCTGCTTATATGTGCAATCTGTATACCTGATTTTAAACATAAATCCATTTCTTTGAGCTTCAAGTTTTTAGAAAGTTTTTTTTTTCCTCATGGAACAGAACATATTCACTAACATTTTACAGTGTAATTAATTAGTGTAAAAAAAAAAACACAAAAAAACTGGGCCATTCCATAGAAGGTGAATCCAAACTGCCAGAAATCTATCTTCCAATTTATTGCATTTTCAAGGTAAATTTTTTTTTTTCCTATACTGGTGAATAGACATGGCAACACTAGTATTTCTGTAAATGCTAATCCTGATGAAGCTAGTACTATTGGAAACAAAGGCACATGAATAGCAGTATTTCAAGAGGAAGTATTAAAGGCTTGTTATTATGACCTAGTAATAATTTCAATGTTTTGTACACATACATTTACTGCAAATATATACAATTATATGATCAAAAGTTTTCGGATGCCTGGCCATTACACAATTAGGGACTGTAATGACACGGTATTAAAATACATATACTTTTAATACAGTATTAGTCCCTCTTTTGCAGTTATAACAGCTTCCACACCACTCTACTTATTATTTGTTATAATAAATAACAAACCTTTAATACTTCCTCTTGCAATACTGCTATTCACGAACCTTTGTTTCCAATAGTAGCTAACTGTCATATTCCAAACACAGCTGATTGGCTGATGCGTTATCTCCTTCATCTCCAGGTTATCTCTTCGCCAGGCTTAATACATCAGCTCCATAGGGTATTACCAGTATTGTGTGAAGTAGTGTCTGTTGAATTGAATAAGGTTCATTGTCCCATTGTATCGTGTTGTCATTCTGCAGGATGAAGGAATGGTGGATTCAGGTTGGGCTGCTTACTGTTCCTCTCCTTGCTGTGTACCTGCACATCCCTCCACCCAACCTCTCCCCAGCGCTCTTCGCATGGAGGTCAACTGGTGCATTTTTCACATTCCAAGAGCAGCGGATCTTTTATAGAGGTATTCCTACTCTCTTTCAAACTTGTTAAGGATGTTCATGGATATTCTTTTAAATGAAAGTTATAGTACTGAGTTGTAAACCATATGTTGGCAGAATACTGGCTCACATTGTATTTTGGGATCCTCTTGTATTTTGAAAAGCTTGTATTCTCACCCCCCCCCCCCCCCCCCCCATTTTCTTCCAGGATATAAAATCCAGATATTAAAAAGTGAGAGAAAGATAAGAATGCATTGGTGGCATAATTTGAATCCTCAAATGTACGAGTAAGGTGTGTGGTGGCACAAATGCCATTATTGTGTCTCTTCAACACACCATATTTATCATCTATTGAACAGGGGAGCGATTGTGTCCATTTTTTACACATTGTGCAGTCTTGCCAATGACCGAAGTACTTATTATTTGGTTTCTTAGTATACGATTTATCTTTGCTCCTGTGCACACTAGAACAACAGTCTTTGGAAAGCACTTCGTTAGAGGTGCTAAAGGGACGCTCAGCATGATGTACTTGACCCAGCATCTGCAGAGTTGGATGATCTTCACAGTAAAAACATTTAATTTAAGAAAAATTTTTTTTCACACATAAAAAAAAACAAAAAACATAGATAGCTCATTAATACACACTGAACATAAATGACATTGGGGAATGGATGAAAACTGTATCAGTGATAGTTAGAATTATATGAATTAGGGTACAATGCATGTCCCAGAAAGCGTCTTTTGTCCAATAAGGTTAGGCCTCACTATTGATTTTGCCAATGTGGGGTGCGCAATAGCCCAATGGACTCTTGATGCAAGTCTCCACAGATGGACGGTGATGTGGAGGGACACTTTGACGGGACAGGGGTGATGGACAAGGGGGTCTCCGAATAATAAAGAGGGCTGGTTCAGACTGAGTTTTGCTGCTTTCCCAAGTGCAGCTTTGTCAAGGATAAAATTTATAGGGGGAAATTTACTAAGCTGTGCATTCTACTTCACATGTGATGTTGCTATGGGGAACCAATCAGATCCTGTCTACTATCGGGTGCTAAATAAAAAAGTAGTTTCTGATTGGTTGCCCATAGCAACATCACATGTAAAGTAGAGTACACATCTTAGTAAATTTGCTCCGTAGAGTGCTATTATTGTCCACCAATGGACCTACAGTATTTATTTATCCTTTGCTGATCCCTTGTGGGCGCCGTATTTTAACTACATTACCTCCTCCATGTTTTAGTTTATGAATAAATTGTACAAATCATTCACTTGTATAGATCACTTTTATCCCGAGTGCTGCTTTCCATGTTGCGGCAACAAGTCACCCGAGCCTCCTCCATCTCTGGTCAGCTAATGGGGCACCCAGTGTGCATAATCTTTGCTCAGACCAAGCTTTTTGGGAGTATGGAACCCGTTGAGATGCCTATCTCCTTCTCTAACTGTACTTCAGTCACCCTGACATCCAACTCAACTATGGCTTGCACTGTAGTAATGTTGTGTTCAGTGATGGGAGACCCAAATTGACCTCAGCACTCACTGTCTTCTTAGACTGTTTCCGACATCAAAATTGTGCAACAACTTAAATACACTGGTTTAGGATGGTGCTTCCCACCACAAGAACAGCTTGCTGTCTCAGACCACTCTTCTAGTCATGGAAGAGCATGGCTCTCCAATGGCCTCTATTAAGCTCCATAATGAGTTTGCAAAGTGAACATGTTGACTACGGTGTGCAGTGCTGCTTACAAATGGCTCTGCACCTTGATCTTTCACAAGATCTTTAGTCAGAGATTACAGTTCACAAGTGGACAGTATGGTTGTGTCTACTCTACCTATACACTACACATTCAGAAACTTATGCACTACTCATGTGTACAATTATAAGCATTTCGATGTAATGGCAGTACAACAGAGTTACAGTAAACAGAAGAATATAAATCTAAGCAAGTAGCAGTGGGGTAGGATGAGAACTGGAAGCCTCTGATCAAAAAGTGGGTCTTAAAAGTGTGTTTGTCTTAAGAGAGGCGGAGAGTCTGATAAGTAGAGGAGGGAGAAAGTTCCAGAGGGAGAAGCATTGGCAAGATCTTGAAGGCAAGAGTGGGGAGAGGTCATTACCACAGGGAATATCTATCTAAACAGATTTCTTTAGAACATCAGTAAATAGGTCATATGCGAAAATGTGTGTATGTAGAGCTAAAATAAGTGAGTCAATAAAACCCTCAAAAAGTTCAAAAAAAGGTTGACTCTTTATTATTAATCATTACGTCTCATTATGTAAGGTTGTTTCAAGCCAGTCCATTTGAAAATCAAAAATGATTAAAGTAAATAAATAAAGCAATCTATGGGGAGATCTGCATAGGTCCACATTTGCAATACAAAGTTATAGCCTACTGCTGAAATAATTTGCAATAACTTCTTGCTTTCCACCCCAAACCAATGGTTGCACAATAGCCAAAACCGCCAAGGTTGCTGATAATGGGAGAGAGCGTATGAGAAATCGATTACTAACTCTCTGTAATCTTATGGCGATCAGAGCTTTGATGTGTGTGTCAGACAGCCTGTATGTTTTACCAGCTGGGAGAAATTACACAATACGCAGATTGGTGTGAAATCAGTATCTGAGTTTATTCCATGCGGGTTTAGAACAAAGAAGTTTGTTTTCTATTACAAAGCAGGTGTGAGCATACAGTAATAGCAGTGTGTATAATACATGAAGTTACACTTCTTATCCTGGTTACATTCTATGGCATGTGGGAACGGGAGTATTTCACAACTAGGAATACTCTTCTGAAGGTCATGAGCCAGTCTTTATTATTTATTTATTACCAGTTATTTACCGGCGTATAAGACGACCCCCCAACATTTCCACTCAAATTATAGAGTTTGTTATATAAGTGCACCCGGTGTATAAGACGACCCTCCCACTTGGAGGCTTTTCTTTTTCAGGGGAAAAAAGTAGTCTTATACGCCAGCAAATACAGTATATATTCTGCAGCACTTTACAGAGAATATTTGAACGTTCACATCAGTCCCTGCCCCAGTGAGGCTTACAATCTATAGTCCCTACAATTCATTCTAGGGTTAATTTTTTGTTGTGAGCCAACTAACCTACCAGTATATTTTTCGATTGTGGGAGGAAATCTGAGTACCCAGAGGAAACCCACGCAAGTACAGGGAGAATATACAAACTCTGCACGGTTAAGGCCATGGTGGGAATTGAACCCATGACCTTAAGGTGCCCATACACGGTACAATTGCTGTGTACGATGAGATACGCTCTTCCACGCACATCACAATGCACAGCTCAAAAAGTATGTGCTGCACATACTTTTTGAACTAGATTGCATGCAATGCGATTTGCATGCAATGCTATGTGATGCAATCTAGTCCATAACGCATACAATAATTGTACTGTGTATGGGCACCTTTAGTGCTGTGAGGCAGTAATGCTAACCATTACACCGTCTGTGCACTTAATTGCATCAGAAAACTATGTTGATACAATTCTACTTCAGAATTTGTGTTTGAATACCATTTTAGAAAATACATTAATTAAAAGAACATGCAATGCTTCTGCTTTCCTGCAAGATACAAAATAGAGTCTGCATGGGCAATGCTCGGTTTAGATCTATCCGATACATAGAAGAAAATATATTGACCGAAGCCCAGAACCATTTTGTAAGTGCGCAATCCCACATACAATGGACAAAGGTGGGTTTGGAGGCCCCACATTTAGGGCATACACTAATATTTGGGATCATTACATATGCACGATCGGGTGCAGTGAATACCCGGCCCCCTGTTGGCTCTCCGGGGGGGGGGGGCGGTCCTCAGGCTCCCTGCGGCGTCACCTCATACGCCGGATTGGCTGATACTCGCCGCGAGGGGTGGCGAGTATCAGTCACATTGAATACTATCTAAAGTGCCGTGGTGGAGAATCTCCAAACATGGAGAATCTCCGCAAAAACACGGCGAGTGCATGGCGAGCGTAAAAAAAAACCGCTCGCCATGCACTGAGAATATTTTCATTGAATACGGCCCATAGACACAAAAAAAAGCGTGAACACCCCATGTTAAATTTTTTCTGTGTCCTCAATTTCCATGTCAACTTTTTGGCCAAGTCGACCTTTTCACTGTCGCCTTAATGACTGTCAACCTAATAATCCACACCCGGCATGTTGACCAGGTATAAAAGATGAAATTTGAGACAAATGAATATGTTTCGCAAACCTGCAGCATGGCTAAATCATTTTACATCAGGTAAGCTAAACCCCCCGTTATCCCGGCTCTGCTGAAGCTTCAACAAGCCAATTGTTTTTCCAAATAACATCTCTAAGTGTTTAATATAAATATTTTTCATTTGACTGTTTTATAATGTTACTTTAGTCCAGTAAAATACAGTATCTATTGTATTTTCCCCCCAGAATCTTGGGGAGCTGTGGGGAGCTCTGATGTGGTCATTCTTTTACATGGCTTTCCGACCTCAAGCTATGACTGGTATAAGGTGATTTTGTCTTTGTTACTCATTAGTTGGTGTTATGTTACCAGCAGTGGTGTACCAGCTGTGGATAGGTTTGGCACGGAAATTAGTAGGTTTGACACTGATAAATGCAGGGGGAGGGGATGGAATTTAGGGGTATATTTACCAGTCTTGGAGTAAGATAAGGAGGAGCAAGGGAAAGGACCTGCCAACCCGCTCCAAATTACTATGTTACCGGCTGTGTTTGAACGATGACAGGTTACTACTTTAGCTCTCTCCAGGGTTAGTAAATAGACCCCAAAGTATCAGTTGGCCTGAACTCTAACCCCTTCCACCAGAGTCAGTGATGTTACTTCCAGAAAGTTCCAGCATATCAAAAATCTACAGCCACCCTAATGCCCCATATACACAAGATGAAGGGCCTTAGCGAGTGATATCTGTTACTTTCTCATCAAATGTGTACACTTAAAAACATTAATAATGTGAGCTCCCATGCATCATTAATGGCCCCCCTCCCTCATCTGTGCAGTTCTGACAAGGGAGGACCTCGTTAATGAGGGCCATGCTGCAGCCCCACCAGTGCCGTGACTACAACCTGCCGATGCCAGCACCCTGGTGCTGCTGATATCAGCAGCAGGTGGGATAGTCTATTGTGTACAGGGCTTAATACTTTACCACTACTGACAACATAAACAAATATGTATAATAGTATAGATTAAAGGCAACAGCGATGCGCAGGGCATATATGGAACAAGACTCTATAGAGAAGGAAAAAGTGAGGACATCCCAAAAAGTACAGTAGGAAAGATGAAAATAAATAGGCAGTGCTAAGAATAACCTATATAATACAATAAAGTGCTTGAGGGGAACATTGAAAATAGGAAAAATAAGACAAACATTTTGTGACTGCTTTGATACGTTAGTTTACTTCTCAATCATCAGCCATGTTGCATAATATCTGGGGCTCATTTGTGCATACATTTACAGTTAGCAGTAGTGCAATTTAGCATTTGTTTTCAGGGTGTTCATCTGTCTCTGTTCTATTTTATGTTGCAGGTCTGGGAAGGTTTATCACAAAGATTCCAAAGAGTGATTGCTCTGGACTTTATAGGGTTTGGTTTTAGTGACAAGCCAGTAAGTAATTCTAGATTCTTACCTTCTAGCCTGGTAAGGTGTTTTAATTTTCATGTATATTTTCCCAAATATAGTGTGATGTGCTTAGTTGTTTTCATGAGGCAAAATATATTTTAGTATCAAGACTTGTTAAGGTATATGTAACATACACCAAGCATCAGGCCTTCACAGGTAACTTGATGTATCAATGGTTCGGTTTATTTACGACCTTCGTCATTCTGACGAAATTTCTGCCTTTCTTTTTCTGTCCTGTATACTTGCCATTGGAAGCCACCTGGCAAAAGGTATCTACAGTTATACATCGGGAGTGTGCAACACAACATCTCTCTCTCTCTCTCTCTCTCTCATATTGTATATACTGTTACAGTTATAACAATGTTTTGACTGTTACAATTGCAAAGGACAATTAAAAAAGTAAGTCTTATTTTGCAGAGGTTCCACCGCTATTCCATTTTTGAGCAGGCCAGTATTGTAGAAGCCCTAATCAGTCACCTTGGCCTGAGAGATCAAAAAGTGAACTTACTGTCTCACGATTATGGAGATACTGTCGCCCAGGAACTACTTCATAGGTCAGTGCTACAGCCTCCCATGTTTATACATACTGTAGAATAAATAAGCTTTTTTTTCTGCTAAAAAGTCATGTAGGTTTTCATCGGTTTTACATCGGTAGATATATTATTTTTATGTTACCGCATGTAACCGGGTTTGATACGGAATCCCGGCATTCAAAATCCCGACGCCAGAATCCCAACCGCCGAAATCCCGACAAGGGGAGGGGCGTGGATCGCCCCCCCTTGTGGGCTCACTGCGCTCGCCACTAATTTATTCCCCCTCTATGGGTGTCGTGACAGCTTCTGTTATAATCACCTATTGTTGCATCCCCAGAACAGTTTACAAAGAATAAGATCAAAAGATTATGTAAGCTTTTTTTTGTAAGCTGAATAGATACATAAGGGCGGATGTAGTGCGGTGCGAGTCCTAAGGCCATGTGAGATGCCGGCTGAATCTTTCCTTTTATTAAAGGGGCAGTTGTTTACAAGGCAAAACCATGCCTTTTAAATGATTGCCCCTTTAAAATAAACCTCCCAGTTCATCTGGCACCCTGCACGGCCACCGGACTCGCAACACACATTACATACAGCCCATGATATGTTGACATTTCCACATGTTTCTTTATATTTAATACACTTTTTATACGCTCACCAACTGCCAAATACCCGAGTGTCCGAACACACCTGGGCGTCCCAACTCCTAAATACTCGATTGCCTGAATGCCCGAATACCCAAGTGCACAAGCATGCCCGAACACCCGAGCGCCCGAACACCCACAGATCTTTAGCTGCATCTTCTGATTCTTCCCTTCAGCATTGAAGATCCGCGGGAGTGCGCATCGTATCGCGATCATGAACGAATGCAAATGATTTGTGATGAGTCGAAAATGAGCCGGACAGGCCCCAAAATCACTGTATTAGTGTGTGGGCACCTTATCAGTATATATATATATTCTATGGGTATAAAATTATTAGTGCCTTCCAGCAGAATTAACCAGATAATGCAGACACGGCACAACAGCTGGTTACAGTAAATGTTCTGTGTATCAGAAATAGGGAAGCCAATCCCGGGATCGGGATCGCGAGATTTTGGCCTAAAATAGGCAGGATTTGAATCCTGGGATTGAAGCTCTTAATTCCGGGATTACTGCGGCTATGGAAAATTCACTTATTTTTTCAAAGCCGATGTGCTGCCCGGCTGCTGTTACTGACCCCCCGGTGGTACGGCTGTGCGCAGAGCAGCGTGAGATCAAGGGTCACGCTGCGCAGCCCAGCCGCCGGCATGCTGTTGCCGTGTCTTCTGTATTCAGTGACGTCGCCATGACCCCTGTTGCTGGGAGTCGGAAGCTTCCAGACACCGGACTCAGCCTGCTGCTGTGAAGACCAGAGATGGTCTGGAATCCTGCTGCTGCCTGTCACCAACGATGTGTAAGTGACAGTGCAAGGCAGGGGGGATGGGGAGGGATTAGTTGGGAGCTGGTGCATTTTTTTTTTATTAGGTAGACCAATCCCCGGATCCCGGGATTGAAAAAATGCCCTGGGATTGGCATCCCTAATCAGAAATAATGTAATGGGCAGACTAAATGGATCTGGTGTCAGACTGATGCATTTCTTAGTGAACAATCTTTAAACTGCTAATACACTTTCAAGGAGGACTTTCTGCACACAATGAGATGCATAATGGAATTAAAAAAAATATATAGATCTTTCCAGCCTAGGCTGGAAAAAATATATATATAGGCGCCTGAATGGGGCGAAGAGTCAAGCAGCTCCCACTAGGGGGGTGTCTAATCCCCAAAATTGGTACAAGAAAAGAAAAAGTGGATAAGTGGAGCGCTAGTATAATGAGTATAAGTGGATTTATTAACTAATAATATAAAAATTCAGGTATATCTATCAGCACATATAAATCATGATATACAATTTAAAATAAATAAGCGAAAAGGTAAAATCATTGATGTTGTGAATTTGGACAAGAGAGGTTTTTATACTTATTATTTGGAGTCCCACTGATTGGTACGTGGCGGCTTCTTGATCAAATGATCATGGGGTTCCTGGTGTATATCCGGACTGGCAAGATGTTTTTAAGGGAGTCCATAAACCCGCAGGATAGGTTTCGCTGGAGGGTATATTGTAATCCTCAGTTAGGAGGCATCCTCACGATTGTGCGATCCTTGTATCCAGAATTGGAGCAGGTGGTGGTGTCCCAGTTCAAATAATGCATTTGTAGCCAGAGTCCAAGGATAGGGAACCGCTTAGAATAAGAAGCTGGAATTCTCCAAATGAAAACATCTGTATCAAGTCCAACAGAATTCAGGAGAAGAAGGAGCTACTACTTCTCCTGAATTCTGTTGGAAAGATCTATACATTTTTTTTCATTCCATATACATTTTTTTCATTCCATTATGCATCTCATTGTACGCAGAAAGTCCTCCTTGAAAGTGTGTTAGCAGTTTGAAGGTTGTTCACTAAGAAACAGAGGACTTGATACAGAGGTTTTCATTTGGAGAATTCCAGCTTCTTATTCTAAGCGGTTCCCTATCCTTGGACTCTGGCTACAGTTGTATTATTTGAACTGGGACACCACCACCTGCTCCAATTTTGGATACAAGGATCGCACAATCGTGAGGATGCCTCCTAACTGAGGATTAAAATATACCCTCCAGCGAAACCTATCCTGCGGGTTTATGGACTCCCTTAACATCAATGATTTTACTTATTCACTTATATATTTTAAATTGTATATCATAATTTATATGTGCTGCTAGATATACCCGAATTGTAATATTATTAGTTAATAAATATTTTTTATTGTACTACCCAACTGATCCACTTATACTCATTATACTAGCGCTCCACTTATCCACTTTTTATTTTCTTGCATAATGGAATGAACCCAACTTTAGTTTGCACATCCTACTCATGCTGTTTTTGTGTAGGTATGAACACAGAAGAACAGGACACATTAACATTGGGAGCCTATGTCTCTCTAATGGAGGTGAGTCTATGGCTGCATAAATCCATTACACTGGAATAGCCACATTCACAGGTACCTAGTGTACAGCCCAATTGGACAGTACATTTTGCATGTGAGAAACAATGTTAATCCCAGCTGACAATGTAAGCTATACAAAGTACTTTCCATGTTTCTTATAGAAGTGCTGTCCCTAAATACATTGTGTAATACTGTACAGACTAATAATACATTATAAACCAATTACACCTTTTTTATATTGTTACCTTTAGAAAATCCATAGTAATATTTAGTTTATTTTCACAATTAGGTTGTAGCTCATATACAGCCAGACAATCAAGAGAATGGATGTTGGAAAACTAGGAGCTGCTTTTGTGCAATATCACCACACTGTATATACTTGTACACACTGGAACTCATACAGTGTCCATCACATATGTAACATGTGTGGGAAAGAAAAATGTTGCAAGTAAAATGAGCAGGAGCGCCAGGAATATGATAGAATGTGTACAAATGATGCTGCAATTCATAGTCCACCATCCATTACCACTAAAGTAAAGAGTCCAGAGTGGCACGCACATATGCATGTTTTAGGTGCCCATTTTGGCATCAGTTTCCATCAATACACTCACACCAAGCCCTAAGCTGTACTTCTACCTGTGGTCCCATGAACCCTCCAGCCCTTGACCTGCCCACTTTGTCACAGGGATTTCCAAGTGCAAGATGCTTTTAAAAAAAGTTGCGTATTATATTTATGTCAAACTCTGAATGAGATATATATATATATATATATATATATATATATATATATATATATATATATATACACATATATATATATATATACACATATATATGTGTGGTTACAGTATGTACTGTATATAGTAAATTATATCTTCACTTTAATTTGCTAAAATTATTTTTCTTATTTTTTTTGTGCTTTTCAATTGCAGGAATCATCCCAGAGACCCATCACCCCAGACTTATACAGAAGGTTGGTTAAATCGGAATTCATATTAGTAAGCCTTGACTTTGCAGTCACTAAAGGTCATTTACATATCTGTAGAAATACAGACCCTCCACAGAAATGCTATTTTGTGACATTGTGTAGTTTTTTGGGGCATGTGTAGTATACATTTGTATGTCCAAGCTCAGTATCAAAAACAATGTGCTTACACAGATTTACTTGCATCTGACACTTGTGCCTGGACAGGCGTGAAAGAGTAGAGCACAGGAGGTCTCCTGTTTGGTACAGTGAGGGCATATTAGTATAGATAGGGCCTAATTCATTTTTGTACGCACAGCGAAACTGCCTCCCAGGAATGAAAAGAGACACCCACCAGACTCATCGCAAGCTTCAGTCCCAATTGTGTACACATTAGTGGACTATATGCAATTAGGGAGAACCTTTGAAGGTTAGGCTTCATCTATAGTTATGCAGACTGGCCACAACAGTAGTGACGCAGATGCCATTCATTTGCAAGTACGATCAGGCAGTCATCAGAAGATACACGCCTTAAACTCTCATTAAGACCCCCAAACGGCCACTTCCTGTCAATGCCTGTGACAAAGATCTCAGTGTGAGCAGGTTTGCAGCAGTGCACAGCACATGTACAGTTTGCTGATCATCGGTCTGTTGAGTGAACATTATCCCTTGCGTACGGACATGAATTAGACTCATAGGAAGATATCCACTGAGACCTATATATAGCTGTCAGTAGCCATATCAGCATTAGGTGTAATTGTGCAAATAGGATGCTATTGAAAGCTCTGCCTGCTACATTTTACTTTGAGGTATCTCTTTAAATGTGCTGTCCTCTAAAAATATATTTTTAACAATATTGTCACAGAAAGCAAATTGCTTCAGGTCAGAGGCGTAGCATAGAGTCATGGAGCCCGAAGCAAGCTCAGGTCACGGCGCCCCCCCCCCCCCCCATATTTACACCCCCACATATTGGCCTACACAAACAAAAATGAGACCTCTAGATTCAATAATTGCTTCCATAGAAATAAAAATAACATTGATTCATTGCCCCCAGCCAATAAAAATAAATAAAACAACCATTAATTCCACCAGCCCCCTACAGATGACTGACCTCACATTCTGGCCTGTCACAGCTGCAGAACTTATCACAGGAGGCCAGCTTCCAGTCACTTCAGAAAGTCCAGACCAGTAAGTGCCTTCCTCAAGAGAGTCCAGATCAAGCCAGTGGGTTGATACTTGGTCCCATACTTACTCCCCCGAGACCCCCAGCACCTCATTGACATCTTCGGCCCTCATCACCTCTGCATCTAATCACTTTCCTCAGCTTCTCAACACTGCCATTAATCCCTCATTACCTTCCTCAACCACATACCCCATCACCTTCCACAGCCACAGCCCCCATCACCTTCCTCAGCCACAGCCCCCATCACCTTCCACAGCCCCTATTACCTTCCTCAGCCACAGCCCCCATCACCTTCCTCAGCCACAGCCCCCCATCACCTTCCTCAGCCACAGCCCCCCATCACCTTCCTCAGCCACAGCCCCCCATCACCTTCCTCAGTGCAGATGGCACAATGGATGGTGAAATGACTTGAAAGGAGCCCAGTGCTCTGCCCAGTCAGGCTACAAAGGAGCAGGACCTCTGAAGTTTTCTGCGCCTGGAGCGCGTGCTCCACTGGAATAACCCTCGCTACACCCCTGATTTAGGCTAACTGCCGACACCATATGTAGGTACCAATATCAAAAATGTTCATGCAAAATACAGTCACTGTAGACATTATTAGGACATTAATGTTTAGAATTGATCATTTCTGATTTGTAAGCTTATGTGGCCTATACCATATAACACAATGTTTGTTCTTCACCTTTCCACTGTAGATCCTGAAAGATGGTGGGATTTTTTCACCAATACTAACAAGGCTGATGAACTTCTATTTCTTTAGTAAAGGGTGAGCAATAGCTGCAGAGGTGTAACTTTGTGAATGAGGATATAAAGATGTCATGTTATGTAATTGCCACTCAGCTGGGTGCTGCACTAGCTCCACCTCACCCAACCAGTTAAGTCCCCTAGTTGTTATAACTGCGTTTTCCATCTTCTGTTAAAGCGCCTTCATCAGGTAACTGCCGATGCTAAGAAAAGAAAATACTATTAACAACTATATTGTCATTCCTATTCCTGATTTTATTTATGTTGTTGTTTTTTTTTGGCAGAATAAGTGAAGTGTTTGGTCCTTTTACACAGCCCTCCGATGCTGAATATTGGGACATGTGGACTGCTCTGAGGACCAATGAAGGCAACCTAGTGGTAGACAGGTACAGTACAGATGGCCTGCTCCATTCATCATCACTGCATGGCTGTGTTTCGCGAGGTTACTTTTTTTTATTTTTTTTATGTATTTGCACTGGAGTTGCGTGTAGACTACTACCTGTAATCTTTCAGCTATAGAAATATTCCCAATAAGCATGGCATCTGCTTACAGCATCTACTGTATTTTGTATTTAGTATTTTGCAGTATATAAACCTGCGCAGGAAACACAGGGATCGCTGGGTGGAAGTGCTGACCAATACATCAGTTCCATGTAAGTATTCACATTCTTAATCAGATGGAACACATTTAGGGGTTTATTCTAGTTAATTCTTTCTGACAAAATCCTTCTTAGATGGACAAAACCATATGCACTGCAGGGGGGCAGATGTAACATGTGCAGAGAGAATTAGATTTGGGTGAGTTATTTTGTTTCTGTGCAGGGAAAATACTGACTGCATGATTTTACACTACAATATAGATCTCACTTTGAAGAAAAACCCCACCCAAATCTAATTCTCTCTGCACAAGTAACACCTGCCCCAGCTGCAGTGCACATGGTTTTGTCCATCTAAGAAGGATTTTGTCAGAAAGAATGGACTAGAATAACCCCCTTAGAAACAAACAATATGTCTAGATCACTTTTATTTACATAAATCATTATACTGCAAACCTATTGCAGTATAATGAAAATGAGAATAATGGCCACATTCATATTTTAATAAGCATTTTGTACCCATAGTGCATCTAATATATGGACCACTGGATCCTGTCAACCCCCATCCAGAGTTCTTGGATCAATATAAGTAAGTAAAGCCCACCTCTTTTGTATATCGCCAGGATAACACCTGAGCCAAAACTGGGTGGGACATAATGAATACATTTAACTGGATCTGTGCTGTGAAAAAATGTCTGGTGTCTGGCGTAGCCAACTCCAGTCCTCGAAAGCTACCAACAATTAATGTTTTCCAGGTCTCCTCACAGAATCACAAGTGAAGTAATTATCTCCACCTGTGGATCTTTACAAAACTAGTCAGTGAGTAATGAGTGTACCTGTGCAGCAGCTAGGTTGTCTGGAAAATGTGACCTGTTGGTAGCTCTCGAGGACTGGAGTTGGCTACCACTGGTTTAGGGCTTCCTAGCTATATTAGGTCGGCCTCTGCTACAGCGCTGTCGCTCAGCATACAGCGCAAGTTGTCAGCGCTGTGTAGTGAGCGAGCTGGAGAACATTGATGATCAGCGAGATTTGTGCTCGTTGACCACAAATGTCGTCCAGCGATAGCAACACGCGGGGACACGCATTGCTGTCGCTAAAGCCCCTATACACACACACACACACTGATGTAGGGGCATTTGGCAAACTTAGCAAAGTCGCTTAGAAAATGCCTTAATATCGGCATGTGTGTAGGGGCCATTAGTCTGTAATGTGCAGCTAAGCTCTACATGATTTAACTTGTCACGATGTCCTGTCTACAGGAAACTGATTCCAAAGTCGACGTTCACAGTTTTGGATGATCACATCAGTCACTACCCTCAGCTGGAGGATCCCACTGGTTTCCTGAATGCCTATCTGAACTTCATCAATTCATTCTGACCATGGATTACGGAATATACGTTTTTTCCCCCTCTGGGCAGCTTGACCGACATTGATCTTCAGATGACATATGGAATTGTGTGGTTTATTTTTTATTCTTTTCTAAAGAAAAACAAATAAGCAATAATGAGTTTACATTATTTTTTCATTCGTGTTACCCTGGAGCATTCAGCCTCTGCATCCAAATTCCAGCAGGAACCACCGCAAGATATCTCAGGGCTGTCTGTTATTTTATATGTACAGGTCCTATGCACCTATCACTGTATGGTTTTATTTTCCTAATTACATCAAATATGTACAACAGAATATCCCAAATTTTTCTCCTGATATAGTATGTTGGCCTCTGTCAGAGCCAGGCATACTGCAGGTTTCTAATCAAATCTGTGCTTGTAAAATCATTGTTTTTTTTTTGTGTGAGATGATTAGGAACAATATGTAGGTTAGGTATAAAGGCAGCATGGAGCACAATTGTAGGAAATCATGCTTACATGCAGTGTCTGCACAGCGCAATAAAAAAGGGCTGCAATTTTAAGACCTTAATCTGCCATTTTCTAAATAATAAAATTGTATTTTAATAGAAGCTGAAATTACATGCATTTTATTTTACTTAATATATTTTTTATTAGTAACTAGCAACCCGCCCCTACTCCGCATGGTTACATCACCGTTATTAGAAAAAAATGTACCCGTGTGAAGCAGGGGGAGGTCGCTAGTACAGTATAAATGGTATGATGTAAGTGACAGTAATGGCTCAGTAACAGGGGGCTGGCTGTGACCGTACAAAGGAAATTGGGTCATTACTCCCCCAATGGGTATTAGTGACAGAATAAGACAACTCCCCCACAGGTATTTTGTCACCGCAACAGCCACCGGGGGACCCCTAGTCCTTTTGTACCCCGTATTTTGGGAACCAGGACCGGCCCTTGGGCCTGGTGCTGGTTGTAAGAAATAAGGGAAACCCTATGAAAAATTTTCCCTGATTTCTTACAACCAGGACCAGCTCTGTGAGCCTAGGGCTGGTTATGGCTGGGAGGGGGACGGACCCCACGCAGGTTTTTTAATGCCGATACGAATTTGTATTTTAAAATACGAATTTGTATTTAAAACTACGAATTTGTATTTAAAACTACGAATTTGTACTTAAAATACAAATTTATCGGCAAAAAAAGGAATGGATATGACATCGGAAAATACGAATCAGTCAAATACGACTGAGTAAATTTTTCTCCGGAATACGAATTTGCTTACGGCTAAAACAGCCGTATGCATTCGTATCCCTTTGTATTAAGAATACGAATATGATTTTTTGTATTCATATTCTTAGTAAATTTCCCCCTATATTTCCTATATAAGGTTAACATTACAGGTAATTATGATGAATAAAAATGTTTGCTTGCCTATGTTAACACCTATTGTGACATTCACTTGGCAATCAGAGGGTTAATGACATTGGTTATATGTCTGTATGTCTTCGTCCTGCTGCAGAATTAATTTGTAGTCAATCAGATGCCTTCCTCATTGTATTACATGATGGATAAATACCTGCCTGTATTTCTCGGGTGGTACAGGATTCCCACAGTCGGGATCCCGACAGTCATTAGCCCGACTGGCCAGACTCAGACAGCATGGCGAGCGCAACAAAGCCCCTTGCGGGTACGGTGGCTCGCCACCTATTCTATTCTCCCTCTATGGGGGTCGTGGACCCAGCTGAGCCTGGAAAATTTCCAGGCATACCACTGAAGTGGTTAAGATGAGATAGAAGGACCCATCTTGATTTTTGCAATAGGAAAAGGTTGGAGTGGAACAAGAGTTCCCCTCTATGGAGATGGAACAATTCCATCCAGTCCCTTCTAGCCACGGAGGTATGTTCTGATTATCAGGAAAATCCCTAGTGAAAAACTGGACGGGAGATCGCTCTAGAAAACTGAGCGAGTAACTCCCTATACTTGAATTGGATGTTGTTTCCTAACACATGTCAACAAAACGCAGGAGACTGCCACCCACCATGGCAGGTCCACCAGTGAAGACATGCCCCATCATGTTGTTGGTTTATCAGCTTGCTTGGGGGCCTGTCCTCACCTTTAACACTTGGATTTGGTAGATTCAGGAGGTCAGAGATCTGGAAGAGGGCTGACCTATTGATTTCTTGTGGTTGAACAGCCCAAAAGGTCAATTGTTTTCGTCTTGGCTGCTGCAGAGAACTATTTTACGTTTTGGGCTGAAAAGAACATCCCCAGTGAAAGGTAAGGCAGAGAACTAGCCTAGTGGCTATGGATGTGGCTGAAACTCTGGAGGAGACTGTGGCATAATCAAAGGCCACCTTACCCAAATATGTGCCAACTTTTTCTACCTCAGATAGAAGGGCAGTAGGACGAGCTCCAGAATGGAATCCTTAGTCCAAAGAGTCAGCCTAACTGCCAATAGCCGTGGCCGCCCAATTAATTTAATCCATGGGATCTTTAGGAGACACTGGGGGAAATTTACTAAGATGTGATGTTGCTATGGGCAACCAATCAGATCCTGTCTACTATCTTCTAGAGGGTGCTAAATAAATAAGTAGATTGTGACTGGTTGCCCATAGCAACATCACATGTGAAGCCTAATTTCCATCTTAGTAAATTTCCCCTACTGTGTCAGGAAAAGTTAATCTGATTGGGCACCCACCCCAGGCTTAAGGGTGAGGGTGGGTGCCCTGTGGGTACCATGAACCTCGAAGAAAGAGTTAACCTAAGGTAGGTCTAACATAACTCTCGTTTTCTTCTTCGGGTTCCACGGTCCCACAGGGTGACATTGGGGATGTCCAAAGCAGTACTCAAGGGAGGGTACCTGCCTGAGGTGTCAGAAGGACCCGACGACCAAAGGAAGCATCCTGGGATGCAAATAGGTTAAATGCATAGAACTTTGCAGGTATGAACAGATGACCACAGTGTAGCCTTGCACAGTTGTTCAATGGACGCCCAACTGCGTGCCACCCATGATGGACCTACCGATCTGGTGGAATGTGCATTTATTGACAATAGAGGGAGATTAGCTTGCTGAATGACCATATGGATCCAGCGAGCAACAGTTTGCTCACTGACAAGCCCTTTTTGTGAAAACCATATAGTACAAAAAGGGTGTCTGATTTCCTGATGGAAGCAGTGTGGTCCAGATATATAGTTAGTGCCTTAACTACATTCAAGGAGCATTCAGCCAGAGAGAGAACATCCGAATTGAACGTGAGGACCACTATCTCCTGATTGATGTGAAAAGTGGAGACTACTTTGGGCAGGAGGGAAGCTTTGGTTGTTATGTCTATGGTGTCGTTGGAGGAACATGGTGGTTGTATAAATGACACCCTGGATGAAGAAGCAATCTTCTCTCTGTAGGAAAGCAAGGACTCTAGCAGTTTTGAACACTTTCGTGTCATACTTGCGGGATGCACACCAGAAGAAATGTGTGCCAGACCCTGTAGTAAATCCTTGCCGATGCGGGTTTACGTGCTTTGATCATTGTTTGGATGACCTTTGCAGAAAACCCTTTCTCTTAGTATGGCAGTTTCAAGTGCCACGCTGTCAAAGACAGGCACTGAAGGTCTGGATGTAGACAAGGACCCTGACTGAGCAAGTCCGGTCGTAGTGGCAACCTGAAAGGCTGCTGTATTGACAGCTGTTCTAGGTCTACGTACCAATGACGTCGAGGCCAGGCGGGGGTTTTCAGAATGAGATCCCCGCCTTCTTGCTTGAATTTCCTAATTACTCTAGGTATCATAAACACCGGAGGAAAAACATACAGAAGATGAAAGTTCCATGGAACTGGCGAAGCTGGCTTGAGGATGCCTGGATCATGACCCGTACACTAACTTTTTGTTGTTGTAACGGGACGCCATGAGATCCACATCTGGAAGGCCCCAACGGCTCACAAGGAGGGAGAAGACTTCTGGGTTGAGTGACCACTCCCTTAGGATGAACGTCTTGCCGACTTAGAAAGTCTGCTTCCCAGTTTAGCATTCCTAGTATGAACACCGCTGACAGTGCCAGACGGTTTTGTTCCGCTGAAGTTAGTATTTTGGACACCTCTCGCATGGCTACTGCGCTGCGGGTGCCCCCCTGATGGTTTATGTATGCCACTGTTGTGGCATTGTCTGACCTGCAAGTGTCTCTGAGACAGTAGTAGGGTTTTCAATCAGCTTGAGGACTAGACACCTGTAGTGAATCGACGGCCAAAGCTGGGGAGGGAGCTACAGGCTGGAACAGCCTCCCCTGTATGTTAGTCTTCCCCCACCTGGTTCTAATGAGCCCTGTGCAAAATGAGTGATTACACCCAGCCTGTGCTCAATGCCCTGGTGGTCTAGTGGAGTCCCTGCCACAAGCAGCAGTGTCCACACAGAGGCGTAACTAGAACTTTGTGGGTCCCATAGCAACAATTATAATGGGCCCCCCCCCTAACTCAGGTCTCTACCAGTGCGCATCCCGCAGTGTGTGGCCACCATTAGTGTGAACAGTAAAATCGTGCCCCTCCAATATATATTTTCTAAAATAAAGAATGGGCACATTCTATAAAAAAGTATGTGGCCTTGCTTCACACCGCAAAGCTCGTTGCACATTATGAGACACACCGCAAAGCCCCTTGCACATTATGAGACACACCGCAAAGCCCATTGCACATTATGGGACACACCGCAAAGCCCATTGCACATTATGGGACACACCGCAAAGCCCATTGCACATTATGGGACACACCGCAAAGCCCATTGCACATTATGGGACACACCGCAAAGCCCATTGCACATTATGGGACACACCGCAAAGCCCATTGCACATTATGGGACACACCGCAAAGCCCATTACACATTATGGGACACACCGCAAAGCCCATTACACATTATGGGACACACCGCAAAGCCCATTACACATTAGTAGAAACACAGCAAAGCCCATTACACATTATGGGACACACCGCAAAGCCTATTACACATTATGGGACACACCGCAAAGCCCATTACACATTATGGGACACACCGCAAAGCCCATTACACATTATGGGACACACCGCAAAGCCCATTACACATTATGGGACACACCGCAAAGCCCATTACACATTAGTAGAAACACAGCAAAGCCCATTACACATTAAGTGACATACCACAAAGCCCATTACACATTAAGTGACATACCACAAAGCCCATTACACATTAGGCAACAATTACAAACTTACCGCATTTCTGTCCCACGCTGCTCCTCAGGCACTGCGACTCCTCTCTGCTTCACAGGTGTAGGAGTATGAGAGGCAGTGCACACAAGCATGTGGGAGCATAGGGGTCCATTTAATTATGCAACAGTAGCAGGAGTGGGGGGCAGGTGTGCGTGCTGTTGCAGGGCCTCCATCAGGAGGTGGACAAATGGGACTGGTGTCTCAGGCCCAAAGACCTACATAGGCATAGAAGGAGATTGTGGAGCCAGATACAAAGCTCCTGAGCTTCAGGAGACCAGTGTTACTTCCGCCCCTAGGACTGTCTGTCTCTGCTCTGACTCAAGCAGATTGGGGACTGACTGAGTCTGGCTGGCAGCCAAACTTGTAGAGACAGGGCAGCAGCATTTTGAATGTGCCGCTCTCCTGAAGTAAATCACAGCTCACGTACAGGCAGCCAATCAGGATGAGCGACTGCCTATCTGTGAGCACTCACTGACAGCAGCAAAGTCAAAATGCCCCTGCGCTGTCTCCAGAAGTTTGGCTGTCAGTCCCCGATCTGCTTGTCAGAGCAGAGACAGACAGTACTACAGGCGAAAGTAGCAGCAGTCTCCTGAAGCTCAGTCCATGGTTTCCTAGTGGGGACTGGAGCACAAGGAGCCTGTAGGGGAGTGGGGGTTGTAGGCGGCGGGGAGGATAGGGTATAGGCAGCAGCTGGCGGGGAGCAGGAGGTGGCGATACTGTGGTGAGTGGCTGTACCTCTCTGTGGACACAGCCACCACCGCACATTACTGGGACTCCCTCGGCTGCGCATCGACATCAGTAGTACTGACTGAGTAGTGTTCCACTGCCGTGCCTGCGCTGGTGCGCTAGGCAGACAGTCCCTTCTCCCTCGCAGTCTCTCTTCCGGACTAGCGCCCCCGCCCATCCTACCACCCGGCTCCTTACTCTGCTCGCTGCTCTCCCCTCCAGCGAGCAACATAATACAGGCGGCCGCGGCTCTCTAAAATAAAATAAAAAACTAAGCACGGTGCAAAATAAAAGTGCTCCAGCTTTCTGCTGGAACCAACAAAAAAAATTTGATGAGCTAGGTATGGAGGCGGGGTTATATGGGAGAGGAGCCGTGTATCCTGGGAAACCTGAAAGCTTTGCTGATCGGTGCCACGGTCCTCTGAACCACCTACAACCCCAATGTCACCCTGTGGGACCATGGAACCCAAAGAAGGTGAATAGTTTTGTAAAGCAATTATTACAATAAATAACATGCAACTTAAACTGATACCCTGTAACCCAGCCTCCCCAGCATTGGCATGCATGTCATACCAAGCCTCCGATCACTGCCCCCTAGCATGTCACAGACAACAAAGCCGCTTCCTCTGCCCTTCCCCACCAGCAGTGGCATGATACCTACGCCAGCCACCTCCTCTCCCCTTCCCCCAGCATGGCACATAGGAGCCAGCCCACCTCCGCTCCCCACAGCATGGCATTACCGCCTCTTCTTTTTTCCATAGCTGCACATATGAGAGCCACCTTGCCCCCATGGCACAGTACATACCTGGCGGTCAAGATGATCCGGAGCAGAGATAGGGGAGGGAGGGTACGCCAATGCAGCACGCCTTTAAGGCTGAGCGGCCATTCTCCCCCGCATTGGCCTCCTTGCACTCACAGCAATGTTCTCCTCCGCCATCGCATCACCACTAAGCCAGCATCAGTAATCCCTCCAAGGAACTTGCTAGAAAGGACACGCACGCCGGTCCATCCTGAGCGCGTGCCAGGGGTCGCACCCATAATTGAAAAATAAGTCCCTGCTCTTCAAAAGTGGGCAAAATATGCGCTATAGTGTGTATTTGCGAACACTGGTCATTATCCGATGTCCGAGACAGGGACACTTCTTCAGAAGAATCTTCTAACTGTGAATAAATCAGACTGAGTACTTCTATGGGCAACATCACCTCTTTTCATTTTTAGAAGCTTTAGTAATTTTACCTCTGGAGTACTACTACGAGACTCCTCAATATATTAAAGAGCCTATGCATCATTGACACTGGTTTATCACTACGAAGTAAACAAAAGGTAGATCCCCAGTCACAAAGGTCCGACCGCCACTGCTGTGAAGCAGTTATGGAAAGCAGCCTCATGTACATTCTTTCACCAAATTCTACAAATGTAGAGTTTTATTTTTTTTATAGCCAAAGGAACAAGTTTTGGGTGTAACGTTTTCCAGTAGACGTAGTGGAGCTTACCTACTTTTAGGAGGAGTACAGTATCTTACATTCTGATCCCATTGTCTCCCACTGGTCCCTACACTGGATGTTTGGAAAAACAGGATATTTTAAATTGGGAAGCGTAACGGAATATGCTGTGCTATAGAAGAAACTGTAAATAAATATTTCATATTCCTTACTATATTTGTATTAATTTTTCTGAGGGAAGATACATTTTCTAGTCTTCCGCTATTTGTTTGAGTGTTGTTCTTGTTCAATGTGTTAATACTATATCCTATGGGCTTGCTACAGTATTTTGCACCATGGGATGCAGAGGTATAAGCAGTCAGCCACAGACAAGTATATATTCTCACTTTTGATGCAATAAGAGTAGGTCAGGACTTTGTTCTAGATGTAGAACGGTACAACTGATTTAGAGACAGTTAGATCTATACACTGTATTATTGCAATACATAAATAGCACATTGTGGAAAACGCTTTGGATAAAGCAATGGGAGAGAGGAACTTCTGATCTCTTATGTATATTTACATAATAGAATTGTTGTACATTGCATGGTGTAAACGATACTACGGAAGTAGATATTTCAATAAGTCTTGGATTTTTCATCTATTGTGAGCATATTGCTCTGAGATTACATGAACATTTACTTTACTGATAATAAAGCTGCAACAATGTTGGATTAGATGTATTTCTGTATGGAACAAGAGTCTATATAGAAGTATATAATGTAGGTTTAGGACAACCATTTACACATAAACAATGATACAAATGGTGTTTACACAGATTGTGCGCATAAGACTTTAAGTAGTACACGTTACTTATTATATATAGCCAGTTTCTAGAGTGTAGTTACCAGCTTTAGTTCTCCTATTGCCTGGAATAATGGGAATAGCCATAATACCCGTTCGTGCTCACTGTGACTAGAGAGGAAACGGACAGTGATGTATTAGTACACGGGGTAAATCTTATACAAATACATCACTGTCAAAATAGAAAAACACATGCAAAATATTTATGTTGTTACATCATTTTTATGCTCCAACACTGCACACGTACAGACTACACTACAGCACCTTTTTTAAATTATATGTTTCCTAGATATGTTTATTTATCTATACTTATGTATGCATTCAAACTTTGGTTGTGAACAATAATGGAGACCTAAACTTGGAGAACAAGTACATCTTGATGTATTTAATGAATCACAGCTGTGCCAACGGATCAGCTTGTGTAATTTGAGTCCAATGCTTAGTCATCTACTTTAGGTATAAAGGTGATCTCTTAAGAATTGTGAATTAAAGTCTCATGCTTTATTTGGATAAAATGGAATGGACAAAGTGACAGCAGGATCCTGGAAAACAATGGCAGCTGTGCCTCTCTCGCTGTTGCTGACCTGTTCATTGGTCCACTGATTATGTAAGACTCAAAAGCAAGAAGTACAACTCCATAGTTTTTCAGGCAAGGGTTGAAGGAAATCTTGAAATGCTCCTGGCCATATACGTGTGTCCTCACCAGGGACTGTTACCCAACTGATGCTAGGATGACATCAGCTGGGGTCTCATGAGTGCTCCTAACTGTTACTTGCATGGTGACACCATCAGCCAAAGCAAGCCTGGATCTTACCAAAACTTCATGACCCCCTCGATATACACCTACAGGGAAAAAAAAGAAAGAAACTAAGCTACCTTTAATTTCAAAGAAAGCTTAACAGAAGGGCTGTGTCTAAGTAAAGGCTCCCACCAAGTAGCGCAAAGGATTGCATTCTCCAGGCAGCTGGACCACAAATTATGTATCGTATGTGGTCTTTTTAGAAATATTCATGGCAGCCATAACGATCTGCTATTCCAATCTGAGCAGCAACAGAACCCTCGCTACGGAAGCTCAGAATCGGATGAAATGTGGCCATATTGCA
Organism: Crinia signifera; assembly: GCF_055691185.1. Classification (NCBI taxonomy): domain Eukaryota; kingdom Metazoa; phylum Chordata; class Amphibia; order Anura; family Myobatrachidae; genus Crinia; species Crinia signifera. The sequence goes on from NC_139220.1 coordinate 192,733,766, forward strand.
CTAGTATATAGGGGCAATAACAGGTTACAGTAACATAATCTCATACATTTTGATGACAGTAACTTGCGAAATTTAGCATAGCGTTCCCGCTAGGCTGTTTTAGCCCGATTTTTAAAGGACAAAATGCGCCCTGCCCCTCCAGCAGCACTCCGCTAAAAGAGCCTGCTATCTGTCTTGAAGCTCCAGGCATCGCAATCTCGGCAGCTCAGGGACTTCAGCGGGGCCAGGTCCGCCCCCCCTTGCATGACGGTGGCGGCCCGGGCACTCCCCCTTTAATGACATGGCAGCCAGGGCACACCCCCTTTAGCGATGTCGATGGCCGGGACCACCCACAACAATGACATCGGCGGGCCCGGTCCACCCCCCTTATGGTGCCCCCAAGCATCAGTGCCCTGCCACAGTTAGTTCCTAGAAGGAACACTATCAGAGGCAGATGTATTAAGCTTGGTGAAGAGAAAGTGGAAGGTGATAATGCACCAGCCAATCAGCTATGTTTGAAAATGACAGTTAGGAGTTGATTGGATGGTGCTTTATCACCTTCCACGTTCTCTCTTCACCAGGCTTAATACATCTGCACCTCAGTGCTGTAAAGGGGCCTACATACGCAGCGACAATGCTGAGCATTCTGAGCGATGCTAGATCGCTCAGCACACAGTGATGTGTCAGCTGTGTGCTGAGCGACCTGTCAGGGCCTATGAGATCACTGTCCCTGTCTGGTGATTAGAGATTAATATCCACCATGCTGGATATTCATCACCAGGGCGATAGCAATGCGCAAGGCCACGCATCGTTTTGCCCCTACACATGGAGCGATGTACTGTAGTTAAATTAAGTAAAATGGCTCAGAAAATGGCCAGACATTGCTAAGTGTGTAGGCCCATTAGTATTATTTCTTCTCACCTGAGAGATAAAGCACATGGGAGTTCTTGTTCTCTGGCACCTTATCAGACCTCTCGCATGGTTGCATTCCTAGGAACTTAATGATGTTTTTCACAGCATCTGCAGACATAATATGGGAATAAAATACAATGTGAATGTGGGGAAAATAGAGAAGAAATTGTCAGACTGTTTAATTCACTCCCACAATATATGGTATGAGAGCATGGCCAGACTGCCTCCCACCATTGCACAAAAATAAGTCTTAATAATTAATGATTACAGAAAAGAGATAGTATTACCATCAAGGGTCTTTGTAGTACTAAGAGCAAAGGTTTCCTCTTTTTCATATACATCACCCAGTTCTTCCCAGGCTGCACTAAAGTTTGGCTTTAGAACCTTTTGTATGTGGTCTTCAAGCGTCACCTCCAGGTCTTCAAGCTGCGTATATACACAACACATTTTTTATTAAAAACTCAAGAACATGGGAATCCGGAAGACAGGTTGACACCATATGGTCAAGGTTGGCAGACAGAAAGTTGACACAAGTAAACGGTTGACATGGCAATGGCCGACAAAGCCAATGAGGTTTTCACTATTTGTTTCCCATTTTTGTGACTTTCATACAACCAAGTGGATGGTAAACTGTGCCAAGCGCAACAAGCCTTACAAGGGACGCAGTACACTAACTGGGGGTCCACTTGCTAAAATCTACAAATGGACACAAAACACCCCCCCCCATGAAAACTCTTTAATATGTCGACCATTACCTTTATTTTTTCCCATGTCGACTTTCTGTAGTGTTCATTTTAGCACCTTGCATCTTCTAAAACCCGTGCCATTCTTCTTCACTGCCTGGGGTGCCACTATCTGCTCTGGTGATCTAGTACAGTGTGGTCTGTACTTTAGAACTTATATGCAGACCACACCTCTGCTAGAAGCACCACAGCAGAGAGCGACACACCTAACAGAGAAATAGAAGTGCACAGGATTTATTAAAGATGCAGGTTGCTAGAATTAACACTACTTGTGTGTGTCGATCAACATACAGTATATGACTCTGTTGCTTAAACTAGAGGCTTCCAGATTTTGCTTTACAAAAACAAAAAAAATACCCTACTCATCTGATAACTAATACATACCACATACTCATCACTGTAACCTTCATCATCAGGGACACCAGTGTGAGGATCACAGTCTCTGACCACATATTTCATTGTGCAGTTAAATGTACAAGACACTGGAGAAAGGGGGAAAACACAGAGAACCAATGGGTCAATATCTAAATCACTGTACATAATTAACAGATAACTGCAGTTAAAAAACAGATGCAAACATGCATACGTTATCACATGTGCCAGCAGCAGAAATCATTCGATGGTCGGTGACCATCGAATGATTTCTCCGGGGCTCACAAGTGAAGACTGACTTATACCCTTTTACATTGCAACTAATTACTGGGTACAAGCCGGTTTCTTGCCGGCTCGACCCGGTAATTAGTGCGATGTGAAAGGGGTTACCGGGTCCTGCAAACAGGTAGCAACATGTCAATAAGAACCGGTAAAAAAAAAAGTGGATTTTGGACCTACCTGTAAAATCCTTTTTTCTGAATCCATGGTGGACACTGGGACAGTGGGGTGTGGGTGGAGCTTCAGCTACAGGCACCAAGAAGATTGACAATCTTTTCGTGCAGCCCAGGCTCCTCCTCCTCCACGCCCCCTACAGGCTTCAGTTTGTTCAACAGCTTATCCGCAAGGAACAGGAAGAGGAAGAGAAAAGGAAAAAGGAAACCTAGCTACCAGATGGAAGTGGAAGGTTCCAGAGAGTGAAGTATATACCCACTCATTGCAGATTAGTGCGTTAGGGTGGGCGCCCAGTGTCCACCATGGATTCAGTAAAAAGGATTTTACAGGTAGGACCAAAATCCACTTTTTTCTATCATACCAATGGTGGTCACTGGGACAGTGGGACGTCCCAAAGCTGTCCCTTTACGGGAGGGGACGCACCTGAGCTGCACTGAGGACACGGCGCCCAAAGGCAGAATCTGCCGTGGCGAACGTGTCAAATTGGTAAAATTGGATAAAAGTATGCGGTGAAGACCAAGTGGCCGCGCGACACAACTGCTCTGCAGGGGCTCCCTGGTGAGCTGCCCAACTGGCCCCAACCGAACGGGTGGAGTGGGCCCTGATGGAAGATGGGACTGGCTTATTTGAAGACAAATAAGCCTGCTTAATTGTTAACCGCAGCCAGCGAGCCAACGTCTGCTTTGTTGCAGGCCAACCTCGCTTGTTAGCATCATATAAGACAAACATCGTCTCAGTCTTACGAATGCTTTGTGTTCTGGAAACATAAACTTTCAGAGTTCTCACAACATCTAGAGAAATTAGTTCCGGAGCGTCCTCCAACGGGGAAAACGCAGGTACAACAATGTCCTGATTTATATGGAACTTGGACACAACTTTTGGTAGGAACTCCTTACGAGTTCGCAAAACTGCCCTGTCCGAATGGAACACTAAATATGGCGAGGCGTGGGACAAGGCTGACAGGTCTGAAACTCGCCTAGCCGAGGCTATTGCTAACAAAAAGACAACCTTCCATGTTAACCATCTGAGATCTATTGACTCAAGAGGTTCAAACGGAGGGTGTTGGAGAGCCGATAAAACCACGGTCAGGTCCCAAGGTTGAATTGGAGGTGTAAAGGGGGGCTGAATGTGGAGGACCCCCTGCAAGAATGTACGGACTGCCATCCGTGTGGCCAGTTTCCTCTGGAACAGAATCGAAAGGGCCGACACCTGAACCTTTAGAGAAGATAGCTTGAGGCCTAAATTGAGGCCTGTTTGTAAAAAGGCCAGTATTCTGGCTAAACTAAACTCCCGAGGAGGGAGCTTTCTTTCAGCACACCAGCCGAAAAAAGCACTCCAAACCCGATAATAGACTCTGGAGGAGGCTGGCTTTCTTGCAGCGATCATAGTTTTAATGACCGGCAAGGAAAAACCTTTTGCTCTTAGTATTTCCGTCTCAAGAGCCACGCCGTCAAGGATAGGCTGTGCAGGTTGGAGTGAAGGCATGGTCCTTGTGACAGCAAGTCTGGACGAGCTGGTAGAAGCCAAGGAGGCTGAAGGGACATCTCCTGAAGGTCTGTGTACCAAGCCCTTTGAGGCCAATTCGGGGCCAGAAGAATTGCTGTGGTTTGTTCCTGCTTGAGGCGCCTGATGACTCTCGGAAGAAGGGCTACTGGAGGGAATATGTAGACAAGGGAGAATGGCCATGGAGCTGAGAGCGTGTCCACTAGGTAAGCTTGTGGATCTCTGGTGTGAGTCCCGTAACACCGGAGCTTTTTGTTTGATCTTGAGGCCATTAGATCTATTTGTGGGAGCCCCCATCGGGTGACCAGTTCCTGGAAGACTTCTTCGTGGAGAGCCCATTCTCCTGACTGGATGTCCTGCCGACTTAAAAAATCGGCCTCCCAGTTCTGGACTCCGGGAATGTGGACCGCTGATAAGGCCATCAGGTGACGCTCTGCCCAACTGAGAATCGAGGATACCTCCCTCATTGCTGCAGAGCTCCTGGTCCCTCCCTGGTGGTTGACATATGCCACCGCTGTGGCATTGTCTGACTGAATCTTCACTGGCCTGGAGTAACCAAAGGTCCTGCACTCTGTAGAGCCCTGAGGATCGCCCTTAGCTCTAGGATGTTTATAGGGAGTTTTGCTTCTTCCCTTGACCATAGTCCTTGGAAGGAGTGCTCTGCCAAGACCGCCCCCCAACCTCTGAGGCTGGCGTCCGTTGTCAGGATCATCCATTGAGGGATGACAAACTGGCGCCCTTTTTGCAGATTGTGAGGAATAATCCACCAACTCAGCGATAGGCGGGTCTGCCTGGACAGAACAAAGGTCTGTGCTTTCAGATTTGTTCCGGAGCGGTTCCAGTGGCATAGCATTTCCCTCTGGAGTTGCCGGGAGTGGAACTGAGCAAATTCTGCCATGTCGAAACATGACACCAGCTTTCCTAGGACCTTCATGCATTGATGAACCGAAACCCTGTGCTGCTTCAGAAAGAGCTGTAGAAGATCTCTTAGAGCCACTCTTTGTCCTCCGGTAGGAAGACCTTTTGGGCCCTGGTGTCTATCAAGGCTCCCAGGTGCACCATCCTTTGAGATGGGGTAGTGGTGGACTTCCTCCAGTTTATTAGCCAACCGTGCCTCTGAAGGAGGGACACTGAGTTTGAGATGCTTCTGGAGTGTCTCTTGCGACTGGGCTAAGATCAGGAGGTCGTCCAGATATGGCAACAGACGTACTCCCTGAGTCCTGAGTGCTGCTGCCATTACAGTCCGTCCGGCTTCCCTACCAGGAACAGGCTTGAGTAGAAACCTGTCTCTCGCTGAGAAGGCGGGACCTGGATGATCACCCCTGCTGTCAGCAGGGAGCTTACAGAGTTGGATAATGCCCTTGCTTTTTCCGGTTCTAGAGGGGAGCCTGTTGTAAAGAACCGAGTTGGAGGGCGGCCCTGAAAGGAGAGGGAGTATCCCTGAGCTATTATGGTGTTCACCCACCTGTCGGTGGTTGTGGCCTGCCAAATCTCGGCAAATGACAACAGGCGACCGCCCACCGGTATGACCTGGTGAGCCCCCCCCCCCCCCCTCATGCTGCGGGCTTGTCTGCCTGCTTAGGGGCCTGACGGCGTCCTGCCCATGACTGTTTTGGTTTGGAGGCCGATGAGCGCTTTGCAGAGGGCTGAGCTCTTGATGAGGGCTGTCCCCTAGACCTTCCCTGGGATCTAGGCTTTGTTGGTGCAGAAGGCAAAAAAGCCATTTTGGAAGTGGCTATTGTGGTTACAATTTTGTCCAGCTCGGGGCCAAAAAGGACCTCGCCTGTTAATGGCAATGCCTCTAGGGCCCTTTTTGACTCGGAATCTGCATTCCAAGTACGCAGCCAGAGAGCTCGCTGGGCTGCTACTGATGAGGCTGAAATCTTAGATGATAACGCAGCTGCATCCACTGCTGCCTCCTCTAAATATGTGGTGCTCTCTCTGATTAGGTCCACTGTGGATAAAAGTTCAGAGCGACGGGTACCTGAGGTAATTTGATCCTGCAGGCTGTCTGCCCATGCGCCTATTGCTTTTGCAACCCATGCCGAGGCCATAGCCAGTCTGGCTGAGACTCCTGCATTGGTGAATACTGCCTTGAGACAGTGTTCAATCTTCCTATCAGTGGGATCTTTAAGAGAAGCCACTGTAGGTATGGGGAGAGTGGTTGCTTTTACAAGGCGAGCCACATGAGCATCTACCTGTGGGGGAGTCTCCCACTTCTGACGGTCTGCCTGCGCAAACGGGAAGAAAGAAATTAGACGTTTGGACACCAGAAACTTTTTGTTCGGGTGTTGCCATGCCTCTGACAAAACTTCCTCTAAATCTGTATTTGAGGGGAAGATGGCCAATTCTTCTTTTTGAAGTGAAGGGCGTCAGGGGCTGAGGTGTGTGAGTCCTGTATGTTAAGGGACAATCTAACAGCTTTGACTAAAGAATCCACCCTGGCCTGGGTCATTCTTTCCTCTTTGTCAGGTTCCTCTGCGTCGACATCATCATCTGTGTCGACCGTGCCCTGGTCACCTGTCTCATCACCAGAGTCTGAGTGATGGGCCACCACTGGAGCCTGAGCTCTGCGCTTAGGTGGGGCCCTCAAACCTGACTGTAAGGACGCCGACACCTGAACTAAATCCTGAATGGTGGAGGAGAAACCCTGCACCCAGGCAGGTTCAGGAATAACAGCGGGTTGTGCCTGTGGAGGTTGCTGAGCGGACTCCCTGGATGCAGCTAACTGTGAAGCTAACTCTTTCATAGCAGATGAAAGAGTGGAAGCCCAACTGGGCTCCACTGTCTGTGGACCTGAAGGGCCCCCAGGAGAGTCCTGTGCAGAGCAGCGCTCACACAAACCAGCCTGGTCTTGCACAGATGAATAATTTTCCTAACATTTAGTGCATGTGTACGCATGCAGCTTAGGAGCTTCCATGACAGGTTTAGCCTTGGAAGGTTTCTGTGACATACTCTCAAAGAACCCACAAACACACTAATGCAATGAAAACACAGTGTATACTATCACCCTCTGACACAGAAAGAAGTATTCAGATGGGAGAGAGAACAAGACACAATACTCTCTGACCAGCGCTAATGTAGTGTGGTACAGAGGGCTGCTGAAAAACCTGGTCCTGTAGCGTGTAGAGGAGCAGGAAAACTGGTGCGCTTCTCCCACAGTGAAGTCCCATAATGGCGCTTACTGTACGCTGCGTGGGCGTGGATCAGCCCGCCTCCCCTGGAACCAACAGTGCCCTGCGCCAAAATGGCGCTCCACAGCGCGGCACCCTAGTGGTCTAGTGGCCGCGCCGAGACGACTGGGTGCCACTGCCAGGGTCACCGGGCTGCACCACACCCTGGTGACATATGCTGCTAGCGGTATGCGCCGCGAATGGCTAGCTGTCCTTCAGGGGGACCCGCTTACCTGTGGTTGGGCGCAGCTTCCTCCGTGTCATGAGGAAAAAACGGCAGGTCTGGCTGTAGAAGTCAGCGTGCCGTTTCCAGCCACAGGGGAGCAGCGTTGCCAGCGCAAGCTGTCTCCCAGTTTGTAGTAAAAATAAACGTAGTAATAAGTAAAAAAGTCTGACAGGGCACGGAGCCCTGTCCCTTGATACCTGTGCCTTGAGGCACCAAGAAAAAACTGAAGCCTGTAGGGGGCGTGGAGGAGGAGGAGCCTTGGCTGCACGAAAAGATTGTCAATCTACTTGGTGCCTGTAGCTGAAGCTCCACCCACACCCCACTGTCCCAGTGACCACCATTGGTATGATAGAAAAAGCAGAGTTCTTACTGGTTCGTTGCTGTGCAGTGTGAATGGATTAAACGGGTCGAGCGACCCATTTCCCGTTCACACTATGGAGGAGGCAGCGCTCTAAGCGCAGCTTCCTCTCCCGCCCGCAATGACACGCCGGCTCCCCGCTGTGTCCCCGGATGACGTCAGCGAACCGGCATTAGGAGATGTGAACATCCCAAAATGCAGGGACGTGTCAGGACTGAACCATTTCAAAGTCCCGGTGTGACCCTGCATTTTGTGATGTGAAAGCACTATTATATTTGCGGACTCCAGGAAGAAGACAGGGCGGGGGGCTGACGTCAGCCGTCCACCCCTGGCACATTGCATTACAGCAACATTTGCATGAGAACGCCCATAAAAACACTGGGTGTTTCCATGTGTTTTTTTTTACAGACTGTGAGAATGGTAAAATGACTGAATTAACCTGCACACACCAGTAAAGGTTTGCAGTTCATGTACCTGCTGTTGACTCATCCTCAGGAAGCCTCACTAGAGTGTAACATATCCCAGGCTGGTTGTAGTGAAGACTCTGTGCCGGGACATAATAGAGCACTTCATAGCCTTCTGATGGTTCAATCTGAACAATTACTTTCTCTAACAGCTGATCATTGAGTGTATTGGTGCAGTCAAACTGTAGATAGAAGGAAACACAAGACCAAGTTATGGTTACCGCAGACGACAATGCAAGTGCTCAGCTTTACATTTATTGGGCATAGCAAAGGCTGTAAATGATTACTGTGGCAGAGGAAAGCAGGCTTACCTGAAATACAACATGATCTGTGAATGTATGCTTTACACAGCGCACAAAGTACTCGGTTTCTGCTTCTGTGAGCTGCACAGATTCAGAAGACTTGAACAGTGGTCCCAAATTTTTGAATTCTGGAATAGCAGCCAGTTGTTCTGCAAAGACAAAAGTGTTAAGCCATGACCTAAATGCACAGTTCAGCGGCGTCCTCAGAGAAGAATATGTGAGTATATTCTTCTGAGGAAGCCGCTGACGCCGCCCGCAGGTGGGGAAACGCATTAGAAGCTAATTTACAGTCACTTGGGAGCTGAACTGCACATCAATACCAGAAAAGCAATTCAGGCATATATCCATTGGGATCCGTGGACTCTAGAGATACTGTAGCTGCTATTTTGGTTACAGGCACCAGAAGCTGGGAGAACATGGACAGCTGACATCTGTGTGAGTTTAGCAGGTACTTGCAATTGTCTGGCCAGATTCATGAGTTTATTTCTTCAGAACACTCAAATTACTAACATCATCTGCTTACTGAGCAAGCTCTTTATATTTGGACTGTAGCATAACTAATCCAAAACAGTTAATAGCTACAACAGAGCAGATCAAAACCATCTTGCTTCTATGCTAACTTTATTGGACAGTATACTACATCTAATAAAATTCTAATTAATGACTCTTCCTCTTAACAGTTTCTGCTTATGTACCAATTATTTTATGTTATGCGGTAATAGTATTGTTTTATTATGTGAATTACTAAGATTTTTACATATGTGCACAATACCTGCTTATCGATCAATCAAACCGATTGGTTTATTAAAACTTTAACCCAGATCCCCAGCGCAGATTTATTTATTTTCTATACTTCTCTGTTTTCTCTGGGATTGAGCATCCCAAAAAAATGTAACCACAGGGGACCAGGACAGTATTTTATTGAGCACAGCGCTCTAAGCGCCAATCTATATTTTCTTTATTGAAGCATAACTTAGTCCTGAGACTGGTCCTCCGACCCTGCCTCATGCCTTGACAATCTCTGCCTTCTTACATTCTGCTATCAAGCCACCTCCCACTTACTTGCACCTCATGTATTCTGTCTATCTCCCCCTTCCTACTAGATTGTAAGCTCCTCAGAGCAGGGCCCTCTTCCCTCCTGTTGTCAAAGCCCTCTTCTCTTCACATTTCAATCACAGCTCTCACATACTCAAGCACTCAGCAATCATCTTTGTTCACATACTCATCCCCATCTTTGGCCACCAGCCCCTTGTGGTACATTGTACAAGTCCTCTCTTTAAGCTGTAATGTGTAGTGAACTGTGGCGCTCTTTTTACCTTTACTCTATTTTTGTTATTTATTTACTGTAATGTTAAGTTTTGTCTCCCTGTACTGTTCCTTTGTACAGCTCTGCAAAACACTTGTGGTGCCTTATAAATAAAATATAATAATAATACAAAATAATGCAATGACCTTCTACCAATAAAATCTGATAACAATAAATACATTTTACAATTGAATGGTTGGAAAGGGGCCACAAGTAACCATTCTATTTGTGCTAAAAAGAGTCTCTCAAAAAATGTTGTGTAAAAAAAAAAAGATTATATTTCCTATATAAAGTAAACATTACAGGTCATTATGATAAATAAAAACGTTTGCTTGTCAATTTTCACACCTTTTTGACAAATTAACTTGGCACTCAAAGGGTTAGTTCACTTGTCAGAATTGGGAGAAAAAAATGCATTAACAGCATATACAGATGTGTCCTCATACACCGATCCTTTCTGTACCAAAAAAGACGTAGACATTGATAGCACCTCCTGTGCCTTAGCACTTTTAGTGGAATTTTGCATCTAATAGTGTACTAAGGGCCTAATTCAGCATAGAAGACATGCATACTGTTTATGGTAGGGTATGAAATACCACGTCGGCAAATGTTGGCTCAGTTTTTATTTTTGAACTCATGTCGACCTAGAGTCAATCTATCATGAGTCCGGATACCTTGTAATAAGTACTGTTTTTACGTGTTCATTTTGTGTTGCAAAATCGTTGCTATAAAGTAGCAGATATACCATAAGAATGCCTAGGGCACAAAGCATTGCCATTCTTATTCTTTTGCAACAAATCCTTTTCTGTTAGTAATAGTAATCCTAACGACAGAACTTAATACACTATCAGCGAAATAAGACACAAAGATCTGTGGGACCTCTGTATTTTATCTTTTTACTCAGTGTACATACGTTTTTTCCTGAATTTTTTTTATGGAATTCTTAAATAGTGTACCAAGTGCTGTAAACAGCATAGTAGGGTTCATAGTGTAAGAAAATGTCACATGGCATGGCTAGTTTACAGTCTGATTGGTGCAATTTCAGGGTAGGTGTATGTAGACACAACTGTAGGCATGAATGAGCACTAAACATCGTGAGATAAAACAGACTGAAAGCACTGCAACCTATACAACACAAAGCTCCCTTTTTGTCAGCTTCTTATATACACTAGCAGTAAAAAATAAAAAGTTTTTTTTCCCATTGTTTCATCAAAATAATTTTTGCCAGTACTCCGGTACATGTCCTGGCAGTGCTAAATGATGCCTAACCAACAAGCATTTTTATTCTGTTGTCGGCCTTTTGGGAGTAAATTCAAATAGTGGGCCAGATGCATCAAGCTTCAACAGGTGATAAAGTGGGGAGTGATAAACTACTAGCTATTCGGCTCTTAACTGTTATTTATCAAACCCAGCCTGTAACATGGCAGTTGGGAGCTGATTGGCTGGTAGTTATCACTTTTTGAAGCTTGGTGCATCTGGTTCAATATCTTAAAACAGCTTTGTAAAGTTAATTTTCAGTTGTCCTAACAGCTTTTAATCATGTAAAACAGCAGCAATGTATAAACATACATTATTAACATAAAAGGATGGAAAGGTGTTGATTGGTTATTTTCTTTTTACCTTGAAATATGTCTTGACGAGCAGGTACTGCTTTACCATGTTGCTTGCTAGCCGCTGGAGCAAGATCTAATAAAAACCAAGGTAGAGCAGGCACATAAATACAATAGAGTATACGAGTAAGAGGATGTGATAAGAGGCTTATATTAAAATTTATAGCAATAGGTTAAATAAATTGGTCATAACAGGGTAAGTTGGATAAGTCGATAAGTACTGTAGTATATATTTTATTTGTGCTGGCTATTATTCTTGCTCAACCCATGTGGTATTGCCGGAAAGAACAGGTTTAGCAAAAACTTAATGTATGTATCTATGTGGTTTGCAGCCTATAATATCACAGAACAATTCAGTTAACAAAATAAAATAGAAAGAAACAAAATAAATCCCTAAATAACGCACAAAATATCACTAGGCTATTGATGTGAAGTGTATCCTGGAACTCACATCTTTTCAGGACAATGTCTTTTTCAAATGTACACCTAGCTGGGTCATTAAAAGCCTAGCCCCGCGTAAATGAATTTATGTAATAGTAGTCAAATGTTCCATAATACCAATAACTCCATTTACCGGCTTTTTGTTCCAAGAAAGGAACTGTGCTTAAAGGGACAGATTTCAAGTCAAATGGCTTCTCTGACGGCTCCAGTGTGTACTGGTGTAATGCCTTTTCCATTCCAAGCACAGATGCAGTCAGACCTGTAGAAACCCAAACAGTAGATTAGCACCATGATCCAGAACAATGCTAAGTGTGAAAAATTGTGGCATGTAACATTTTTATGTATTCCAATATATACACAAAAGACTATTTCAGCTCCACAATATTAACTGTAACAATCTGTAGGATATTATTATTATACTTTTATTTATAAGGCGCCACAAGTGCTTCGCAGCGCCGTACAAAGGAACAATACAGGGAGACAAAACTTGGCATAACATTAAATAAATAACAAAAATAGAGTACAAATAAAGAGCGCCACAGTTCAATACACATTACATCTTAAATATAAGTAGTGAGGACTCAATCAACATATAACTAGAGGCTTGAGGCCAATGATGGAGATGGGTATGCAGATGAAGATGGTCACTGAGTGAGTATGGGAGAGCTGTGAGTGAAATGTGAAGAGAAGTGGGCTTTGACAACAGGAGGGAAGAGGGCCCTGCTCAGAGGAGCTTACAATCTAGTAGGAAGGGGAGACAGACAGATTACAAGAGGTGCACGTGAGTGGGTGGTGGTTAGATAGCAGGATGTAAAAAGGCAAGGGGTCGGAGAACCAGCTGGTTTATGCAGTGGAAGGGTACGCTTTGATGAATAGGTGAGTTTTCAGTGCCCGTTTGAAGCTTTGCAAGGTCAGGGAGAGTCTAATGGAGCGAGGGAGTGTGTTCCATTGAAGGGGTGCAGCACGGGCAAAGTCCTGTACTCTAGCATGGGAAGCAGTGATCAGGGTGGAGGAGAGATGACATTAGTCAGCCGACCGTAGAGGGCGGGAGGGTGTATGAATGGAAATGAGGTTTGAGATATATGGAGCAATGGAATTAGAGATGGCCCTGTATGTGAGTGTGAGGTGTTTGAAGAGGATTCTGTAGGGGAATGGAAGCCAGTGCAGATTTTGTTGAAGGGGAGTGGCAGAATTAGAGCGGCGGGAGAGGAAGATAAGCCTGGCTGCAGCATTAAGGACAGATTGAAGAGGAGCCAGTTGGGATTGAGCGAGGCCGGTGAGGAGAACATTGCAGTAGTCGAGCCGTGAGATGACCAGTGAGTGGATGATCAGCTTAGTTGCACTCTGTGAGAGAAAGGGCCTGATGCGAGCAATGTTGCGTAACTGGAACCGGCAAGAATGGGCCAGGGCTTGGATGTGGGGTGCAAAGGAGAGGGAGGAGTCAAGAGTGACACCCAGGCAGCGGAGTTGGGGAACGGGGGAGATGATGGTGTTGTTAACAGTGATAGAGATATTAGTAGGGGGCATAGCTCTGGGATATGAACGCTGACAGCAGCTGCACTTTATCAGATCCAAACCAGCACAAGAGGGGCGCCCATGGCATATTATTGAAAATAAAATGGTAATTATGCCTACAATGCATAGAATAAATTAGGCTTTTAAGACATTTTCTCTAGTCCACCTTTGGACTCCATTGCAAAAATTACACTCCAGCAGGCACTTGGGTTTCAGACAAACGCTACTGTTTTTATATTCTGTAAGCCAGTGGTTCCCAAACTGTGTGCCATAGCGCTCTGGGGTGCCACAGGTTGGTGGTGAAGTACCAAATAAAATAACTTTTGGTCAATATGGTAGACAGAACTTGTACTATTGCCTGCCACATAATCATGCCATACCCACAACCACATCACTACATCTAAGGATTAAAGGTACTGTAATCACACCATACTTCATTTCTATGGAGGTTCTCAATTAGAAACATACAGTATGGTTTACCTAGGGGTGCTGTGGAAAAATACGGATACTCTAGGATGCCGGAATTCAAACAGGTTAGGAACCATTGTTGTAAGCATCTCTTACTGGTAATTAAATTGTGTTATAATGACAATGGACTAGGTGTGCAAGCTTTGCTGCCTAATTCATTTAAGAAGTAAGGAGAAATTGTATGAATGAGCTAGACATTTCCTTGAATACTGCCAAGATCTGATGTAATTGAAAGGTGAAATCACTGACTGCATCCCTCCGTTAGACAGAGGTGGAGATAGATTGGGCATCCATTAAGACTAGACTCAACACAATAGTACTTAATGGTCTTAAATGACAGAAAAGCGTGGGGAATTTTTTATCAAATAATGCGTTTTTTTCTGTCCAGAACAACAATGTTTCTGTAAGTACCTCAGTCAAACACTTTAAGCCATATTACATTACAATAGTTTGTCTTAGTAATAGGTGGAAAATACAGCCTGTAGTAACTAAAAGCAATGAAATAACGTTAACACTCTGCTGTAGTAACTACCATACATTTTTTATAATATGTATCAATTTTTGGCTTATACACCAGACTACATTGTTTATGTTGCTACCATTGCTCCAACATGCTATTGGTAGTTTTATATCAAAGTGAACCATGTCCAGGATGCGTCTCTTTTGTAACCGAGAAGTACCAGAATAGCACACGTCAGATGATGATGCTGGGCCCATCTCCATGTGCAGTGTTCTCAGCACATGCTGAGCACTATAGGTAGAGCGAACCTATTTAAGGTATGAGATTTACTTTTCATTCAGGTTTCCTTGAAAAAAGAACCTGCATGCCCTGAAACATTAGAGAATATGGACATAAAGAGGAAATTCAAGTATGTGTGTATTTACTGCAGGATATTCATTTAGCCCCAATGCCGACACCTATCTGGGATTTTCCTACAACCTTGTTAACACAGGAATCTGTGCATGAATACCTACTAACCTGTTAACACATTAAACAAGCTTTCAAGAAAAATTTAGAAGCTAACTGAATAGCCTCCCACAGTAATGCCTGAAGCTACTACCTGTTAATTACCTGTGGAATATTACCAAGGGTTAATTGAATCTTCTCCATAATAGATTTGTTTGCGTAAAGCCCCGTACACACAGAGCGATTTTTGCTTGCCTGCATGCTGAGCGATGCTGGCTAGGGAAATCGCTCATTTGCTTCCCATCAGATAGATTGCCCATACACATGTAGCGATGTGTGTATGAGCATCTGTGCTAACCAGAACAGGCCAGGTCATATGACTAGATCTTGACTACATGTAGCCAAGGTCTAGTCAGTTGATAGCAATGAACGGTCCCGTCGCTCAGAGTCATACATATGGAGCAATCCGTGCATTATATATGTTTTTGTATGTACATATACATATATATTATATATGCACACACATAGACAACTGTTTCAGAGACATTCATATAGTACCTTTAATTAAGATTGAGGGGGTATATAATATACTAAAGGTCGATTTGAATGAATTTCAGATCAATCTTAACTGATGTGGGGCTCCATGGGTTAAAACACATTTGCTAGCATCTAAAAATTAACATCGCTCACAGCGACTGTTCTTAGTATAAATAAATACAAATACAGCCAAGTCAATTCATTGAAGTTTAGTTAAATATTGCATCCAAAAAAAAAAAAAAAAAAAGTTGCTGTGAGCGGCGCTGGCATTTTTAACGGATATTTTGAGGATTTCTCACAGCAATGATGGCACTCAAAGGGTTAAATGATCTGAAATAGCTCAAAATCAATCTTTAGTAAATATAGCCTTTAGATTGAGTTTGAATAGAACATTTTATTTATTATATATTACAAAGTAACTACTGCCGACTTCTATAAAACAAGGGATAGGATAGTATTGTGAAGTTAAACACACATGCATGAATGTTTGTAGGTTCTTGTACAGAATAATCAGTCGACAACAGTGCTTCCCAAACTGTGTGCGGTGGCTCCCTGGGGTGCCTCGGGACACTTGCAGGGGTGCCGCGGATTGGTGGTCCAGGACCAATTCAAATCATTTATGGTTAATTATTTATGGGCAACACCAGTGCTGGTGGCTGCCAATCATAAAATGTGTACAAACAGAAGCAAACAGAATGCCCTTTACCACTTAACTGACCCTAAGAATCGCACATAAACCCAACTTAATGTTACATTTATGTTACATTTATTCAGTTTTTTTATTTTTCGACCAAGGGGTGCTGTGAAAAAATCCTGATACTCTAGGATGCCGTGATTCAAAAAAGATTGGGAACCCCTGGTCTACAGTATAGTAGTCCTGCTGTAAAATCTAAAATAAATAAAATACCACAGAACATAAAAGGCATATATGAAGCACACAATCAAACATGGTTGGAGGTCTCAAGTATTGTGTATTTTGTAGCACTGCTCCTTCAGAACTTATATTATACCGTATAATAAAAAATGTACCCCAGGCAAGACTTTTATATATCGGTGTACAATACAAACCATTTAAAATGTAGGCAGCATTGAGGTTTAACTGTTTCTGCTGTAAAACATTGAAGTAAAAGGTTGCTCTGTCCCGGACCTCGTCATCAGTGTCCATCATGCATCTGTAACATACAATGGAATGATAGAACGGTTTCAGAACATACATATACACACACACTCACTAACATCATAAGTTTTACAACATCACAATTGTTCCAGTTTTTAGTAAAACAGAAGCAGTTAAAAGACCAGTGAACAGCCTATAATAATAATAATAGTAAGCCATAAGTGTTAGGGGTATAAAAAAAAAAAAAGGAAAACTACATTTTATCATATATTAGGCTCCTACTAGAAGACAACATCTCAGATCGGATTGGTTTCTATAGGCAACATCTCCACTTCTAAAATCCCACACTTTTAGTACAAATACCCCAGTAGAACTGGAGAAAGGTATGACAGGAAGGGGTCTGGCACACCAAAAGCCGCAACAGCTTGCGTGATAGGTGACTCACAGGGCGGGTGCCAGATGACGCTCGGACAGGGGGGATCCCGACGTCGAAAATCCCAGCTGCCGGTGCTCCGGCAGGGGGGATCCCGATTTATAGGGGCTATTCTCACTTGTGGGGGCCCACAACCCCCATAGATTGAGAATAGAACCTGTGGCAAGCATAGCGAGCCACCAAGCCCACAGCGTGGCGAGTCTGCAAGGGCCTTTTTTGCACTCTCGCCTCCTTGTCGGAGCACCGGCAGTCGGGATTCTGACATCGAGGTACTGACAGTCGGGATACCCCCCTGTCGGAGTGCCATACCGCACCCCACAGGACAACAGCTATAAGCACAGCTTAAACACAATGGTCAAAGTTATCAAGTCTCAGTTTCAACTGTAAAGAGACTTTAAGATACAGGTTTTACAGGTCTAGTAGCTACAAGAAAGTCATTGCGAAGATGTCAAAAAGAGGATTTTTGGTCTTACTGTTGAATCCTTTTCTCTGAAGCACTCTGTGGGACATTACACCATGGGGGTTGCAGGATGATTTGGAGTTTGGCACTTAAATTGTATCATTAAAATCAAAGCTCCTCCTTCTTGCATCCCCATAATGCTTCTTTTAAGAGTCCCATAAGTAGCAGTAACCCCTTGAAACTGTTCGAAAATGAACAACGGTCAAGAATCCAAACCTCGCATGAATGACATGAGGAAAGGAATGCAATGTCCATAGCCTGCTTCAGAAAAAAAGTATTCAATGATTTTAGCAGGGCTGGTGGGACACTGGACCATGAGAAGTTTACCAGCCACCCCCTGGGGTGTGAAGGTTCATGCTCCCTGACCGTAGAATTGTATGGCCAAAGTGGACATCACCTGAAATAAGAATTATAACAATTTGTAAATGGGGACATAGGACAGATCCAGAGGTTGCTAGTGCTCCAGTGGAATGTAATGATACCTGGTATGGTATGGGTCACCCTTCATTGCAATAGGCTTGAGTTATTACCGAAAAGATTCAATGGGCAATGGTCTGTATTAAAGCTGACTAACCAAATTTATGTGCATCATAAAGTACAACCGAACAGCGCAACTCTGAACCTGAGGCAACATTGAGTTGGAGGAAGCATATGCTCTATGAAAATCTCATGGAAACATTACGGTTGGAAGACTTCCTGGGTGAAAATTGGTTATGCTGAGGAAGTCTGCATTCCAATTTTCCACTGGATCTCCCGTTGACTGCCAGACTAAATGGTCTTCAAGGTTCTCAAAAGGTTTATGCGTAACAAGGGTTGTCAGATAAGGTGTTGACCCTCTAGAGAGAGGTGTTGAAAACCACCCCCCAAAAAAATGAAGGTGCTGACAAGGAAATAGGAAGGAAGTTCAGGATTTACCAGTGATAATGAATTAACTGAAATGCGCGATTGAGTTGCTTTTTTTAACTGTGCAGCTGAATCGGCTTTCATAAGCAGGTCATCTAAATAAGGTATGATCGCGATACCTTTTTTGTGTAGTAAGCCCTCACAATTCCGAATGATTGCGCCTAGAATTGATAGTGACCAACTGCAAAGTGGAGAATTGAATAATGCCCTGCCCAAATAGGAATGTGGAGACTGACATCCAATGAAGCCAAAATATCATTGGTCCCATTTGTGGATCACACATCAAAAAGATTCTATCTGAAAATGATCCACCCACCACCTGCTTTATAAGGCTCAGAAATCTAAAATCAGCCGAAAGGAGCAGGATGCTGCACCCCACAATTAAGAATAAAAGGATCGGTCATGTGTACCCTACTTTTTAGGGGTAGTAAAAAGCTTTTTTCAATGGTAGCCTGTGCAATGATGGCATAAATTTTTTGTCTCAAACAAATGCTACATCAAACCGAAGAGCTTCCAATGAATGTTTTGATCCAGAATACACAAACCATTGGTGAGGGTAGCATACAGTCATATGACGCGTTTCTCCACCTCCTGTAAGGTGTCAGCGGCTTGATCTGATGAAGCCGCTGACACCTTACAGGAGGCGGAGAATCGCGTCATATGACTGTATGCTACCCTCACTATTTCCTTCTGGAGCTCCAGAATACGATCCCTGACCTGTCTGCAAAGTACTGTGATATTGCAACCCAGCACTACACAAAATAGTAGCTGGTCAGTCAGCAGCCAGCACAACACTGGGATCAGTTTTCTTTTGTTCTAAACTGTGTCTGGCCAGGCAGCGGACATTAAAAAAGCAAGGATTATACTCACGATAATACCTTTTCTTCGGAATACTTCATGGCAGCCATTACATTGGGTTCATCCCTCTCTCCTCTCCAATTAGACAGGTAGTTTTTTCCCCAGGATCCAGCCCCTCCTCTTCCTTCTCTATATAATCTGACACCTCCCCATTGACCATAGTCTTTGACTGTCTCCGTCCTGATCCTAGGGAAAAAACACAAATAGGGAGGGCCAAAAAATTTTTGGGCTGCCATGAAGTATTCCGAAGAAAAGGTATTATCGTGAGTATAATCCTTGCTTTCTCCTTCATACTTCATGGCAGCCATTACATTGGGATGTACCAAAGCAGTAGGGTGGGCTTATATTATACCTCAAGCCAAAACTTGTTTAAGAATCTCGCTATTGAAATTAGGACTTGAGACATCCAACGCATAATGCCTGGAGAAGGTATGTAAAGAAGACCAAGTGGCTGCTTGACAAATCTCCTTGGCTGAAACTTTGGCCTCTCTCGCCCATGAAACCGCCATTGCCCTTGTTGAGTGAGCCTTAATGCTTTCCGGTACCACACGACCCACTTTCTTGTAGGTAAATGCAATTACTTCTCTCAGCCACCTTGAAATTGATTGCTTCGATGGAGCTAATCCTTTCTTCGCCCCCTGGGGAATCACGAACAATGCTTCTGACTTCCTGAACCCAGCCGTTCTGTGCAGATATATCTTGATAGCCCTCAAGACATCTAACGTATGTAATTTTTCCTCTTTTTTTCGTCAGAGGATTTTGGAAAAAACAAGGCAAAATAATCTCTTGACTCAAATTAAATGAGGAAACCACCTTGGGTAGGAAGGATGGTCTGGTCCTCAGTACCACCCGATCCGGAAAAATTTTCAAATACTCTCTTTGCTGACGTTATCGCTACCAAAAATAACATTTTCCACGTCAGGAATTTCAAATTAACTCTGTCCAATGGCTCAAACGGAGCCTCCATAAGTCCATTTAGAACTAAATTAAGATCCCACTGGGGGACTATTGACCTAACCCTAGGCCGCATCCTCTTAATAGCTTGACAAAATCTTCTTATCAAACTATGCTCTGCAAGTTTCTTGTCTAGTAGCACACTGAACGCAGAGATCTGAACCTTGAGTGTAGCAACCGAAAGCCCTTTATTAAGACCATCACAGAGAAACTGTAAAACTTGGGGTATACTTGCTTTAGGGAAATCGAATTTGCCTTCCGACCAGCTTCCAAATACTCGCCATACTCTGTAGTAAACCTCTGATGATACCTTCTTCCTTGCTTGGAGAAGTACTTCGATTACTTCTGAAGATAAATTTTTGCTTCTCAACTGTTGCCTCTCAATTTCCAGGCCGCTAAATTCAACTTGTGAGGCTCTTGACAATTGACTGGGCCCTGCCTGAGCAAATCCTGTGTCACTGGAAGGAATACTGGATCTGCAATCGCCATTCTTCCCAACATGGGGAACCAAGCCCTCCTTGGCCAGTAGGGTAACACGGCTATGACTTGGACCCCCTCCGTTCTGATCTTCCACAATGTCCTGTGAATGAGAGAAATTGGAGGAAAACGTACCCCAGGCGGAATTCCCATCTCTGAGACAGGGCGTCCACTCCACTTGACTCCCAAGTCGGGTACCGAGAGTAAAACTGTGGAAGCTTCTTGTTGACTGCTGAAGCAATGAGATCCACCTCTGGCTGGCCGAACTGCTCCACTATCTTTTGGAAAACTGATTCCTTCAGTTCCCACTCGCCTGGGACTATACTTGTGCGGCTTAGATAATCCGCAAGCTGATTGCTTTCCCCTGGCATATGCAACGCTGACACTGACTGCAGATTTTCTTCGGCCCAACACATGATGCTTTGCACTTCTCCCAACAGCACATGACTCCGTGTACCTCCTTGTCTGTTGACGTAAGAGACGGTTGTAGCGTTGTCTTAAAAAAATACACAGGTGTGCACCCTTAATATCTTCGTTGAAGAACCTCATCGCCTTCCATACGGCTCTTAATTCTTTGTGATTGGAGCAAAACTCTGACTCGCGGGGAGACCACAGACCTTGACATGTTTTGCTCAGACCGTTAGCACCCCAACCCACGGCACTGGCGTCTGTGGTAATCACCTTGTATTGAGGACTTGCTAGTGAAGACTTTCTTGGCTTTAGTTGATCGGCTTCCCACCATACCAGTGAATTTTTTTACTGAATCTGAAATTCTTATTCTTCTTTCCAGAGGTACTTGCCTTCTTGTATAATCTAGAAGGAACCACTGCAGAGGCCTCATCCTCCATCTCGCCCATGAGACTATGTCCACCGTAGAGGCCATCATACCCAAAAGGCTCATTGCTGACCTTAGCGGTATGCGATTTTCTTCGTATATCATAGAAATCAATTGTTGGATTTTCTCGCACCTCTTTTCGGAAAGGGACATCTGAAACCAAACGGTGTATATTAGTACTCCTAAAAACTGAAGATTTTTGCGTTGGTTTTAAACAGCTTTTCTCCCAGTTTACTAGCCACCCGTGTTCTTGAAGAAACTGAATGGTGTAATCTCTTGCTGCCATCACCTCTTCCTCTGATTGTGCCACAATCAAAAAGATCGTCGAGATATGCCCATATCATGATCTTCTTTTTTCTCAGCACTTCTATCAATACCACTAACACCTTGGTAAAGACTCGAGGCGATGAGGTGAGGCCGAAGGGCAGACAAGTGAATTGGTAATGACCGTGACCCACGCAGAATCTTAGATATTTTCTGTCGTCTGGGAAAATGGGAATATGGAAATAGGCGTCTCTTAAGTCGATGGAGACCATATAGTCGTTCTTTCTTATACCCATCAGAATAGACCTTGTGGTCTCCATATGAAATTTTCTCTTTTTCGTGCGCAAATTTAACCTTCTTAAATCTAATATAGTTCTGTAACCTCCAGAACTTTTGCTGACAATGAACAGACGGGAATAAAAACCGGACCCTTTCTCTCCGTCTGGCACCTTCACCACTGCTCCCGAGGTGATGAGCCCTTTTAAACTTAATGTTAGAGCTTCCCTTTCTAACTTCGAAACTGGGAGCTCTGAAACACAAAACTTTGCTACTCTTGGTTTTGACATGAATTCTAGATGATAGCCAGTCTTGACCACCTCCAGAACCCATCTGTCTCGAACGGTCTGTTCCCAGATGTGAGCAAATGCCAACAGCCTCCCTGCTACCGGAACTTGCTCCACCACGGGACCACCGTCACCGTTTCTGCACGGCTCCAGAATTTTCACCTTTTTTTTTTTGGGCGAAAAAACGCCCTGGATGTCCCTTGAGCGTATCTGTCTCGGACCGATCTACCCAGTCTGTATGACCTGGCTTGTCTATAGGCTTGTCCTGTAGAAAATGAGGAAAAACGCCCTCTTCTGTCTTGTGGTAATCTTACTGATTTACCGCCTGACATCCTTTGAATCATCTGATCCAAGCGACTGCCGAAAAGAAAGGCACCTTCATAAGGCAGCGTTGCCAGTTTGTATTTTTGAATGGGAATCTGCCGCCCATGATTTAAGCCATAAGGCCCTACGAGCCACAACCCCTGAGGATAGAGACTTTGCCGCAAAATCTAAACTATCTAAAGAGGCTTCACACATATAGTCCACCGCAAGCTGTATCTGGGTTAGACTCTTGCTGATTTGATCACGGGAGACTTTCTTGCAGATCTTTTTGCAAGGCCGAACACCAGATCCTGAGTGCCCGGGAGAGTGAGGCCATGGCTACTCCCGACTTTAGCGAGACCGAGGAGGAAATATGCAACCTCTTAAATGCACTTTCCATCCTCTTATCCATCGCGTCCTTAAGTGATGCCCCATCCTGAAGCGGAATAGTAGTACGGGTAGTCACTTCTGACACCGCCGTATCAATTTTAGGAATGTTACACCATTTAATAAATTCTTTGTCTTCAATAGGAAACATTTTCTGTATTCTCTTTATTGAGCCTACTCTTTATCCACACTAAGCCATTCCTTAGTTAAAATGTCTTTCACAACTTTATACACCGGGAAGGACCTTCCCTTTTTTGATCTGTGTTCAAATAAAGCATCAATTCAGATTTCACAGGTTGCTTATAATTGACGTTCTATAAAGGTTCTTCAGAACTGTCTCCACTAACTCTACGTTAAACAGGCGTTCATCCTCCAGCACTTCGCCTGACTCTGCTGACGATCCGCCAGACATATCCTTATCCATATAATCATGCATAGATTCATAACCATCATCTCTATCCAGACTAGTCTGTGTCCTGGATCTCTTATTCCCAGTATATTCATCCTAGAAACAAAATTCCTATAACTGTGCTGATATATTCATTCCAACATCCTTCTTTGTTAAACAGTCTAAACAAAGTACTGTCTCTCCAACAAAGGTTTTATCACAGCCTGGACAGACTTTAGTACTCTTCGTTTTAGCAACCTTTCTTTTTTTTTTTTTTTTTTTTTCTGGGTACTGGAGGCACACTATAAAGAAAGAAAGTATACTAACTATCTGACTAACAAAATAAATACAACTGTCCTCAAAAAGAGGACTTACCTGGGCAGCGGTGTAACCGTTTTTGGAGAGGCATCCTCCATGCTCAAATTCACCTGCAAGCCCGACCAACAGGTAAGCAATCCAGCGCCTGTAACACCGATCAGGCGCTTTAAATGGCTGCTGCACGAGCAGTCACGGCGTCTCCTCCCCCCTGCCGGAAGCCTCGCGTCTCCTATTGACAGACGCGTACTTCCGGTATTTGGAACGCACGCGACCGTGACCCGCACGCCGCGTGCATCCGCCAGAAGTGATGCCAGCGTACTCACCGCGAGCAGAGCACCGGAGCCGCCGGGGAGCATGTTTGCCGGAATGGCGCCGAGGACCACAGGTAACAATACCTAGTCCAACAACACTACTCACCCTGCCGAGGGGGGGGGGGGAGAATCGCCGTATGGCTGAGAACCAGCCGCAGGTTTCAAAGTCCTTGCCACCGGCCCCGGACACACATATAGGCTTAAGGCACCGCCAGCCTGACCACCCAGGCCCCCGGCAGCATCACCAGCCTACCGGCATTTTTTGGAAAATAAAGAAATAAAACTAACTACCTATCACAGACAGAAGGAGACAGGAAAAAGACTATGGTCAATGGGGAGGTGTCAGATTATATAGAGAAGGAAGAGGAGGGGCTGGATCCTGGGGAAAAAACTACCTGTCTAATTGGAGAGGAGAGAGGGATGAACCCAATGTAATGGCTGCCATGAAGTATGAAGGAGAAATCTCCCTTTTTTTAAAAATGTCGACACATGGTCGACAGTATTTATGAAACTACACTTGGACCTAAACCATCCTAGGAGATTGCATATTAACAAGCTAAAGGCTGTTTTTATCAAAGAACAAATCAGCTATTAATACTATATGTATATATGTTTTTAATACGTTTTAGTATCACTGGCCAGTGAAATATATTTGGTTAATAAATGCTTAAACTTTTTTATTTATACATTGTTTCTAGTGCGTGTATCCATCTATATTTGTTACCTTGTTTCTACACTGGGAATTAGCATCTCCCTTTCACGCTGCCTGAACCTTATATGCAAGGGAGATATTTTCCAGACTAGTTATGTTTTAATATCTCCTCTGCATATATTGGTATATATCAATTCAACCCCAATAGTGGATTCAAGAGGAATTTTGGGTTGACAGGGAAAAGCGCCTTCTAGCAGTATTCAGAAGTATTTGCAACAGCTGAGCTTCTATTTCTATTTCCCTCATGGTCCTGTAAACCCCCAAATAGAATTTTACAGGTGGTAAAAAAATTCAAGGGTACTTGTTTCCTAGAACAGCACCCAAATTTTCTATGTACGCAAATGTAGGGAAATCGCATCGCATCGGCCATTTTTGTGCCGTGCGATGCAATTTTTTTTAATGTAATGTAATTTATTCACTGCTCTGTGTGCCCCAGGGGATCGCATCGAAACGCACCTCCCGCAAAATCGCATGCGATGCGCGTGGGGCGTCGGAACGCGTCCTCCGACGGTTTCATGCCCCCACTATCCACGTCGGTGTGGAGTTGATTCTATATATATTGTGGCTATTGTGGCGAGCGCAGCAAGCCCCGCGGATAACTTTACATGTATTCCGTGTCTGCTTGCCAAGCTTCGGGCTCGGTGGCTCGCTGAGCTTGCCACAGTATATTAAATAAACCCCACGCTGACGTGGATAGTGGGGGTATGAAAAAGTCGGAAGACGCGTTCCGCTGCGCGCGCCACGCTTCATGGTGGTGTGGATAGTGGGGGGGAGGTGTAAAACCTCATTTTATGACATACAATCATATTATTGTATACCTAATATTACATGAAAAAAAAATCGCATCGCACGGAACTAAAATGGCCCATGCGATGCAATGCGATTTCCCTACGCAGAATAGCCCACTAAGCAAATAGCTTAGTTGGCGCCGTTCTAGGAAACAAGTACCAAATGAAGTATGTATTTTCACTAGTTTTTTACCTTTGAAGGAGAACAAGCACACTGGGAAGGAGACATTCATTTTGAGCACCAAATTTGGCCAAAGCACTAACAGCAGCTGAAAAACAAAGACTATTTCAGATGTTGTGAAACAAAGACCAACAGTTACAAGAAGCCATAAGAACAATGTATAAATACACCGCAAATCTAACTACCAAAAATACTAATACTATCATTTTTATTTATATAGGCACCATATTACACAGCGAGGTACAGAGAGAATGTTTGTCTCTCAGACCAATCTCGACCAATAGGGATGTAGTCATAAAGGCATAGGTATGGACAATCAATAGGAATATTGTAATTGGAATAGAGCTCAGATGCCATTTTACCCACACCATTGTCACAACCAAGTGATGCTTTTGTCCTACGCATTGTGAAATCTAGACAACTGTTCAAACTGAATCTCAATCGGTTGAATGTGCTCAACCATGTTATCAGGCATTCTGGCATTAGAAAACACATGTATATATGATTAAACGGTTAAAGACAGAGCACAGGTTATACCAATACATTGGTACTGTAATGGTGGGGATTCCGCTAGTAATATTGCGGTAAATGTGACCATGTTCTTTAACAAAGTTCATAAAATGAGATAAAAAAAGTCAACAGAAATGGAATAAGCAATACATATTGCTAAATAGAACAACAATTATAAAAAATTATAACATAAAAAAATAAACCTTAAGATTGCTTTTATAACACAATATAACACTACCCATTGTCAAGTTGAAGACATCTTTTGGAAACATTGGCATGTGCTAACGCTAGATGTGTAAATACACAAATACACAGATGTGTTAACTCAGATCTTACTAGCTATCGTGGCAAATGTGACTCGTTTGCTGTAATTAGCATGCCCGGGGTGTACAGGTACGAACGGCCCGCAGCTTCTCGTGACTTGTCACATTTGCGATGCAGTCAATCCTGGGTAGGATGTGAGGGGCCACATCTGTGTACATTATGTGTGTCTGAATTTGTTAAGAACTCTCACTTTCCCAGGAACCTGCAGGTTTATCATCCCCACTCCTCCAGCGGTTGCTAGGAAGCACCGTACCATTAGTGAGGATTTGCTTCAAAAGGACTGTTCATCCACCTGCCAAATGGTGAAATACTTCCACTGGTAAAGTTACCCGTCCATGTAA
Organism: Crinia signifera; assembly: GCF_055691185.1. NCBI lineage: Eukaryota > Metazoa > Chordata > Amphibia > Anura > Myobatrachidae > Crinia > Crinia signifera. Next base: position 192,760,462 of record NC_139220.1, read on the forward strand.
CTATTTCCACATTACCCCTCACATGCTGCTACATCCATAAATCCTGGGAAAGCGAGAGTTTTTAACAAATTCCCCTACCCCTTCCTCATATTTTATATTGTGTTTTGTTTAACGTGTATATTAATTTTTATTCTGTGTTTCAGTAATATTTAACACTTGCTTTATTTATTATTCAGTGCCGCTACACATACTTTTTAGTGTGTTTTTTGCTCCCGTGTGTGTGTGTGTGTGTGTGTGTGTAAATCTATGTTTATTGTATTTGTTAAGCCTTTGTCCTTACCTGCTCTGACAGCCTCATTCTCCAACACTACTCTATTAAAGATGAAACGGATGTATTTGGATGGGGCAGGTGTCCGTGGACCTTCTTTGCCCAATAAGTGTAGTATCTTGGTGGCAAGCACCGTGTGCTCACAGTCCTCAATAAACTCGCATAAATGGGCAAGTCCAGAATCTTTACTGTCTGGGTTCTCCTCTATAATACTGATGATGCAGTCCACAATAGCTCGTTTGTATTCAAAGCCCCCCTGCAAAGGGAAATAAAAACTTAGTGAGTCATAAGCATTCACATTGAATGCATGAACACAGAGCAAACACAAATTAAATAAAAAACACACTGTAACCCCCACCTAAACAGAAGCACACTGTATTAGTGTCTATTCCTTGTTTTACTTAATGTGGGGTACACTCAGGACGATTTGGCCCAAAATGACCCAATTTAGATACAATCTCAACTGATTGTATGTAAATTGGGCATGATTTGCGCCATTTCTGATCCGATCTCATGCGCGGGCCCCTGTAGCTGAAGCGCCACCCACAACCCACTGTTCCAGTTTCCACCATTGGCATTAAAGAAAAAAATCGGGTTTGCGTGTAGCACCTCTGAATCAGCCTCACACTGCTATGAGTATTAAGCATGCGGAATGACAATCTGTTTATCCGAACAGTTTGGGCCCGATTCCGAGCCTCACACAATCCCCATGATTACGTAGTTGAGTGATTGTATGCAAATGTGCATGTGTGGAAAATTCTGACGTCTCCTACAGCTCATACTCCGAATTAGGCTCTATACCGGACCAGTGGGTAATGTAATGCATTGTGTAATAACGTACATCATCCCTGAGCATGTTGGACAGAAAGGTCATCATCACAGTGTGTTTGCGCGGGTACTTCTGACACAAGGCGCTGATCGCTTGTACTACCACTACCTGAAAGATAGAAAATACAAAAGCATTTAGAGCATTCTCCATCTTTTCATCAACACCTTAACTTTGTTATATACAGGGAAACCACTGATACTCCGGCACCCTCAGCTCCAACACTGCCGGATTATTCATTTGCAGAATTATCAGGGGCATCCCCCCTGCAGCGTGATCCCCCACAGCCAGACTACCCCCTACCCCATTCCATATACCTCAATAAACCCTCACACAAAAAACTGGTTTGTTTGCTCACTTTAAATTCGTCGGAGATCTCAGACACAAATGTGGAGATTTGTTTCATAAGTCTATCAACGCTGCTCTCGCTCCCGGTTTTCAGCAGTGTGGTGATAGCCAGTGTAGCGATACTACGGTTGGAGTCTGTGATGAGGTTTTCCAGGTCTAGGTTACATGCAGTGACTGCAGAAGGGTGTTTCATTGCCACCTAATGGAGAAACAAAGAAACATTTAACTGTTGATGAATGATCTAAAAAGGAAGAAGCCTACTGTATGCTAAATTTAAAAAAAAAAAATATCATGTTAAAAGCTGTATATTAGCCTACATTTTTCCTTTAAAATAATCTTAATCAGCAAGTTAGAGTTGCAGAAAAAAATATACAAAAAAAAAAAATGCTTGTACTTTTCTTACAGTAAACGTGAACACATAACTACTAACTGTATAGAGTGCTTGTGCAGTTTACATTTACTGGAATAAGCGCAAGCTCCTCCCCCTCTATACCTCATTGACTGCCTGGCTCTTCAGCATTTGTCTAAAAGCCACTAATACAAGAAAGGAATAGCAGTAAGGCAAACACCTCTAACAAGAACAGCAATCCCAATGAGGAAAACAGAGAATGAAACAATGCACAATTACTCCAACACACACACACAAAGGGAAGGTGTCCAGTGACCGTCTGTTGGAATTAACTCAAGAACAAAAATCCCTTGCCATTTTGCCTAACATCCATTGGAAGACACTGGGACATCACAAAGCTGTATTTAAGGAAGTAAACACTCAAAATGTGGAGTGCACAATACATTATTTCGAAATCTGACATATATTAAATGTGTAACATTTTGTTAATGTGTACTCCAACCAGTCATTGTCTGCCATAAATGCTGAACTATGCTTCCCAGGAGGCTCACACTGATCTGTTGCATGTGACCTCACATATTTAGGAATGGACAGACCTGCTCCAGGTATGTCTGGTAGCAGTTACAGAATTATGCTACTAGGCAATGGCTTATTTGGAGACCTAATACGAAGCACCCAATCTCAGAAACAAGTCTACAGGTAGCTTCCAGATTAGGAGATAAAGTTCCAAAACTACTGAAACTGTAGCCACAATGGGCGTTTCCCCAAAATACAGACGAGCCTCACAGACGTGTTAGCAAATCCAGTTATGGGCAATCAGGATCCAGACCTTCAGTAACATTGGGCACATGGTGAGCTATATGAGCCCCCTAACAGTTGACCCAGAGAAATGACCACAGGTGTGGATCGTGGCCCAACCCATGCATCCCCAGTTACAGCCGAGGGGTGACAACGAAAATGTAAAAATGACTAAGCATCCTTCTCCACCTGGTATTTCCCAAGTCCCAAGCTGCCAACTGGGTGCAGAAGCTCATGATTTTGATGTTAAATTAATTTTAAATTACATTCAGCCACTATGAAATCTTATTTCTACCAGGGAGCATTTTGTTCACTTAAATTATTGTTGAATCAGTTTTAGTGTCTATGCAGTTACGGATAAAGGTCACTTAATGTGGTTAGCTGATTAATGGTGGTTTCTAGGATCATAAAAGTAATGTTTTAGACACTAGATTCTCATATTTATAACATAGTACACATTTTATTAAAACATATATTCATCCAAAGTCTCCAAATACCCCTCTTAATAATCCGAAAGTTGCCCATACATGGTGCGATGATCGCACCCGTTATTGGCTGGATTGCATCGCAATGTATGTGTTTTGCAAGCAATATGATGCGAAGCGATCAGAAGGCAGTACAAACAGTACGTGCAGCACATACTTTTTGTACTGTGCGATGAGTGGCCCGCGGGAGTGAGCATCGCATGGTGCAAACGCACCCTGTATGGGCAACTGGTTGACTGTAATTAGCTACAATAGTAACTTATCTCTATAAAATAAAATGATTTGTAGCTTTAAAGAGACACCACCATTTAATCAAATTATGATTGATCCGATGTGTTTTCAAATGATCTCGGGTACAATTTTGTCCATTAAAAATGGCCTCTAATTGAATATCGTGATAATGACAATTGGTCATAGATTGCAATATCGCACCATTTTTAACGTCCTAAACTGCTTTGGGGATAATTAGCTTTTCATCTATGTATGCGTCAGTGCTAGCACCCTCTTCTATAATGAGTCATTTTTACACAATTACGGTCAATTGTTATTGCTTACTCACACATTAGAATTTTTATTACCAGTTATTTATATACACATATTCGGAATGAGAAGCCTACCTTGTTGAGTGTTCGTACGGCAGCAAATCTTAAAGCAGGCTTTGGAGAGCTGCAGAAGAGCTGTAGAACTGTAAAATATAGAATCACATAAGACATCATAACATCAAGAGGATTACACTACCTATATTGTCCTGTTTGATAAAGTCATACTGTAGTTAAACATTGTAATTTAAGGAAGTGAAAACAAGCTGTTTAATCTTGCAAGTTATTGATATCATAAAGTCCTGAAATGAGGTTTATGCCCCTCCTGTATAAATCTACTAGTCTGTAGTTTCAACAGATCACTTCTGCTGCTTGAAGACTTGGGAATGATAAGCAATCAAATTTCCCTGTATTTGCATAACCTCCTCTAGAGTAAAAACATTTGCCTTTCTTAATGTAGGAACTAGGCAAATGGCTGGACCTTCATTAAGATTTGCACTGCTGTACAAAGTATCACATTCTAATTTTGGATACTGATTGAATGCTATCCTTATTATAGCTAATGCTTAATAATCTATAAATAAAAAAATGGGTCCATGAATCTGAGTACAACCCATTGTAGCCCCTTACAAGTGTTGGAGAGCTAAGCTTTTGATTGGTTTTGGCTTCCAACTCTCAGTGTTCGTCTCATCAAACATATAATACAAGTATGAGAAAATATGTGTCATCAAATGTGGCAAAAATGGAAATAGTTTTGAAAACAATGCTACAAGCATCAAATGAAACCAAAAGTATACATTTTAAAAATTATACATATGTATCAATACAACTTATGAGCCAAGACAGACCTCTATAGAGCAGGGCATGGATCTCATACCTGATACAGCTGGGGCCAGCTCCCTCGCTGTACAGTTAGGAAGGTGGATGATTGCTGAAGCGGCTTCATATATCACCATCTCATGTTTGTTTCGGAGGCAACTCTCAATAAAGTCAAACAAGGGACTGTTGTGTCTACAGAAAGAAACGTTTCCACTTCATTGCAAAGCAGCTTCTCACAAAATAATCATTATGCTATTTTCCATTTTTTTTCTAAACCTTTCATGTTGTATAGCATAATTCCTAAGACAACAATTTTCTTTAATATTAAAAACATCCCTGCATAGATTTACATACATTTTACATGTATTTTTAATAATTACATCCATTATAGTGTGAGCAGTCTGGAGTTTCCCTTTGCTGTGTCTTGTCCATTTTCACAGCTCCACTTCAGTGTCAAGGAACAACAATAGGTACTTGTTTCCTAGCACGGTGCCCACAATATTCAGTCGTATGGCATTGTATTTAATTTAAAATTGTATACCATTGTATATGGCATACAATGGTATACAATGCAATGCGATTTTAAATTGTATAAGCACCCTAATGGGTTTTTTCAATGTTAAATGGAACCCTATACGATTTTTCATTGTAAAAGCACCTTAATAGGAGCTTGCAATGTTAAATGCACCCCCACCCCGAAGCGTGGTGAGCGCAGCGGTACGCGTCCTCCGACCTTTTCATACCCCCACTATCCACGTCGGTGTGGAGTTGATTTTATATAGTGTGGTGAGAGCAGCGAGCCACCAAGCCCGAAGTGTGGCGAGCGCAGCGAGCCTTGCGAGGGGACGCGCATTACTTCACATGTATTCTGCGTCCGCACGCCACGCTTCGGGCTCGCCACACTATATAAAATCAACTCCACGCCGACGTGGATAGTGGGGGTATGAAAAGGTCGGAGGACGCGTACCGCTGCCACTCTCCACACTTCGGGTTGGCGTTGATAGTACGGGTGGCGTGGGGGTGCATTTATCATTGTAAGCACCTATTACGGTGCTTATACAATTATTTATCTTATAGGGGGCACATTTAACATTGAAAACACCCATTAGGGTGCTTATACAATTTAAAATCGTATACCATTGTATATGCCATACAATGGCATACAATTCGATGGTATACAATTTAAAATTGTATAACATTGGCTAACATTGCATCGCATCGCATACCATCGTATGCCTTATGGTATGCGATGCGATGGGCGCCGTGCTAGGAAACAAGTACCCAACAATATTATCCACATAACAAGAGTAGTGTAATCGAGTTAAAGGGAATAAATAAACGTCTTACCCATTATCCGACTCCTCCAGCAATCGGCTGGCAATTCGTATTAACATGCAGTATGCGAAAGGGGATTTGAGTCCAGACTTAGTAAATTTATTTATCATCTTTGCAACAGCAAGTCGGTCATTCTTCCGTAAGTAGTAGAGGAGTCCCAGTGCATGGTACTGCCAAATGGATATATACGTATTATCTATCAATGCTCAAAAGCCAGAAACAAACTATGTCATTCATATAAAAGGGGGTAATTCAGACCTGCTGTGTATATTTGGTGCCTAGCAAGCAGGTAAATGTTGCCCCACCGAACACATGCCCAGCCAGCCTCTCGAATCCCTGCTCATGTATGCTTACACATCTGCTCGCATGCTCCCGCACAGAGGAGAATTCATACGATGGTTACTCACCATCAACTATTTTTTTGTAATGAAAAGCAAGCCTGTACTTACTTTTGTGATGGACGCTTCCCAACGAATTCAAGGGGCCAGCGCTGATGTAATCCGCCCGCCCCAAGAAGGTAGGGCAAATCCCTGCAGTCACAGGTGTCTGCCCAGCATTTTCATGGGTACGCCCACCATTTTTGTGGGCATGCCCATGAAACGCTGGACGGACCCTACCGACCGCCCCCAGCCTGTCACTCAATTTGAGAACACACTTGCGAGTGAAAAACTTGCTGAAAGCCTTTGCTGTGGGGGTTTGCACATGCGCAATTATCCCCATTACCAGAGATGGGGCCTAATTTGGACCAGGTCTGAATCGACCCCAAAGTCTGTTTAAGTTTTCACTTTGAAATAATTTCCATAATAATACCTGGACCATGATGTTGTCACTAGAAGCCGCTTCCTGAGCTTCATTGATCCATCGTTTCACTACATCATAGCTTATTTTCATCATATGCTGTGAAAAGGAAGAGACAGTAATAACGGATGAGGAAAATATTCTGCGTATACACACACATTAAGTACCAATTCATTGGCATATCTTCCACATTGCTCTCTGTCCTCAGGGAGAAGTCCACACACTTGCTCCATGGAACATTTAGAGAATGTAAAGAGTAACTATTGTACATTAGAGTATGCATCTGTAATGCAGATACATACCAAGGAAGACACCAATGCAGAGCTGGAGACGCTGGGAACTTTATCCACGATAGCTTGCTTCATGTACCTCTCAATAGCCTGCAACATGGTGGCCTGTAAACCAAACATGGGAGATTGTTTTTGTATTCTTTTGATAATTGTTAACATGCAGTAACAAAGCAATTTGGAAACATCCAAAAACCAAAGCTGTCGATTTTATCTGTAACAATATAATACAAAGTCTACTATTTAATTGCACTTTCATTACAGTGCAGCCATCATCATGAATTAACATTTTGGGTTAACAGTATATAATCAGGATAGATTCTACAACACTATGATGTACTTTTAAACTCAAAACAATTGAACATTTGGGAAAACATGCGACAATATAAATCAGTGGTCGATATAAAATCAATGATGGATATCAGGATACTCTTCAAGCAGGCATCTTACAAGCTATAAATGAAAGATATATAGCAGCGCTGATATTACAATGTAGAAAAATTTATTACACAATTAAAAACAGAAATAAATAAAATACATTAATGAACCAATTGGTGCAAAACAATGACAAGAATAAGTGGTGGGACTGGACCCAATTATAGTCACCAAAAGTTGAATGGTAATGAACCTGCTCTGATCCAGAGAGATTGAAGGAGGGGAGTCCTTTATGGCCACTTGAATGGTGTCCTGAAGCGAGAGTGTTGGTGGACTACAACCGATGGCAGATGTGGAATTAGCCCAATCGGGAGTCCCGCTGAGGTGGAAAGGTCAGGTGTCCAGACAAGGAATGTAGGCTTGAGACTCTCAAAGAAGTTGGTTATCGATCAGATATTCTTAGCAGGTGAGGCAGTCCTCGGTGCAAATTGAGGTTTTTGGAGGTGAAGTGGGTCCAGGCAGGGGGTGTCACCAACGCGTTTCGCAGTTCTCAGACTGCTTTGTCATTGTTTTGCACCAATTGGTTCATTAATGTATTTTATCTATTTCTGTTTTTAATTGTGTAATAAATTTTTCTACATTGTAATATCAGCGCTGCTATATATCTTTCATTTATTTATTCCTTTCTATTTGGGAGCTGACTACTCCCTTTAGCAGCAGCTACTTGACCAAAGCAACCCCTGGTAAGCGCTCCACACCAACCTTGGTTGGTTTCGTTTATCTTACAAGCTATAACTTACAGAGCTGACAAAACTATTCCAAACCTGATAATATTTTGCAGTACACTGATGCCTCGCAGCTCTTTCCTGCACAGGAAGGGAGCTTATGTTGTGCAGACTGCATGTCCTGCCTCTGATGTGCGGCAAGTAATACATGTTATCCTGTGTTGTGTGTAGGATGATAGGTGATGGTTTCACTAAACCAGGCAAAGAATAAGATCATGGACCTAATTAAGACCAGATCGCATGCATGCGAACTAGCAGGACGGGCAATTATCGATAGACTATGAATGCCTATGACCGCTAATACGCATACGCGAGGCCATCCTTCGATAAAATCAAGCTACTTGTTTGAATGGCTGGCCGTTCGTAAAGTGATTGACAGAAAGAATGTTTGTGGGTGAAAACTGTCCGTTTTCTGGCAGTGTCAGGGAAAATGCAGGCGTGCTCAAGCATTTGAGGGAAAGTGGTGTGATGTCAGCTCTAGCCCTGGACAGCCTGTCTCTATCGCAGACACCAAGTCCAGCACACAGTGAAAAAAAATAGTTTGAGGGGGAGTGACTTGCAAATTGATTCCATTTTATTTTCGCAAGCCCTGCTAAGCAATTTGCAGGCTTGTACGGGGCGGGATTTAACATCTGTGTGATTAGGTCTGAATTAGGCCCCATGTCCAGTCTTATTTATTAGTGTAGAACACTTCACTAGCTTCTCCATCTTTTAAAGGACCCACAGAGGAAGCTCCACAAGCCATAAAGCAAAGAATGAGAGCTGCGGTTGAGTGGACATAAATCAAGAATGAGCTGGGGGTGAAACACAGGCATGAGTGTCCAAAGGGTTGCCTAATGCCCACCATTAAGTAAAGATGTGTACACACTATATGACCCGCATTGGTGCTGTCATTGGCAAGTGTATACACACTTTCTGATGCCAGCGGGGGGGACCAACTAGAAGATTTTCTCCTGGGGTGTCAGAAGAAATCAGACTCAATTAGTGCCGTGATTCTGTTTTCTGCCTTTAACACAGAGCAAACAGCATGGCGGCAGGCACTAGAGTTGGAGAATGCAGATTCTTGTGACTAAACAACCATTTCAAGGCTCAACCAGCATTCTCCAACATAACAGCTCACCCAATTGAATAGCTCAGGGACCTCCTTCCCGACGCTATTCATACTGCGCCAAAATGAATTGACCCCCATTGTGGCAAGTACAAAAAAAAAAAAGTTTGATTTTGATTGAAAAATTTCTAAAAAGAAAAAAAAAAAAGTTCACATTTTCTTTCCCGTGAGAGCTACATTGAAGATCCAAACTTTGTTTTTTTTTTCCACTACCCAACACCTCCTTTCTAGAGCAACTCTTTTATATAAAATACACTGTACTTACTCTGTAAATTAGGTTAAGCACTTCCGAATCCAGACTATACTCACACCCCTTTCACATCGTAAACCAGGGTCGGACCCGGAATTGCTATTCAGGGTCCGACAAATTCATATTCGACAACCTGGGTCCTACTTGGGTTATTTTGGCAATGTGAAAGGGTATCAATGAGCTTTCCTAACTCATAACAGACTATAATATGTTATCCTAGGATAGACCATTATATTGAACACAGTAGAAGCACAGAGCCTAACTATTATAAAGGGCAATAATAGACAATAACAACAAAACAATAGTGAAAACGAAGAAACCATTCAACTGGCTTTTTAAGACTTTTAAGGTATGGCGTGTAGCTTCTTGTAAAATAGATTTAAAACATCATGGATCTTATATTGAACAAATCTTTCACAATATGACTATTCTGAAATCTTTAAATCTGCAAACTTTGAATTCCCCTCTTATAAGAAGTGGACAACATTTTTCAGGAGCCCAGGTCAGCACCTCTAGCACAGATGTCTACTTACGTCAGTGATCCGGCACAGTGCGCGGATGGCGGGCCCTCGGTAAACATCTTCTTTCCCAGTCATATCCTTGGTCAGGCTGACAAAATGAAATTATTTAAAAGGTTAATCCAATAATTTTCACTACAGATTTTACAGCAAAGCAGAACAAAGGCCATCTAATTGCTCCGACATCTCAAACAGACCTTAACGTTTCCTGATCCATTAATGCAGGTGGACATGAGGGATATATATAAAGATTAATTAAAATGTCAAAGATAAAAGTACTACATTTGGAACAATCACAGTATATCCACTGTGGGGGCAGAAACAGTGCAATATCATTTTTCAGTACTAAGATAAAAACCCATATTATATATATCTTAACAGTAATAACATTACGTAGGATCCTATTCAGTTAGTATCACCAACCACAATTGCAAGTACATAAACAGATAATAATAATAATGCCACCCCAAAATAATAATAATAATGATTTTGGGATTGTATGATGCAATAAAATACTGACATAGTCATAGTCGCCCACAGTGGCCACATTAATAGTCTCTTGCCACACTCAACTCTGCTAATCTAGGAATGAATGGAAATGCATCAACGTCCACTCTGCTTGTTTCAACATGCTGCGGTGAAATAGCCAAAACAGCAACTAATATGTATGATTTCATGAGAAGATCATCTTATAAAGCTCAAAACACACCAAGAGGTGGGTTTGCTTTAAAAGCGGTATATAGAAATTGTGACTTTAATATAAAGGTGCCCATACACGCTGAATTTTGGGCTATATTGCATTGCATCACATGCGATTTGCGTGAAATGCGATCCAATGTTAGCACATACTTTTTGAACTGTGCGATGGGATGCCCACGGGAGCAGCGTGTATGGGCACCTTAAGATTACTGAGAAATGTACAGGTACACTCTTATGCTCTAGTGGATTTGTGAAAGTATAATTATACACCTACACAGAGAATCATATGCACCCTGTCAACATTATCAGTATGATTAACATACACAAATAAAGCAATTATAAAGTATCTTTTAGGGAAAACTGGCAAATTGACTGTCAGTTTGCCAAACTATAATTACTACTGTTGCAACTGGGATAAGTAACAGGGTCATGCAAAGGGATTGATTCGCAAGGGTGATCACAGCAAGATTTTAGTCACAAATTGAGTGACAGGAAGCTTTAGCAGGGAGTGCTCAGAAGAACGCGGGCAGGTTATGACTGGTGGCATTTTCTGGGTATGCAACCATTAGTAGCAGCAATTACACTGGTTATTGAAGAGTCCTGAGGGACTAGGGAGATCAGCTCAGCCTGGGGGATACGGTCAATATGCCGGTGGACGGAACCCCGATGGAGGAAATACCGGCGCCGGTATCCCGACCGCTGCAATGCCGGCAATAGTGTGCAGAGCGTAGCGAGGCACCGGGCCTGCTGTGTGGCGAGCGCAGCGAGCCCGCAAGAGGGAGGGGGGGATCCACGGACAGCATTTCGGCAGTCGGGATTCCGACCACCGGCATTTTATACCGAATCCCAGCCTGAGCATCTGAAGAGGAACTCAGGATCTGCGTGGCCTCCCAATTTGATGATGTTAGTGATGTTTCTGCAATCTTGTGGGTCTGTGCGCAAATTGTGCAATCGCAATGGGAGTTCTTTTGCACGGGTTAGCTTCTGCCCAAATTAGTGTATAATAGCAATTGCATATGGCAAATCATTGCGACAGCAGTAGGAAGAACAACCGCACCTGACAAACCGAATACAAATACTAGTTACCTGCTTGTGACAATAATAACATCTTCTGAGATATTAGCCATCTCTTTAATAGTCAGATAGCACATCCGTCGTAAAGTTTGCTGGAAAAACATAGTGTCTTATTAATAAAGTTCCGCAAAAGTCATGTAAAAAGTGTCTTTTTCACAAATACATCTCTTATACATTAGCCCAGAACTGTCAATCTGTGAGTGTGTGTATAACGCTGGGCGGAGCCATGGGCAGGGTGATTGGCAGTTTTGGGGTACACATATATAAAACAGATTCCCTCCCACCCTCCATCATCAACTTCCCCCCTGCTCCTCTCCAGAGAAGCTGCGCAGCCTCAGCCAGCACAGCGCCACCAAAATCCTCCAGAGCCGTCGCCACAGCAGCTGCTGCAGTAGTAAATAATTAACCCCCTCCTCCCCAGAGAAGCTGGGCGGCCTCATCCAGTGCTGCGCCACCGCTGAGATCCTCCAGGCGGCTGATGCAGTAGTAATGGAGCCTGCTGGAGGGAGGCCGAGCACAGGCCTCCTGCAGGTACCGGGGTAGCTGTCTGCAACATGAGCGCCGCAACCAACATCCGCCACTCCCCCCGCCGCTGGACTAACGGAGCCTGCAGGAGGAAGGGGGAGATGCAGCGCCCAGGAGCATGCCTCCTACAGGTACCAGCCTGGTTATAGGATGTGGGGGAGAGTGCGGCCAGTGCTGTGTACAGCGTGGAAGTGGAAAGTCCAAAGTGGGACGTTTCACTTCTCTAACATGTCTCCGCTGCTGGCCACAGGGCTGCCTACACTGAACCCAGGGCCCCCACTGCCCCACTCCTGGACTGGGGGTGACCTGGGTGTGCATATCAGCATAGAGGCCTGCCTTTGTCAGGGACAGGGGGTGACAGTGCCACTGCCTGTCACCCTCCTGCACGCATACCAGCAAGCAGTTGGTGAAAGTTGTAGGATGGGTCCCGCTGGGCCGCAGAGCAGGGTATGGGGCACAGGCACTAAGACCTGTTGCATATAGTGCCTGGCGCCAATCCCCTACCACAGTATCCACGCACATGGACCTCTACAACCTGCCGCACCAGCCCCTCCAGCACCCACACTAGCCTCCCACATGCCCATACCCCACCCACCAAACCATCGCACTCACAGATCCACCACCCACACCCACCCTCCTGCACCCCCAGCATCACCACACCCAACCCTCCCCCACCCGCAACACTTTCACACGCCTCTTCCCCAGCCACAAACATTCATACCAATGGAAGAGGCTACACCCCCTTCACAATCACACGCCCTTTTGATCTGAAATACATTATGTCACCTCTAAGTAAAGTACAATACAACCATATTTCATGCAATAAATCAGTTCACAGGTTAAGGGGGCGAAGCTCCTTACAACGGTTTGAAGAGCGCCATGAATCACCTAGTATGTATATAATTAAACAGGCATGCAACTTTACTATGCAAATGAAGTATTTACTTAGTCTTGTGTATTTTTCAGGAATCGTGGGAAACTTCATTTCAAGTATATTTTTTGGTTACTTTACACATCTTATAAACACAATGTTTTCATGTAAAGCAGTTAAGTGTGGGGACACAGGTATCATGAATGCAAAACAAAGGAAATGAACAAACAGTAAAGGTATCCACACATAAGGTTTGCTAGGTGCAAATTGAGCCTATACAATTTGCGCTATGTGATTTGGACTGTACACACTGAGCAATTTGAACTACACCTCATTTTGACTACATTAAAATAGGCAATTACAGGGTGCAAGTGATCTAGTTCAAAAATACCTACATGCACAAACTATTTTGCCATGCAATATTGACTACAAGGGAGCACGCATCACAAATGAAAATAAACACTGTGCAATTTGAAGTAGACGCAATGCGATTTGAACTAAAAAGATCAAATCACACCATGGGCCTTATTCAGATCTGAGCTCAGTACAAATTTGTTTGGAAAATGGGCAAAACCATGTGCACTGCAGGTGGAGCAGATGTAACCTGTGCAGAGAGAGTTACATTTGGGTGGGGTGTGCTGAAACTGAAATCTAAATTGAGGTGTAAAAATAATGCAGCCAGTATTTACCCTGCACAGAAACAAAATAACTCACACAAATCTAACTCTTTCTATACATGTTACATCTGCTTCACCTTCAGTGCACATGGTTTTGCCCATTTTTCAAACAAATTTGTACTGAGCTCAGATATGAATAAGGCCACATGTGTGGGCACCATTATTACTAGGTAACTACATTCCTGGACCATATCCTCAAAAAAAGAGTATTTAAGTTTAGTTATGATAAAGTATCGAAAATTGAAGAGGAAAATGGGATTTTGGTTCTTACCTAAAAAATACTTTCTGTGAGTCTATGGGGGATTTTGGAGGAAGAAGGGAAAGACTCTCTCTTTGTTGGGGCACTCTTACTTGGAAAAATTACAGAAAATTAGTGAATAATCCAATGGATTTGAACAAAAAGGAACTACAAGGAAAGCCTAATCACAATGTGGTTAGTTGGATAGTTAGTGACACACTATATTAATCTTGTATGTGTAGATTTAAGTTGATTTAAAAAGATTTCTTTATGTATAGGCATGTTGCCATGATCATGTATCGTTGCTTATAACTAGTGTGGTCTCACTAAAACAATCAGCAAAAGTATTACAGTATCTGCTAAACATACCGACAAACTGTCCCTCAGTACCTATGCTGTTGGCTAGAGAAGATTGGACAGATTAACCAAAAGACAAGCAGATACAGTGTTTGGGTTTTTCTCTTAGGCCATCAACAAGGTATCTGATATATATCTTTTTGTATCCAAGACTGGTTAGATATGTATAGGCCTTCTGCAATGATCGTGTACGGTGGCGTATAACTGACTAGTGTGGTTTCACTAGTACAATCCACAAACGTGTTACAGTGTCTGCTTAAGATACCGTAAAACTGTCCCTCAGTGCCTATGCTGTTACATGCTCATTTTGAATTGTGATTTTTGAATAACTTACCTATCACCGCCTGTGGTAGGGCATGTGAATTTTGAAGAGCATACCTATCACTGTTTGAATTTTGAATTTCTGCATAAACACACCCATCACCGTTTGTGGTAGGGCGAGTGATTTGTGAAAAGCATACCTATCACCCATCACCGTTTGTTTGTCTATGGTTAGTGCTTAATTTTAAAAAGTTACTAATAAAGAAATCTTTTTAAATCAACTTAAATCTACACATACAAGATTAATATAGTGTGTCACTAACTATCCAAATAACCACATTGTGATTAGGCTTTCCTTGTAGTTCCTTTTTGTTCAAATCCATTGGATTATTCATGAATTTTGTAATTTTTCCAAGTAAGAGTGCCCCAACAAAGAGAGAGTCTTTCCCTTCTTCCTCCAAAATACTCTATTTTACTCTCCAGGGAGCACCTCCACAACAGTCATTAAGCAATAGGACGAGACCAATTTGTCCTGATAATCAATCCTTATTGTGGATATTCAATATACCCTTTGTTTCATAAAAACTAATATCAACCTGTGCACTGGTCCATTTCCACAACCCCCTTCCTCAAAAAAAGTCTATGGGGGATACCAGAAGTCTGGGTTTTGGAAATCTAAAGTAGTCTGGACACCAAACAGTTCACTTTATGAACACAAAGCAGGCATCTCCTCCTCTATACCCCAAGATAACTTAACAAGTCCACAACCTGAACACGAGTAGAGTCCTGCTGGAGAACAAATTGCTTAGCCAATCAGGGGTTTAATTTCTTCAGGCTGCACCTATTCTGGGGAATGCCCTACCACGCACAATAAGACTCTCCCCTAGTCTCCAAACCTTCAAGCGTTCCCTGAAAACTCATCTCTTTAGGCTAGCTTATCACATAACAGAACTGCTTGCTCAACCACCATGTGTGTCCAATTGTAAAGCGAAAAGAGGATTTTGGTACTTACCGGTAAATCCATTTCTCTGAGATCAGCAGGGACCACTGGAATCACATCGGGTATTAGAGCTGGGAATGCTGGGAGCTAGGCACTTCTTAATAATAATTAGGGGATACTGGCTCCTCCCCTCTAAGACCCACAATCCCCCAGTGAGGAAATTGGCCCACCAGAGGAAAGGGTTACAGAACAAAACCATAACACAACCATACATACAACACGCAGATATCGGACCGGGCTGCAACGGCAACCACAACAGGCAGAATCCAACAGCCGGGCGGGTGTCCAGTGGTCCCTGCTGATCTCAGAGAAATGGATTTACCGGTAAGTACCAAAATCCTCTTTTCTCTGACATGCAGCAGGGACCACTGGAATCACATCGGGGAGGTTCCAAAGACCAAGCCCCGGGAGGGAGAGTGCTGGGGATTCTGTAAGACCAGACGACCAAAAGCTGAAGCTGAAGTTGCAAAAGTATCGAACTGGTAAAACTTAACAAACGTGTTCTGAGACGACCAAGTGGCCGCTCTGCACAACTGAGAGATGGTAGCCCCTCTCTCAGCAGCCCACGACGTACTCACCGATCTGGTAGAGTGAGCTGTTACGGAGACAGGAGGCACCTGTCCCGCATGAAGATAAGCACTACGGATCGTCCACTTGATCCATCGTGCAATTGTCTGTTTTGACGCAGGCCACCCCCTGCGTAATGCGTCATAGAGAACAAATAAAGAATCCGATTTGCGTATAGACCTGGTTCTCTTGACGTAAATCCGAAGAGCCCTGACCACGTCCAAGGAGGATTGCTCCGGTGATTCTCCTTGAAAAGCTGGAACCACGATAGGCTGGTTTATGTGGTATGAGGATACCACCTTCGGAAGGAACCCTGCCTGGGTACGCAGCTCTGCTCTGTCCTCGTGGAAAATTAGATAAGGGGGCCTGCATGACAGAGCACCCAACTCTGAAACTCTGCGAGCTGAGGCCAGGGCCAGTAAAAGAACTGTTTTCCAGCACAAGAACTTCAGTTCCACCCTGTTCAGTGGCTCAAATGTCTCAGACCTCAAGAAGGCTAGTACCAAGTCCAGATCCCAAGGAGCTGTGGGAGGCACGAAGGGAGGCTGAACTCGGAGAACCCCTTGAAAAAATGTTTGTACCTCAGGAATGAGGGCCAATCTCCTCTGAAAGAGAATAGACAAGGCCAAGACCTGGACCTTGAGAGAACCCAGTCTCAGACCCCCATCCAACCCCTTCTGTAAGAACAACAGAAGGCGGGACAATTTGAATATCCGGAATGGCCAGCCCTTACCCTCGCACCAACCCGCATATGAGCGCCATATTCTGTGATAATGCGCTGCTGAGGCGGGCTTCCGGGCCCTTAACATCGTAGGGATTACAGCTCTTGGAATTCCCTTCTCCCGCAAGACCTCGGTCTCAACAGCCACGCCGTCAAATGTAGCTGTGGCAGATTCTGATGAAAGAAGGGTCCTTGAAGGAGCAGATCCGGTCTGAGGGGCAACCGAACTGGCTTGTCTGCCAGTAACATCTGGATGTCTGAGAACCATGTCCTGCGAGGCCACCAGGGTGCTATGAGAATAGCCTGCACTGGCTCCCTCTTGAGTCTCTTCAGTACTTGGCCCAGAAGTGGAAGTGGCGGGAACAGGTAGACGAAGCTGAACTCCCACGGGGTCGACAGAGCGTCCGCCGCTATGGCCTGAGGGTCTCTTGTACGAGCCACGTACGTTGGTAGTTGGTGGTTCTTTCGAGACGCCATCAGGTCCACCTCGGGAACTCCCCACCTGTCGGTGAGTTCCCGAAACACCTCGGGGTCGAGAGACCACTCGCCTGGGTGAAGGTCCTCCCTGCTGAGGAAGTCGGCCTCTAGATTTTCCCGACCTGGAAGGAACACTGCTAGCAGAACTACTCCTGATCGTTCTGCCCACTGAAGAACCTTCTTTACCTCCTTCATGGCCATGCTGCTCCTCGTGCCGCCCTGCCTGTTCACATAGGCGACTGCCGTGGCATTGTCCGACCTTATCTTTATGTGTTGACCCTGAAGGAACTCCTGAGCCTCCAACAGAGCATTGTAGATGGCTCTGATCTCCAACACATTGATGGACAAGCGCCTCTCCTGCAGGTCCCACCTGCCCTGGAGGCAGAGATGAAGTACCACGGCACCCCAGCCGCGTAGACTTGCGTCCGTTGTCAATACAATCCAGTCCTGGACTGCAAACCGACGACCCTCTATTAGATTCCTTCTGTGTCTCCACCACAGTAGTGAATGTCTTGCCTCGGCCGACAAGAGGATTCTTTTGTGCAGATTCAGGTGCGAGCCCGCACCCTTTCTGAGAAGATCCAACTGAAACGGTCTTGAGTGGAAACGTCCCCACGTCAGAGCTGGGAAGGCTGACACCATCTTCCCTAGCAGCTGGGTGCACAGATGGAGGCTGATCCTCTGTGGAAGTAGGATCCTCTGCACTAGGTGCAAGATAGCCTGGATCTTGTCTTCCGGCAGGAAGATTCTCAGAGACTCCGTGTCTAGCCAAAGGCCTAGGAACAAGATCCTCCTGGATGGAACTAAAGAGGATTTCTTGAAATTCATTATCCACCCCAGGCTGGTGAGCGTCTGAGTGGTTAACCTCGCATGACTCTCCAGTAACTCCCTCGATGGGGCCTTGATTAGGAGATCGTCGAGATAGGGAATTATTGTCACCCCTTGACATCTGAGGTATGCGACTGCTACTGATAGAGTCTTGGTGAATACTCTGGGCGCTGAAGATAATCCGAAGGGCAGAGCCCTGAACTGAAAATGATCCCGACCGATGGCAAAACGAAGAAAGGCCTGGTGAGGGATGCAAATCGGGATGTGTAGGTAAGCATCCTTGATATCCAATGATATCATGTACTCTCCTGGCTCCAAAGAAGCAATCACTGAGTGGATTGATTCCATCTTGAATGGTTGATACGAGACTAACAGATTCAAAGGCTTCAGGTTGAGAATGGGCCTGACTGACCCATCCGGCTTGGGGACTACAAAGAGGGTTGAGTAGAACCCTGTGTTCCTTTGAGTTGCTGGGACCGGCATGATGACCTGAGCCTCCAGCAAGATCCGAATGGCTTCTAGCAGGCTCGTTCTCTTTTCCTGAGATGTTGGCAGAGCCGTTGTGAAGAATCGAACCGGAGGAGTGGAGTCGAACTGAATCCGGTACCCTTCTGATACCACTCTGCGAACCCAAGGATCCTCCGAAAGGGAGAACCATTGGGTTCCGAAGGCCAACAGACGGGCACCTACTGGTAAACTGTTGACTGAAGCTGGTAAACCGTCATGCCACCGGCTTCTGCTGGGGCTTAGGTTCCTGGGCTCTTGGAGCAGCCTGAGGGCGGGCTCTGGCTCTGGACCCTCTAGAGGACTGGAAACCTCTTCCTCTACCCCGAAAGGTGCGCTGAGTCCGAAAGGACTGAAAAGACGGACCTGCGAACTGTCTTCTGGGAGGAGGAGGAGCAGCCGACGGTAAAAATGCCGACTTCCCTCCCGTCGCCTGTGAGATCCATTTGTCTAATTCAGGCCCGAAAAGGATGTCCCCGGAAAAGGGAAGACCCTCCACAGCCCTTTTAGACTCCGCGTCCGCCTGCCAAGAGCGAAGCCAGAGGGCCCGCCGTGCAGAAATGGCGCTAGCGGATATTCTGGAAGAGATTAAGGATACATCCTTAGCCGCCTCTCCTAAGAACATAGCAGACTCCTTAACATGTTCAGCCAAGCAACGAATCTCATCTATAGGCATACCTGATTCCAATCCTTCAATGATTAGCTCTGCCCATTTAACATTTGCCCTATTTACCCAGGCCGAGACTATTGCCGGTCTGAGTTGAGTCCCTGCCGCTACATAAATGGCCTTGAGAGTAGCCTCCAATTTTCTATCTGAGGGATCTTTCAAGGCTGAAGCCCCTGGGACTGGCAGAGTTGTTTTCTTAGACAGACGGGAAACTGAGGTGTCCACCGGAGGTGGAGTCTCCCACTTGCTTAGGGCCGCAGGCTCAAAAGGATACAGAGAAGGGAAGCGTCTGGGAATCTGAAAACGTTTGTCCGGATTCTTCCATGCAGCCAGAAGCTGATCCTGATTTGGACAAGGAAAGACCACTGATGTCTTCTGAACCCCTCCAAACAGATCAAACTCCTGTGGCTCTGGTCTGGGATCCTCCGGTAAACGAAGAACCTCCTTTACCGCCATAATGAGAGCCTCTATCCCTAAAGGAGTCGGCTCTCCCTCAGGAATGACATCCTGAACCTCTTCCCATTCACCATCCTCCATTTCGTGAAATGGATCTTGTTCCTCCTCCAAATCATCTTCCACAATAATAGCCTGATAAGGTCGCTTATTGCTAGATGTAGAAGGCCTCTCTGGTCTGGACATGGAGTTAGCTAACCCCTCCACCGACCTTGCTAGGGCTGTAGCCCAAGATGGCTCCGCTCTGCGAGCCAGCGCCAATTCAGAAGTGAGCTTTGACATAGTACCCACTAAGGTAGAGGCCCACTGGGGCGCCTGAGACCCCGCCAGTGATGCAGATTCAGCACCTGAACATGACTGACAAACAGTGGCATTACCCTCAGCTGTGTATTGAGAAAACTTAGCTGAACAGACAGTACAAGCAAAAACCTTCTGAGAGGCTTTGGATTTGCCCGTCATGATCCCCGCTCGCCCGGTCCAACACCAGCGCGCGATACAGGTGCAAACACACACACACACACAGAGTACAGATACACCTCTCACAAGCCAAAAACCTCAGGGTTCTGTGAGACCTGGAGGAGAATGAGCCCTATTAGTGACAATACAGCGCAAAACACTGTGTCAGCAATAAAACTTTTAGAGCCTTCCAAGCTGCAGTAACCTGTGAACAGGAAAGAGTCAGCTTACTGTGTATCTGTGTAATGGCCGCGCCATGCCGGCCTCCGTTTTACAGCGTGTCCCCTCTCCCTCTGCTTAGCCAACCTGTGGCGTTCTGACAACGTCCAGAGACACCCGCTTGCTAGCGCTCACCCCTGCAATACCTCCGGCACTTATTACAGCCGCGTGGTATAGTACAGCGATACGCGCCTTGCAAGATGGCGGCGCCTCACTCGCTGCAGAGACCCGCGCACAGCGCGGCTGACGGAGAAGCGGGGGACGGCGTGTGGCAAGTGCGCTCAGCGCTCTACTCACCACCGGAGGCTTCCTTCGTGACTGGCGTCCCCTTTACTGGAGGGGCGGCAGGAGCACGGAACCCGTGCAGGCAGGCACCTTTAGTGAGGTCCTGACTGACGACCTGGAACTCCAGGGGCGCAGAATGCCCGGACCCACACCTTTCAGTAGGTGGGGAAGGGATTCTATCAAGTAAAGATGAAAAAATTCTATTGAAAAGCCAAAGCTAGAAAAATGTGCAGGAGCAGAAAAAACTGTGACCTAACTCCCTGGCACAATTTTCTCACTGGGGGATTGTGGGTCTTAGAGGGGAGGAGCCAGTATCCCCTAATTATTATTAAGAAGTGCCTAGCTCCCAGCATTCCCAGCTCTAATACCCGATGTGATTCCAGTGGTCCCTGCTGCATGTCAGAGAAATGGAATTTTCTGCTCTATATAAGAAAATAAATACATAAAATCCCATTTTTTTCCCCATCAGTAAAGATAAGAAATTGCCATTTCCCAGGCATTTCAGCAAGTGTGCTGTAATTTCCTTGGTTGCTTAGCGTGGTGCCTTTGTTGAGCAGCTCTTTAAGACAGGCCCGTTGCACGTAGTTTTGTAAAATGTCCCAATTTATTTTGATTCATAGATTTAAGGACTATTTGGGCTGTCATCCTCCTTTATTGAAATTGTAAAGGACAAAGTGAATTGGTTCTGAGAATATCTTTGGCCCTATCCACGTAGTTCCTGTCTACCCTAGTTCCGGTCATGGTTGGGCTCCCACTGAATGCTCAGGAACTGTCCCATGTCACTGACCCTGTCACAAGTGCACCATCCGTCGGTATTTTCAGCCATTGGAGCCACCAGCATGAGTGTTGATTGCTCAGTGTAAAAAATAGAAAAAATTAAAATAAATGATAAGAACAGGATACTGAACAAACATGCACAGCTCCTTGGGCAGCAACATAAAGGAGAACCATGTGCTATCTTGCAGAAGTTAACTGTTTGGTGCCTAGACTCTTCCACTAAGCCCATGGTTTCTGGTGTTCCCCATAGAAGAAAGATAAGTCAAAATTGCAAACATCAGGCATATGCACCATGCATAGGTAATTGCATCATCAAACAACATGGGAACTATGGGCCTGATTTAGAGTTAATTGCAAAAGCAAAACCTTTCTCAAATGGGCAAAACAATGTGCACTGCAGGTGTAACATGTACTAAGAGAGTAAGATTTGAGAAGGTACTTTGTTTCTGTGCAGGGTAAATAATGGCTGCTTTATTTTTACACTGCAATGGTAGTTATTGGGCTATCGAGTTATAGCCTGTTTTTATCTGTAAAATGAGGGCCCCTTTTTAAGGCGATGACACGTGAAAGCCAGGATAAATTCCCGGACCCTTGTATTACCACAAAAAGAATACAGATATTTAAACCCACTGTCATCACTGATGTTTCAAACAACTTACATCATTTGACTGGAATAGTCTGGTCATAGCAAAGAATGCTTCAGTGGCTTCCATTGTTCCAAAGTGCTCACCCTGTGGAAAATAAAAACTATACTAAATTACCACTGGACGAGAGGAGGTTACAAGGATATTGATGATAAGTTAACCCAACCAATCATTCTCTATCACAAAGTACTGCAAATGATATTGGGTATCTGTGCATGGACTGATACATTCTAATTGCCTACAACCATGGCTACATAAAAACAGCTGATTAAATAAATAAAATGACTAACAAAAAAAAAGTACTATGACACTAATCGTACCCGCCTTATAAAAAAAAAAACCCTCTCAACTATCTTTGTATTTAATAAATGAAATATATATTAATCTGTAAACCAAACACCTACCGGATTGATTCTGATATATATAAGTTTCAGAACGGAGGAAAAGTCAATATAGCAGTAGAGAGAATGGTACTGCATCAGTGTATGCTAACTACACAATCATTCACTTATTTTACATTTATGAGGTCAGTCCGTGTGGGACAAATTCTAGACAAAATAAAAAACACATTCCAACATAAAACTAAGGCTAGACCACATCAGCTTATCAGAAATCCACAATATCACATTAAACAGTGGCTTTGTATTCTACAAATACAGCATTATGTGTGCACTAACCTGGTTCAACAAGTACAAAATCTTGGTTAAAATATGGAGGCATCTTCTTGGATTTATAGGTGTTTCATTGAATAGCCGAGCCTGAAAAAGTAAATATTATAATAACATAGAATAATAGAGAATTACTGGATTTAATATTGTACAGAAGTAATTATTGCAGCCACCGCTTACGCTACGAAACTTACATAGTGCTGCTAAGCATCATCGTTCGCTCACACTTCGGGCTCGCCACGAAATTACTAAAGGTAACACAGGAGGGTTGCGTGATTTGTAACGGTTTCCTCCCCGAAAATCATTATGTAGCGATTAAGTAGCTGCTAATGTAACTGGCATAGCAGTGGCCGCAAACATTATTATTATTATTTATAAGGTGTGACAAGTGTTTTGCAGCGCCGTACAAAGGAACAGTACAGGGAGACAAACCAGGGTTGAACACAGTTACCTGTGCAGTGTGAATGGGTAACCTGGGTCGAGTGACTAACAAATACTAAAGGTATAAAGCCTTTCAGAGAAGTTTTTCCATTTACATTCCTGACTAAACTTGTTTCAGACTGTGGACAAAGCACCCTCAATCAGTGTTCAGGTATCATGCACATCTGCATATATAAAATGCTAACTACTCTATGGGGTGAAGTACCGCCAGTGACAGTAGAGGACATTCAGTATACCAAAGTGAAAGCAGGAAGTAGGAGCAGATAGGGACTGGGGGTGGGGTGGAGAGTTTGTGGGCTAAAAAACTGTCACAGCTCAAAGTGAAAGTACATTGCAGAAGCCATAATTTTGACCGGCGAATTTGAGCTCCTGTGGCAGACGCCGCAGGGAGCCTGAGGACGGTGGCAGGCAGGGAGATGGAAGTCTCCCTGCCTGCCCCAGAACGTTTGTGGGGGGGAGGTGGGCTCCCCGGGTGCCAGGCAGCACAGGCTGCCCCCCGGGGGTGCCAGCAGGGGACCGGGTATATTCACTACACCCGATCATGCATATGTAATGATCGGGTGAAGTGAATATATGAATATGTAATAAGCGGCTCGGCTCCGGCCCCCTGCTGGCTGGTCTGTGTAAAAAAAATATATATATATATATATATATATATATATTTTTTTTTAAATTAAATGTATAGTCATGTGCAATAAAAAT
Organism: Crinia signifera; assembly: GCF_055691185.1. Taxonomy (NCBI): domain Eukaryota; kingdom Metazoa; phylum Chordata; class Amphibia; order Anura; family Myobatrachidae; genus Crinia; species Crinia signifera. The sequence goes on from NC_139220.1 coordinate 192,784,461, forward strand.
AGCATGCCCCTCCTCAGAATAAAATTCCAGATTTTTTGACACCAATTGTAAAAAACAAAACACTTTATTTTAAAAGTTCACCTTCCACTTCACCATAAAAAGATAGCGATTGGCTCATTGCGAAAAAAACCTTGAAATGTATTCGCCATCTGGTCATTGAATAGGGTGATTCACCGTTTTAGTCAGAAATTCACCTTACAGCACAAAATCGCCATAAAAACCTGGCGAATCAGCCTCATTGAATACCGCCCATAGACTGTATTGTATGATGTGTGGCAGAATGAAGACTTCCAGACTAATGCTGGGTACAGTGGTTCTCAAACTCAGTCCTTGGGCACCAAAAGTGCTCTGTTGATTGGATTGATACCTGTTAACTGGAAAATCTACACCATTTTTTCATGGAACCAGCTTGAGATAACATGTGCTTTGTGATATGGCATCTTATTCTGCTAAGACGCTGAAGCTCAAACTGTGGCCACAGGGATGAACATGGTGAACTACAGTACTCAGGAACTGTGTGGCATTGAAATGATGCTCAGTTGGTAAAAAGTGATGGAATAAGCGACAACAAAAAAACATTTCCGCCATCTTCACCATCCTGACATGTAGCATCGATAAGCCATGTTATTTGAATCAATACTACCATCTGAATCATTAGCATACAAAATTTAAATTAGTCAATGGTTTTCCAGTCTACAACTCTCCAGGGCTGGTGAGCCTTACCCTAGCATAGCCTCAGTTTCTCGTTCTTAGATGTAAGTAAAGGAACCCAACTTGGCTTTCTGCCAATGTAGCCTATTCACTTCAACATCCAGTACTGTGCATCCAGAGATGGTCCTCTGGATACAAGTTAGCTTGACACAGTGTGACCATATTCCTCTGACCACTCTCAATAACAACGTGTATTTGCCCATAGAACTGCGTCTCAATGTATGTTTTCCGATAGACCGTAGACACTAATGTGTATGGCAGTCCAGGGAAAACAACATATTCAGTGAACTTCAAAGTATTGGGTCTAAAATCAGCAATCAATCCAAGGTAGAAGACCCTGTAATGTTGGGAATGATAACTAGCCATCCAAACTACTGTATAATAGGGGGAAAGTACCATTATGGTCACCTTTTACAAGTACTAGAGTTTAAGCTATATTACCTCTTGAAGAACTGCGCTCTTCTCCAAATGCTGGAAAGGATTAGAGCCACTACCTGAAAAACATAAGTAGTACATCCATATATAGAAAGATTTCCTTGTAATATACATATATTGGGAAGGTACCTGACATATTATAAAAACACTAAAGGTCCATACATACCAGGTAATTTTGGCTAGTATGTATGCACAGCGATGATGGGGAAAAATGCTGGGCTAAAAATTGCTCAGTGCATACACAGAGTTATTTATGCCCGTTTCAGCAATTTGCCCGGGGCTGGAAGACTTTCCATAGCAGAATGCTTTGTAAAGCCCCCCGCCCCAGAAGATGAGTGGTGGCAGCTGGCGATGATGCTCGAGCGCACATCAACGCTCCCCCATACACACTGGCCGGCTTTTCAGCTAAAAGCAGATTCACAAAACTGAGCTGCTTTCAGCTCAGAATCGTCCAGCATGTACGGGCCTTTAGGTTTTATCTCATATGATTTACAAAAAACATGTACTCCTTTTCCACAGTCTAGTCATTTAGGGGATGTTTGGCAGGAGATTAAATTTTGAGAAATAAAAGTACTAACTAATCAGCCGTTTATCAAACACAGTCTGTAACATGTAAGGCAGAAGCGGATTAGCTGGTACTTGTATCACACTTGTATCTTGCGGTGACAAATACCCTAGGAGGAAGACATGCTCATGTTAAGCCCCATACACACCAGAGGATATAGTGAAAGATATCGCTCAGAATGGGCTTTCGGAGCAATATCGTTCACTATATCCTTGTGTGTACACTCAGGGCCTTATTCTAGTTCACTCTTTCTGACAAAATCCTTCTTAGATGGACAAAACCATGTGCACTGCAGGTGGGGCAGATGTAACTTGTGCAGAGAGAATTAGATTTGGGTGGGGTTTTACTTCAAAGTGAGATCTATATTGCAGTGTAAAAATAAAGCAGTCAGTATTTTCCCTGCACAGAAACAAAATAACTCACCCAAATCTAATTCTCTCTGCACAAGTTACATCTGCCCCCCCTGCAGTGCACTTGGTTTTGTCCATCTAAGAAGGAATTTTTCAGAAAGAGTGAACTAGAATAAGGCCCTCAATATCATTAACGATAAGCACTCCCACGAGTCCTTAACAATGACAGATGTCTACCGAACCTGCAGGTCAATATCGGCGGCCGATATAATTCAGTGTGTACACACAGTATCGGTCGCAGCTAGTGTGTATGGGTATTAGTTACTGCCAAGTGGGTACTAGCCTGGTATGTGATTAAATCTTAGTGATTAGGCTCCCTGCACTGCCTCAGCAGATAGGTGAAGCAGGAAGAGTTATAGCGGCACTATATTTGCTGCTATAGTACATTTATCCTATATTTGTCTACCCTCCCAGAATGGCCAGGAGGCTCCCAAAAATCTGGTCCCCCTCACAGCACCCTGGAAGGTCAAACCTCCCGCAGCCCCCTCCCCTGCCCCTTCCTGAAGAACCATGAATCGCAGCATTTACTGTACTGGGGGCAGGGCTTGATGACGCCACTCTTGGAAAGGTTACAGAGAGGAGACATTTAAAGTAGGCAAGTATGTGTGTTTGAAAAATGGCAGGAGCAGATTGGTTGGAACTTTTTCTCTCATAATTTATCTCTTGACAAACTTTGATAAATACTCCCTAATGTTTAAACCAGATGTTTTTTCATAAAATCATGTGTAACTACATCAAAGTGTTAAATTGTTTGGTGGAACTGTAAAACTCGTCTAATATCCCAGTGGTGTAACTTGCAGCGACAGTGTTTGTTGCTACCTCTGTCCCAGTGAGTTACAATTTGTGCATAGTGGATATAATCAGGTAAAATATAATTATGTCCATTGTGATGTACTATGAAAATGGCCCAGCAGGTGGATTGAATATGATATGCGGTCATACCTCCCAACTGTCCCGCCTACCGCGGGAACGTCCCGACATTCGGGGACGTTCCCGCGTCCCGCCCCGGGCCGCCATTGTCCCGTGATGGGGGGGACAGTTGGGAGTCCCCCCAGCCTGCCAAGAATAGACACTGTGCGCATGCGCACAGTGTCTATTCAGTGACGACGAGCGGCGGAAAACAGATGCGCTGCCGGAGGACTTCGCCGCGTGAAAGTCCCGACCTCCCAACTGCAGTAGTTGTAGAGATGGGCAACTCGGCTCTTTTCCGCGAGCGGCTCTCAACGACTTCACTCACGGGAAAGAGACGGTTCCTCGTCGGTCCATTCTGTCGAGTCGGATCTTTGGGCCGACTCAGCTCTGAGCTACCCATCTCTAAGAAGTTGGGAGGTATGCATTCACTGGCTGGAGATCCTACAAATCCTTATTACAGCACTGACAATCTCCGGATCTGTTTTGATGCGCATTGGATCAGAAGTAAAACACGTGCCATTTGACGGTTTTTAATTGATTGCCCAGATGCATTAAAACGTGTGAAAGGGGCCCAAATCACACTAGTGTATCTGCACCTTAGCAGCGGACGGTAGGAACCATTCCAAACTACTACTAAATCTCTGAAGTTTTTATTTTCCTATGAAATATACCTCTGTGTAACAGCTGCACTGTGTATGTATCACCTGTAATGTAACTGCATGTGCTATATTCAGCACAGAACACTCATAATTACTGTTACTTTTATTCTTATTGAATAAGGGAATGGCATCATCACACGCACAGACGGTAGACCCGGGCATACAGTATGTATAAAAATGATTTATCGCTTTGTACTCTAATGTATCAGTAACGCTGCACATGTCAGTCTACAGTGATTTCCTGTCATAAAAATAGCAGCCTGGCACTACACAGGGTTCCCATAGAGCCTGCTGCACCTATAGCTAAACCACGAGTCTCTTGAGGCTTTCTGCCTCAGGAAAGTCCGTGGCTTTGCGGCCTACGCGGAAGAAGCTAGGCACCCCGCTGCCATGTACACCCAACTTCCACCGCAGCCCCGGCTTACCGGACTCTTCGTCCTTCTTGTCAAACTTCTTGATCATTTCCGGGTGCGGTGGCTGCAGGTACCGGTATCGGTAACGATAAGCCTCATCCAACCAGCACACGCACACTACTACACCGGGCCTGCGCCAACACAACGTCCGCCCCGGTCAGAGAGAGTGTGGCGCCCCCTTCCGTCTACACAATACAACAGCAGACTCAGAGCCAGTCCTTGGAAAAAATACATGTAATTCCCAGGTACAGCAACAGTTTTGTTCCTGCAAAATTCAGAACGGAGAAAGTGCATACTCCTATTTTATTGCCCTATGGTCTGCACCTGTTCTTAAGCTGGCCATACATCAGAAAGATCGATCTTAAGATCGATTGCGCTCATGATTGTGTACAATTTCCCTTGAAATCCCCGGCAGTCCTTGGTGGTTTTTGGACACACAATCTACACACAATCCATCTTACAATCAGTCATACAATCCATCTGCTGTATGATTGTGTAAAGGTGCGTACACACGTACAGATTTTCTGTCTGATCTATCTGGTGGGAACAAAAACCTGGAAATGTCTGGGAGCGTATGACAATCAAAAATTTCCACCCAAATGCAGGAAAACAGAAAAAAAAATTATGCTTTGATAAATCTGTTATATCAGAATGATTAAACAACTTGTCTGACTGATCACTGTCTGTTTTCAAGTGTTTGGGAACAATTTTTTGATTGTCAGTTGCTCCCATACATTTCCAGGTTTTTGTTCCCACCAGATAGATCAGACAGAAAATCTGTACATGTGTATGCACCTTATGCAAGATGTGCACACAATCTGCATACAATCAGTCATACAATCCATCTGATGATGGATTGTATGATTTGTGTACACAAGATGTGCACACAATCTGCATACAATCCATCTTACAATCAATTGAGATTGTATGATTGGGTACAATATCTTTCTGATGTATGGCCACCTTAAGTCACTATAAACTAGAATAACATGATTGATTGAAATAACTTTGTTCTGAGACTTTTCTCTTTTTCCAAACAAATGTTAAAACAGTGCAAGGTGTAATTTCCTGGGCGTCTCAGATCCAAAATTTCGATCAAAATTATGTTTTTTGCCCACCGGCGGATTCAGAAGAATTTTGACAAGAGGGGTAGGGGCACCTTAATAGGTGAAGGGTGAGGTTACTGGTGTCTGGTAGATCTGCTCAGGCCAAAGGCATGCACATTTCAGGAAAAGAAATAGCCACTCTACATGGATATTTCATCCCCTTGAGCAACACCCCTTATCGTTGTCCTGCTGGGGGCATGGGTACATAGAACAGAACAATCCATCCAGATCCCTGGGGTGAGCTGCACATGGGCTAGACGTCTTTGTGGTTGAAGACAGCCTTACACTCTAGTAAAGCAGTAGCCAAACTTTTATTAACAGTGTGCCAGTTCTACCATGTCTCAGACCCCTCCACAAGCCGCTTACATGCCATCAGACCCCTCCAGATCACATGCCCCTGAATCGGATGTGTATGATGTCATCTCCAAGCAGCAACAATGCAGCCATGTGCAGGGCCAACACTTTACACAGGTCAGTGCTGCGGTATGAAAAGGGTTCTGAGCCAGTTTGGAACTTTGTTTGAAACTAGTAAAAAAACACTAACACCTTACCCCTCAACCGTGCTATTCCAGACACAACACCATTTATACTGCACCAATATGCACTCTTCTTCATACCTCCCAACATGACCCATGCCAGGAGAGACACAATGCTCTGCTCCTGGACTTTCTTCTTAATGTATGATTGCCAGCACCTGTTTTTGAACAGGTTAACTAATAAGAAAGGTGCTTCACCACAGGTGATGGCAATCCTACATTAGAGGAAAGTCCAGGAGCAGAGCAGAGTGTCCCTCCTGGAGAGGGTCATGTTAGGAGATATGTTACCATATGCGTACGCCCCGCGTTTCATGGGCATTTCCATGAAAATGCTGGGTGTACTTATGGTAATCCGGCCGTGTGGGGGGCGGACAGCTGACATAGCCGGATGTGAGCTGGCCACCCATATCCCTGCTTTCACACGGAAAAATATCCTAGTGGTCTGGAGCACTCGGGGCTGCCTGACTGCTCAGTCCATCATTCGATGGTCGGCGAACATCGGAGGATGGGGGAGGTTCCCGCAGATGGGGGAGGTGTTCACATGAAACATCCCCTCGCGGTCCATTCGCTTGTCATCTTACCTTCATCGGTCGGCGTAAGCGATCCGTACGGTAGACGGGGGCTAAGAACACTTGGTGCCCGTCCGATATACGCATCCATCCGATTCAACCAGAATAAGGCCCTGTATTTGGATCTGGCTCTCCTTGTGATGGTAACGCAGGATTGCCGACTTTTGTAATCTCCTCTCCGGGAGGAGACTCTCAGCAGGAGTTCGGGGTTGGGCTTAAGCATGCTGTCATTAAGCCCCTTCCCCATGATGGAAACTGACTTGATTTGTCGATTTCTTCGGAGGGGGCAGGGCTAAAATGACGCGATTAGCCCAGCCCCCCCTCCGCGGAGATCGGCAGATCTCTGGTTATTTAAACGGCGAAGTGAGGGGGAGGAAGCAGCAATCGGGGGCGGGGGGGGGGGGGGAGCGGAAAACTGGGAGGGTTGCCCACCTTTCCGGGGGGGCCGGGAGGGTGATCCAATTTTCAGGACCCTCCCAGCCATTCCGGGAAGGTAGGCAACACGGTACTTGTTTCCTAGCAGGGCGCCCAGATTTCTTACGTACGCGAATGTAGCGAAATCACATCTCATCGCATCGCATGGTACGTTTTTACCATGTGATGTGTGCGATGCGATATTTGATTCTACAAGCACCCATGCCATGAGATCTGATGAGTGCTTACAATGAGATGTGAAGCTATGTGATGTGATGTGTGCATAGTATGTGATGTGATGGGTGCTTACAATTGTAAGCACCTGCACCTTCGCCATTGTTTAGCATCAACCCCAGTATCCACACCATCCCGAAGCATGGCGAGTGGCGGCGGAACGCATCGTCTGACCTTTTCATACCCCCACTATCCACGTTGGCGTGGAGTTGATTTTAAGATAGTCTGTGAGCGCAAAGTGTGGCAAGCGCACGTGGAATACATGTAAAGTTATCCACTGCGCTCGCCACACTATCTAAAATCAACTCCACGCTGATGTGGATAGTGGGGGTATGAAAAGGTCCGCCGCCGCTCACCTCGCTGGCGTGGATACTGGGGTTGATGCTAAACAACGGCGTAGGTGCAGATGCTTACAATTGCACTATGCACACATCACATAGCATCACATCTCATTGTAAGCACCCATCACTTCTCATTGTAAGCACTCATCACATCTCATGGCATATACAATCAAATATCGCATCGCATTTGGTGCCATGCGATCCTAGCCAATATTTCATTGTATAAGCCCTCCTGGCTTATACAATGAAATTAGGAGTTAACATGAAATTAGGAGTTAACATGGACATCGCATCGCACACATCGCACAGCACTATAGATGGTACGCAATGCGATTTTCCTACGCAGAATAGCACACTAAGCTATTTGCTTAGTGGGCGCCCTGCTAGGAAACAAGTACCGGCAAGTCCCTGTTGTAACGGTATCTGGGCCAAACATTAACAGAACCACCATCAGGGGATGACTGCTGGGACTCTAGTCAAAATAATAAAAATATATTAAATTGGAGCCTCATTCTTAGTACGGTGTTCCATATTTATTAATATTTACTATTAACTGCCATGTTAGAGGCTGGGTTTGAAAAATGAGAGGTAGGAGATGACTGGCTGGTTGTTTATGACTGTCCACTTTATCACTGTTTGAAGCTTGCTTGATACATCTGGCCCATTAGGAGGATTCCGGTAAAATCGAAGTATCGAGGAGAGACTGCAGCAAATACCTCCGATATCTGAAGCAGTCCTTCCATTTAGAACTGCAAAAGCAACCCCCAAATGTTTCTGGATATGGATCATAGTGTCGACAATCAATAGGTCAACACCAAAAGGTCAACATAAAAAAGGTCAACATGAGTTTTTTTTGGTATAAATGTCAACTCCTGAACACATTGAACCCCAATTAATGTATTACAGGTGCCTTTCTCCACTGAAATAAACCTGTCATCCCTGCTTTCCACCCCCTCCTTCTGTCTCTCCGCCTCCCCAACATTGCGGGATCGCGCAGCAGCGCTCATCGCCAGGCATACACACTGGGCGGCTTTGAGCTGAAAGACGCTCAAACCTTCTGTTTTGAGCGACTTTCAGCTCAAAGTCGTCCAGTGTGTATGGACCTTAAACTACAGAGTGGTTTGTTGCATGTCCCCACTGACATCTCTAAATTGGAGTGTACAAATAAAGCTTTCCTTAACACATTTTCTATCCAAGTCCACCAGATGGAGCTGTAATTCTGTGTTATTAATAGGTTTATATAAAACATTGGTGAAGTTTATGCCCATGTCTCAGTTTAAAGCCCCATACACACTAAGCAATATTTTAAACAATTTCACCCCTTCTAAGCGATATTGTTTAAAATATTGCTTAGTGTGTATGCTGAATATAGCCCTGCATGTGCGGTCCTGCGGGTCATTAACGATGCCTTCCGTTGTGCTGAATGTGCAGACAAGGGAGCGCATCATTAATGAGTGGCATCAATGGCGTAACTACTGTAAGGCAGCCCCAGCAGCTGCTTGGGGGAGCAAGCAGCAGCAGGGTCTGTGTGGGCGCTGGCACCGACATGCTGCTGCCTGCCGCTGTCCACTGACTGAGCACTGGAGGCGAGGCCACAGCACGTGTGGGGCCATGGCAGAGATGTCAAATTCCCCCACTAATTCAATTGACTGTACACAGAGCCGGCTATTGGCTACTGTGTACAGGATGGGCGGGCGGCCGGGGATGCGTCGGAGCCAAGGGAAGCAGCAGTGTATGCTGGTCTCTGTTCCTCTCTCCTGCTTCAGCTTCTCCGTTATGCGCGTGATGTCATCACGTCACACGCTGGGGAAACATGCTGGAGAGGAGGGGGGAGGGGGGGTACCACAAACTTTTTGGCAGGGGGGAGCAAAATTTATAGTTACGCCACAGAGTGGCATGCAGAAGAATGTAGCATGTCCCCACCCTCGCCGCTGTTCCCCATCCATCACTCTCTACCGCTGGCATCGGGAAGTGTGTACGCACTTTTCGATGTGGGCACGGCACCGTCCCCACTGCTTCCAATATCGCCAGAGACACAGTCTTGTGTATCCAGCTTAAGGCTGAATGTTTGAATATTGAAATAGTAAAAATCATCACATGTAAATATCATGGGAGAATTTTGCTGAAACAGAAAATTGGTGCAATTAGGTATTAGCAGAAATTAATACTAAACTTATTGCTGCTAAAAGTGCCAATGAGCTGGCATGTTGTTTTTAAGGTTGACATGCAGAAGGTCGACACAAGCAAAGGTCAACATGGAAAAGGTAAACACAAAAAGTTGATAAGTATTTCTTGTCAATGTTGACACCTGTGTACGTGGACCCCAATTATTGTACAAAGCCCCATCGCATGGGTTGCTTAGCTTGCCATGTTTTGTGCCAACTGTACTGCTCCCAATCGAAGTCCACATAGATGGTAAATATAAATATATGGTGTTAATATAAATATATATATATATATATATCACATGAAAAGCCTGTGCCCTCACAGACACAGCGCTGCCTCTGATTAAAAACCATCCCATGATGAGGCCGCTGCTGCTGTCCTCCATGGGCCTGAGAGGCATGTGATAAGCTCCACCCATCAGAGCTCAGCTCAAGCCTCCCAGCCTCTGATCTTTTGTGCAAAGTCTCATAGAATTGAATAGAATCAACTTTATTGGCCATGTGTGCTTGTGCACACTAGGAATTTTTTGTGGATATACAGTGCAGCATCAGCAGGGATGAAAAAGGGGGGGGGGGGGTGGGGGCATTACATACATTACATTGAGACATTACATGTGGGGAACGCAGCCCGCCGATCAGCACAGCGCCTAGGCAGCCATCCGCGGCGCCACTGGTCGCTGAAGTAGCTGTGGAAGGTAGCAGTAACAGTATGGGCACAAACATTGCAATTAAAGCAGAGACAGTACAGTTATCACATAGGGGACACGGGGTTACATATGGCTGAGTGCACAGATCCTAGATGACTCATGGGACATAGTCAACTCCCAGTAATGCACTGCATTGTGCAGTCAGTGTGCCTTGGCTCCCAATGCTCAGCACCATTAATCATTGTCAGATAGGCGAAGCTGCCACTCCCATGCCCAAAACCTTTAGCTAAAAAAAAATACATGCTGACCACAGGGTGCCCTAGATAGAGGTACTGACCCACTGATTCCCCCCCCCTTCCCCTTTAGCTGGCCCTGCAGATGGGGCCAAAATTAATAGGGTGCGAGTATCAGAAAGGGAGAGATTTAGGGAGAATTTTTTGCATTTGTTTAAATGGCAATCAATTACATGGCAAAATCAACCTGTTTTTTTTCAGTGTAAATGATTGCTGCTTTAAACAAAATGGGAAAAGTTTTCCCAAATCTCTCACTTTCTGATTCTTACATTTGACTCATGGGGCAAGATTTAATAGAGTGCGATTTTCAGAGGTTTTGCGATTTTTCTTTCCGCAAAAAAAGTCAGAATTCTCAAATTTTTCAAAAATCGCACATTTAATAGGATGCGAATTGCGCTAAAAATCGCACTTTTTGCAGTAAAAATCGCACATTCTGACCTGTCGATTTTTTTCTCACACTTTAATTTGCATCCAGATGTTTTCCCATTATAAAGTATACAAAAATAGACCAGGTTCTGACAGAACCATGCACAGATCATGGAGATCTGTGCATGGTTTGGTCTTAAAAATGTGTAAAAGTTAAAACAATAATAAAAAAATGGCGTGGGGTCCCCACTCCTGAGCATAGCCAGCTCCGGGCTCAAAGAGTTGGTCCTGGGTTAAAAAATCATGGGGCAAAAGACAGAGAGTTAGGCCCGCCCACCAGCCAATCAATTTCGGGCATTGGGATTTCTCAAAACATGACTGGCTGGTGGGCCAGTCTAATTCTCGGTCTCTGGGAGTGACCAGGAGAAGCAGAGAAGCCGGCATGTGAGTATGATTTCTTTCCATTGGAACCCCAAATGGATTCTACAGGACAAGGGGACCGATCCTTCGTGTGAAGATAGTGTAGGTGAGTATAGTATGAGAAGGCTATGTGTGTAATAATCTTTTACTGTTCATATGTGTCTGTGTATTTTTTCACTATTTGTACTGTTGTGGAACTACAAGTCCCAGCGGCCCCTTTAATGCCCCGCATGCTGGGACTTGAGGTTCTCCAAGTCCCTGCATGCGGTGTATGTTTGCTGGGTCTTGTAGTTCCACAACAATACACAATAGTTTCATCTATTTTTAACCACTTATCAGCCCTATACCATACCTCCCAACTTTTGATCTGAAGAAATAGGGACACTCGCGCCCGAAAAGGGGGCGGGGCGTATGCAAATGAGCATAAGCCGCGACCTCATTTTCATACGAGAATAGACGCTGTGCGCATGCGCACAGCGTCTATTCTACTAGATTGGGGGGTCTCCCAACTGTCACCCCCCGCAGCGGGACAATGCCTGCCGCGGGTGGGACAGCGGGACAGGACCCGAAAATCGGGACTATCCCTCTAAAATCGTGACAGTTGGGAGGTATGCTATACCCACTGCCCAAAGGGGCATCGGGGACAGCCCTGGACTTCAGCCTGGGCAGGACAATACTGGAGGGGGAGACCCCTTTTATTGGGAGAGTCCCCACTTCCCCAGGATCCCTGCCCAGGCTGACCGGTTAGGGGGTGGATGCTTTGGCCGGGGGGACTTGTATAAAAAGTCTACCCCCAGCTGTGGCATTACCCTGCTGGCTGGTTGGGCCCGGGGCTGATTCTTGAAATACAGTGGATCTCTACTCGTTGTATCCCCCCTATTTGGTTTGAGCCTGGGGCTGGTAATGATCAGAAGGGGAGCACCCCACAAAATTTTTTTTTAAATAAAATGCACATTACCATGTCTCAAAAAATGCACGTCCTCAAATTCGTACATTTTCCTGACTAAAAATCGGACCATATCACATTTTTTTGCTGCAAATTCGCATCTCATTAAATACTAGTTTTTTTTTCCAAAGAATTCCTGATTTAGGAAAATGTGATAATGGGCAATTTTAGAACCTTACAAAAAATTGCTTCCGATTAACTGTCACCTATGGTGTTAAATTTATCTCAGAATGGTTCCCTAACTGCAGTGGAAGAGGTCCTTATCATTAAAATAGACAGTGACGCTTTGGTGCAGTAGGACAGAATTAGTGTTTTTCACGGTTTTACAAGTAACAGATTTGGTGGTTTTTGTTTTTTTTGGAGGAACTCGGTCCTGCGCTCCTATTCCTGCTCCCTACAAATTGTCACTAAGGTCACCCTCAGACCTTACGGTTTGGCAGAAAAGTGGAGAGTGGTTGTGGCAATTGAGATGGGCACCAGGAGTCAAACGTTTAACAAGGTTTATTGGTACATAAACATAAAAAGATAATGGGTACTTGTTTCCTAGCACGGCGTCCGTCGTAGGTGATCGCATACCTTAAGTTAAGGTATGAGATGGAGGCGACCGATGCGATTTTAGGGCTATTTTTAGCCTTTTCCCGACAATTAAAAAATCACGTCCATCGCATGCCTTAAGTTAAGGCATGCGATGGACGCGATTTTACATAGGGAACAATGTTAAATGGGCCAATGGACCCGATTTTTCATTGTATATACACCCTTATGGGTATTTTACATGACAAATGCCCCCCCCCCCATTGTTAACGGCACCCCACGATGAACGGCAACCCGAAGTGTGGCGAGCGGCGTCGGTACGCGTCCTCCGACCTTTTCATACCCCCACTATCCACGTCGCCGTGGAATTGATTTTACATAGTGTGGCGAGCGCAGTGAGCCACCAAGCCCGAAGCGTGGCGAGCGCACGCGTAATACCTGTGAGGTGATGCGCGTCGCTGCACTCGCCACGCTTCAGGCTCGGTGGCTCGCTGCGCTCGCCACACTATATCGTATCGACTCCACGCTGACGTGGATAGTGGGGGTATGAAGAGGTCGGAGGACGCGTACCGCCGCTCCTCGCTGGCTCGCTGCGCTCGCCACGCTTCGGGTTGGCGTTGATCGTGGGGTGGCGTTAACAATGGGGGGGGGGGGCATTTGACCCATCAGGGTTGGGAAACAATAAACATTGGGGTCTGGGGGACATTTAACATTGGGGCCAATGTAAAATTGGGTCTCAGGGACCATTTTACATTGATTCCAATGTAAAAATCGCGTCGATCACATCACATGCGATTTGGTTGCATGTGATGCGATCGACACGATTTTGGGGGGTCCCGATGTATACAATTTTTATCGCTGGCGCCGTGCTAGGAATCAAGTACCAGATAATGTTTATAAAAACATATAAAACATGTACTACACATGTATATGTTAGGTCTTCTTACCCCTAAGGGTATTTGGAGCCAGCAAGGATGGAATAGGGCAGGATGCAGTCCGGAGTGTGCACCCTGCTTTTGGCTCCAAACACCTTAGCACTGGGCTGGATCCTTGGTCAGGTTGTGGGGGATACCAGTCCCCTCCGACGCGTTTTGAGCATCTAGGTGCTCTTCTTCCTGGCGCAGTGACTGGCATCCATCTTGGGCTGGTATTTATAGCTGAAATGAGCGCCGTGGGTCACCCGTGACCGGAAGTGCGTCATCGTCACTTCCGGTCCGGCGGTGCCAGCTTTGGGATCCTTTTTCCATTAAAATACATAATATGTGGCTGAGAGATGGCTGATAAATAGAAGGGGCATGTCCAATCTATCTCCCCTACTGCTCCTCTGCAGTTTAGGGGATTTGCTGCGGTGCAGATGCAGTAACTTCCGGGTACCGGGTCTGGATGATCACTTATGGTCCCTGTTTCCTGGTTGTCAATGTGTGATTTTCTGGTTGAGGTCCCCCCAGATTTGCCCCGCTACACCTACAGAATCAACTTTCTCAGTGACAGATCACGAAATACACATGAAGTTTAATCCCTTTAATCTCCATTAAGTCACACTATGATGAAGTGCTCAAACCTACTCAGTGATTCATCAATGGATGATTCATCCAGCATAATGCAATGGTCAGTAGTACTCATATACAAATGCTTCAAACTTGGAAATTCAGCAATGATCAACACACTTAGGGGGGTGATTCAGGCCCTCTTGGTGTGGGCCGAATTCGATACCCCCACCAACTGTTGGGGTGTGCACACGCGTATGTGCGAATATGCGCATGTGCAAGCCCTGGGAGCGAATGCCTTCAGCGAGTTTCTCACCGCCAGGGTGTTCGCACCAGGATTTCACTCTGGCAGGGAGGGGGTTAAAGGATCGCTGGGCTGCTTGCACTGTGTTACTAATTAGCGACTTGAATCTTGCACAGTTGAGAATTGACCATTGTTGCAAATATCGACATAGCATGCACAAGGCCCTGTAGGCACTGATAGCCTGGTACAAATGAACCGTGGATGAAAAAAAATGTACTACTGTATACATCATAGCGGATGTGACAGGGATATTATTCCTATCAAAATGACTATACAAATGATTCAGTTAATGCTATTTGTAAAGATAAGGACTTCTCATAAAAGACAACAGGTGTTTACACAATTAACTGCTGACGTCTTCTCTCCAGCTCAGTTTTTCATTGAATCTCAGGCCCTCTATTAAAGTCAATGTTAAAGTTTAATTAAAATGGGAACAGAGTGGATGTGGGGTTATTTTTGATGAACAGGTGCTTAGGATAATTATACTCTCTGACCTTGTTCCCTGTCAACTCTACTGAGGTGTTTTTATGCAGCACATCCACTATTTTAGCAGACCTTCTCTAAATCTACTTTTTTTTATATTAAGGTATATTTGCAGATAGAGCCTCCAGAATGCAGTATTTTAAGTGCATAGACAAACACAGGGGGGGAGGGGCTGGTTCTGGTTGTCTGGAAACCACCCTCCTCTTGGCAAATGTTTTAAATTATGACAACAATAGCACTGGTATATGATATGATCATTAGGGCTGCCACCATATCATGCAGTGTAAGGGACAGAGCGGTACTGTACATGCCTAATGTACAGTACCAGCTCCCTCTACCACATTTACTGTATGTGTGGATCTGAGCCCTCAAACATCACCATGGACCAGAGAGTAGCTGCCAGGAAGCAGAGACAGGAGCCCTACCATGAGGTGGGAGTTTGTGAGCTTAGAACGTGAAGTACAGGTTCTAGATTTGTGTATTGCTTTAAACTTTTCCTGACCACTTATCTTAGTTAAATGTTTGAAACAGCCTATTCTATAGACCATTTTTACTGTTAAATATTAATACTGTATTCCATACAGTATCCAGTGTATAACAAGACCAATTTTTAGGGCTGTTTCCACTCCCCCAGACTCCTGGTGCATTATCACCTTCCACTTTATCACCGCTTTGGGTGAAATGTAATAAGGTGAGAGATTTGGTAAGAAATCTCCAGTTTTTTTTTAAAGTGGCAATCATTTAAACTGAAAAATCAAACTGGTTGGCAGTGTAAATCAGGGCCGGACTGGGACCAGAAATTGGCCCTGGCATTTTGACCACATAGGCCCACCTGCAGTAGGCAAGACTGTTTCTACGGAGAAGCTGCATGGCAAAAAGGGGGCGTGGTCTCATGGAAACGAGGCGTGGCATCAGAAAAAGGCACATGGAACACACCGTAATGCAAATTACAGAATATGACACAATCTGGACCCCACAGGCTGCTCCCTCTGTATAATAACAGGAAACCACAGGCTGCACACCTGCACAATAACAGAACACCACAGGCTACCCTCCCTGCACAATAAATGGACACCACAGGCTGCTCCCTCTGCACAGTAACAACACCACAGGCTACTTCACCTGCACAATAACTGGACACCAAAGCCTGCTTCCCCTGCACAATAACAGGACTGAGGAGCAGGGGTTAAAGTGAGGGGGAACTGGGTGGAACTGAGTTCCACCACCTCTAAAGGTGAGGTGGAACATTTTAACCTCCACATTGGCCCTGCACAGTAATTCTTACAGGAAAGCATTGTAGTTTGCAGGGGGATGCCAAAAACCCTACCACTGGCCCTGTCTCTGCATAATGGGGGGAGGGGATGGGGTGTAATTAGGTGGCATAGAGAAATGAGTTCCCCCACCTCTGCATGACCACTTTATCACCTGCTGAGGAGTCAGGACACCACAGGCTTCTCTCAGAGAAGTTCTCTGGGAGAAGCCTGTGGTGTCCTGACTCTTCAGCCCTGTTCTCCCCCTGTACAGATGAGGCTGTGAATCTGATTTCATATAAAGTATTTCTCTGTCTCCACGCTGCTGCAGCTTCATAAAAATTGATCCTCTCCCCCTGCTCGAATTATTGTTCACCCCCCCTCCCCACTGCTACATTAAAAAAAATTATGAAGCAGTGGGGAGGGGGAAGAGGAACCATTTTAATGAAGCAGTAGTCATGGCAGGGGGACACGAGCAATCTTTTTAAAGCTGCAGCAGCGTGGAGGCCTGATGAAGGGAGACGGTAGGGATGAGAATAAAAGCAGCTAGTTAACATTAAAATCTTACCCTTGCTGCTGCTCGTGCAGGTGCCGCCGTTGTGCTGGTGATGGTGCTCCCGCTCTCAACCCTCCCGTACTACCCGGGCCAGTAGTGTCCCAAAGAGAGAGCTAGAATTTGAAGGAAAGCAACGTCATGACAGGGTACGTCATGACGCCACTCTCAGGGGCAAACGCAGGATTTTCAGAAGGGGGTTTCCAGAGGGGCAGAGCAAACCACAGAGATGGACACTTAGGTGACCCAGTATATGCCGGGTCAGTTAAAGTATTATAGATAGACCAAATGTATATAAATAATAATTATATATATATATATATATATATATATACATAACAGCAGTGTTGACTGGGCATAGCAATGTATTGGGGCCCCTATCTATCCTCCAGCTGTAGGGGTGGGGGGTGCTATGAGCGGAAGCTTTGATGTCCCGCTGGTGGTAGGGGGTATTATATCAACCGCTCAGCATGTAGGGCTCAGTAATTTCCACTAATTACCCCTTTACTGCACAGATGGTGGGAGATGAGGTGGGAGAAGGGGGCATTGGGCTGAATGAAGGGGTCCCAATACATAACTTCCAGGGTGGTAAAGGATGTTTAATATGCAGAGGAGGGGTGTATAGTGGAGTGGGCTTATTATTCATAATTTTCTGGTAGGAGAACAGCTTGCTTGACTGCAGATATCTCCACTTCCCAGAACTATATTTCTTAGCTTTTAATGGAATTAAAAACTAGAGAATCCCACCTACCAAATGGTATTGGGTACTAGGGGATCAGAGTTCAGTAGGCAGAGAAATCCACCAACGAGTATATAAAACTACATACCAGGTGTGTGGAGCTGGAGCTGCTTGAAGGCTGATATATCTGGTTCTGGGCAAAGTAGAGACCAGCTTCTAGTGTCCTTCAAAGGGGGAGAGTCCCAGCTTTTGGAACATACCCTCAGAAAAACTCTGTCAGACAGAAACTGAAATATCTGACTGGGGAGAGCAATTAACAGGCTTGGATGGGGACCACTGCTTTGAAGTCGCATATCTCCGGTTCCCCAGGGCCGATTTTTAAAATTCCTGTACCCATGGAAAGAGGGGACCCTCAGCTTTCAGACTAGACCCCTCAGATTCCTGGTGGGGTTTCTGGGTACTCAGAACCCCCCCCTGCGTGCGCTACTGACTCTTGCAGGACCTGACCCCGGAACTACAGCGACTCGTGCATGCGCAGTCACATTTTTCACGGGAGACAGGTCCTCAGTGCAGGAGGCTGGCAGCCATGTTTCCCAAGCCGCAGTTTTGAGAATATGGCTTGGGAAACATGGCCGCCGGCATCCTGCAGACCTGCGCTAGCGGATCTCAAATTGGGCCCACCTGGCCATCAGCCGTTCTGGCATTTGCAAAAAAAACAACTGGAGTTTTCTTACCAAATATCTCACTTTCTAATACTTTCACCCTATTACATTTCACCCTTTATCTCCACTTTATCACTTCACCAGGCTTAATACATCTGCCCCAGTGTTCCTATTCAATTTTCAGTATTTCAGCCATTTTTACCTTTCTTTTCCTTCACTAGAGCGGTTCTTTTACAAATGAAAACATTAGGCTCTTCGCACAATTAGCGCTCTATTGCTTCTACAATGACCCTCTCTTAAATGGCACATGATATTGAACATTTTGCCTTCTGAAATAATCTTAAATTGCTAATATATATAAAATAATAGCATGTAGGAAAAGAGGAACTTCTTGCATGTCACACATCAGACTGGTCGTGGTTTAAAAGGGGCCAACCCGGGTCCATTTACATGGGAATCATACCCAGGTCCTGACCGATGTTGAACATGGGCAGGACCTGGGTAGTGGGCAGTGTAAATGGTCCCAACTCTGGGACCATTTACACTGCCCACTACCTAGGTCCAACATCCAAGTAGAGCTGGAAGTTAGGGGGCTATTATCTGCAGCAGGTCATGGACCTTTGATTAAGCTGCTTTGCTCGCAGCTATCCTTCTACCTGCCTGCTGGGATCTGTCAGGTTTCAGGCATTGTGTACCAGAGTAAGTTCTCTGCTTTTAAACATCTGCTCTAGCCACAGTACCTGCATGCTGCTATACCGCCATCTGTGCCTGTGGGCACATGGCCGTCTGCACCTGTGACCGCTGTTGTGCTGCTGCGCTGCCCATCATATGGTGACGGACACAGCAGCTTTATCATCTGCCTGCAGCTGCACAGTACGCGTGCCCGTAGACACAAATCATCTGCCCGTAGACACAAATCATCACAAATCATCATTCAAGCAGGTAAAAAAAGGGCTGCGAGCACAGCGGGTTAATCAAAGGTCTGAGGTGGATTCTGGGCTTTGCTATCAGGAGGGAAGTTGCTCAGTGTTTTAGCAGGTATTAGTCTAAAGGAGCCCATACACACTCCGATTCTGGCGTGCGTTCTGGGTTAAACTAGCACACATCACATCGCATTGCATGCCTTGTGCATGCCTTGTGCATGCGATGCGATGAAAAGTAAGTACAAAAAGTATGTGCAGCACATACTTTTTGTACTGTGCGATGAGGTGCCGCGGGAGCGCGCACCTCAAAGCACACATCGCACCACCGGGATCGGAGCGTGTATGGGCACCTTTAAGGTGTGTACACACTTGTACAATTTAGACTATATTACAATTTAGATTATGTATACAATTTAGACTATCTGCATACAATTTAGACTATATAGTGCAGATCTGCACTATATAGTCTATGCAATGCAGCCAAGACTTTCTGGCTGCGATACGGGAGCGCGCATCGGGATCGCATTGGAATCGCAAGGGTTAAAAGCCATACAATCTGCATGAGATCCCGATGAGATTTTGACTATATATATCAAATTGTTGCAGTGCATTGCTAAATGCTTCAAGTCCAGCTACAGTGGTTCCTGCATATCCAGGGGAACACCATTCAAGACTTCTATGAGAGTGAATTAAGCCTCCAGTACTAGCCTGCAATACAGAGCATTACTGTTTATTCTCTGCATCTTTAATGCTTACAGTTCCTGCATTGCCCTACGAACTCCATTCTGGACTATTATTATAAATGTTTTATTTTCAAGTTCTCCAGTGTACTACTCCTTTCTGTACTACTGTTTGTTCTTACTAATGAACTCCAGTCTCCTGAGTATACCTGTGTATTACCTATTACCCATAAGATCAACTAGTGCTTAGCAGAGACTCATATTTATCATCCTAATTATCGATAGCCAGGCAATCCTGCTGGGCATCATAGACCTTAGTGCTTCAAATACACAGTGCTAACAACACTTCATTCTCCAGTGTATCTTTTGGTAATCTGTCAACATTTCAAGCTTTCTCTATCTGCAGCGTACTCAGCAACTGCCCAGAGCTCCAAAGTGACACTTTTTGGTAACGCTGATCAGCGACATTATTACAACTACTACTAATTTGAACTCTCAGCCTTGCTCCATACTGCCATATTTACAATGCTTCTAAGAAGCACTATTCTGTCCAAATACCACAGAGGTGTATTACAAGGCACTCCCTGCAGTCCATTGAACATTGATTATACTCGCCAGCCCTGCTGGTTAATCAGAGACTGTTCCTAGCGCCTATGTTGTTTGATATTTTTATATTCAATATATCATCTTATAACTTACTTACAGATGTAGCGCATATCATATCATCATTGCCATGCCAACTGCCATGTGCGACTCCTGTGGCAATTGGCGTGATTCCATCGCCATGCACGTGACACTAATTTGCTCCTGCAGCTCATATAAACATATTTAGTTGCAAAATTGCAGCATGGTGATTCCAGTAAACAGGCATAAGCGGTGGTGATCCAGCAACAATGAGCGCAGCTACATCTGTACCTGGAAATTTCTATTAAACCTCAAGGTTATATTACACAAATTCCAACACTGCATCCTCACCTACAGACAAATCACAGAGACATACATTGCATTTGTTCCACTCCTCATTAATGCCATGCTTCTCAACATTGTTAAAAAATCCTGATGGGACAAAAACTTGTGCAGTGTCATGAAGTAGTGTACCACCCGGTGGATCTGTATCAGAATCCTCTTATTCTGCCCATACACAAGTAAGTACCAGAATCAGGCAAATCCATTGCACTTATTTTGAGTCATATCAAAAGGTTTGTCAAGTACCAAATTTGTTTACAGTGCTACCGGCTGGAATGTGTAATGTGTCTGTGTTGGGAGGGAGGTGTTGGGGGAGGTGTTACAAAATAAAATACAATATGGAAAAATTAGCAGCACATTTAAACTTTTATTGGGCATATTACTTTTATTTTTTTAATAGTAATAACAATACATGTGTTGTCATAAGCTGCTTGCAATTCATTTTATTAAATAGAGACAGTCATTAAGATTACAGTCCATCTAGGTTAAAATCTAATTTTGAGATAGCAGGATAACTGTAACTATTAATTATGTATAAAAAAAAAGTCTGCTAGAGATTTCATTTTCATTTGTACAAGTTCCGAGAATCTCCTATTAAAACCATAATCAAGGCAGGCGGGAAGAGTAAATTAGTTAGTAGATTATACACACGCCTAAATCAGGAAAAGGGTAAGGAAAACATGGAGGTGCTGAGGAGGAAGTGGATACAGGACCTAGGACCAATAGAGGAGGAGGAGTGGCATACAGCGGTCCTTCACATCTCTAATGCTACAAGTGCCATCCGGATACAACAGGTCCAATTTTTTATTTTGCATAGAGCATATTTGTCCGCCACGCGTATGGTTAAGTTTAAAGGACGGGCTTCAGCAACATGCCCTAAGTGCAACGCCAGCCCGGGAACGTTCTTTCACCTGTTATGGCAATGCCAGCATGTATCTCTGTACTGGGAAGAAGTCATCCAAACGATAGTAGACTCCGGAATTCCTAGAGCTGCCCTGACAGTAAAAGGCTGTCTTCTAAATATTCTTGAAGACCGCTACCTCGAGGCCGGAGACCGGCAATATATCAACAACCTATGCGCGATGGCAAAGGTTATTGTGGCCAGAAACTGGATGGCCAGAAATGAACCAAAATTGATATGTTGGAAAGCTT
This sequence comes from Crinia signifera, assembly GCF_055691185.1. NCBI lineage: Eukaryota > Metazoa > Chordata > Amphibia > Anura > Myobatrachidae > Crinia > Crinia signifera. Next base: position 192,806,276 of record NC_139220.1, read on the forward strand.
TAGTAAACTATACACTTAAGCATGAAAAGTACCTCCACATTAGTGGAAATACTCTGCCCAAATACCGGAAAATCTGGCATCGCTGGATTGAACTTTTTCCCGAGACAGAGATATAAAATCTGATTAATCAAGCGCCCTATAAATAGTGAGAACCCCAAATAGAATTGGCCCACGTTATTCTAAAGTCACTTGAGGATATACGGAACACTTAATTCACTTAAATCGCCTGTCACTTTGCAGTACTCTAAGAAAACTGCCGTAAAATAACACTCTACACTGTGTAAATAAATAGTAATAATAAATATGTTAGTAAATTACACGGCCAACCAGGGAGAAAATTCCCTATCCCGCAATATGCACTTTATTCTTCTTTAAAAATCTCGATATTCACAATACATGACTACCACCTTCTTATCAAAGAGGAGAGGAGGAAAAAAAAAGAAGAGAAAAGATTTTTTTTTTTTTTTCACTTCTCTCTACTAACCGTATGGCACAACTAAATCACTTTAACAAACACAATGTGGACCAATAGTCTGTTAATGGCGAATTTAGCATCAGAAACAGGAAGGAGGCACTCTGCAGGGGAATAACAAAAATATACGATATGGTAAACAAGAATAGCAATTAAATAAAATACACAGAACTACAACATAAATACCAAGCGGGGGGCGGGGGTTGGGGGTGGGGTTGGGAAGGGGGGGGGGATCCAGGGGCAGTTTTTAGATAGCAAGACACTGAACGTTTCGTGTGAAGTAACATGAATGTATGCCCTATCAAACATTTTTTATACACTATGATCTGTACTGTCCTGAAAGATCAAAATCTATATGTACGTGTTACGAATACTCTTTTCTCTGTTATGTATGTATATATGTGTCAGATTCATGTTTTGCTTTAGAAAAAAAATAATAAAGAATATTTAAAAAAAAAAAAAAAGGTTTGTCAAGTACCAAATTTGTTTACAGTGCTGGCGGCTGGAATGTGTAATGTGTCTGTGTTGGGAGGGAGGTGTTGGGTGAGGTGTTACAAAATAAAATACAATATGGAAAAATTAGCAGCACATTTAAACTTTTATTGGGCATATTACTTTTATTTTTTTAATAGTAATAACAATACATGTGTTGTCATAAGCTGCTTGCAATTCATTTTATTAAATAGAGACAGTCATTAAGATTACAGTCCATCGGACAGAGCTGTGCTCCCGCCTGCAGCACCATCGATCGAGCAGCACTGCGGCCCCCCCCCCAGCAGCACCATCGGGCAGCGCGCCCCCCCCTCCCTCAATACCATCTCTCCCCCCTGGCAGCAACACACCACCGGCAGCACCATCTTAACATTGTCCGGGGAACCCCCCCCCCCCCAGCGGCAACATCAGGATCAAAGGAATCCCACTGCATTGGGGAATGTGGCTGAACGGGGCAGTTGGGGGCAGGGCAGGTCTCCACATCATATCAGTCTGGCAGGATCCCCCCCAGACGGGCCGCACCGGCCCCGGGTGGCTCCCTCCCCCCCCTTCCTGACTGACTCTCCCCCGGCCTCACTGACTCTTTCTGCCCCCTCCCCCCGCCACCACCACCACCCCAGGAAGATACAAGTTGGCGCCGCAAATGGCTGCCTAGGATCTGTGCACTCAGCCATATGTAACCCCGTGTCCCCTATGTGATAACTGTACTGTCTCTGCCTTAATTGCAATGTTTGTGCTCATACTGTTACTGCTACCTTCCACAGCTACTTCAGCGACCAGTGGCGCCGCGGATGGCTGCCTAGGCGCTGTGCTGATTGGTGGGCTGCGTCCCCCACATGTAATGTCTCAATGTAATGTATGTAATGCCCCCATCCCCCCTTTCATCCCTGCTGATACTGCACTGTATATCCACAAAAAATTCCTAGTGTGCGCAAGCACACATGGCCAATAAAGTTGATTCTATTCTATTCTATCTAGGTTAAAATCTAATTTTGAGATAGCAGGATAACTGTAACTATTAATTATGTATAAAAAAAAAGTCTGCTAGAGATTTCATTTTCATTTGTACAAGTTCCTTAGGTTAAAAGAGAGTTAGGTAATTGCTTTACTCAACCATGTTAATGCTACGACTATTGAAAACATCATAAATACAGTCTTCAAATGGAGAGTACTCAAATTATTCAAACATATTGGAAATATGATAAAATTTGGCTGGATGGAAATTCTCAAACTTGTTCATGTCACAATCATTACTTTTTGGTCAGTTCACTATGAGTTTACTGTCTTCTTGACCTTAAGTGGCGGAACTCAAACTGAAATTCACTGTTTCAATTTTCAGCTAAAAGAAGTTCATTTGTAAAGATCATGCTCTTGGGCGAAGCCGTGAACATTTGAGGTGGAGAAACGCGTTATGTAAGAGTTGATTCTGATACCAGTGTTTATTTTAACCCAGTGGTGACCACCACAGAGGTGGAGTGCTAATCAAGCCGGGAGCTGCTGTTCTATGAATCACCATTCGGGTGGCCACCTGTGCACATTTCATTTAAATCTGGCCAAGGCAAGTAAACACTATTGATTACAACAGGAGTGGTACTAATATTATTTGACTGCATTGATATCCATTTAACATCATGATGTCATATTGACTTTCTAATACATACTAATGGAAAATAACCCACTATTTAATCTGCTTTAATGGGACTTTGTGTGTTCATCCCCTAACCCAACCATCATTGCTACTAATCCAGGGACTTGCGCTTATATAGCTACGCTGCTCTTAACTGACTTATTAATTCCATCATTAGTGTTATTAATAATACCTCATCACTGGCTATCTTTATTGTAAAGAGTTTGTTTTAATTTCAGCAATTATTGTGTATTTGTTTTGATCAAATTTGGTTATATTTTTAGCACAGTCTTGTTCTCTCTTCTGTCTCCATACCTAATTGTTTCATGTGGTTTAAATACCCACATTTGACTGCTGCTTGAGTAGAAAACCCAGTTTTAAATATTTGTCTCTTTTTATAGAATACTGTATGTTTGACTGACTGCACTGTGGACCTCTAGCGCACAGCTGCCATTTCCATACCCTTCTTTTATCCCAGATGCTGGGTTGCTGGACCCAGGAAATTAAAAATGGTGCTTTCACAACACATCAGGGGCGAGGGGGGGGGGGGGGGGTATTCCGGTTGGTTTGGAAAAGCAAACTCATTCTTTGATGGACAAAACCATGGGCACTGCAAGTGGGGCTGATGTAACATGTGCAAAGAGAGTTACATTTGGGTGGGGTGTGTTCAAACTCAAATCTAAATTGCAGTGTAAGCCAGTATTTTCTCTGCTCAGAAACAAAATAACTCACTCTCTCTCTCTCTCTCTCTCTCTCTCTCTCTCTCTGCACATGTTACATCAGCCCCACCTGCAGTGAAACATGGTATTGTTCATTAAAGGAGGAGTTTGCTTTTGCAAACCAACCAGAATCCCCCCTTTATGATCCAGGTTGATACGTCATTAACCCGGGTCGAGGATGTGGTGGGAAAGGGGTATTATAGTGCTTTCAAAAACCCTGAAATTGTTGCAGCACAACAGTTTCCTCAAGTCATACAGATAGAGCCGCTCTTGTTAGATAGAGACCTGGCACAACTATCGCTATGCGTCAGGTCTGCTGTCCGCCAGGAATTGGGCGCACGCACACGAGATGCACATGTGCCCCATTCTCTTTACCGCTTCTGGAAGCCCTACACCGAAGCCCCTTGCTCCCTAAAGATTGCACCAAAGCCCCCACTCTGAAGCCTGCCTGCCCAGCTGAGGTACTGTACGGCGGCCTCGCGCGTCCCCGCCAGCTCTGCTAGAAACTGCAATATGGAGAGCTGGCGGGCTTGCTGAGAGGAGTTCCATCTGTATTACAAAAGCTTTTTTAAAATTACCCTCTCCCACACTTAACAGGGAAGTTTTAATCATATTTTACATTTTGTAATTAAAAAGAAGAATTAGAAAAGAACAGAAAGCTTTGTCTGTATCAGAATTTTTTTTAAATCAAAATACTCTCCAGATTGGGGCTGGGATTGTCTTTGCACAATAGAGCAAGGTGAATACTGTAGATCTGGATTGCGTGCTTGGTGGTGCAGGTTAGATCTACCATCTGTACTGAGGTTTGTGCAACACCTCCTCCAAACTGCCCTTCTGGTCCCACAGTTGCACTAATTCCTGCATGCTGGGACTGACAACCAGTTTTACCTTTCTGATTACCCCTCTCCTCAAACCCGGTATGGAAAAATCCCCCACTCCCCTGTAAATCACCTCAGACACATGGTAGACAGATTTGCTGTGCAGACTTTTTTTGATGTTCAGGAGTGACATGGTATCATTAACTTGCATCTATACCACCTTGTTTGCCATCATTATCTGATATTCTTTTGTCTATACAGGCTCAATCACCATGTCCAATTTATACCACTCTGTCTTGACTCCACCTCCATACCTCCTACTGCCCACAAACTGGTATGGGAATTGAACCCTCATGGTGATTATACATCGGATACATGTAAAACATCTGAGTGCATCTGCCAAGACACCCCTAATCTGGTCAGTTATCTGGTACAATTATCTCTCCACTTAAAATATTTTGGGATATATTTGTTTTATTGCTTTTAATACTATGAATATATCTTAATGGGGTGTTTATCTCATTCTTAACTATAACTCTTAGGCAGGGCCGGATTAACAATGGGCCTGATGGAGCTACAGCTCCAGGCCCACTGTACAAATAGGCCCATTTTGTAGCTGAGGGCCAGGGCTTTCCAACGAGCCCAGCCTCGCGTCACTAGCCCCCCGGGAACCAGAGATACCGCCAGGCAAATCTGGAATGTTTTCCCCATAACATGGGACACCCCCACCTGGTTCCAACAGCTGCCAGTTCCCCCTCCAGCATCACAGAAGCTCGAGGTTGATCTCAGTCGAATCCAAATCGCTGGGCCTTCAATCTGATACCAGGCTGGTCCTTATGGGTTCATTGTTTCTAGAGATATTGCGGGTAAACCGATTTTTTCATTTCAGAAATGTAATTTCATGGCTGTTCATGTTGTTTGAGGACAGATTTCTCTGGAACCAAACGGCCCAGTTTTACGGAACCAAAATCATTCGAAGCCCACTTAAAAGTTCTTCAATATGATACTGGTCTCATGTAAATGGGTTGGTTCCGAAGATATAGCTGCTTGTTTAAACGGGGGGGGGGGGGTTGGGGGCTTTCCCCCTCATACCAGAATATGCAGGGACTAGTCAGTCCATGCATTTTCTGGTGTGAAAGGGGTATTCAAATAGCCGGGACCTGCAGTGCTCTGAATACAGCCCCCTGCTCTCTGCCCGGCTGTCAATGGCTGTCATTTCTGCCCATTAGCGGCTGTCCCCCAATTACCGTGAGCATGTATTGGCAATGAGCATATGGCAACGAGCATGGAACCCCTGGCAATGAGCATGTACAGATGGAGCCGTCTTAAATGAGCATGTACAGATGGAGCCGCCTTAAACTTTGAAGGGGCTGGCTATACTTTTGCCAGCCCCACCAGCCGCCAGCTCCCGCCAAGGGGGCGCACGAGCACGTGTCGCTTGCACGCCCTGTGGCAACGGAGCTTCCCCCGGGTCCCTGCCGCCTCCCCCGCTGCCGTCGCCGGTCCCCCTCGCCGCCCCGACACCCCCCCCCCCACTAACCCTGCCTGTCTCCCTCAAGCGGAGACGGCAGGATGCCGCTGCCCCGCAGACAGAGGCATCACAGTTCAGTGTAGCCCCTGTCCGACGCCGCTCGCCAGAGGGGAGACTCTGGCAAACCCCGGCCAAAAATGACAGGGGCTACATCTGTAGGTAAGCAGCACTTATGTAGAATAATTTTTAATAGGCATTATGGTGTTATAATAGGTAATGGACATTATGGTGTGTGGCTTAACATGTAATGGGCATTATGGTGTAAATTTTAATGCGCGCCATGCCCCTGTTTATAAAGCATATTGTGCATTATTGCTCAATCTGTTTGGTATAGTGTGTATTTTGGTTCAATACATGTTGCAAAATGTGACTTTTGCCTTAATCTGTGTGGCATAACTTGAATTTTGTCTCAATCCATGTGCCATAATGTGAATTTTGGCTCATTCCATGTGGCATAATGTGTAAGAGGCAAGTACAGTATAAGGGGGTTACTATTGTGTTGCATGATTTGTATAAGGCAGTGGTTCCCAAACTGTGTGCCTAGGCTCCCTGGGGTGCCTCGGGACACTTGCAGGGGTGCCACGGGTTGCTGGTCCAGGACCAATTCAAATTATTTATGATCAATTATTTCTGGACAAAACCAGTGCTGGTGGCTGCCAATTATAAAATGTGTACAATCAGAAGCAAATCCTGCCCTTTACCACATAACTGAACCTAAGAAGCACATATAAACACAATCTACGTAATTTGATATATATTTTTTGGGGCCTAGGGGTGCCTTGGAAAAATTCTGATACTCTAGTGTGCCGTGATTAGAAAAAGATTGGAAACCCCTGGTATAAGGGGTATATGGTGTGGTAAACTTAGGTGACCACATAAAAGGCGCTGAAATGTTGTCTACCAAGTTTTGGCTTTCAGTATTTTTTTTATGACTGGAGTGCCACCTTACCCCGCAAGTATCTAAGGACATCGGCATCCTGCGGGTGCACCTTTGGAGGGCACCCACCAATATACCTCCCTGCCTTTTCCAGGCATATATAATTAGTTGAAACTATTTACACAAATAGAGACACACCCATGAGCAGACCACCCAAACAGAACACTGGTCACGCCTCCCATATTATTAGCTGCTGGCCACTACCCCTATTATTGCGCATAATAGGCCCTTGATAATTTTCAGCTCCAGGCCCATTTAGACCTTAATCTGGCACTGCTCTTAGGATTACATTTATTAATGCTTCTAAAAATGAAAAGAGGACTAGCAGTCAGATGAACAAAGTATCATTGCAGCACCCAGTACCTGGAATGGCAGGAACTCCATGGGGCAGTGACGGAACTCCCAGAGGCAATGGTGGATCCCCTGCCAGGCACCAAGCCTTGCAGGGGCTCCTCCACTGCTATCACCTTAAGTCCGGGTCTTTCAGCCGCATTGAGCCCTAGTCAGCAAATCAATGCTGTTCTTGCCCGGACACTATTGCAGCCGCCCGCGGAATCTTGTAGCCATGTGTGTTCATCTGCCACTACTCGGTCCTTCGCTCCCCAACCTACTTGTACTGTGTGGGGTCTGTAGACATATTCAGGTGAGTTCTCTGGTGCATTGCCCTGTTTGTGGGGAAGATTATTAGGGTACAGCATGGCAGTTCTCAGGTTACAGCAATGGCAGGTTTCAGCAGGCAACACACAGGCATCACAATAATCCCCACATTCTTTCCAGCCTATAGTCCAGCTGCTAACAGGCATTGGGAACACTGACCCTCTGCTGTGGACAAACATATATCAGGAAGTAACAGATGTTGGTAATAAATAAATTCTAAGACAAGGTTTGTGATACAGTGAAGGAGTGCACTGCATAAAAAGGGTGGGGTGTGAAAGTGGTAACATGAAAGTGGTGTGTTAGCCCATAGTTTTTTTTTCTAACATCAATATTTTAGAAGGCAAAGTCAGGTTTACTACACTTAGCAATGTTTATTTACATTGTACAGCATGCGGAGAAGTGAAATAAATAAAATGTACAACATTATTAAGGGTAGTCCAGAAGAGTTATACATTTTATTTTCTTCAGCTAACCTTTGCTGAAATCTGGGTTATTTGGATCCTGCTCGGTGGCAGCTTACCCTGTGACTGCAGAATTGGCTCCTTCCGAGAAGAGTCTGGATTGTTTGGTGAAAGATGGCTTCCTGGCAACTTTCTCCTAGCCATTGGAATGTAAAACCTGCAATCTCTCATTGGCTACTGCAGAGCTGCAAAACCTGGTGCTCAGATTTGTTATATTATGTGCCTATTTTATGTGCCAGTTTTAAGGCATCAGCTGAAGAATGCAATTGGGCAATTGTATTAAGCCTGCTGAAGAGATAAAGTGGAGATAAAGGGGAAGGTGATAATGCACCCAGGGCCGGCAACAAAAATCTTGGGGTACATTGATATCTTTGGGGCCCCCCGCAACAGCACACCCAGATTTTTATTACATTGAATATGTTTTTATTATTAGAAAGAAAAAAAAAATTAATATCAGAATCAGAAAGCTTTATTGGCCAGGTATACTTGCGTATACTAGGAATTTGAATTGGATTGCTGTGCAACAGCCAGTTAGGTACAATTAGACAGTAACAGTACAGATACACATAACACATACAGGTATACGCTTGAAGTACCCTGGGAATTATAGATGCAGGGAACACATACCCGCCAAGCAGTACAGCGCCTAGGCAGCCATCAGCGGTGCCAATGTAACAATGTGCCCCGGTGCTGGGACAGCTCCCCTGCTCCCAGCACCGGAGCAGCAGAGCAGGCAGAGGGGAAGCGAGCTGTGTCCTTTACAGTACACAGCTTCCCCGGTGCAGGGATCAGCTGTCGGATCCCCACGCCCATGGCTAGTCAGCGTCAGGTCTCCAGGGCTGGGACCTGTCATTGGGTTCCCGGTGCTGGAAGGGAAGTGGGGATCGGCAAAGCGGCGGCGCACAGAGCGGGGCTTTGAATTTGGGGCCAATCCAAAGCGCAGCTCACGGCGGTTTGAATTTCCCACCATTCGGGAGCCAATCATGGCTCTTGAATCGGCGGCCAATAGGTGACGGCCGGCCAAGCCAATCAGCGCTGTACTCGGCCCCGCCCCCGGCATCTGACATCCGACGCAGCCGGGAGGGCGAAGGAGGAAGTCCCCTGCCGGAGGAGCGCAGGAGCACTCCGGAAGAGGAGAGAAGCCGTTGGAGGACGGCGCAGAAGACGGCGGTGGACAGAAGAGCTCCACTGGCCGCTGAAGAGGCCAGAAGATGCCAGGATCAACAAAGAAGATCTCCGCAACCTTCTACAGGAAGAAAAGAAGCGACGGCGGCACTGGCCAGGAAGGGCCAGCGGCAGAAGAAAGAAGATGGCGGCCTCTCCCAACAGCTGGTAGACAGCCCTTGGGTCACCTACCGCCCCTCCACTGGACCACCGGATGTCGGGCACAAGGCCTGTGGGCACTGTCAGGCCCCCTTGGTCTGTGGGCATTATAGTCGGGCCCTCTCGGCCCGGGGGCATGTAATTGTTGGGCCCTCCTGGCCCGTGTTGTAGTCCGGCCCTCTAAGCCCGTGGCTGCTATTAGCGGGGGCATGTAATTGTTGGGCCCTCCTGGCCCGTGTTGTAGTCCGGCCCTCTAAGCCCGTGGCTGCTATTAGTCGGGCATTAGACCCGTGGGTGTTTTAAGTGGGCCTTCCAGGCCCAAGGTTTCCCCTCAATTTGCCGGGCACTAGGCCTTTGGCACAATAGCCAGGCGTGAGGCCCAAGGCCCAGTAGGATAGGCTCTAGGCCTGGGGGCTATAGAGTCAGGCACTAGGCCTGTGGCCATTGAAAGGCATTAGGCCTGGGAGCAGCTAGGAGGGTGGTAAGTGGCTCTGGTACTAGGCCAGAGTCACTGGTGTAATTGATTAGTCAGACTCTAGGTCCGCACAACTGCTAAAGGCCTATCAGTCAGTTTTGGCCTCTTAAAGGGAAGGGTACTTTTCATCCTCTTCTGAGAGGTCCTGCCCCTGGGAACAGTGGGCTCTGCGACGGCTCTTCCCAGAGCCCGGACCTAGTAAGGAAAGGGGGAACGGTTGTTCTCCCTACCCTGTCCCAGACGGCTGTTCAGAGGCAAAGGCGGCCTCAGGTGAGGGATGAAGATAGGAAGGCGGTAAGTAGCCTCACTCCATATATGTGTTCTCGGTTACCCATGTTATTGGTTATGTGTTTGGTACAAGGAAGATTGTGTTGACATGTTAGTCAAGTTATGTTGAGTTGTTAGTCCTTCGTGCTGTGGCATAGCAGCCTTAAGGTTCCTAGAGTTATCTACTTATTGTGTGTGTGTGTGGTACCAGCGAGGCGAGGGCAGGTGGTTAGCCAGTGTTGTGCTAGGAAAGGTTGTAGGATAGGGAGGTTGTCTGTCTTCTCCCATAGGTGCGGGTGAGCGTCCATCAAGGTGACCAGCTTGCAGAAGTGAGTAATCTTTCCGTTTGTCTGTTTCCCTTTTCCATGACCGCCAGCTTGGGCCACTGTACACGGACGTGTGAGTCCCCTATCTAAACACCTCGTGCGCAAGCGCCTATAGGTGAAACTGGGTGTCTGAGGCTTTGGCCAATGATGACCATTCACCCAGCCGGTGAAGGTCCCGGCCACCCATAACCCCCTCCTCATTCAACCCTCTGTGAGTTGAACTGTAGAGCCTGCTTAACCACCCTTTTGTTCCTGACAGTACAGCGAAGAATACTGAGAGAGGAATCCATCGGGAAGAAGATCCATTGTGTCCGGGTGCCAGAGTTTCCAGGACTGTGGTTTGACACGGCCTGAAGGTGAGAGGGTGCGGCACCAGGTAAGTGGTCCGGAGACACCTGCACTGCACCGCCTCTACACCCCTCTCACACCACTGGTCATTTCAGCAGCCAGTTAGGTAACAATATAAGCTGAGACAGTACAGTTATCACACAGGAAACACATACCCGCCGAGCTGCACAGTGCCTAGGCAGCCATCAGCAGCGCCACTAATCGCTGCAACAGCCAGGTACTTAACAGATATGCAGAGACAGTACAGATGCAGTACAGATTGCTGTGCAATGTACTAGACAGGGCAGACACGGGAGTTACATAAGGCTGAGTGCACAGTTCCTATTATTCACTATGTAATATAATATGGCAGGGCAGATGGGTGGGTGCCGCATTGTGCATCATATGGTTAGCTGTGTTGTGTGATGTCACTTAACGCATTAGTACTGGTAGCTGGACAGGTGACCAGACTGAGGGGGAATACTGGATTGGGGTCCATGTAAGACTGAGGGGGAATACTGGATTGGGGTCCATGTAAACCAGGTGGGCAGGCAGCACCTTTATAAACTATGGCTAGGGCTTCACTGGCGCAGCCATGCTTACATCGCCTGAGCCCCTCAGAGCCTTTGGGGCCCCTCTTTGACCCTCCCCGTTGCCTGTCCTGAACGCACCAGCCAATCAACTCCTAACTATCCTTTTTCAAACAGAGCTGATTATCACCTTCTACTTTATCTCCAATTTATCTCTTCAACACGCTTACTACATCTGCCCTAATATTTGGTATCTTGAGCAAGGTTAATCAATACGTTCTATACATAATGCAACTTAGACTTGCTCCCACATAAAAAATATTCATATGACTGTACAAAAGCTTAACATGAGATTGATGGATATAGCACATTTACAAGGATGTTTTGTAGTTGCTTTTTATTTTGTGATTTCTTCACAGTTCCAATTTTAAGATTTGGATACAATAACAAAATATTATACATTATGATTGTCAATTTTCTTTCAATGTCCTTTTCCTCTGATGATTAATACATGAATGCTATGAAATATTTTGGAGAAAATCCTACAAGGTTTTATGATTTGACATGGTGGTTCTAAGATGGTAGGAAGCTGCACTGTTGCAGCATTTGTTGAAGTTTTTTCCATCTCTGGCTTTAAGGTGTACTTTCAGTTTATAGAGTTGGCTTAAAAATAGAATGGACATGAAACTAAATTAGCTTTTGGACAGGGCTGTAACTATGGGGGGGGGGGGGGGCTAGGGGGTCAAGCCTGCTTGGTGGGAGGGGGGTGGGGCGGGGCAGAGCTGGCGCTACTCCCGATCTGCAACACTGAAAGTGGGGAAATACGCAGAATTCAAAACAGTGACAGCCGAGGAGGAAGGAGAAGGCTCCTCGTTCTGTATGTCCCAGAGGTGACGGGAAAGGCTGTGTGTGGGCTCCAGAGGTGTCAGAATGGACAGAGGAGACCTCATGGTAAGAGCAGTGAGGGGAGGCCAAGAGGAAGTGGAGGCAGATGGGCAGGACAGCGTCAGTAGAATGTTGCTGTAGAGAGGAGGGTGAAGCCTGTCCCTGCTATGCCACTGGTGGGTGGCAGGAGGGAGAGCGGTCTGGGAGGACGGCTTCCAGGGATTGTCACATTTTATCACAGCTGTCATGGTGGCGGCCGGGGGCTCAGGGCTGAGATGGGGCCCATGTATATGTCTGACTGCCAGGGGTTAGGAAAAGGTGTGGTACTGTGTGAGGTGTAGCTGTCTTCACAAAGAAACCTAACGTCCGCCCACACGGCTACTCTGGAAAACCAGCTTCTCAGCCAGCCTGGGTTAGTCAGTAGCTGATGACTGCCCAGCGTGATAACACAGGGCCATCTTAACAGCATTGTAGCAAAGCAATACATTTGGGGCCCCTCACACCCATTCACATGAAAAAATGGAACCCTGTGGTTCTGTGCCATCTCTCCACTTGCTTCCATACAATGAATGGCTGTCATCTACCAATCGGCATGCTGACATCCATTCACTGTTTGTCTGCAGGTGGGGAGGCAGGTAGAGAATGCTTGACTCTGATTGGTGGATAGCTCCACCCATCCAGCCATCCACCAATGAGCATGCTGACTTTCATTTACTATCTGGCAGAAGGCCCTCCAACCCAATTTGTCAAGTTTGAAAGCCTGTAGAATTGGGGGGGACCCATGGGTAGGTGCCCATTGAGCCCATACGTTAAGATGGCCCTGTGATAACAAAGTAATTTTTCAGTTTGGAAAGCCCACTGCTTCTGATTGTGTTTACTGTATGTCCGATATTTAAAAGGGCAATGCGTTTGTCTAGCAGTGTATTAAATATGGAATCTGTTGGGGGCAAATGTAATAAGGTCCGAGTCTGCTGGAGTTCTGTGATGCTAGACGATCTCTGACTTTTTTTAAAGCCGCAATAATTTGCAAGGCATGGTTTTCCATTGTAAATGATTGTGCTTTGAAAAAAACCTGTGAGATAGGCAAGTATCCTGCACTTCTGGCAAACTTGAACCCTGTTACATATGCCCCTGTGTAATATTGTGAATACATTAATTAGAGGAACGTTGCATCATTATGTTGATGTTGGGTAACAGTGTTATTTTGAATAGCCGTAGAAACTGCAGCAGTCGTTACACAGATAAATGTCTCACAAATAAAAGGGAATTACAGGTACTGTATGTCCAGAAGCAAGTTTGCTCTTTTTATAAATTTTTGTTAAAATTTTAGACATGGCATAAAAAGACCAAACACATAAACAGGAAAGCTCTTTTTCAAAAATTAGTTATTTTAATAAAAAAAACATCACAGTGGGCGATGCAAACTTTTTTTTTAATAATTTTCAATTTGTGCATTAAAATTTCCATGTAAAGAGAAGGTAACTACAAAGAAAATAAGAATTAAACCCATAGGAACCAGATAAAGCCAAAACACAAATTCCAAAAGCCTAGGGCTACAGCAACTAACCAGCAGATTTTCAAAGCGGTGGATTCAACAGATTTGAAAACCTGCAACTTAGCAAATATAGTTCTTATAGAGAGAAAGAAAGAGAAAGAGAGAGAAAAACAAAATAACTGTAATAATAAAATAATAGGAAGGAGGGTGACATATCACCCCTTGGGTATAGAGATGTAGGAAGTAAATGCAGCTTTGAAGGACTCATAATATACCAGTGTACTGTACAAAGAAAAGTTCCAAGATGAGGCCATGTGTGGGATAGGAGGGACTGTTATGACACAAGTCCTGTGCTAATTTCCATAACCCCCTTTATGACCCACGCAGGGCCTAGCCAGCCTTACTTTCGCCTTCCAATTTGGGCCATAAGTTGGGCATTTGCTGCAGCCTTTGCTCTCATATGTTTAGCCTTTGCAATGTCGAACAGAATGTTCATTAGGTGTGTTGGTACATCCAACGAAAGGGTAAATTTGGTCCGGCGGTCACTTTTTGCCTTGTTTTGATAAACCTTGCCCTTCACCTGGGACTGTGATAGATATCTGTAACGTGGAAATGTCCTTTTCTCTTCTCTTGTTCTTTCATCTTCTTCGTCTTCCTCCTCTTCGTCTTGGGAAAAATGGTTATCGCTTGGTCCAAATTCATAGCTCCTCTTATTGAGAACTGAGTTGTCATCTAAACTTCTCCTCTTGGCCTCCTCAAGGGCTTCCTTCAAGCAGCTGAAAATTGACTCTGCTTTGTAAAAGTTGTAGTGAACACTGGACCTGGCCATGCACAGTATGAGTAGTAGCAGGAGGAGCCTAGTGTGAGGCATACTTCCACCCTGTATGTAAGGAAACACAAGCAAAATATAATAGCACCACGACTTGTACAAAACAATAAATATATTCATCAAATGTATGCACAGGCTAGGGGAAAAACAAAAAAAGGCGTACCTATATACCCTGGTAAAACTCAGAATCAGCCACATTATGTACAACTTAGTGGTTTTTTTTTTTTGGGAAAATATATTTTATTGGAGCTAAAGAAATATAGCTATCCATGTGGCATCGTGATAAATGCCTTGATCCTTATTCTGGTTGACTTTGCAGGGTGCGAATTTTGCAGCCTTGCGAGTTCCCCAGATGCCCCCCTCAAGCAGACCTGGGCCCCTGCAGCAGACCCTGGCCCAGGTAAAATGTAGCCGTTCCCACTACTCTCAACAGCACTGACAATGGCTTTCTGATCACTGGGCTCTGCAATTTAGCAGAGCAGTGATCAGGTTTGAATAACCCTCCATGTTACTATGTAATGGATGTGAATGCATTTTTTTAAGCAACAAAAAATAAAGAAGTTGGCAATATAAAGATAAATATACACAGATATAGTCCATCTCATCTGCTATTTCAAGTAACTTCTGCATAGTTTACAGCAACAGATATAGAATAAGCAAACAACTGAGGCAGACCACTAATGCATGGTTGCCTACCTGGGTGTGGTATAGGGGTAGGCAACCATGCATTAGTGCTCTGCCTCAGTTGTTTATCCCAACATCGGGATCCCGAATGGCCGGACCCAGGCAGCATGGTGAGTGCAACTAAGCCCCTTGCGGGCATGGTGGCTCGCTGCGCTCGCCACCTATTCTATTCTCCCTCTATGGGGGTCGTGGACCCCCACGAGGGAAAATAGCGGATGGCCGTCGGGAACCCGGCTGTCAGTGTTTTGACAGTCGGGATCCCGACGTCGGGTGAATGCCTGTCGGGATCCCGACTGTCGGGACCCCGTCCGGCACCCGCCTACCTGACCCTCAATTTCAGGGAGAAAATGCTCTGTTCCTGGACTTCCCTGGTAATGTATGATTGCCATCACCTGTGGTGAGCTAGGTAATTTATAAGAAAGGTGTTTCACCACAGGTCTAAACGAGAAATACTGAAAAACAATAAAAACACTGTAGTCACTTAGTGTAAAAAATAAATGATATGTTTATTGACTCCTCCCCAACAGGGTTTTTTTTTGTGATAAAAGATGATTTACATATCAAAAAGAAGAATAGAGAAGGGAGATTTGTGCGGCCTAATACCGGTATACACTAACAAGACAAACGGATATAAAACACAAAACATATAAATGGCTGCAGTCCAATGTAATGCAGATAGTCCAGGTTGCGAGTGGCAAAATTCCCCAAGGGAGGGATATAATAAGGCAGGGGAATGAATTTGTCCTGCAGTGAAAGTCTCAAAGGAAAAAAAGGGGTTACCGTTCAAAATCCCGACCGCCGAAATCCCGACAAGGTGGGGACGTGGATCACCCCCCCCCCCCTTGCGGGCTCACTGCACTCACCACACAGCAGGCCCGGTGCTTCGCCAAGCTCGGCACACTAATTTGTTCTCTCTCTATGGGTGTCGTGGACACCCACGGAGGGAGAAAGTGTTGGGATTTAGGCGGTCAGGATTTTGAACGCCGGTATTTGAACAGTATCCCGCCCATTGTTAACGTCCCCCTCCCTTGTCTGAATGGTTCAGATGATGGATGGCTTTGTTAATAAAGGCCGTACTGCAGCTGCAGCATAGACCACATATGCATCCTTGCGAGTCAACCAGAAACCTCCCTGTGAATGGTGGTACGCCGGCCCACCATTCAGTGGGTGCGTACATTCGCATGGTATGCGAATGGATGATTTACATATACATTAATTCGCATGACAGAGGGAACCTCCCACATCTTTCGATGGTCGACCATCGAAAGATGTGGTGTGCACACGTATATATAAAGTGAATCACAGGTCACTTTTATATGCATGTACTGTATGTTCTCTGTGAAATGGGCAGGCAGCTGACATCTGGTGATGTCAGCTGCGTGCCCCGATGCCCACGTCACCGGGCCATTACCATAAGAACGTCCAGTGATTTCATGGGAATGCCCATGAAACGCTGGACGTTCCCATGTGCGAGTACCCCTGGCCGCCGCTTCCCCCTGCCCACATGCGCAAAAATGCATGGACACTAAACATCGCCCCCATACAAACTCATATGCACTAACAAACGGACCTGAATAAGGTTCTTAATACAGACATCAGTTCATTCGGACTATACAGTTTATGATCCTTGTGGAGCTCTCTTGGGTACTGCCTAGGCCCAACATCACATTTGACAAGTGTTCCAGTTCTTTGATATACAGTATTTATCTGCAGATATCATCTGACACAGTACACAATTTTTGCGAGTACACAGATCTGTTCAAACTTGCTGGACATGGAAAGTGAGATATGTGAAGACAGACATTGAAGGTAGGAGAAGATAGGGACTGGGGCTGGGTTGAGAGTTTGTGGGCTAAAAACTGCCACAGCTCAAAGTGAAAGTAAAAACGGTGACAGATCAAAATGAAAGTACTTTGCAGAAGCTGTCATTTTGATGGACTTTTAATTAGTAATAATATATGTAATATAATGTAAAAACTATTTAATTTAACAAAATAATCCAATATGTTTGTGATATATTTATGTATGTGCATATACAGTATATATATATATATATATATATATATATATAAATATATATATATATATGTATATGTATCCCCAATATTCCAACTCGCGCTAAAGCATATTTTACAAGTTAATTTTTGATGTTCGGCAGCCTCACCACTAGGTTTCCTGAGGGGTAGGGAACAAACACAGCACAATATTTTTACCCAATAGGGGTATGGCGCCTAAGGTAAGAATGTAAATGTCCAAATACAGTCTGTAGGATCCACATCCAATGAAGCAAAAAGGAGATATCTTCCAATATTTGTTTATTTGACTTCACAGGATTATAAAAACGCTTGTAGAGATAACCTACGCATTTCGTTTCACAGAGACTTCATCAGGGGAAATGTAACAGTCTTTCTGTTAATGTTTGATGTATGAATAAAGTAGAAAACTTCCTTTATTGTGGTGATGTCTTTCAGTTCTTATACACGGGACGTGGTAATTCTTTATCCCTATGTTTTTAATATACTAATTTCTATTAGTTAATTTGTGATAAGAAGCAGTACACTGCCTATAATATTAGTGGTTCTGGTACTTCAGTTGGCCTCATCTATTATTAGGTTAATAACTGGACCTAAAATACGGATGACAGTCCTTCATCCTGCAGTAAAAATACAAAATCTCCAATGGGACTTCTGGTTGCTCCAGAGAAGGCCAGCAGAAAACATTTCCCCTGATGAAGTCTGTGAGACGAAACGCGTTGGGTTTCTCTACAAGCATTTTTTTTAATCCTGTGAAGTCAAATAAACAAATATTGGAAGATATCTCCTTTTTGCTTCATTGGATATGGATCCTACAGACTGTATTTGGACATTTACACTCTTCAATGTTTACCCTACCCCTACCGCTGGAGGATCAGTAGGTGCCCCAAAACATTGCTATGCCCAGGGGTCTACACTGCTGTTGACGCCCCTGTATGTATATTATGTATATATATATATGTGTGTGTGTATATATATATATATATATATATATATATATATACTAGTTGTTTCATCGCGCCCTACGGGCGCTCTTCACACCGTCGTAAGGGGCTACGCTACATTAAAATTATAAATATATTTTAATGTGAATTATGTTTGTTATTTGTGGATGAATGTGTTTAATTTTGGGTGGGGCGGATGGTGTTGGCGGGAAGGGGTGTGTTGGGTTAGGGATTTTGGTGGTGTGTCTGCGTGTTGACCTGGGAAGTGTGTCAGTGAGTAATAAATACACCTGTGTGTCTGCGTGTTGACCTGGGAAGTGTGTCAGTGAGTAATGAGTACACCTGTGTGTCTGCGCGGTGACCTGGGAAGTGACAGTGAGTAATGAGTACACCTGTGTGTCTGCGCGGTGACGTGGGAAGTGTGTCAGTGAGTAATGAGTACACCTGTGTGTCTGCGTGGTGACGTGGGAAGTGTGTCAGTGAGTAATGAGTACACCTGTGTGTCTGCGTGGTGACCTGGGAAGTGTGTCAGTGAGTAATGAGTACACCTGTGTGTTTGCCTGGTGACCTGGGAAGTGTGTCAGTGAGTAATGAGTACACCTGTGTGTTTGCCTGGTGACCTGGGAAGTGTGTCAGTGAGTAATAAGCACACCTGTGTGTGTCTGCCCGGTGACCTTGCTGCTGTGTGCAGGCAGGGGTGTGTGTGTGTGCCAGGGGTGGGTGTGCAGGACGGTGGGGTGTGCAGGCTGGGGGGGGGGGAGCGGGTTGCTGCTGCTGTGTGCAGGCAGGAAGGGGGGGTGGGTGTGCAGGACGGTGGGGTGTGCAGGCCGGGGGGGGGGAGCGGGTTGCTGCTGCCTTGTGCACCCCCCCCCCTAAGTTATTATAGACAACCTCCTCCTCTCCCCCTCCTTCCCCAGACTTGCTGGCATCCCCCTCCCACATGTGACATACCTGTGGCGCCTGACACTCACAGGGCAGTCTTGCTTCACCCGGCCAGCGGCAGATTGGAAATGCCTGAGAGGAGCTACAGCCAGCCCAGAGCTTTACTATAAAGGAGGAGGCAGCTCTGCTGAGTCACAGCTGCATCATGCTTTTCTCCTCTCAGGCTGTGACCATGTGACTCTGTCTGCGACTCGAGGTCAGCCTGAGAGGAGGCAGAGCTGCTCCCCCTGGCTGCCAGAGGCTGCTATGTCAGCACCACAGATCTTCAGCTGCGCAGACTTAATTTATTCACTGCACTCCCTTCCGCCCCCATCGACCCTGGCTGAGCTACATGTGTCTGTGAGTATTATAGGTGTGTGGTATTGCGGGGGGTGTAGTGCAGGCAGGCAGGGGCCAATATGTGTGTATTATGTCTTATATATTAGGCTACATGTGTGTGTGTATTATGTGTGGTGTGTGTGTATAAGGCTGGGTGGGGGGTGGAGTTTCATGTGTGACCCTGTCCAGCGTTATACACACACTCTCAGGATGATTGACACATGTAGCCAAATATATAAGAGATATATATATTATAATTTTATTATTATTATTATTGTTGTTATTATTTATATACATTTGGTCTATCTATAATACTTTAACTGACCCGGCATATACTGGGTCACCTAAGGGTCGATCTCCGTGCTTTGCTCCGCCCCTCTGGAAACCCCCTTCTGAAAATCCTGCGTTTGCCCCTGCTAGTGCTGTGAAAGAAAACCGAGGGCTGATTAAGCAAGAGGTGACATAAACCACTGAAGGCATCTGAGCTGCCTGCACTTTAGGCTGTTTTGCTAGGGGTTATGACAAGATCAGTGTTAGCCAATTAGGGATCAAAGGAGGAGTTCCTTGAGCTAGGAGTAGTCAGGAAGTCAGGTGATCTGCCTCTCTCTGGTCGGAATTTCCCCACCCTCCCTTCCTAACTTTCTTTTCTTGGCGGCGGTAAAGAACGGTCCTTGTTTAAATGAATATCATATGAAGATAGTGGGGTGCACTCTCCCGACATCAATATGTCGCTAGCCAATGCCCCTTGGACAGGGGATGGGTGGGTCAAGAGGGGAGAGTTGGACACCAATGATGTATGAATGGTGTGTTGTGATCTTACCCCTCTCTTTTCTATGACCATTATTTAGGGCCGCCACCCTTTATAGTCAGGTTATAGCTGTCAATTAATAAATATGACATCATATTTTGAACGCCAGCACTTGTGTCTGTGTTATTTTAGTGTTAAGGTCTTAGATAAGTTTATTAAAGTGTGGGGCATAAAGATTGCTGATGGTGAGTTTAATAGATGTATAATGCCACCTAGTGGTTAATACCATTTATAACTTATGCAAAAAGTGGTCGCACTGTAACAAAAATTGTAATATTTGCAGACAACTCAAACAGGGATTAATCACGTGTTCGGGGGAAATTTACAAAAAATTTACAAAAAATTTACAAAAAATTGTATTCGTATTCTTGATACGAATGACTACGGCTGCATACGTCATATGCAAAGTCGTGTACCGGAGGGGAATTTACAAAGCAGTCAAATTCGACTGCTTTGTAACCCTCCAATGTCGTATTAATTTGTATTAATGGCTGTATATACGGCCGCTAATACGAATTCCTACAGGCAGTCTGCACGGATCAGTCAGATCCGTGCAGGCTGCAAGGTGTAAAAAAAATAGAAAAATAAATAAATGTAAAAAAAAATGGCGTGGGGTCCCCCCACAGCCGTAACCAGCACCAGGCTAAAAGAGCCGGGGCCAGTAATAAAATATCAGGAAACCCGACAAATAGGGGTTCCCCGATTTTTTTTAAAACCAGCCCCAGGCTTCAGGTCTGGGGCTGGTTTCAAAATACGGGGGACAAAATGACTAGGGGTCCCCCGTAGTTTAAGAACCAGCCACAGGCCAAACCAGCCAGCAGGGTAATGTCACAGCCGGGGGGACACTTATTATATAAGGTCCCGCGGCCAAAGCATTAACCCTACCAACCAGTCGGCCTGGCCAGGGGCCCTGGGGGAGTGGAGACCCCCCCCAATAAAGGGGTCCCCCCTCCCCTCCAGGACTTACCTGACCAGGCTGAAGCCTGGTGCTGTCCCCGGTGAACCTGTACGGTGGTCACCGGGCCCGCTGGCACTTGTAGTTCCACAGTAATAAAATAGTCAAATAAACACACACTGACACACAATAAAAATAAAACTTTAATACATCCAAAGCCCACACATACTGATACTTACCTATCTTGAGCCCGTAGGTAGGTCCCTGGGTCTTGGTCCGGTGTCTTGCTCCTGGTCCATGTCGGCGTTCAGCTCCATGTCGACGTCCAGGTCCATGTCGGCGGCATCTGTGACGGCGTCCGGTCCGGGTCTGAAGAAATCCATGGGGGACCTGTGGAAGGAAATCCAACTCATCCAGGTCCTCCTGCGAAGATCTGTCGCCTTGATCCACCGTAGTCCTGGTCTTCTGCCACATGACGGCGATTCCGGCAGCTCCCCGCATCAGACTGATGAGAGGCGCAGAGATCTTTCATCTTCCGCGCCTCTCCACTGAATGATTCTATTGGCCGCCTAGCGGGCAATCAGGAGCCGAGAAAGTCGGCAACTTTTGCAACCTGCATGACCAGACATTGGTTACCGCAGGAATTGTCATTGGGTACTCTTTACCTAGAACGGCGCCCATCGCGGGCATCGCATGTACATCGCATGCCATTATAATGGCATGCGATGCGACCGATGCGATGGCCGCGATTTTACATAGAAATGCATGTTAAAATGTAAATCGCGTCGGTCGCATCGCATGCGACCAAAAAATCGCATGCGATGCGACCAACGCGATTACCGCGAATGGCCCAATTGACCCGATTTTACATAGGAAACAATGTTAAATGGCCCAATTGACCCGATTTTACATAGGGAACAATGTTAAATGGCCCACAGACCCCAAATAGCCACCCTGAAGTGTGAAATGGCCCCCCCAATTGTTAACGCCACCCCACGATCAACGTCAACCCGAAGCGTGGCGAGCGCAGCGAGCCCACGAGGGGCGGCGGTACGCGTCCTCCGACCTTTTCATACCCCCACTATCCACGTCGGCGCGGAGTTGAGAATAGAAAGTGTGGCGAGCACAGCGAGCCACCGAGCCCGAAGCGTGGCGAGGGGACGCGGATACCTTCACAGGTATCCGCATCCCCTCGCGGGCTTCACAGGTATGCGTGTCCGCTCGCCACGCTTCGGGCTCGGTGGCTCGCCACACTTTCTATTCTCAACTCCACGCCAACGTGGATAGTGGGGGTATGAAAAGGTCGGAGGACGCGTACCGCTGCCCCTCGCGGGCTCGCTGCGCTCGCCATGCTTCGAGTTGACGTTGATCATGGGGTGGCGTTAACAATTGGGGGGGCCATTTCACACTTCAGGGTGGCTATTTGTGGTCTGTGGGCCATTTAACATTGTTCCCTATGTAAAATCAGGTCAATTGGGCCATTTAACATTGTTCCCTATGTAAAATCGCGGTAAGCCCAGTGACACAGTGAGCGAGGGGAAGGAGCGATGCGCTCCCCTCCCTGGGAAATCAGTTGTGCCCACTGCCTCTGTCTGTGTGGACGGGGAGAGGAGGAGGTAGGAAGGGAGGTGGCGGCGTTGGGGGAGCTGCCGGGCGCCCCGGCTGTTTAACAGAGGCGGACAAGCCGTGCGGTGCCCCGGGCTGCTGCACAGCTTGTCCGCCTCTAGAAACGGCCCTGTGTGTACCCAGCCAAAGCAATAGCAATGCTTGGCCCTGCACAGCATGCTGGATAAATCTAGTTACACACCAGCCAGGGTCAGTGTTTTCCAGTGACAGATCACTCAGCACACAGCGCTGACCCATTGCTGTGTACCGCTGTGTGCTGAGCGGTCTACATTGCTCAGATCGCTAAACATCTAGTCCCCTATAGACTTCAATTCAAGTAATTTAAACTACATAATGCAATTGTAACTAATAGCACTTTATTTTAAACTATGCCTGTAAAAATATATGAATTATGGAATGAAGATTTTTAATTGCAAAATTATATTTAGCCTTTTATTACTAATGAAGTGAACTACTTATATATCTCTATTAATCAATGATTGGCAGTATTTAAACTTCTATTATAATTAATTGTTAACATTTTATACAGTACATACCTTTCTAAGAAATATCTGAGGCATTTCAAGGGATTCGGTATGAAATCCCGACGGTCAAAATCCCGACAGGGTCAAAATCCCGAATGGGTCATAATACCGACAAGGACAAAATCCCGACATTTAAAATCCCGACAAGGTCAAAATACCGACATATAGAATGTACAGGTAAAACAGTCAACATGACTTTGTGTCGACAGGTCACAAGGTCGACATGGGTTTTTTCACTGTTCTTTTACCCGAATGTCGACATGGTCGACATGGACACCGTTTGACGTGAACCGCAGCCCCTCGCATCGCTCGCTTCACTCGCAATGCTTCGGGCACACTATTTTATTCTCCCACCACGCCCTAGTGGATGGTAGGGCATGAAATACCGCCTGTCGGCACATGTCGGGTTTAAAAAGTGAAAATAACAATGTCGACCTCACGACCTGGCGTCACAAAGTCATGTTGACTGTTTTACCTGTACATTTTATATGTCGGTATTTTGATCTTTCGGGATTTTAAATGTCGGGATTTTGTCCTTGTCGGGATTTTGTCCTTGACTGTATTTTGACCATCGGGTTTTTGACTGCATCCCATTTCAAGTTATATAAATAGGCACAGAATATTGGTGGTTCTTTGCAAAATATAGGGCCTAATTCAGCATGAATCCCTAATCAGAGATTAGCGAATTGAGCGATTATGAAATGACTGTGTATGCGAACAATATGCATTGCACAACATGTGTGTGTGTGGGGGATTGTGCGGAAAATGCGTATGGAGTGTAAACATAATGGAGCTACAGCTTGACTGACTGGAAGCCGGCGTTTAGGGGTGGTACCCTACTGTTTTCCAGGTGTGGTGGAAAAAACACAGACATGCCCAGCCACCCTTTCGCAATTCTTTTTGAAATTTAGCGAGGGGCATTTAACCTTTCTGTCTGGGCAGCTGAGATGCAGTACAGACTCTTCATAGTAGCGCCATGCACCTCAGGTTATATACTTGCACTTAGCTTGGCATATTGCTTAGATTTAGAGCGCTAGATGGTGGAGGACTACATTTTTGCGCTCATGGGATAAGCGGGGAAAAATTTGAGTATTCTATGAAAAATGCAATGTATGTGCAAATGTGTCGTCTTAATAGGATTCGTTTTGTTACCATCCAGTAACAATGTAACAAAGGATTGTTACCATCCAGTAACAATGTAACAAAGAGGTACTGTACAGTCCTAGGTACATTTTGCCCAATGCAAAGCAAAGCTTCAAACATATAAAAGGGGTGAATGTGATAAACAAAGCCTTAATTGCACTTTCATGATAAAATAAAACATAAATCAGGCTTAACCGAGCAGTATTTTATTTAAAGAAAATGTTTATTGGAAATTGGCTGGACATGTGATACCTTTGCACAGTGCACCTCTTCAGCTTTTGAACTTTTTTCCCCTCAATCCAAGGTGTATTTCTGGTCTCATAAGAACCCAGAACGTACTCAGTGCTGTTGTAAGTGCTTCCAAAAGCACACTGCACTGTAGTTGAAGCAGACAGAAAATGTGAAGATAGATTCAGATTTAAGAGGTGCATGTCCAAACTTAAATCTAAATTGAAGTAAGAAATACAGCAAAACTGTTAAGGCTGTGTTGTACTTCCTGGTGCCTTTGACCTTTGAGAAAGTTGTCAGAGACCAACGAAACACGCCAGCCTGCATTTGTTGTTGGACTCTGGAACCTACATTCTTCATCCCACTTGGACCAGCTCTCCAAAATCCTGTTCCTGGATCCCCAAAATTGCTCCATATTTTCCAAACTGGTAAATTCTATCTGGGACACCACCACCTGCTGAATTATCGGAGACCCACCTGTTCATCACAGGGGAACCTGAGATCACACCTATCAGGATAAAAGACCCTGGGCCTCCAGCAAGGTTTATGGACACCCTCAACACCGGTTCATATCTAATTGGATCACAAAATGGGAGATTATTCCATCAGGAGAGAGTATAAATAGAAACAAGCGGGACTAGAGGGCCCTACATACGCAGAGATGTGTGCCAGAGATACATCACGGGAGATTCAGCACAAGAGATTTCACTCTTGTGGCTAATTTCAGACAATGAGCCACATACAGAGAGATTTGTGTCAGAGATTCAAATTGGGAGATTCAGCACGGGAGATTTCAAATCTGTCACGACTGTCACGCCGCACATGCCATCAAACTGCACTGTGTATGTGTATATATATATATATATACACATATATATATATATATATACATACACATATATATATATATACACATATATATATATATATATATATATATATATACATATATATATATATATATATATATATATATATATACACATATATATATACACATATATATACACATATATATACACATATATATATATATATACACACATATATATATATATATATATATATATATATATATATATACATATACATATACATAGTGGAGATAGTCCATACATACATTGGTGGAGATATATACATAGTGGTTATAGTCCATACATACATTGGTGGAGATATAGTCCCCCACCCCAGGATGGAGATAATTAAGGATATTACGTTGGTGGTATAGTGGGTATAGCCCCCCAAACATTGGTGGCACAGTGGGAAAAAAATAGATATACTTACCGCTACTCTGGAGTCCAGCATCGCGGCTCTGTCCCGCGGCGTCATCAGGAGGGCTGTCTCCGGCGGTGACGTCATCGGCTCGGCGGTGGTCTCCGGCGGTGGTCTCCGGCGGTGCCTGTCATCGGGATCAGCGGCGGCGGTGTGTCAGGTGCAGCGGCGGCGGCGTTCAGCGGGGCTTCAGTCGCTCAGAACAGCCCTGCTCATCTGCCCGCAGCCACACATGCGGGAGATGAGCAGGAGCTTTCTGAGCGACTGTTCTGTATTGTACAGCCCGTCCGTTCTGAATCTTGGACAGATTCAGAACGGCGGGTGCGCGCATGTAAATCGCTGTGTGGGCTATATACACAGCGATTTACATGCATTTTCAGGCATTTTCTGAGCAATTTAGTAAAATCGCTCAGAAAATGCCTGAAAATTGTGCTGTGTGTGGGGGCCATAGCAACTAAGTATTATTTTCATTGTCCTTCAACATTGAGTTAGTTGTGCATTCAATGATTATCCTTTAAATTTTTTAATTGTCTATTTATTATTATTTTTTAATTCTTATTAAATTTGAATTATATTGTGATACCCAATTGATCACCAGTATATTTTTTAGTTAGGCGCTCCACCACTATTTCTTTTTTTTGTCCACAACTTTTAATAAGGGGGACTGACCCCCCCCCCAGGGTGTAAGCAGCTAGCATTAACAACCCATTCCACTAGCGCCTGTATATTATCACATTGGTGATAATATCTTTTTGCTAGCAGCCCAGTTGCCTCAGTCAGGGCCGGGTTAATCCTTCGGGGGGCCCAGGTCACTTTAGATAGGGGGCTCCCTCCCAATTGACATTACTGGCCGCAAACTGCAGCCAGTAATGACAAGTGGGTGGTGTGCTTGTTGTGTGTACCCGTGTACTTAAGGACACATATGGTAATGGCACACTGCACCCATTTTGTACGGCACTCTGTTACTGTCCCCCCTGTGGTCATTTGGTTCTGGTATAGCAATTTGAATGTGTCTAGATTGACAATGACGTGGACGACCACTCTTGGTCGAACACGTCTATTTAGTGGCATATACAGTAGATACAGCGTCTAAATCAATATTATCATAAGTTAGATGCAGGCGTTAGATCAGCAGGAACGTGATCGACAGTTACTAGGTTGACACAAGTTTTTACTTTTTTTGGTGCCTATGTTGACATAGGTGAACATGGACACCAAATAACATTAGTGTCGGCTTACAGGGCCTGCTACGCTTGACATGCTTTGGGCACAGTGCCTAACTACGCTCGAGACACTATTGTTATCTAACTCTATGCCCATTTGGATGGTAAAGTATGAAATAAGACGGTCTAAAGAAAAAAAACATAAAAAACTTGTGTTGACAATGTTCCCGTCAATCTAAGGGAGCCCATACACGCTCCATTTAAAGCTCCGTTCTGTACTTTTAAAGTACACATCGTATCGGATCGCATCCCTAGTGCATGCAGTGTGTATGCACTGCGATCCGATACGATGTGTACCTAGTACAAAAAGTATGTACAGCACATACTTTTTGTACCGTACTATGTGATGCGCGAGACCGCACATCGCATAGTACATAACGGAGCCGGCGAAAACGGAGCGTGTATGGGCTCCTAAACACTTGTGTCTAACTTTTATTACTGTCAATCTAGATGCTATCGACTATCTTTAGGCATCTAACTAGAGGAGCTCGACCTAGAGCGCCACAATACTATTAAAGATGGAGAGTGCTACTGTGCAGACTCCATATTGCATCCTCTAGGATGACTTCACTCCTTACCACGATGGCCGGATGTGTGGCTCTATCTTGTTCACTGTGTTAGAGGTCCACAGTGGGAGACGCAAGTCCTCAACTTACAGTTCCTCTGTGAGTCCCACAACTATACTGCCCCACAACCATATTCTAGAGAGCTACCCACATACACACTGGCCTGTGGGGTAAATATATATGCAAATAAGTTATGAAAGCACTGGTATTGAGCGCTTCTCTGTTTAAAATACACAGTCACATTAATACCTTAAAAAACACATGCAAACATATCATTATTTCCACAGAAACCTCTGCCTCAACTACTTAACCTCACATCTTCATTTGGTCTCTCCCAGTGGACCTCCTCACCCTCCCATGTGAATGGAAGCTCACTTGTTCTGGTCTTCACCTACTGTTGTGATATTTCCGATTTGTCCAACTTCCCATTCCCCCTCTCTGACCATCATCTACTATGTTTTAACTTACTCCCAAAACTAAAATCACTAAGCCAGTGGTTCCCAAACTGTGTGCCGTGGCTCCCTGGGGTGCCTCGGGACACATGCTGGGGTGCCCTGGGTTGGTGGTCCAGGACCAACTCAAATTATTAATGGTTCATTATTTATGAGCAAAACCAGTGCTGGTGGCTGCCAATCATAAAATGTGTACAAACAGAAGCAAATTGACCTTAAGAATCGCATTATAAACCCAGTCTAATTATTTTATTTTTGGCTTAGGGGTGCCGTGAAAAAATTCTGATACTCTAGGGTGCCGTGATTTAAAAAAGATTGGAAACCCCTGCACTAAGCATAACATTGAGGCTATTTACATTACCTCCCTTTACTCCCTCTTTGACTCACTTCTCTCTCATTTTCTCTCTCTCATGTACTGAACAAGCTGCTCCTCAAACCACTATTCACCCTCGCAAAGAAACACCTCAACCCTGGCACACCAAATGCATTAGATACCAGCAAAAATGCTCATGAAAATGGAAGAAATCAAGATCTAAGACAGACTTCCTCCATTTCAAAGTTACTGTATACTTTCATCTTTCAGTGCTGCCCTTTTCCTTGCTAAACAGTCATACTTTAAGAACCTCATCTCCTTCCAATTTTAAAAACTCCCCGCACATCTTTACCACTGTAAACTCCCTCCTCTGCCCACACCCACCTGCCTTCTCCTCCTCACTCTCAGCTCTTGACTTTGCCATTTACTTCACATCAACAATATACTCCATATGTCAGGACATTACATACCACTAGACCACCAGCAACCAAACACCTCATCTCCCTCACAATTCCTACTACTCCCCCATACCAACTCTAACATTATTCTCCCATTTATCTGGAGAGGAAGTCATGGCCCCATCTGTTCCTCCCCCCTCACCACCTGCCCATCTGAGCCAATAGCCCTCCTGTCTCCACCTCTTCCTCTCTCCCTCTGCAGCTCCCATCTTGCCCACCTCTTCAATCTATCCCTCTCATCAGATACTGTCACCTCTGCCTTCAAGCATAAGCTTGTCTCTCCTATACTTAAAAAAACTGCCCTTGATCCTAACTCTCTCTATATCTACCGACCCATTTCTCTCCTCCCTTATATCTATAAACTCCTTGGGAGTATTGTCTACAACCGCCTTACTGCCTTTCTTTTCTCCCACTCCCTGCTTGATCCAGTCCATCGTCTCCACTCCACTGAAACCGGTCTCACAAAAATCTGCAATGATTTTCATACTGCACACTACTCTCTGCTTATTCTTCTTGACCTTTCTACTGCTTCTGACACTATTGACCACCCTCTCCTGCTCCAAATCCTTCACTCCCTTGGTCGATATGATACTGCTCTCTCCTGGCTGTCTTCCTACCTCTCTAACCACTCCTTCTCTGTCTCCTGTCATGACTCCACCTTCCCTGCACTTTACTGAATGTAGGTGTCCCCCAAGGCTCTTTCTTTGTCCTCTCCTTTTCTATCTTTACTCTCTAGGGGCCTTATTTTGGTTCATTCTTTCTGACAAAATCCTTCTTAGATGGACAAAACCATGTGCACTGCAGGGGGGGCAGATGTAACATGTGCAGAGAGAATTAGATTTGGGTGAGTAATTTTGTTTCTGTGCAGGGAAAATACTGACTGCTTTATTTTTACATTGCAATATAGATCTCACTTTAAAGTAAAACCCCACCCAAATCTAATTCTTTCTGCACAAGTAACACCTGCCCCACCTGCAGTACACATGGTTTTGCCCATCTAAGAAGGATTTTGTCAGAAAGAATGAACTAAAATAAGGCCCTAGGTGAGCTCATTCGCTCATTCCAATATCACATCTATGCTGGTGATACTCAAATCTACCCCTCCACTCCTGATTTCTCCTCTGCTCTTCTCATTTGTATTTCCAAATGTCTCTCCACTATCTCTTCTTGGATGTCCCAGCACTTTTTTAAGCTAAACATGTCTAAGACTGAGCCTAACTTCACATTCCACAATTTCACTATTTATTGATGTGACAACTATCTCCTCTAGCCACCAAGTACACTGCCTTGGCGTTATTCTTCATTCCTTTCTCTCATTTAAACCACACATGCAATACCTTACAGTCCTGTCAATTCCACCTCAAAAATATTTCCAGGATCAGGCCCTATCTCACCCAGGATGCTACAAAGACCCTCATCTACTCACTAGTCATCTCCAGATTTGACTACTGCAATCTCCTACTTTCTGGCCACCCTGTAAAACACCTCTCTCTCTACTCAATTCCATCCTAAACGCTGCTGCAAGGCTCATCTTCCTCTCTAAACATACTATGTCCTCCGCTCCCCTCTCTTACAAGCCTTACACTGTCTCCCCTTCCCCTTCAGAATACAATTCAAGCTCCTCACATTCACTTACAAGGCCATCACCCATTCTACTCCCACCTACATATCTGACCTTATCTCTCTTTAAACTCCTATCTGCACTCTTTGCACCACAAATGCATGCCGCCTCTCTTGCCAATCGGTTACTTCCTCCCATTCCTTCCCCAAAAAATTTGGCCAACGGGCTCTGAATTTTCTACCCCCTCCCTATCAGACTCCACCTCCCTACAAAACTTTAAACGGGCTTTCATGACCCACTTCATTAAATTTAATCATTTCTCATCCTAACCTTCTGTTTATGCAAAATTCAATCCTTTCTGTGTCTCCCCAGTCTGTCTATTCCTTCCCTTGAGAATGTAAGTTCTCACAAGCAGGGCCCTCTCTCATGTGCTTTTCTTAGAATATACAGTATCTCTGCCATTGATTATTGGGTCAATGTCATGTCTCCTGGCAACTGTCTTTATTTACCATGTACTTTTACTAAATTGCATTGTACTGTAATTCATTATTTTCTAATCTATATATTGTCAGGCTGTAATGGTCAGGAGACAGAACTGGAGTCCGATTACAAGAAAGAAGGCAGGACACTTGAACGCAGTGTTAAACAACAGCAACAAGTCCAGGGGTTAAGGCAGAGGCTTAGTCGAGGGCAACCCAAGGTCGGTACACAAATAGTACTGTATATACTCGAGTATAAGTCGACCCGAATATAAGCCGAGGCACCTAATTTTACAACAAAAAACTGGGAAAATTTATTGACTCAAGTGAGACCCTCACTTGAGTATAAGCCGAGGGGGGCTTTTTCAGCATAAAAAATGTTCTGAAAAAGTAGGCTTATACTCGAGTATACTGTATATGGTAGTTATATAAAGCAGGAAGCAGCAACAGGAATTAGATCACTGCAGGAGCCCAATATTCTGGCAATGGAGACAGGAACAGGCTGGCTGGGCTTATAAAGGACGTCCACTGGGTGGAGTTAGAACATGTTAGAACATCAGGAAGACAGAAAAAAATAGAACAAAGTGAAGCCAGGGAGCTGTCCAGTAGCCAGAATGGCTCATTCAGTAGAGCAGCCAGTGGCGGATTAGCCACGGGGCGATAGGGGCGGTCACCCCGGGGCCCCCACACATCTGGAGGCCTCCACACCCGCCACCCCACTGCTGCGGTGGCAGGTCACGGGTGGCAGGCAGTGGGTTCTGGCAGCACAGGGTGGGTAGCGCTGCCAGGCAGGGGGTCTCTGTGGAGTATGTGAAGTCAGCGGCGTGGTCCCTGCAGCAGATGGGAAATAACTAGTTCCCATCTGCTGCAGGGACCCTGTCGCTGACTTCACATACGCCGCAGGGACCCCCTGCCCGCCAGCGCTACCCGACCCTGGTTGTGATGACTGCTTTTGACACAGTGCAGAACCCCTCCTCACCCCAGCTGCCAGATCTCGCTGCCTGACTGCCTGTCACCAACCCTCACGCTGCCCAGGTATGGGGAAGGGGGGGGATGACACCTCCCTCCAGCAGAGGGGGGGTGATGCCTCCATCCGGCGGAGGGGGGGGGTGATGCCTCTGCCCGGCGGAGGGGGGCCCCGGAGACCTTTTTTGTCCAGGGCCACCACACACCTTAATCGGGCCCTGAGAGCAGCAGTCTGCAGAGACTGAAGCTGTGGGTTCAAATCCTGACACAGGTGCTGTGAAACCCTTGTGGTGCCATATAAATAAACAATAATAATAAAAAATACAAATTAAGCAAAAGAATATATATTCACTCTCTGTAAGCTTAGCCTCTTCAATGGTTGGGCACATCCAGAGGCGTAACTAGACCTTTGTGGGCCCCATAGCAAAATTCTGAATGGGGCCCCCCTGTGCTTCGCGATAGTGGGGAGGAGTGGGGATTGAGGTGATGGGTGTCAGAACAGCATATAGGGGGTGAGGCGTGACAGGGGAGGGTGAACATGGAGGTGTCATGTATACAGTACTAATATTTATATTTGTGTGTACACACTACATAGGGGCAATAATAGCAATAGTAATAGGGGCAGTGACAGAGGTACTGTAGTGATGGTAGCAATGATAGCAGCAGTGATAGTGGAAGTAATTGTGGTAGTGATGGTGTTGTGACAGCGTTAGTGATGGTGGCAATGATAGCAGCAGTGATAGTGGAAGTGATGGTGTTGTGACAGGGGTAGTGATGGTGACAGTAATGGGGGTAGTAATAGTGGCAGTGATGGCAGCAGTGACAACGGCTGTGATAGGGTTAGTGATGGAGGTAGTGATAGTGGCAGTGATAGTGACTGTGATGGGGAATAGTAATAGGGGCATTGATGGTTGTAGTAACAGGGGTAGTAATAGTGGCAGTGATGGGGGTAGTAATAGTGGCAGTGATGGGGGATAGTAATAGTGGCAGTGATGGGGGCAGTAATAGCAGCAGTGATGGGGATAGTAATAGTGGCAGTGACGGGGCTAGTGATGGGGGTAGTAATAGCGGCACTGATGGGGGTAGTAATAGTGGCAGTGATGGGGCAATAATAGCAGCAGTGATGAGGGTAGTAATAGTGGCAGTGATGGGGATAGTAATAGTGGCAATGATGGGTCTAGTGATGGGGCAGTAATAGCAGCGGTGATGGGGTAATGATAGGAGTTATTGGGGTAGTGAAAGCGGCAGTGATGGGCAGTGGCATAATAATAGAGGGTGCGACTTGGGGGGGGGGGGTGAGGCCCCAGCAGCCTATCCCCTGCACCCCCTAATTAAATATTTTACTCACTTTTTATTTGTAATAATCCCCGGATTTACGTCCCACACAGCCACACTGTACTTACATGGAGGTAGAAGACAGGAGGAAGCAGCATCAAGAACGTCTGCTTTGTGTAATGCACAGGGCTGGCTACACGGTGACGGCAGTGTACGGGGAAGGAGGCAGGAGCAGGGAGCCGCGTCTTCTGCAGATTCTGTCAGTGTAGCTGAGCCTGCTGTAGCGGAGCCAGGGCTGCTTGGATGACGGACACTGACTGATACAGTGGCAGCCCCGGCTCCGCTACTCCAGGCTCAGCTACACACACTGACAGAATCTGCAGCAGAAGACGGTTCCCTCCTCCCCTCTCCCTCCGTGTAAGTGCGGCTGTGCGCGACGTAAATCTAGGTGATTATTAGAAATAAAAAATGAGGAAAACATTTTTAGAGGGTCCAGGGGATAGCTTGCTGGGGTCTCGGGCCCCCAAAGCGACCGGGCCCCATAGCAGCTGCATCCCCTGCACCCTCTATAGTTACGCCACTGGGCACATCTCTAAACATGTGCCTCTACCACTGCATTCCCCAGGTGGGCAATTAATGCTCCAGTGCAATGGTGCAATGACACAAATACAAAGCATTAGGTAAATCAACGGAAAAATAGGAAAATCAACAGAAAAATTACCACCGCACACTTATCCGTACCATGACCCTGTGTGGAGCCCTTTCGCTAGAATGGTATCATCACATACTTATATATCTACTGTGCTTTGTAAGTCTCCTCTCCAGGAGGAGCTCTAAGAGGAAACACTGCAGAGCACTTCAGGGGGTGGGGCCGAATGGTCACATCATTAGGCTCCACCCCCAAAACAGGGAAAAACCCATGATTTGCAGGTCTGCGATGAGGGGGCAGATCTAAATGATGCAATCCAGTAATTTAGCTCCATCCCCTTCCCGCGGCACCTGCTGCCAGTGAGAAACATACAATTCTGCCTGCTTTACTAGGAAACAAGCAGGATTTGGGAGAGCCGACAACTTTTCCGGGGCTGTGGGATACTAACCCCCCAAAAAAGGGAGCTTCTCGCAGCTACTAGGAAGGTAGCAAGCATGTATCACCATATTACATATTATTACAAACCATATGTATTTTTCTATTTAGGTTAGTGAAGATGTCTTTGGCTGATTGTACTAAATCTTTATAGAAAATGCTGCAATGCGTATAAAACAATATTTTCTCATTGATAATTGGCTCTCTTTATATTTATAGTATACATTACTTGATGTGTCTGTTGTGCTCAGAGATTCACACATTCATAACTACACAATTGAAATGACTGCTTAGTGCTTTTATAGATTGCTCTCCCTAGTGTGCCTATTCTACAGGGCTATATTATTTGATAATTAGCAGAAACTGATATGAATGTTGTGATATTTCAGATAACACATTGTTTTACATTGAACATGTTTTGCAAATGAAGATGAAATGAAGTACAGTATTTGCATAAACAAGTCACAAGCGCTGTATTACCCACAAACACCTTCATCCCTGGGCTAATTTTCATATCCACAATCTTGTTAAATCATTGCTGTGCCTCTATACAGTAAATCATGATTGATGCAGCCAGACCACCCCACATGCTCCTTTCCCATGTTTTTTCCCATCATACAGTATTGAGATTTTGGACAATTCCACATGAATTTAAAAGAAATACAACTGGTTCTATAGAAAATGGTGATTTGTGGTTCTATTGAGGTTCTATTTTCAAATTGACTTAGTAAATGAGCTGTTCTTACTGATGCCTATGAGAAAGTACTGATGTTCTCTTTGAAGTAAAGCCGAATGTGTGGTGATTTTGAAGGGATTTTAAACTCAGTTTTGCCTTTAGTAGGTTTAGTAGGTTTTGCATGTAAGGCATGTCATTAGGGCTGTTTTTACAGCATTGTAGGCCATGGGCAAAGCAATTTACTTGGTATCCTACAAACCCATTTGCAGGAAACAATTTAAAAAAAAAATCTTATATGCCGCTCTCTGTAGTCCAGAGCTATCTCTGCCAATGCTTCAATATACTGAATGGATGTCAGCACTCTGATTGATGGATAGTTCCAACCATCCATCAATCAGATTACCACCTAACTGTGCAGAGTTTGTATATTATCCCCGTGGTTGCGTGGGTTTACTCCGGGTACTCCGGTTTCCTTCCACAATCTTTTAATTTTTTTATGTTTGTAATTGAGTGGTTAAGATCAATTTCCACAGATTTGAAATTGTAAGAAATCGGCCTTTAGAAAATATACCCCTTATCTGTGAGCAAACAGAAACAGTGTATTTTATGTGCTCCTTGTAATCCTTGTAATTCAGTTATATTGCCCTTTAATTAAAAAAACACATTGTGTTGCATGCAAATGCAGAGGCAGAGACGGCCCTAGGCATGGGAAAGCTAGGCAAATGCCTAGGGCATGTTGAATGATTTGGGCCATCAAAGGTCCTGCTTACTACAACTGGAGCAAGGCAGCTCTGCCAGCAGCAGAGGCACAAGTAAACGTGGAGGCTGAGGAGATGATGTGTGTCATATGTGTAAGGTGTATTACTGTATGCCGTTATGTGTATAAGAGGTTCTATTACTGTGTGATGTGGCATGTATAAAGTGCATTTCTGAGTGGTGTAATGTGAAAAAGGTGCTGTATGGGGTGGTGTAATATGAGTTAGAAGTGATACGGTGTGGTCTAATGTGAATTAGCAGCAGTACAGTGTGGCGTAATGTGCATAAGGTGCAGTAAAGGGCTGTATAATATAAATAAGAAGTTATACGATGTGGTCTAATGTTAATAATCAGAAGTATGCTGTGGTGTTACTTGAATAATGAGCAGTATGGGATTGGAGCCTACAATATGTTAATCCTGTGATTGGAGGCTCCAATCCTGGAATTCAAATCCTGTTTTTTTGGGGGCCCAAATCCCAGAATCTTGACGATCCTGATCCCGAGATTGGCTTCCTTAATTGAAACTAACTTAGCACAAATTTTTGTTAAGATCTTGATGTAAAACTTGTCTGACAGTTTTTTTGTTGAGGTTTACCATTTCTGCTATCATACAGATGCTGAGTTGACAATCAATTTCTTTATGTGCACAATGGATTTCCTCTATTACACAAGAGGGATGCAGCATGATGACACTAACTTATGGGATGGGACCCTGCAAGTTAATGCACTCTTGGCTTTAGATGCATCTCATATGTTAGTGCCAGGAAAGAGATTTAATGATCTGTGCAAGAGCCGCAATGTACATGTGTAAGTCTAGTCCTGTAATGTAATACAGTGCCCCAAAAGCTACAGCATGACTGACAGGGATGTGAATGATAGGTCAACAATGTCTAGGTCGACAGTCAATAGGTCAACACGGAAAAGGTTGACACTCTCAAAAGTTTGACATACACAATATTGACATTGACAAAAAAAATGACACAAGCAAAATGTCAACCTGGCAATGGTCGATGTATGAAAAGGGCAACATGAATTATGCACACATTTTTTGTTTTTATTTATGTGAATTTTCCTTACCTTTTTATCCACATGGATTCTGACTGGGAATGGTACAGTGTCCCGAAGAATGTTAAGCGAAGCAAGCCATGCTAGGGTATGGGCTACATTAACTGGGGCTCCACGTGCTCAGGTGTTGACATTGGCATAGAAAAGTCAAAAACTCATGTCGACCTTTTCATTCGTGGACCCTTTCCATGTAAACAATTTGCTTGTGTGACCTTTTGTCAATGTCAAACATGTGCATGTCAACCGTTTGTTAATAATTAACAAACGGTTGGGGTTGACCTATTGAATGCCTATCTAGACACTGTCGACCCTATAAACCATAACCGACTGACATGATCCTGGTGTTTGGAGATGGTGTGGTGATGGGGTGCATTCTAGAAAATGGCCGTAGCCACTGGTTGTGTCATTGGATGCAGCTTCACTGGCCCTGGCAGTGTGGTTTTGTCAGATATCCAAAGCATTAATATTCACACAGATTATCCAATGTTGCTTCTTCGATGACAACAGTAGACCACATAAGGCTGCAGTGGGAGTATTTTTACTTAAGACATACTGTATATTGCAGCGTTTGTATAATTTTGCACACCCACAAAGTCTTAGCAACGGTGCCGTTAACGTCCACTTCTGATTCAGCCCTGGATTCTAGTAATGGCAGGCAGGACTAAAACACAGTAAGGACAATGTGAAATGAAAGAAACTATTTTCTGGGGCACTACTTTTATGTTAATATACAGTATCTATAAAATCCTTTATTCAATTTTAAATAAAATGCACACAAACATATAACAAAAGAACATAAACAAACATACAGTATACTAACATATATTGGGGATTTCCCAAAATTGTATATATCAACTCATCTTAAGGCCCGTCCAATTGACGGGCAAAAGTTTATGCTTATGCAATTCTCAAAAGTTTTGTAAAGTGAAAATATTTTTTATTTAATGGACCCTTATTGTTATGATTTTGGGTGTTACCCAGTAGCTGTGACCACTGTTTAGGATGGCCACAGCGAACCCTACGCTACCTCTGTTGCATTGTCATAAAGGATGGCTAGTACCTGCAAATGCTAAAGCTTCACCTTTTAGTAGCAACGGTTGAAGGGGTGAATTAAGTCCGCCCCAACTCTGGTGCCACCTGGTCTTAAGATGAGACAAAGTACCGAATATCCTTTAGGAACTGTCAAAAGCTGAAACTGACTAACAGGGACCTAACTGGAATATAAATCTAACTAATGGCACACTGCCTACAAACCATGGGAAAAAAACATAAAAGCAACCTAGTTGCATACAATGAGCAACCTCGTTGCAATCCTAAGAATAATAACACCACAAAGACAACAATGTAACAAGCTTTGGGGATAGAAGGTTGGTGAAATCACCAACTTCTGTTTATAGGAGGCGCAGCTACACCCAGGACAATAAACACAACAGGTATATATTCAAAATTATAAATTTAGCCTAAAAAGCCTAAATTACCAAAGCCTCAATAGCTAACAGTAATATAGCCTCATATGAATTTAGTTATATGTTATATGTAGTCTGTCTTGTTTGTCCATTTTTTATTAAGAAGTGCACTTCGAATAACTGTTTTATATTGTATGGAGAATAAATTTATAATTTTGAATATATACCTGTTGTGTTTATTGTCCTGGGTGTAGCTGCGCCTCCTATAAACAGAAGTTGGTGATTTCACCAACCTTCTATCCCCAAAGCTTTTCCTCCAGAGGATCACAAAAACCTCTGAATATAGGGGGCAGCAATCTAGACCCAGATTAAAATCCTTCCTCTCTGAAAAGGAGATATATATACTGATATCATCAGCGCTTCTGTGTGGCATATTGTCACAAAACCTACCCCAACAATGTAACAACACACAAAGGCACAGAAAACCACACACAGGTACAGAATAGTACCGGGGGACAGGGAAATAACCCTGCTGGGATTAACGTAAGCAAATGGCGCAGACCTGTGGCGAACTATGGAGATCCCAGAGGGAAATAAGCAAGCATGGACTCAATAATATTGAAAACACTGTCCACAATGTTGCAACTGAACAAATGGTAAAGAAATAAAACCTGGGCACCAACATGGAGCACTTATGGATTACTGGAACCTAACAGGACTGACAGAAAGCGATCCAAGGAGCTGATTAAACCAGACAAGCTAGGAGCAAGAAAAACCTAAAGAGAGGCAGGTGTCTGCAACAAATGTAAGCTGATAGCTGGCTGCATGCAGCCTGCATGCATAGAGGAACAGGCCTGGAACATAGAACACCAGATGGCCCGGATTGACTGGACTACTGGAAGCAGAAAGCAAGTAGCTGGTAACTAGAAGATGTGAACAAGAAGCTGGCAGCTAGTCGCTGAAGCTATAACTGGCCTCAGGGTCTGGGTTTGCAGGAACTATAACAGGAGCAAGCACCAATCAGTACTGCTGGACAAGCTCCAGCCTCCTGTAGCATAGATTGCCTCTAGGTGAGCTGCCAGACCAGATAATGAGCTCAATCAGGCAACAGCCTTGTATGCAAAACAGTCACATAGAATAGAGCTGCAATAGCACAGACTTACCACAGGAAGCCACCAGAGAGTCCCATACCAGAAACAGAATCTTGGTAAGCTCAACTAACATAAAAATAACATTACACCTTTAACGCCTTTGGTGTTATGCAAGAAAATTTCTCAGGCTGATTTGCGCTGCAGGAGTGGGTTCTCCTCAGAAAGGGTTCGTGACCATTCCCCATTGCTGATCCCCCCCCCATTGCGGATCCTCCCCGTCCCGTGGCTGATCCTCCCTGTCACTGCTCAGGGAGGATCTTTGCTGCTTGGGGAGGTTCAGCTGTGTTCAGCGACAAGAATGCCCAAACAGAGGAATGGCTGAGCGCCTGAACACCCGAGTGCTTCCAAGCACCCCCCCTCCAAACATCCCCAAACTTATCCAAGTGGCTGCAAACAGTCAAATCCACCAGCAGCCAAAAGGCAGCAGCTGCCCCTTCTGTTTTGAGTATTTCTGAGGCAGGACAAAAATGCCCTAGTAGGTTTTTCCTGCCCCAGAAAAGCCCACCCTTTAATTGAGTATTTTTATTATGCTGTATTCAGTGCTGTTGAGAGGGGGTGAGTGGATGCTTTTTGGAGGAGCCCAGGTCCTGCGCCCCCCGTCCCCGTTGCAGAGACTGGGCAGTGGGAATAGAGAGCAGAGGCTGCAGCAGCAGCACAGCCTCTCTCCCCCGCTCAGCACACACTGGTCAGTGCTGTGTGCTCAACGGGGGAGAGAGGCAGCTGCACACAGGCCGCACCCCTGCAAATGTTTTTTTTTAAATAAGGGCTTGGCCACGTACTCCCGTTGGCCATGCCCCTTTTTATACCAGGGCCCAGTTGTATTCCGGAAGTCATGAGCTTTCCAATGACATATCACAATGTATGAAACAGAAATAGCATGGACCCTTATGACAGCACCCTTAAGGGGTTGTCTGATTGTCCTGATGGTCCCTTAAGATGATAAGGTAGTGTGCAAAGTTTGAAGATGATTAGTTAAAGCGTTCAAGAGTTATCATGGAGCATATACACACACACACATCATTTAATTATACTTATGTAGATTAATCAATAACGCAATAATATCACCTCATGTATTAAAGTTATCACTATCCATGTAGCATGGTTACCAGTAAGTAATAGATTTCTGAGTAGAAAAGAAAAACCCAGTATTATAAAGCATGTCATCTGTCATAAATCAGGTGAACCTGGAAGAACCCTTGCCGTAATACAGTAATTGTCATATTGGTCCCCTCCTCCACCCCAACCTAAGTTTACAATATTCTACATGGCAGTGCAGTAGCACACGCACGGGAGGGGGGTTGGTGGGGTGGGGGTGTTTCTGAGTACCCAGATGGGCCAAATTGTGTTTTTTGCTGATTTCGAGTAAGGGTCATAGCTCTGCCCACTTTCTGGTTTAGGCTCCGACCACTCGCAGCAATTTACAACGATTATTACTAGGGTTGTCGTTACTAAAGAGGGTGGAACTGTAAATAAACAGGGGAGTCACAGGCATTTTAAAGCAGCTGGAATGGGAGGCATCTGGCTGCACCTAAGCTAGAAAATCAGTAGAAGCAAAGTCAGGTTACCTGCTCCTTTTGAGATATATATATATATATCGCACAAGGAATGGTTCAGGTATTGCGCTAGTCTAACGGCGAGCCGCAACTCCAGAACGTTTCTCCTGTTAGTGAGAAACACAGAATAAACATAGAATGGGGGGTTGTCAGGAGTGCGCTCTAATGGTACCACCTAGC
Organism: Crinia signifera; assembly: GCF_055691185.1. NCBI lineage: Eukaryota > Metazoa > Chordata > Amphibia > Anura > Myobatrachidae > Crinia > Crinia signifera. The sequence goes on from NC_139220.1 coordinate 192,847,028, forward strand.
ATATAAGTGCCTCCATCCATGCGGCCCGGCTGAAATAAACCATCTCTAGATTTAAGGATCTCTAGATTTATGGATTTTCAGCAGAGAATATAATAATCTCTGCCGAAAATCAATAAATCTTTGGAATCCCCACCGGGTCATCCAATCATTGCAGCTAGAGATGGTTTATTTCTGTTATCAGACACTTATTTACTATCTTCTAGTGTGTATGGGCCTTTATGCAGGTGACTGCTTTTGTCCATTTTCCAGTGTTTGGGAGTAAATGGTCGATTGTAATTTGCTCCCAAAAATGTCCAAATTTTCATTCCAACCAGCCAGATTGGAAATATAGGGGGACATTTACCAAAATGGATTCGTAGAAAAAAGGTGTATTCGTAGGGAGAAATACACCTTTTTTTTACGTATTTGTATTTTCGGGATTTACAATCCCAAAAATACAACAATTCGTAGTCCTAAAGATGGAACATTCGTATTTGTATTTACAAATACGAATGTCCTACACCATCGATAGGATACGACAGAAATCACCATTCAAAAGAATGGTGGTTCCTGATGTACTAAGCAGCCGTATGGATAATACGGCTGCTTAGTGGTGTAAAACAGGCATGCAAATACGACAGGAAAATAGAACACCATTTTCCTGTTCTATTTGCTTTAAGCCTGCACGGATCAGTCAGATCCATGCAGGCTTCAGTGTAAAAAAATAGAAAAATTAAATAAATAAAAAAAAAAAACGGCGTGGGGTCCCCCTCATAGCCGAAACCAGCACCAGGCTGAAGGAGCCGGGGCCGGTAATTAAAAATCAGGGAACCCGACAAATAGGGGTTCCCCGATTTTTAACAACCAGCCCCAGGCTCCAGGTCCGGGGCTGGTTCCCAAAATACGGGGGACAAAATGACTAGGGGTCCCCCGTATTTTAAGAACCAGCCCCAGGCACAACCAGCCAGCAGGGTAATGCCACAGCCGGGGGGAGACTTTTTATGCAAGTCCCCCCGGCCAAAGCATTCATCCCTACCGACCAGTCAGCCTGGCCAGGGGCCCTGGGGGAGTGGGGACCCCCCCAATGAAGGGGTCCCCCCCCTCCAGGACTTACCTGACCAGGCTGAAGCCTGGTACTGTCCCCGATGCCCCTGGGCGGTGGTCATCGGGCTGATTATGGTGTAAAAAAAAGGATAAAACTATTGGTTTTTTACTGTGGCACTACAAGTGCCAGCAAGCCTCCCCAGCAAGCTGGGACTTGGAGAACCACAAGTCCCAGCCTGCTGGGCATTAAAGGGCCCGCTGGCACTTGTAGTTCCACAGTTAAAAAAATAGTGAACAAAACACACTGACACACATTTGAAATAAAAGTTTAATACACACATCACAAACACACTGATACTTACCTATCTTGATCCCGTCGGTAGGTCGCTGGCTCCGGTGTCGGCGGCTCCGGTGTCGGCGGCTCCAGTGTCGGCCACACGGCGCCCATCGCATCGCATACCATAAGGCATACAATGGTATGCGATGCGATGCGATACAATGTTAGCAGATGTTATACAATTTCAAATTGTATACCATCGAATTGTATGCCATTGTATGGCATATACAATGGTATAAGATTTTAAATTGTATAAGCACCCTAATGGGTGTTTTCAATGTTAAATGTGCCCCCCTATAAGATAAATAATTGTATAAGCACCAAAATAGGTGCTTACAATGGTAAAAGCACCCCACGCCATGCGTGCTATCAACGCCAACCCGAAGCGTGGCGAGCACAGCGAGCCCGCGAGGGGCGGCGATACGCATCCTCCGACCTTTTCATACCCCCACTAACCATGTCGGCGTGGAGTTGACTTTATATAGTGTGACGAGCGCAGCGAACCACCGAGTCCGAAGCGTGGCGAGCTCAGCGAGCCCCGCGAGGGGACGCGGAATACATGTGAAGTAATGTGCGGCCCCTCTTGGGGCTCGCTGCGCTCGCCACGCTTCGGGCTCGATGCGCGTGCCACACTGTATAGAATCAACTCCACGCCGACGTGGATAGTGGGGGTATCAAAAGGTCGGAGGAAGCATACCGCCGCCCCTCGCGGGCTTGCTGCGCTCGCCACGCTTCGGGTTGACGTTGATAGTGGCAGTGGCGTGGGGTGCATTTAACATTGTAAGCACCTATTAAGGTGTTTATACAATTAAAGATTGTATATACAATTTAAAATCGCATCTCATTGCATTGTATGCCATTGTATGCCATATACAATGGTATACAATTTTAAATGGAATACAATGCCATACTACTGAATATCGTGGGTGCCGTGATAATACACAAGTACCGCCGCAAATTTGCAGCAGCCAGTGTTCAATTAAGCCTCCATCCCACTAGAGTGAAATTGGATATGCACAGCTACAAATCTATTTGCAGCCAAGCGAATATGTACGAAACCTACAAACAAGGATTAGGCCCATTATGAATAAAGTTGCCAGTGTTCCAGTGACTGAACAGGTCAAACATTTTGGAAAATTCCTATTTTAAAGTAAAAATGTTGAGACTTGGTCCAGATCCACTGGGACACCAATCCTAATGATTATAACATATATTATAATAATGCAGATAGGTGTTTATAATGCACAATTATGAGTTTAGTGATGTGGGCCAGGTATGTGGTAGTTTATAGGTTTACAGGTGGCTGTTACAAGTGTTTTTAACATTTGTTAAAAAGTGGCTTATTTTGACAAACAGAATTCATCTGACAAGCGTATATATGCACCTCAAATGTAGAGTATTTCATTTTACTGGAAAACACTTAGGGGTAAATGTACTAAAGATCGGTTAGAGGCCAATCGGCACAAAATTGACCAGTGTTTATATTCCAAATAGATAATTTACTACCAGTCTAAATTTTTTGTCCCATTGTTAATTTGGTCGTCCATTGTATCTATAGAATAGAAATAAACACAGGCACAAAATTGGTCAAAAATGTACCAAATTATATGAAAGCTTCCATATCAGCCAAAACATGTCACATGCATTACCCCACATCATATTGAGGTTTCAGACAATTTTTGATGGCTCTATATGAAATGGCAATTTTAGTTGATCCTTGATTGATTTTTGCAATCAGTTGTTAGTAAATCTGTTTATACAGATTATACAGTGCACACTAGGAAACACTGAGGGCCTTATTCTGATCGGTGCGGCCCGATCAGAAATATGCGGTCATGTCTGTGCAGGCGAATCCCCGCCTTCCATACGGATCGCCACCTCCGTCCGTATGCGGATATGTGGCGGTCCGCATGAAAGTGGATGGGGATACGCCTCCTCCATGTTGGGAGCAGCCCCTGCATTCGATGGTCGCCGAACATCGAATGCAGGGCCGCACGCTCCACCAGGTCCCGCCACCCAAGACCACACGGACACTTGTCCGTGTGAAATCATGTATGGGGGCGGGCAGCTGACATCCGGCGATGTCAGATGCCCGCCCCCTACACATGCGTCACGGCTTCATTACCATGCATACGCCCCGCGTTTGCATGGGAACGCCCATGAAACGCGGGGCGTATGCATAGGGTAATGAGGCTAAGTAGCCCCTCACGCCCCTCTACGCCCCCCTGTGCGGCGTATAAAGAATACGTACGGCGAAATCGCCTGCACATGCGCAGAGTGACCTCTGCACATGCGCAGACGATCAACATCGGAGGGACGTCCGCATGCGGTAAAATCCGCACCGATCAGAATAAGGCCCTGAGAGTTGTCTGCTGTTTTTGTTGTTGATTATGCCCGTTTACCTTTAGTAACTCTCCAATAAACAAAAACAATTCAAAATTGTAGAAAAATTGACCTTGAGTAGTAAATATACCCCTGCTATCGATATTTTTTTCCATAGTGTTAAAAAAAATGCAATATCAGATATTTAACACCTTTTAAGAGCGCACTTAGACGTGTGTGTACCCAGCAAATTGCAGGCAATGGGATTTAGCAGGGTGCTGGCATCTGTCAAAGTGCATACATACTTGCTGATGCCGGCATCAACAGAATGACATTGGTGCACTGGCATAACTGTAGAGGGTGCAGGGGATGCAGACAGTATGGAGCCCGGATGCTTGGGGGGCACCAAGGTCTGGCAGGCAATCCCCTGCACCCTTTTGTATGTTATTAGTGCCGTCCAAGTTCATGCCAGCAGTTTAATCACTATGCGGGATAGAGGTGAGGTGGGAGGCGGAGCGCCAGTGGTGTGCTGGGCCGGGAGCAGGGTCCCATTTTCAGAATCTTCAGCCAATCGCTGGCATCTGCAGAGCTGCAGCATTACAAGAGATTTGTGGCCATGCCTCCTCTCTATGCCTCTCTCCTCCCAACAGGCTTTCTGTGGGCATTATCATGCTGATGCAGTGTCAGTAAGTTATAGAGTGGCAAACCAGTAAGGATATCACTGATTCCCCACAAATAGTCCTTTAAAACCTGGCATCCCTGGATCCCACCTGTCCTGTCAGTGGCAGCGGCTACCTCCACATCTAAAACCCAACCTTCTCCTCTTGTCCCCAGCTAACCTCCAACTCTAATTCCTGACTCCCAGTCCCTGTCTCCTCTTGTCCCTGACTCCCAACCTCCTACTCCTGTGTCCCCAGCTACCCTCCACCAAAAATATGACTCACAGTGCCTGTCCCCTCTTGTCTGGGGTCCTCCACCTACTTCCACCATGTCCTGTCCATCCGTTGGTCAGAGTATTGTGCTCAGTCCCTTCCTTAATCCCCTGTCTGCCAATATATGCCCTCATATACCCGTTGTCTGTCCGCCTATGATTTCCCACTTCCCATCCTGTGCTGTAGTCAGGTAGTATCTCTTCTGCTTGCTCCCCCTCCCTCTCTTTTTCTTACACTTCTCTCCCCCAGGCACTGTCTCTCTCCTCTCTCACTAACTTTGTCTTTTTTTCTCCCTGACAGTTTCTCTCCCTCTTTCTTTCGTTCTGACACTGTTCTTCTCTTTCTCTCTCTCTACCTCCCCCCTCTCTATCTTCCTGGCACCCTCTTTCTCTTGTTCTCACTCACTTCTTTGAGCGCAATGTTTATTATATGCGCATGCGTATTTCTGTGAATGTGCATGCGCAGGGTGTGTGGCGGGTAGTCTCGCTCATGGGAACGCCCAGCGTTTCAGGTGCTTGCCATGAAAACGCTGGGCATTCCCATGGGAATCACCCTGTGATGTGGGTGCCGGGGGTGGGCAGCTGACAACAAAAGGACGTCAGCCGCCTGCCATTTTCTCCTTAGGAATACATGCAAAACTAAGACACCTTAGAGTAGGCATGTCCAAACTGTGGCCCTACAGCTGTGAAACCAGACATCCCAGCATGCCTTGCCAAAGTTTTAGCATACCCTAATACCTAATGATCGTAATTGTGTTTCACAACAGCTGGAGGGCCATAGTTTGGACATGCCTGCCTTAGAGTGTCATAGTTTTGCATGTACCCTCCACATCATTTGATGGTCGGCGACCATCAAATGATGGGGGTGATTCCCCATATGCTGCGAATGGATATTAATGTAAAACATTCTATCAGTAAGGGAACACAGGAGGACACATCCTGTGTCCTCCTGTGGACACTGGTGCCCCCCCGCCACCGCCAAGTGATTCATTTGTTCAGCACAAGTTCTTTTAAGATGAGCCACATTGGAGTGAGGTCCCATTTCCAATCAGCTACCTACATTGTTTAAGTGTATGGGGCTTTAACCCCTACAATCCCACCTTACTGCTCCTGCTTGAAAACCTTTCTGTCCTCTATAAGAGGTTTGCCACCAGATTTTTGGCTATAACTTTAAGAGTAGCTATTGTTGTGGTCAGTTTTGGCATGGCCATTGCTTTATTTATTCCTAAGAGGGGCCACCCGCCCTGCCTCTTCTCCCTCACTAGCTGCATATTATTTTTTTAGTTACAAAAATGATGCTACACTATAGCACCAAATAGGAGAGTCTGTTCCTAGTATGCCCAGAATGTCAGAATGGAAACATAATTACCACTCCAAATTGGATATATGGGTTGGTCGTATGGAATGTCCTTATATCCAAGTGGTCGGCCCAGATTGGCACAAATTACTGGAATCCACTGGAGTTGGTCTGAGGACAATTGGATAGGTAACCTTGGATATCCAGATGATGACGTTTATTGTAGAAAGCGGAGATCAAAATAATTTTTCGTGTCCCAATGATGTTAGAAGGACAAATTGAATCCTCTGCTGGGCTGGTTCAGACTACAATCCAAGATGGAAATAGTGGCAAATGGGTAACACCAATTCTGATGCGTTTCGCTGCTCCTGGCAGCTTTATCAAGTTATTTTATATTTGAACATTGTCATATAAAAATTAACTGACCTGGCTTTATTCTGCTTGCAGAACTGTCAGAACCGGCTAACGTGTTAACATCTGCCATTAGAAATTCTCCTCTTTCCCAATTGTTTCACTATGCCTCCTAAATTTCTGAAAGAAGCTACAGGGGTTCCCCCTGTTAATTTCATTAAAACATCATACCTGTCTCTGGGTACTACACACGCACCCAAAAAGGATAACAGCCCTTCCACACTTTCTGCAATTAGTGCGCCACTTGATCCTGCTTCTACATCCAGTTTGCAGTCACCAGCTGTAGGGGATGATGCTCTGCTGATGCTGGGGTCCATGAAATAATTTTTGGCCTAATTTAAAGTCGATATGTCAACAGAATTTAAATCTGCCCTCCAGACCTGCCACCAGGTTATCGAGGCGGTTGGTCACCATTCTGTCCACATCAAATATAATATAGAGGAAATGGTCAAAACGCATAACGATCTTATCACACTTCATGATGAACTTCAGGCGGAGGTGAAGGCCTTAGAAAATGAAGTCCACAATTTGAAAGACAGATCAAGGTACAACAACATTAAAATTGGGGGCATCCCGCAATCAATCTCTAATTTGGAGCTCAAGAAGTATGTTACAGATTTATTTATGAAACTGATGTCGATGACCCAGATTACGGACTTCTAGACCGCATCCATTGACTGCCAAAAGTTTGGAATGCCCCACAGGATGTTTCTAATGATACTTAAAGTGTCTCCATTACTTTCACAAAAAATAATCCATTCTAAGAGCCACTAGGAGACCTCCAGATATTTGGCGCCCACAACAACTACTCGGGTCTTCTACAAATCCTTATATCCAGTTACAAAGGCCTTTTATAAAAGTTACATACCCTACAGGTGGGTATTTCCCACAAAATTGCTAATCCGAAAAAATGGCTGTACTTTGACTGCAACCATGCTGGCAGAAGGCACACAGCTTTTAGTGTCTTGGAATCTGGAGAACATATCCTCAAAAGTCCAAAAAACTTTGCACATTCTACTCAGATGGTTGACAACAAGTAAGTCTACTTGAATTTTCTTTCTTATAGGCTCTGAATTCTACATATTCCTATTCCTGTATCATTGCCACAAATATTTTCTTGAAAATTCAGTCAAATTATCTTTATCTTTATCATAGGTATTTGGGTGGCATAAAATTTATTCTACAGTATCTCTAATTTGAGCTCTCGCAGGAGTTATGAAGGCACCAACTAGCCTCCCATGACCCCAACATGTCACCAACTGTAGCCCCTTTTTTAGAGCTATTTTTTTTTCTTTTCATTGACCTTTGTATATACTCAAATATCTATGTCTAAACCATTTTGTCTTTTTTATCCCCCCCCCCCCCCTTTCAGGATAAAAGCCTTAAATATCTGGGTATTCACATAAAATTGGAGAATTTAATATTGGCTAACTATACCACACTTCTTACTAAAGTATTTTTATGTCACTAAATATATCATGGCTTGGCCAGTTTGCAGCCTTAAAAAATGTGGATATTATCTAAGCTATTGCATTTATTTAGAACCATGCCCCTAATAGTACCCAACTCATTATTAAATAAGTTTCATAGATCCTTTATTAAGTACATATGGAAAGGGAAGCAGCCAACACTAGCTAGGATTTTTTTTTTTTACCTCCAAAAACAGGAGGGATGGTCCAGACCGTGAGAATTACCAAATTGTGAGCATTATTGCTCAAGACGGAGCTTGGTTTGCAACAGATGAGCCTAAGGTATGGGTGTTCATAGAAGGTAGTATGGTATTCCTTCTTTCCTGTGATGGATCATCTCCCTTCATCAGTTGAAGGGCTGGAGGTTATTGAGTTGGCTATAACTATTTCCCTCCCCTGCATTCACCTTTCCCATTTAGGAGTAACACCCCTGATTCCAAACTTTTTCTTGATCTATAGATATCCCAGGGTATTGCTTCATTAGCTGAGGCCACTTCCTGAGGTACTTTTGCTATCTTACTCTGAGATTCAATTCCAAATCTACCTTTCCCACAAGGACTATTTCAAATCCATTTATCTGAATCTGTTGCAGAGGATGATTGGCGTATTATTTTTTAAGACCTGTTTCAAACCGTCTAAATGTGTGTCCCACTCATGTATTATTTTAAATCACTACATCATTTATATCTAACTCCAGGTTTCAAATGTAGCCATCCTATTCAAATCTTTGTGGGTGCAATTGTGGCAACATGAACTCTTTCACATTTTGTGGACATTCGCAACTATTTCAAATCTGTGGTCTGCAGATCACCCCAACCACAAGACTAGCAATATTTAATTTGTCTCATGGACACATGTCAAACAACAACAACAGATATATTATCACGGCCATATTCTAATCGCTACAAAACGACTGATCACACAAAATTGTCGATTTTCCTATGTGATAATTAGAGCCCAATTCTAAAATGTCCAATCGCATTAGGAAATGAATGTTCCTCCAACCCATTGATTTGTTAGTTTCCTTGGACAGAATTAGAAGCCATAAGTTTCACTTATTTTGTCCTTCTCTCATACCTGATACTGTGTGACAGTGGCACCAGTCTAGTCCCATCTTATCTTATTTTACTTTATGTTATTATATAATATGTTGTCTCTAAAGGTCTCCTCCTCCAGGTTGGGAATATAAGCTGTTTTTTTTACATATTTGTATATATGTTTCACCACTGAAGCTTTGTATATCTTTTCGCTGTATACTTCAGTTTATAGACTTATGTGTTTATTGTAATGTGTGCTACCTCTGTCCCTCTTTATTTTTTTTCTGTACCCCACTCCCCAATTTATGTCTTATAATGCCAATAAAAATGTAATATTGAAAAAATTGTAGTTTGGGTGGATGGGAGGCGGGGGGGGGGTGGCAAATGAACTGAGCCCTTCCATACCAGCTAGGCCTAGGAAATAATTGGCCGTTCTTTCCCCCTCTCAGAGACCTGGGTCCACCTAAATCAAAATCTCTGAGCACATTGTTAATCTGCCCACCTTGCAGTGCAGCGTGGTTTTACCAAGCTGCACAGTTGCAGTACTTGCTTTTATGTACTTAATTCCCAACTCAGAATGAAGTCCACGCCCTCCTCACATTTAAATCTTTCAGCATTTTTTTAGTCTACTCCACCTGCAGGGCACATGGTTTTACCATAGTGCAAACCTACTAGCACTGTCTATGGGGGGTATTCAATCTGGGCCACTATTTACGACGGTTGGAAATAGGGATGAATGCCTATTCAATGCGGTCTTTCCCGACAGCATTGAAAAGGCAGATCGACAGAATGGGCCCGACTTTAAAAGCAGTCAGGACAGTTTTGCCGATTTCGGCCGTGAATTGTCGCGATCGAGGCCGAATATCGACAATCCACGACCGTTTTTACGCAGACACGCCCCCTTTTCGCCAATCGCAAAGTGGGACATTGAATCGCACCTGGTGATCTGCGGTCGAACAAAACGAAAACAGGCCAGGATCACGGATGTCGGGCTAGATCGACAGTCGTGACCCGGGTTTGAATACCCCCCTTTGCCCTAAACTCAGAATGAGCCACAACATCTGTACAACAGAATACATTTTTTCCTAATACCGGTTTTCACTAACTAGCTAATGCAGCTGACCCCCAACCAATACACACACACATAAACACACACACATACACTGACTAATACTATTTTTCAACCAAAAATTTGGGTCACACACCCGTGAATTTGGTGGAACCCCTCCATGGTCCCTGATTCCACTGCCCTGATTTCCCTGTTTTTTTCTGGGTTGATCCCTTTTCTTTTTTTTTTCCCATCAATATATTTTAATGAATTTTTCCAACGGTTGATCCCTTTTCTACTGCAAAGTGAAACCCGGGAAAGCAGGGCAGCATGGGTGGACCGGCGGGAGGACAGAGATGGGTGAGCATCGGCCGGGAAGGTCAGCAAGGGAGTGATCAGGCCAAATAGCGGAGGGGGCGGGAACCGACTGGGGGTGGGGGGTCAGTGGCGGCCAGGCTGGTAAGCAATGGGTGGGCGGACATTGACAAGGTAGGCAGGCTGTCAATCACGGGCAGAGGGAGGCACCTGCGCAATTGCAGTCTCCTCTGCCCGGGTCCAAAAAAACGGGCAAGAGCCGTTTCCACAATGATGGCATATGGAAATAACCTGCTATTGAAAATAAACATCTAAGTTTTCATCTGAGTCCCCATGTTTGTGATCCTTGTCACAATTGGTGGAGAATGTGAGCATGGACACCATATACAGCAGATAACCTTTGGTAAGCTACCAGTGTTTAAACTACACGTTTTTTTTATTTTTTTTCAGATGAAGACTTACTGTAGATGTTTATTTTCAACAGCAGGTCAAAGCATTACAGGTTATTTCCAAATGCAATCATAATTAAAGGCAGTAGCATACCTCAGCATAGCAGACTTTTGAAAGGCTCCAAAGGTCCCTACCATAGCACACGCACCCCGGCCTATCGCTTAAGCGGCTAATCCCCCATCAAGAGGAGCAAGCTGACTCTGCCCTGGAAATCCTTATATCAGGAAATCCCAGGTGCTGCTGATTACACACCTGGGTTCTGCTACTTCTGCAAAACCTGGTCTGGATCTTCCATATTACTTCTCGGTCTCTGCCACAATATATATATATATATATATATATATATATATATATATATATACAATATATATTGGCCCTAGAAGTGATCCAGGTTCTAATAGCTGATTGATTAATTACTAGTGTGACGAATCCTTCCATAGTACAGTGATAGCCATAGCAATTAGCAATTTAGTGCATGTAGATAAAGCTTATGTGGTTACTGCTCATTTGCATTTTATTGGCTATATACCACTTATAGAGATTCCAGATGCAAGCTAAGCTTCTTCATATATATCATTAAAGCAAGGACACCTATAGGCTTAAAATATGACATTCAACCCCAGAGAAAAAGGAAGAGCAATTTATCTACATTCTTTTCTAATGAAATTCATTACATAACATTTTACACCGTGTATCTATAAATCATACTTTGATGGTAGTTTTCCTTGAATTCAGCACTTTCTGTGACTACACAGCGTACATTGCTGTGATAATGATGCCACCTCTCAGCAGACATGAAAGCTAAACTGCAATTGATGAAAACGAAACAGCTATTTATTATTATAATTTATATGTCTGTAAAATCTTAAGGGAATGTTTAAAGTTACTTAGAATAACATGTCCAGAGTATACTTTTATAGCTACACTGTCTGGTTTTCAATGATTATTAAAAATGATTACATACAGTTATTTGAACTTATTTAATACCTAATGCTATACAGTATATAGTATATCCATGTTATATGTAAAAAGTAATGTTCCCTTCTCTGGTCCACTGCTAATTTAGGGAACAATATGAAATATGTCACACACCTAAATATCCAATTTTATATTTCCTGTACAATTGCATTATTCACATCTTTTTCACACAGATATAGCTCACATATTGTACTAAATCCATTGATGCAGTACAGGGTTCATACAATAGTTCCATATAAACATCAGTATCTTCTTGATTGTGTGTGTCTTAATCATTGGCTTTAATTTGTTTGTTCCAGCTGTAAAGGCTAATTTTGTTATGCCAACTCGTGTAAATGGTGTAAGTTAGATGCTGTTGCCAGAGTGTTTATCTAAGTTTATTACTATAGTTATTTCAAGACTGTACTCTTTCCAGAATATTTCAGTTAAAAATGTAATTTGAGTGCCTCACTATGTAGATAGACAGCGTTAACACAATTGTACTATATGACAATATGACATCTTTATAACATACTTGCCTACCTGACCCTCTCCATGCGGGAGAAAATGCTCTGTTCCTGGGCTTCCCTGGTAATGTATGATTGCCAGCACCTGTGGTGAAACACCTTTACCTAGCTCCCCACAGGTGATGGCAATCATACATTACCAGGGAAGTCCAGAAACAGAGTATTTTCTCCCGCATGGAGAGGGTCAGGTAGGCAAGTATGCTTTATAACCAGTTATTTTAAATATATACAATAAATAGGTCCAACAAACAATACTTTTGGGAGCACTGAATAATTACAGTCAGCCACATAATAACATTCACTGAGTAAGTGTATGTGTACATATGTATGTATGTATGTATGTATGTATGTGTATATATATATATTATATATATACACACACACACACACACACACACATATATATATATATGTATATATATATATATATATATATATATATAATCCTCCAAGAGATCGGCACTCGTACTCCAGTAGTTATGTAATGCTCCGGGTGCCTTCCTGGATAAACCAATCAAAGATACACGCACTGGTAGCGGCACTCACGGAAATAAATACAAACGCAAGGGTTAGCTTAACGTTTCAATTCTATTACGAATTTTCATCAGAAGCTTCTGATGAAAATTCGTAATAGAATTGAAACGTTAAGCTAACCCTTGCGTTTGTATTTATTTCCGTGAGTGCCGCTACCAGTGCGTGTATATATATATATATATATATACTGTGTATGTATATATATATATATACACACACATATATATATATATATATACTGTATATATATATATATATATATATATATATATATATATATATATATATAGTATGTATGTCACATTGTTCTGCATTAGTTCCGCCCACTCACTGTATGTCCAGCAAGAGGCAAGCAATAGTATTGGCATGTCATTTTTGCTTACATTTGATTGTAATAACAACAAATTCCATTATGCTGTACAATACATATATTGACTAATATTAACTACACTCTAATTGCCACTGCTTGGAAGGATGTAAAGGTTCTTAGTTTTATCGTTCTGACATTGTGCGATTATTCAGATGAGCATGCTGGACATTGTTGTTCGAGTACAGGCCAGGACAGTGGACACCCACAGGCTACCCCCATCTGGTGTAGCTGGTATTGCCCCAGTGGACTACAGTGTTACTGCTACAGAACCACTTTGCTATAGAGTCTGTCTAAAAGAGCAAACAGTTTTACTGATCCACAAAGCTTTGTAGGCTTACTGGAAAAAGAAATATAATTAGGTTTTTGCATACATTTTTCACCTCGGGTCTTAGCAAGTTATGTTAATTGCAATGCATACAGGTGTGTGTAGATGCATGTAGATGAATGATTTTATATATATATATATATATATATATATATATATATATATATGTTCTGTGTGTGTATATATATATATATATATATATATATATATATATATATATATGTTTCTCAACGTACGTTAATCATTAGAAATGTTTATCAAAATCTCGATGTTGTACTGTTGTTAGTTTTTAGCCACGTAGAATATTTAACTTTAGGCAGACTGCTAACTTCAGAAGAAGAGTCTTATCTTGTGTAGGAAACCCAGAACTAACAATATACTTTCCTGTGCTTGGCCCAATGCTTACCACTGTGCCCTCATGCTAATCACATTGCCCCTCATGCTCGCCTATCCAGTATCACAATGAAAAGTTATTGGCTACAGTCTGTAACTTTTAAATGAGAGATGCGAAAACCCACATTGGGATTCTGAGAGATGGATGAACACTGTGGAGAGATCCAGTATTTCCTGTTACAAGTTTACTATTTTTACAAGGCTGGAGATGAGTTGTAATGAAATGTCAGTAATATATTGTGTACTCACCTGAATGTGGCAGTGCTGATGAGTGACGCTCCCTTCTCTCTGCCTCTCAGGATAAAGAAAATCATCAGGAAGCTTGCCTCTGACTTGAAAGTCTGCTCCCCCCCCCCCCCCCCCCCCCCCTCTCTCACTCTCCCCCTCCTCACTCTTATGGAAGGGGCTCTGATATTTCTCTATGGAAACGCTCCCCTCTCCTGTGTAGTAGATAGAAAATGCAATGATCACAGAAACTGATCATAATTTGTAGACCAGGACAATATTTTATTACAATGAAATCACAAAGAGATGATGTTGCCCCCATGGACATTCATTCATTAATTTAGGGAGTTTTAAGATTTAGAACATAAGGAATACTTTTGGCTGTGACATCTGACTTGGGACAGCTATAGTAAGATGTAGGGGTCACATGTGGAATTTGAAACAATAACTTTGAATAAACTAAAGTTTCTGTCCCGATAAAATAGCTGAGCAAATTGCAGAAATTATCATATTTTTACAATTACTGTTACCATTCCAATTGTCACAATCACACCACATCTACAGCCGCCAGAAGGGGATGCGTGCGCACAAGACCACCGCTTCGCCATTGGTCCCCGCCACACGATCTCACCTTCCCGCTCCCCCCTAACCCTGCCCATCTCCCTGAAGCGGAGACGGGCAGGGTACGTGTCCCCTGCTGCCAGGAAACTGGGAAGCGCATGCGTGTGGGACGCTCGCGCATTCCAGTCAGATTGGCTGTTTCCATTGTCCAGGGGCTGTGTCCAGGGAGACGGGCTGTGTCCAGTGTCCAGGGGCTGTGTTCATAGGCTGTGTCCATTGTCCAGGGGCTGTGTCCAGGGTGATGGGCTGTGTCCAGTGTCCAGGGACAGTATCCAGTGTGACGGCTGTGTCCAGTGTACAGGAGCTGTGTCCAGGGGCAGTGTCCATTGTCCAGGGGCTGTGTCCAGGGTGGCGGGCTGTGTCCAGTGTCCATGGGCAGTGTCCAGTGTGACGGCTGTGTCCAGTGTACAGGAGCTGTGTCCAGGGGCGGTGTCCAGAGGCTGTGTCCAGGGTGACGGGCTGTGTCCAGGAGCAGTGTCCAGGGGCTGTGTCCAGTGTGCCTTGCTGTGTCCAGTGTAAAGTAAGAGAAATAAATAAAAGTTATAAATAAAATAAAAACACATTTTTGGAGGATGATGGAGGAGGAAATAGTGGGAGATAAGCAACCTGATAGAAGTGCTGAAGCTGCTACCACCAGTCATGACAAGGCCGATACCTCTTTGTATTTTTTGCTCTTTGGAGCATTTCTCTTTTTTTGGGGTAGTTTATTAAACTGCCACCCTGTCTGCCCCTGCAGTGCCACTCTGCTTCCAAGATGTGCCAGGTTGGAAGTGTAAGGTCCACATGTATGTGATGCCCACTGCTGTCGCTTAGCTTAGTCATCCAGCTACCTCGGTATAACTTTTTGGCCCAACTACAGTAAATTAAAACAATTTTGTGAGCTGTGGAGTGAGTGGAAACTAATGTTATTGAGGTTAATAATACTTTAGGGGCAAAAACAGGCCCAAATTCTGTTATTTTAGCCATTTTTAGCATTTTTTCATAAAAATCCAGATCCAAAACCAAAACCCGCAAGGGTGGTTTTGCCAAAACCAATCCAGATCCAAAACACGAAGGGAGATTCAGATCCAAAACCCAAAAAAGTGGCCGCCGCACATCTCTACTGAAAAGTTGTTGTATCAGTATATGTCAAACATACAGATACTGCGGGTAGAAAGCAGCAACCGCCAAAAGTTACTATACAGGAAGCAGGGTAAATGCAGAACCTAAGGGTTAGCATGGCAAACACCTGTGTGGCAGAGCTGGGGCTAGAAACAGGACGCAGCCAGCATCCAGGCTGTCAGGGTGTCAGCGTTCACTGACACCGGCATCCCGACTGCCTTCAGAACACCAGCACCGGATGTCTGAAAGGATCCAGATGTCGATGCTAGTAAACCGACAGTCGGCATCCCGATCATTCAGTATGCGGGGAGCACTATCTTGTGGCCAGGTATGGGGGTTAAATTTAGGAATTATTGGAGGGACTTAGGGCGAGATGTACTAAGCAGTGAAAAGTGATAACATGGACAGTGATAAGCCACAAACCAATCAGCTCCTACCTGTCATTTTTCAAACACAGTCTGTGACATGGCAGGTAGGATCTGATTGGCTGGTGGTTTATCACTCTCCATTTTATCACTTTTCATGCTTAGTACATCTGGCCCTTAGGGTTAGGCTGCGGGATAGGGGGTGTTAGATTTAGGCAGCACGATGCAGGGGTTAGGAACTAGAGGGGGGTTAGGGTCAGGCTAAGGTGGTTAGATAGAGTTAGGTTGCTAGAACAGAGGGTTAGGCTTGGTGGGTGCAGGGGTATACTTACTTGATCCCTGTCAGAATTTCCTCCCTCAAGATACTGAAGCATCAGCATATTGACCGCCAGCATTCTGGCAGGATTCTGATTGTACACATTTTATGATTGGCAGCCACCAGAACTGGTTTTGTCCAGAAATAATTAATCATACATAATTTAAATTGGTCCTGGACCACCAACCCATGGCACCCCTGCAAGTGTCCAGAGGCATCCCAGGGAGCCTAGGCGCACAGTTTGGGAACCACTGCCTTGGAAACATTACTGTCTGCAGCCCAAGCCAGAATGTAATGTGTCCATACACTAGTACGATTACAAGAAATTGGCCCAAATCGGATGTGTTTGACATCCCATCCGACCTGTTGTGCTGTCCCTTGCGCATCGGGTCAGACCCTGGTGAATGAACTGCCTGCATCTATCAGAACGGACCCATCAGTGGCACATGGTGGGTGCTTTTTAGTACCCACGATTTATTGGGTCCGATTCCATAGGTGTGTGCCAGCAGTGAAGCACCACTGGCACATACCTAGGTGCGGGTGCCTTGCGGCGGAGTGGACAGCAGTGAGTAGAGGGCAGTGGCGGGTGCTGGGCATCATTGAGCATCAGAGCAGGCAGCAGCAGATGGTGGGCAGCAGGGCGGGTATCGGCGGGTGCCTGGGCGGGAAGCAGCAGCAAGATTTTAAAAAATACTCTCAATATACTGTCAGGCCGCTGATTGGCTGAGATTGGCTCTCTCAGCCAATCAACGTCAGGCCATTCTTTAGACAGTTTAAAAAAAAAATTCTGCTGCCGCTGCCTGCTTTCCCATCCGGCACCTGCCACTCACTGCGGCCGGCACCCGCCGCTCACCGCTACCCGGGAGTCTTTACATGCGATAAATCAAGTGCCAAATCGTAAGTTAGCCCTTCCTGGGAACTGCTGCGGGGAGATCAAGGGGAATTTGGTCCGACTCGCCCTTAGAACAAGTCGGACTAGTGTATGGGGGTCTTTAACGCAGGGCCATCTTAACAGCAGTGTGAGCCCCTGGGCAAAGCAATGCACTGGGGCCCTTAGCTATTCTCCCCTCCTAGGGGTGGGGGGTGCTATCAGCAATAGCTTTGATTTCCGACGGGTGGCAGGGGGTGCTCTATCTTCCATTCAACATGTAGGACCTGGAGCATTAACTTCTGCTAATTACTCCTTTACTGCACAGGTGGTGGGAGGGTAAACACTAACAGGTACTTATGTAGTATCTGGGCTGCCGATTTTTTGATTGTATGCCTTAAGTTAAGGCATACAATCAGATGCGATGCGATGCGATATCGCATCGCATCGCATCCGATATCGGATGCGATGACCCGATTTTTCCATAGGAATCAATGTTAAAATGATTCCTATGGAAAAATGGGTCCTTTTCATACCCCTACTATCCAAGTGGGCATGGAGTTGGATATAAACCTGTGGCGAGCGTAGCGAGCCACCGAGCCCGAAGCGTGGCGAGCGAAGCGAGCCCCGCGAGGGGACGGTATTCGTCCCCTCGCGGGGCTCGCTTCGCTCGCCACGCTTCGGGCTCGGTGGCTCGCTACGCTCGCCACAGGTTTATATCCAACTCCATGCCCACTTGGATAGTAGGGGTATGAAAAGGACCCATTTTTCCCATTGAATTCCATGTTAAAATGGACTCAGTCCATTTTAACATTGATTCCTATGGAAAAATCGGGTCATCGCATCGCATCGCATCGCATCGAATCGCATGGTCGCATGCGATGCGATGCGATCTCCCGATCCGACCCGATTTAGAAATCGGCAGCCCAGATACTACATAAGTACCCACTAACATGTGGAAGGGGGCACTGAGCTGAATGAAGGGTCCCTTGTAAATTACTTCCAGGTAGGTAGGGGGTGTTTTATACGCAGGGGAGGGTTAGATAATGGAGTGGGCTTAATATTCGTCATTTTCCGGTGGAAGGGCAGCTTGTTTGACTGCAGATATCGCCATTATCTGGAAATAGATTTCTTAGCCTTCAATAGTATAAAAACCTAGAGTCCCAACTTTCAGGAGGTGCTGGGGAATTTGGGATCAGGAGCCAGAGCAATCCATTGACAAAAATATAAATCTGTACCCAGACGTTTGGAGCTGGAGCAGGGACCGGCTGCTGGGAGGCTGATATCTCTGGTTCTGGGCATGATAGAGACAAGCCGCTAGTGTTCACAGAAAGGGGAGAGTCCCAGATTTTGGAATATACTCTCAGAAAAACTCTAAGTCAGAGAAAACCTTAGAAATATGACTGGCAGTTGCAATTAACAGGTCGGATGTGGACTGCTGCTTTGAAGTTGGATATCTCCAGTTCCCCAGGGAAAGTGCCCATTAAGCCCATACGAAAAGACGACCCTGCTTTAATGTACAGTAGGCAGTCATTATACAAAGATGTCCAAATAAAATTCACACAACTTTTCTGTTTAGTTTCAAAAACAAAATCCTAAAATGTTTATTTTGCTAATAGAAATAATTTAATTTCAATATCTCCTACATTTGGCATAAAATGTACAGTAGGAGTGACTTTTATGATCTGCACAACCATCATGCCATAACATTCTATGAAAAAATGATGTGCCCCAAAACTATTCAATCAAATTGGATAAGGCCGGCTCTGCATACATTGCATGGTTATTATGCAAAGCAGTCAACCAAATAACTGGTCGTTCAGTGCATGTACTGGACAATGATTGTTCACCACCTAGATCCTTTCATCTGGTTTTCAAACCAGGCCTATCCACGTAATCTTCATTCAGCCAACGTCAGGCTGTAAATGGAGATCACCTGCATACTGTACATTATGTAGTGTATGGAACTACTCAGATTATCAGACAGTAGCTTTTCCCCTCTTCACTGTTGCTTTGTAGACTGCACTATAGTGTGGGGTATATCCAGGTTATGGGCATCGCTATAGTGGGTGCAGTAGGATCCATTTCTATTGGGCCTAGAGGCTAATGCTGCTTTTACACCGCAAAACCTGCTTAGACCAGGTATTTAAAATGTTTTTTTTTTTTTTTTAAACAGGTCAGAGAAAGTTTAACCCCTTTCACATTGCATGTAAATACCTGGTCTAAAGCAGGTTTGCGGTGTGAAAGCAGCGATGGGCGGTGACCTCTTGGAGGTATAGAGAGAGGGGATCAGGCACCAAAACCGTCACCTAGACTGCCAGCAGGAGCTCCTGCACTGCAGGCAGGGAGGAGTGCTGCAGGATGCTGGAAGGGTAGGGGGTCTGACACTGAGCAGTAGCTTATCTACTCTGAGCCAGCCCAGTGCATATTTAATGAGCCGGCCGCTCATTACATGAGTGGTTCATTACATATGCGTCTGGTTCATTAAATATGCACTGCGCTGGGGACCAATAGTGCTTACTGCTGTCTGAGTACCGTTTCAGACAGCAAAAAAAAAAACGGATCTGGAACGGGTAGGACTCTTCTTTTTTACCGTTTTTTAACTGATTTTGTAAACGGTAAAATCACTCTGCAACTTTCAGACCGCACATATTACCGTTTTAAAATGGTTAAAAATCTGTAAAATACTGTGTTTTTTGTGCTGTCTGAAAGGGGCATAAGGGAGCACCCGACCCAGGTCATAAACTGAAGTTGTCTTCCAAGTTTTTTGAAATGGCCATTTGCCTGGCCTAAAAGAGGACTAATCAATGGTTCTATTCTACTGTAGGTATCAGTCTCTATCTTTTCCTCTCAAGGAAGCTCTACACTGATATGAACCGTTTCACACACTTTCACCCTGATAAACACAATTGAGCTAAACAGAGATCTCCGCACTCTTGTGGGTACATTTACTAAAATGGGAGTTCTATTGAAGATGGGATGTTGCCCATAGAAACCAATCAGATTCTATCTATTATCTCATGGAAGGTGCTAAATAAAAAAGTAGTATCTGATTGGTTGCTATGTCAACATCCCATCTTCAATAGAACACTAATTTTAGTACATTTACCCCTTGGGGAGCGTACATTTAATATAGCCTTTATGAAGTAAACTGGGGAAAAGGATTAAGATCTGAGATCAGTACTGTTCCAGAAAGGGATAGTGAGCTCTACTTAGGATCTCCATTCATAGTGGGATCTCTGGCATTAGGAATTAACCGCTTCAGGTAGGAACAGGTTGGTCTCCATCCCTTACTCCCATGTCGTTACTCTGTAATCCACAATGCCCTAGTTCACAGTGTGGCATAATGTGAGTAAGGGCACTACTATGAGTCATAAAACTACCTAGGTCAGTACTATGGGGCATGTTAATTTAATCTAATTTAGCCTCAAAATTGTTTTCTCGCAAATTGATTTTTATTTATTTATTGTCCTTATATTGTATATAACTGATATGCTGCGTAGATAAAATTATATTCAATGTACAGACCTTAGTTTACCTGTCTTTGTATCCAAGGTAACAGAAATCGACAAAGCTGCCTGGAAAATGGATAAGGATAGAGTTCTCCTTTAACTACGATAGCACCATATTGTAAGAATTCAATTCAATTTGTAGCCCATTTCTGGGTATTGTCATTCCCAACTTTTCTGGCTAAAAGCAACAGCAAATGTGAGAGGCCAATGTAAGACCCTGTGTGTGAACAAAGGTACAGTACTATTGATCAATCTTTCAATAGTTGCCGAGGATATTTGAATGAATGTAGGTCATTTCTCTGTTTGTGAATTCAAAAATAAAAGTAGTAGATGATATTGCACAATAATGACCATTCATAATGACATTTTCATGGATATCGTCTAGTGTGTACGCACTATGCTCCTGCACGCCACCAGAGACATCCTCCGCCATCATGCAGGGCCGATGGAGCACATTGTTAGCATGAGTCATGCTGCAGGAGGCATGGCCCCCACTCCGCGCTGTCGCTCATTGCGATTGGCAAGTGTGTTTACCCTTTCCGATGCCAACAGCCCTACCAGGTCGCAACACACACAACCTCGCTAGGTACACATATCTTCTAATGTGTACCCAACATTAGCCATGAGGAGTACTTGGTTTGTGCTCTGACTTGCACTGTCAAGTGTGGGATCTTATATAGACAATTGTGTTCCTTTCCAAATCATGTGCAATCAACTGAATTTACCAAAGGCATACTCCAATTAAGCTGTAGGAACATCTCAAGGAGGATCATTGGAAATAGGATGCACCTAAGTTAAATTTTGAGCTTTATGGTAAAGGCTGTGAATGCTTACAGTATGTACATATGATTTCTTAGTATTTTATTTTTATTAAATTTGCAAAAATCTCCCAAAACTTTTTTCACATTGTCATTAAGGGGTATTGTGTGTAGACTTTTGAGGGAAAAAAGGAATTTATTCAATTTTGGAATAAGGCTGTAACATAACAAAATGTGGAAAAAGTGAAGCGCTGTGAATACTTTTTGGATGCACTTTACATACAGGAACACACAGGGACATACAGTAGCTAGAACCAGGAACTAGCTTCTCAGGAGTGTAAAGCTTTGTACACATAGGGTGACAGAGCCTCTGTGCTGAGCGAGGTGCTTAAGCCCCGATCGCTCAGCCCACATTGCTGGCACACATGCGATGCACCAGCGATTTGTGCGGACCAGTATTTTCTGATGAGAACACTGGTGATTTGACTAGATTTTGACTGCATGCAGTCAAGGGTTAGTTAGGCTATAGCAATGTGTGGGACCGCGCATTGCTGTCACTATGGACTTTACATACAGAGCGATCCAGAGCTTAATTTCTAAGCAATCTAGGCAAATCGCTTAGAAAATAGCCCTAAATCCCCCTGTGTGCACGGGGCTTTACTTAGGACTAGCAGTTAACAACCAGGAGCTAGGAATATAACCAGCATCAGAAAGAGGGCAGGGTGGGTAATAAAGGGAGACACGTCGCTGCTGGAGTATAGTTATGCAGGCGCGCTTGTAACACAATAAAATACACAGTGGCTGTAATATATTAAATAGGTAAGTAATTATCTAAAAATACCTATGAGTACAATAATTTAAGAACTTTTTCAATATTTATTATAACTAACTAATGACAATAACATAAAATTGGGGTAGCAGGCAACTGTATGTTATACCCCTTTTACACCAAAGCAAAACCCAAGGTTTTGCCTCATGGACCCGGGTCAGCGTTGGTGTAAAAGGGGTACTGAAAAAAAACACTGGTCCATTTCCCCACGAATCCTACCCTGGTCCAGTGGCGTAACTATAGTCCCGCAGCCCCCGCGGTGGCGGGGAGGCGCTAGGCAGGTGTGGGCGCCTGGGGGGTCTGCGGGACTATAGTTACCACCTGGTCCCGGCTCCCGACTCCTGCCCTCCCCCTCCTTACCCCATTGCCGCCGGCGCCGCTGCCTCTAACCCGACTCGCAGATCTGTGTCGGGTGACGGGCGGTCCCCGGCTCCGGCTGCACTGGAGCTTCCCACCTGACTCAGATCCGTACGCGCGGGCAAAATATCATTGCCCGGCGCCGGATTCTCACAAGATCCAGACCGCTATATAAATAGCGAGCGTCCGTCGCTATTGTGAGTTAGGAGGGTTAGGGATAGGAGTGTGCTTAGTACTGTACAGAGCTTTGTTAGGATAGGGACTGGAGCTGTATTTTTGTTGCTGCTGGGGCGACTGCCAGTGCCTACTAGTGCGACTGTCTGACTGTCTGCTCTGCTCTCTGGTGGTGTGTGCTCTGCACTGCCAGTGGCTGGCTGCCAGCCCAGTCAGTAGTACCTCTACCCAGGCCCAGCGACAGGGGGGTCAAAGGGGACGGCTGACCCAGACCCCGGTGATCTGAGGGGCCCCAAGGTCATCCACCATACTCCCCTCCACCTGGACCCCTGTTACTCTGCTGCCTGGCCCACCCATCACACAGACACCAGCTCTGCCGCCTCTCAGCCATCTTACCCCCTGCTGCTCAGATGCTCAGCTTCACTACTGCAGGCGCCCGCAGCACACATCATTCAGATGCACCCCCCCTCTCAGATGATTGTCCGGCTTCCGCCCGCCAATTTGTAGGTGCCCCGCTGTTTGTCTGATCGGTGAGTGATCCGGGGAGCAGTGTGACATCTGACCCCGGACCAGTTTACTTTATAGTTATTCCGGCCGCTCTGCTAAAGCCCACTGCTTCTAACTGCCCGGACTAGCAGTGCAGCAGCAGTAGTATCCCCAGATGGTACATTATTTCCCAGGCTCCCTTTCCTCTGCCTGACCTGCCCAGCTCCTGCCCCTACAAGCAGAGAGAAGGAGGTTCCTGCCTTCCACGGAACCTCGCTTGGAAACACCACCCTCAAGCCACATAATGCAAAGTAAGTTTACCACTACTCCCATCCTCCGTCCCTGCTCCGCACCACTACTCCCATCCTCCCTCCTTGCTTCGCTCCACTACTCCCATGCTCTCTCCCTGCTCCGCACTACTACTCCCATCCTCCCTCCTTGCTCCGCACCACAACTTTAATACTCTCTCCCTGCTCCACACCATTACTGTGTTTAATGGGGAGGGGGCCCCCAGAGATATCAGTGTATGGGGACCCAAGATTTCTGTAGCCGGCCCTGCCTTCTACCTGGCCACTTCAATCAGACATGTGTACAGTGTGCACTGTTGTTAAACTTATTAACAACTTGTATACCAGTCTGCTTGTGCACCCGGCTGTATAATACCTCCCTGCTGGTGTATTTTTTTTTTACAGCCTTATATAACTAGTAACTATATAACTAGTAAACATATTCTCTGCTGGTGCATCTACTGTACTGAGTCTGACATATAAATAAATATTAATAAATTAACAGTTTACTGGTGCATCTGCTAAATAAAATAATATCTCTGCTGGTGCTTATTAATTATACTGCCGTATAAATAATATCTCTGGTGGGGCCTAATTAATTTACTGCCTTATATATAATATCTCTTTGGTGGTGCCTAATTAATTTACTGCCGTATATATAATATCTGGTGGGGCATAATTAATTTACTGCCATATATATATATATAATATCTCTTTGGTGGTGCCAAATTAATTTACTGCCGTATATATAATCTCTCTCTCTGGTGGGGCCTATTTAATTTACTGCCATATATATAATATCTCTTTGGTGGTGTCTAATTAATTTACTGCCGTATATATAATATCTCTTTGGTGGTGCCTAATTAATTTACTGCCGTATATATAATCTCTCTCTGGTAGGGCCTAATTAATTTACGCCGTATATATAATATCTGGTGGGGCATAATTACTTTACTGCCATATATATATATATATATAATATCTCTTTGGTGGTGCCTAATTACTTTACTGCCGTATATATAATCTCTCTCTGGTAGGGCCTAATTAATTTACTGCCGTATATATAATCTCTCTCTGGTAGGGCCTAATTAATTTACTGCCGTATATATAATATCTGGTGGGGCATAATTAATTTACTGCCATATATATATATAATATCTCTTTGGTGGTGCCAAATTAATTTACTGCAGTATATATAATCTCTCTCTGGTGGGGCCTATTTAATTTACTGCCGTATATATAATATCTCTTTGGTGGTGTCTAATTAATTTACTGCCATATATATAATATCTCTTTGGTGGTGCCTAACTAATTTACTGCCGTATATATAATATCTCTTTGGTGGTGCCTAATTAATTTACTGCCGTATATATAATCTCTCTCTGGTAGGGCCTAATCAATTTACGCCGTATATATAATATCTATTTGGTGGTGACTAATTAATTTACTGCAGTATATATAATCTCTCTCTGGTGGGGCCTATTTAATTTACTGCCGTATATATAATATCTCTTTGGTGGTGTCTAATTAATTTACTGCCATATATATAATATCTCTTTGGTGGTGCCTAACTAATTTACTGCCGTATATATAATATCTCTTTGGTGGTGCCTAATTAATTTACTGCCGTATATATAATCTCTCTCTGGTAGGGCCTAATCAATTTACGCCGTATATATAATATCTATTTGGTGGTGACTAATTAATTTACTGCCGTATATATGATCTCTCACTGGTGGTGCCTAATTAATTTACTGCCGTATACATAATATCTCTTTGGTGGTACCTAATTAATTTTTCACCGTATATAAAATATCTCTCTGGTGGGGCATAATTAATTTACTGCCGTATATATAATACCTCTCTATTGGTGCATCTACTGCCGTATATACTTGCACTCCAGTGGTGCTGTCCTGTGGTGTAATATATAACATATATGCTGCAGAGGATGGAGGAGCAGCAAAAGGCCATTCAAACCTACACGGCCACCTATGACATAGGCAGTGCACCTGACTCAAGCGCAGTGGAGGCTGATTTCTGTATTGTGCAAGGTTCTCCAGTCGTTTGAACTAGCCATTTGTGAAGTCAGTTCCGGCACTGCCAGCTTGAGTCAGGTGATTCCCCTGATCAGGCTGTTGCAGAAGCAGCGGGAGAAAGAGAAGGAGGAGCTAAAGCATTGTGATTCCACAAAGCATGTCGCTCTTGTGGATGAAGCCCTCCATACGCTTTGCCATGATACGAGGGTGGTCAGTCTGTTAAAGTCATAGGAATACATTCTGGCCACCGTGCTCAAGGACCTGGCAACGATTGCTGACATGTCTACTATGGCTGCATTGGATGCTGTCACCATTAATAAAATGGTGGAGGATTACTTTGGTTACAACATCCAAGTAGACATGTCAGACAGTCCTTACCTGTACTGGCAGGAAAAAAAGGCAGTTTGGAAGCCCATGTACAAACTGGCTCTATTTTACCTGAGTTGTCCCCCATCCAGTGTGTACTCCAAAAGAGATTTTAGTGCAGCAGGGAACCTGGTCAGTGAGCAGTAAAGGAGGTTGCTTCCGCAAAATGTGGAGAAGATGATGTTTATAAAAATGAATTATCAATTATTCAATGAAAACCAGGAATTGCCTCCAGAGATTATAACGGGACCTGTGATTGTGGAGTCCAGCAGGGACGAATTGATAATCTGTGAGGATGAGGAAGTATACACTCAAGGGGGCGAGGAATCAGAGGAGAAGGAGGATGACGATTGACGATGACATCTTGTCTCTGTAGAGCCAGTTTATACAGGGAAATATGAATTGTTTTTTTGTGTGGGGGCCCAAACAAACCAATCATTACAGCCACAGTTTTGTAGGCCCTGTCGCTGAAATGTTTGGTTTGTTAAAGTGTGCATGTCCTATTTCCACAACATAAGGGTGGGTGGGAGGGCCCAAGGACAATTCCATATTGCATCACCATTCATTAATCCCACTGCTGAGAGTCATTGATATGTGAGATAAGTGGACTCGTCTTTAATCACATACAACTGTTTGCGCTCAAGTGGTAATAATCACAGAGCTGACCAATCCCACTGCTGAGAGTCATTGATTACTGCACGAATCGCCCACTGCCCCTCGACTGGCCGTTGCCTGGTTATGTCTTGTCAGTAGGTTCCATTCCATTCTACTGCTGTACATAGAATACCTCTCTGCTGGTGCATCTACTGCCTTAGATAGGGTGTTACAGGTGTCTCCATCCTGCAGTGTTGTTAATGTAGGCACTGTACCTTAAGCACAGATACTGTAACACGTACATGACTGTGTCACATTCACAGACACTGTAATGCAGATGAGGATATTATTGGCAGAGTGTCTATAAGTACGTGCAGTGTGGTTGTCAGACCTCACACTTAGAAGATATAACCAAATGAAGGGTTTATTCAAGTGGCAGGCTTGTAGGTTACAACAGTACTTTAGTAGTTAACTTCAAGCGGTAATACAAACTGGTACATTGGGAACGACAGTCTCTGGTTGTTACTTAGCTGTAGCGTTTTGGCGCGTGCAGGGTCAATGACAGTTTGCTGGTTTACGCTGCGGTATCTCTCCCAGTCTCGCTGCTGCCAATGATGACTGATCTCCCTGTGCAAAAGGTCACGCTGGTAACGGGATTACAGCGGGGACTTGCTCCTATGCGCTCCGGTGCACGTGGAGCTACAAACAGCATGGACGGAGTCACATACGCTCTGAGGCACACACACTACGCGGGGACTTCCTCACAGGAAAGGGAACGCTGCCAGCAGGGTCAGGGGTCTCTGCCCTGCTATTCGCTTAAGCGAGCTGTCACTCAGGGTGACGCCTAGCTGCGTTGGCTGCAAGGGGACAAGGCAGACTGTAAGCCTTACACTAAACAGTGTATGGAGACAGGCGCTGAGCGCTATAATCTAACACTCCCCCTCGCTCAAGGCTGTCTTCGGCTACATAAAAGAACTTAATACATTTCTCTGTCCTTTTGTGATACCTGTAACCGAAAATATGGTTAGAGAGAAAAGACATTCAGAACATTAGAACTTCAAATCAACATTTTGAACTTAGACAAGTCCACAGTCCTTCACGAACTTAATAAGCAAGTTTGTCGACAGTCCTTTAGTAAGCATGTCAGCGACATTCTGTTCACTTGCAATGTATTCAACATCGATGGACTTGTTCTCCACTAGTTCTCTGATGAAGTGGTGTCTTATCGCGATGTGCTTCGACCTTCCATGGTGCTTGGTAGTACAGGAAAGATCTATTGCTCCCCTGTTGTCACATGCGATACTGATAGTCTCTTCTTCATAAAGTAGACCTAACTCACACAAAGTCTCTTTGATCCAGAGTGCTTCTTTTGATGTCTCTGTAAGAGCCATGTATTCGGCCTCAGTTGTTGAGAGAGCAACTGTTGGTTGTTTTCTACTCGCCCAACTAACTGCTGCTCCGGCCAGTGTGAACAGGTAACCGGTGTGGGAACGACGATCATCTTCATCTGCTCCCCAGTCGGCATCGCAGAAGACTTTCAAATTTGAATTGCTTGTCTTGGTGAATTTTAACTTCAAAGAACTTGTACCTTTTAGGTATCTCAGAATCCTCTTCACCGCAATCCAGTGTTGTCTTCCAGGATTTATTGCAAATTGGCTCACCCGACTGACTGCATGAGTGATGTCTGGACGGGTTCCAATACTTGCATACATAAGACTTCCAACCACGTTCTTGTAAGGAACATCTTGCATTTCCTCTGCTTCTTCTTGTGTGGTTGGTGACATACCTTTTGTAATCTTGATGCTTTTGTCAATTGGTGTATTCACTGACTTGGAGTCTGCCATCCCATACTTCAAGATTGTTGCCTCGATGTACATTTGTTGGTCGACTGTGACTGTTCCCTTTTGCAAGTTTTGAACAATTCTCATGCCCAACAGATGATTGGCTGGACCTAAGTCTTTCAACTTGAATCTCTGTTTCAGTTGATCTCTTACACTTGTGATGTGATCTTCGTGACCTGCTATAAGTATATCATCCACATAGACTGCTATGATGAACAACTTTTCTCCCAGAGTTTTGTGATAAAGGCAGTGGTCAGTCTCTGATCTAATAAAATTCATTTCAAGTAGTACTGTGTCCAATTTTATGTACCAGCAACGACCACTCTGCTTTAGGCCATATATGGATTTCTTCAGAAGACACACTTTCTCTGTCTGAAGTTCATTCTCATAATGATCTGGTGATTCCATATAGATTTCTTCAAGTAGCTCTCCATTTAGGAACGCTGAGTCGAAGTCCAGTTGGTATAGCAGTAAGTCTTGTAAGGTGGCGACTGCAATTACTAACCTGAGAGTGTTATACCTCGCAACAGGTGAGTATATCTCCCCATAGTCAATTCCGGATCTCTGTGTGTATCCCTTAGCAACAAGACGGGCTTTGTAACGGGCAACTTCTCCGTCTGAATTTAACTTCTTGCAGAAGACCCACTTGTTCTTGACTGTCTTGCGGTTGCTTGGCCTATCTACTATGGTCCAAGTATCGTTCTCTCTCAGCGCTAATAGCTCTGTGTCTATTGCAGATTTCCATTTCGCCCAATCACTGCACGCTTTCGCTTCTTGAATACTCTGAGGTTCACTGAAAGCAATATTCGCATATTCTTCCTCATATCTCCTGGCTGGTATGCCCTTGTTTCTTCTTACAGAAGCTCTATTAGTTGGTTCGCTTCCTTCTTCAGTATTTTCTGTTGCAGGTATGCTCTCTATTTCACATACCTCTACTAGTGCTTGCTTTTCTTGCTCTTTTGCTTTTGTGGGTGATGCTGTCTCTTGAAATATCACATCTCTTGATTTTAGAAGACGTCTGTTCTCTGCATCCCAGAGCCTGTACCCTTTGCTCTCCTCACAATAGCCTAGCAATATGCACTGTCTTGATTTTGGGTCAAGTTTCTTCCTTTTCTCCTTTGGTATATGCGCATAAGCTCTGCTCCCAAAGACGCGGAGGTGACTGATGTCTGGCTTCTTCCCAGACCAGGCCTCTAAGGGGGTTTTTCCCTTCACGGCCACTGTAGGTGTTCTGTTTTTCAGGTATACTGCAGTAGATACAGCTTCTGCCCAAAAACTCTTCTCCAGGCCAGCATCGTTCACCATCGCTCGTGCTCTTTCAACGATTGTTCGGTTCGCCCTTTCACTTACGCCATTCTGTTCAGGCGTGTAGGCCATCGTCAGCTGATGCTTTATGCCATGTTTTCTGAGAAAGTCGGTTAGAACTTCATTTTCGTACTCTCCCCCATTGTCGGACCTCAGGACCTTTAGCTTTAGGCCCGTCTGAGTTTCCACTAGGTTCTTGTACTCCACAATTTTCTTGACCACCTCACTTTTCTTCCTTATGAAGTATACGTGTGTCATTCTTGTGGCGTCATCGATGAGAGTCATGAAGTATTTGTAACCACTGGTTGACTCCTCTTCCATTGGTCCGCACACATCTGTGTGCACCAGAGCTAATTGTGTTTCTGCTCTGCCTGCTGACTTGGGAAATGGGTTGCGGGTCTGCTTGCCTTTTATGCAACTCTCGCACACAGGTCTTCCGGTGTCTTTCACTGTGATTCCTGTTGCCATTCCATCAGCTAATTTCTGGACATTATCATATCCTAAGTGTCCCAAACGTCTGTGCCAGAGTTCCATCGACTCATTTTCAGCAGAGGCTGCCAAAGCTACACATTCCTCTGTGTCCAGGACGTATAGTTGGTTGCATCGGGTTGCTGAAGCAATTACAGTCCCTCTTTCATTATGCACCATACACTTGCCCTTTGCAAACTGGACTCTGTAGCCTTTTGCCTCGAGTACGCTGATAGCGATGAGGTTACTTCCCAATTCTGGTACATACAGGACGTCTTGGATATCTGTGACTACTGTCTGTCCCTCAATTCTTAGTCTCACTGTGATTGTCCCAACATTTGAAGCAGTAAGGACCTTTTCACCAATCCCGGTAACTGTTGTGGGGTTACACTGTGTTAAAGAATTGAACCACTCCTTGTTGCAGCTGAAGTGTCTAGAGGCTCCCGAGTCCATGTACCAGAGATCCCTCCTTGGCTTGTCTGTTAAATTCAGTGCTGACTCGTTCTTCTTATCATGCCGCTTGTGCATGCCACTAGTGTTCTTCAGCCTGCATTCTGAAGCCTTGTGCCCTACTTTGTGGCACACATAACATTTGAATGTGCATTTCTTGGGTTTCGCACCCTTTGCTACTAAGGCAGAACCCTCAGCTATGGCATCCTTGTGGATTCTCTCTTGGAACTGTAGTAGTTTGGCTCTCACAACTTCAGTTGTAAGCTTGGTTTCATTTGACTCTAGTGCGACAACTAGGAAGTCAAATTCTTCTGTCAAGTTCTGCAGCATTACCATCGCCACTTCTTCCTCATCCACTTTTGCTCCTACACATGCCAATTGCTGAGCTATCGATAGTATCTTATCAATATAATCGTTCATGTCCTTGCATGCATTCAGCTTTGTTCCATACAGTGTGCGTCTCAGACTTATCCTTCTCATTAAGCCTTTATTCTCATAAGCACCTTGTAGAGTTGTCCACATGTCCTTAGCGGACTCCTTCCCACAGATAGTAGAATAAACATGCTGCTCCACAGCCAGGCCTATTGTGCCAATGGCCTTGTCTACCTCTTCTGGGTTTGGACTATCTCCTGGGGCTATTGTGACTTTCCATAGCTTCTCCCTCTTAAGCTGCATTTCCATAGCGAACTTCCATGTAGTATAATTCTCTGAGCCTTTGAGCTTTGGAAAGTTCATGCTATGCCCTGTACTGTGCATTCTCGTTAACTCTCCCACAAATGGCAATTTAGAAATAATTCCTTTGTGTTCTTTTATGTACTGCGCTAGCACTTTGTCTTCAGGGGGTTAATCTTCGCGCACGTGACGTGCTGGGCCCATAACCTATTGGCAGAGTGTCTATAAGTACGTGCAGTGTGGTTGTCAGACCTCACACTTAGAAGATATAACCAAATGAAGGGTTTATTCAAGTGGCAGGCTTGTAGGTTACAACAGTACTTTAGTAGTTAACTTCAAGCGGTAATACAAACTGGTACATTGGGAACGACAGTCTCTGGTTGTTACTTAGCTGTAGCCTTTTGGCGCGTGCAGGGTCAATGACAGTTTGCTGGTTTACGCTGCGGTATCTCTCCCAGTCTCGCTGCTGCCAATGATGACTGATCTCCCTGTGCAAAAGGTCACGCTGGTAACGGGATTACAGCGGGGACTTGCTCCTATGCGCTCCGGTGCACGTGGAGCTACAAACAGCATGGACGGAGTCACATACGCTCTGAGGCACACACACTACGCGGGGACTTCCTCACAGGAAAGGGAACGCTGCCAGCAGGGTCAGGGGTCTCTGCCCTGCTATTCGCTTAAGCGAGCTGTCACTCAGGGTGACGCCTAGCTGCGTTGGCTGCAAGGGGACAAGGCAGACTGTAAGCCTTACACTAAACAGTGTATGGAGACAGGCGCTGAGCGCTATAATCTAACAGATATTTCCTATATTATTCCGGGAGCCTGCCGCTGCCACTCTCACCCGGCATCACACAACCAGACGCTGTCGGAAGACGGCCTAAGTGACAGGAGCGTTTTTGCCACTGCCTGCAGAAGGCTGCCAAATCGCCCAATGCTCCTCGGCTGGTGGTAAACACAATCAAGCCAGATAGTGGTATTATTGGATATTAAACTGATAAAAACAGATACACAGCACACTCGCAGACCAACTCAGTGCTGTACCAATCGCCCACTGGTCGCCGCCTGTGGTCAGAAGGTTCCACCCCTTTGCAGCTATTGCATTGCTGAACCAACTGCCCACTGCTCCTCATCTGGTCGCCGCCTGTGGTCAGAAGCTTCCACCCCTTTGCAGCTATTGCATTGCTGCACGAATCGCCCACTGCTCCTCGGCTGGTGGTAAACACGATCAAACCAGATAGTGGTCTTATTGGATATTAAACTGATAAAAACAGATACACAGCACACTCACAGACCAACTCAGTGCTGTACCAATCGCCCACTGCTCCTTGGCTGGTCACCGCCTGTGTTCAGAAGGTTCCACTCCTATGCAGCTATTTCATTGCTGCACCAATCTCCCACTGGTCCTCGTCTGTCGTCGCCTGTGGTCAGAAGGTTCCACCCCTTTGCAGCTATTGCATTGCTGCACCAATCGCCCACTGCTCCTCGGCTGGTGGTAAACACGATCAAGCCAGATAGGGGTCTTTTTGGGGCCTAGTTTTTCAAACTGCCATCCTGTCTGCTTCTGCAGTGCGACTCCTAGATGAGCCACAAGTTTGTGCCGCACACTTGTGTGCCTTTGCATAGTTATACAGCTACCTCGGTGCAACCTTTTGCCCTAAAAACAATATTGTGAGATATGAGGTGTTCAAAAGACTTGAAATGAGTGGAAATGAATGTTATTGAGGTTAATAATAGGAGAGCTAGGCTTGAGTTGATGTTGTAGAATGGATGCTGACAATTCAGGAAGCAAGGCAGGGAACATGGTCTGTAGATAGTTTAAAAGAAGGCAAATATAAAGAAAGACTGGGAAAATAACAGAGGACCAGACAAGCCTAAAACAGACTGGAATACAGCAAATTCCTGACTGTACAAGGCCAGGATGCTTTCAGAGACTGGCAAGAAATTGACAAGCAACCACAGGAGGGCAGGTAACCTCTGACTAGCAGAAACTATAACCATTACGGAGCCCTCCCTGCCTTTTATCAGAACTTTAATCCAATCCCTACTACCCACATTTAAATTTCTCCCTGGCTAAAAGAGCCAGTCCTGGCTATAGAAATAAATAGGGGGTTCCCTGTATTTTTACAACCAGAACCGGACCCAAACAGCCAGAAGGGTAATGCTACATCTGGGGGGGGGACCCCCAATAAAAGCCACGCTGAAGCTCAGGGCTGTCCCTGGTGCCCCAGGTCAGTGGGTACCGGGCTGATATTATGGTGTAATAAAATTAATAACTATTGAGTTTGTTGTGGAACTACAAGTCACAAGAAGGGACTTGGAGAACCACTAGTCCCAGCATGTGGGGCATTAAAGGGCCCACTGATGCTTCTAGTTCTACAACAAAACCTATAGTGAAATAAAACACACACATACTGTAAGAGAAACAAAACTTTAATTCATGCTACATTTATACAAACTAACCTATGGCTTCCACCATAGGCCTGTCCTCTTCTCCAATAGACTTCAATCAGGTATCTGTAAACAAACACTGCGGCTTGTCCAGTTCGTGCATTTTCTTTTTTTTTAATCCATGGCTGCCTACTCTGGATCAAAGAGGACACAATCTACGCAGGAGGCCTAGTGAGTATAATTTCGTCCCGCAGGTTCCCGATTGGATTCTACTGGAGAAGAAGACAGGCCTATGATGGAAGCCATAGATTAGTTTATATTAGAGATGTGCGCTGACCCATGTGGTTTGGTTTTGGATCTGTATTAATTTTGTGTTTTATTTTTGTTCTAATTTTGTAAAACCACCATTAGGTGTTTTTGTTTTAGATTTTTGTGTTTTTTTTAAATAAAATGACAAAAACAGATAACATTGTGTAATTTGACCTGTTTGTGGTCCACTTGCTACAGTAACCTCAATAAAATTAATTTGCAGTCATTTCCAATTTATTTTGACCACCTTAGTGCTCATAATTAGTCTTCCCCTTCAGTATGGGCCTAATTCAGACCTGGTCGCAGGACAAATTTGTTCTCAAAATGGGCAAAACTATGTGCACTGCATATGGGGGTAAGTTATTTAGTTTCTCTAAATACTGGCTGCTTTTTTTCACACTGCAGTTAATGTGACCCCCACCCAAATCTAACTCTCTCTGCACATGTAACAGCCTCAGCAATAGCACTGGGTTTCTGCTCCTGCTCTACCATTGACTCTTGATCCTGAAAACCCCACTAGTGGGTACCAAGGGTTAATGTCAATTTGGCAGTAATAAAAATTAATACAACACAAGTGTGCAGCTGCACCAAGGGTGAATTCTCAGCAACAGTGTGACACATTTAGAGTTACAGCACCAGTCTGGCACACTTAGGCAATATAGAATAATCTTACTGCACTATAAAAAGGAAAGAAAACAATGTTTTCTAACAGTCTGTAATTTTTCTAACTCAGCCAATATTAACGCAACCTGAGGAGTGGATAATCACATAGGGTAGCTCAGCAGTCATTAGCACAGTGTCAATGTGGGATGGAATTATACTTAGTGGCATAACTACTGAAGGTGCAGGGTTTGTAGCTGCTTTGGGACCCAAGCTGCTCTTAAAACTCACTGTTCCCTGCAGATGAGAGTGGCCACTGCCACAGTACCCATCCCCCGCACCTGCAGCTGAGGAGTATGTAGCGGCACCCACCACCAACCCACTAAGGCAAAGTTATCCCCAGTCCCCAACCTAGCTGGCTCCCATAACTGTTGTGATAAGCGGGTATTTTGGTGGCGGGGCTCATTGCAGTGCCTGCCCCTTCAAGAGACCTGTGGCTTTGCTCAGAGTCCTATAATGAGGTAGTGCTTGCTCACCCCTACCCCTCTATGTCTCCCCCACTCTTTCTCTTTCTAACTCCCCCCTCTCCCTGTCTTCCTCTGAATCCCCCTCACTTTGTCTCTCTCTTGATATCCCTCCTCTCTCTATCTGTCTCCCTCTGGCTCTTGACCCATCTTTCTATTTCTCCCTTTGGTTCACTCCCTCTTTCTCTTTCACTCTTTGTCTCCCTCTTGCTCCTCCTTTTCTCTTTCTGTCTCCCTCTGCCCCCCCCCCCCACCCCCCCTCTCTCTATCCCAGTGTTATTCAGAGCATGCTGAATTAAATCAAACCCTTTGTCTATGGCAGGGGCTTAGTATTAGTTATGCCTCTGGCACTCCATATGTGTGTAAGCAGCACTACAGCGGGAATTATATGTGTAAGAAGCACTACAATGGGCATTATGTGTGTCAGCAGCAATAGGGGGGGGGGGGCATAGTGTGACATAAAGTGAATAAGCATTAGAGTGTGTGGTATAATGTGTAATAGGCACGGGGCAAGAGTGCCCCACAGGCTAGGTTCCTCCCCATGATGCGATTGTAAGGTTTTGCAATCACATTGCCGGTATGCAAGCGCTTCACTATACAGCTTGCATACTAAGAGTAGCCCCCTGGCTGTGCAGCTTAGCTGGAGAGCCATGTTTAGGGATGCTTTGGCTGCGTGTGATGTCATGCAGCTGCTGCAGCTCACCCAGCACATGGTACCGACATTTTTTTTTCTCTCTCTCTCTTTATATATAGCTTCGGCTTCCTATCACTAATTATTAACACTATAGTATCTTACTGGCGTGCCACACTGGGCTTCCTAGCTTATGATAGTTTTTGGGGTGCCGCACCCTTCACCTAGATATAGCACTAGGGACCCCCAATATACAGAGAAGCCTTGACGCGGTTTGGGGGCATATCATACACCTGCGCAGGTATATGTAACCAATATCTCTGAATTCTATTATCATGTGGTGTTCAAGATTGGTTGCTAATACCACTTAGTGTGCTGGGGGAACCAATGTATTGTTACTTACTCAGTATTAACCCCTCCCTTGCATGCACCTGAATGGTATTACTGAACTAATTTGAGCATCTACCACTATCTGTATTGTACATACAGATAGTGGTAGATGCTCAAATTAGTTCAGTAATACCATTCAGGTGCATGCAAGGGAGGGGTTAATACTGGTACCGACATGCCTACATTTTCTGGGCCCCGCAATGCTGAGTCACCGCCCATGAAAAGCCATGTTGCTGCACCCTGTCGGCCTCCTAGGTGGCCACCTTTTTTTCCTTAATACACCCAAGCCAACATGCCACCCTCTAACCCCTAACAAAGTACAAGTACAGATGTTTCCACATACTGTACATCTAGCCTCTTGCACATTAAACAGCCCTTCTAGAGGTGTGACTCATAGTGATGGACGTCTTTCCATGTGACTTTCTATGGCCCTCATTTAGATGACAGCTTCCAACGGCAGGATGCGGAGGTGGGCTGCCCTGCATAAGGCAAGGCCTCCCCGAAATGCAAACATTCACACATCACCGGTAGCAGTCTTGACTGCACCCACAAAACTTTTGGTCGCCACTCGGCAAAGGCTCAATCACCACCACAACACAGGATCTTTTGTACCGACGCATATGTGGTCGGCACATGGGCACATTAGAAAAAAACACGATTTGCAATTTTTGCAAAGGTGCGTTTGGTGCAGATTTAGCCCTTATTTCCATTAAAATGACCTTATTTGCAAAACAATGTTAATAGGATCCACAATTCTTATGCTTGATTAAAATGATAATCAACATGCCTGTATTCTGTATGCTAACAAGTCTGTATGTGCATACCAAATGCTACATTACCTTTTATGCAGGAGTATTCCCTTCAGTGGTGGGGATTTTTTTAGGGAGCGCTCCCCACTGGGCAAGTTTTTTGCGGGCATGCTCCCTAAAAAACCCCACCACTGTGTCTCCCAGGGCCAGGCAGTGCTGCTGAGCTCTACATTAGCCGCTGCCCGGCCCAGCCCCCGGCAACATGGCTGCATGCAGCATTACTTTAGAAAAGTCACACCGCAAACAGCTGGGGAGAAGGAGGCCGGCAGTGGCTGAAGTTGAGCTCAGAACTCAGCTCATTGCCGTTGCCTGGCACTAAGCAGTACAGACAGCGGCAATCCTCAGAATTTTCTGGGTTTACCATTCTGGGCATTGGAGCATAGCATGGAAAATTCTCAGGAGTACCACTGAAAGGATTAAATACTGTAGCTCAGTGAGTATGGTATTTGACTTGCAACAGGTTATAGGTTTGAATCCTGGGTATACTGAAATGTGCTATTAACTATAAGGTATTGTAACTGAATAAAAAATAGTTCACAGGGTAATTGCATAAATCTAGTATAAAGAGGATTTGTGTTGAGTTACTATTAGAAAAATGGGGGGAAGGGGAGTGTGCCAATTATCAGGGCATCAGAAAGTCTAGTTATGGCTCTGTGTACACACAAGGGAGTGCTTTATCCTCTGCCACAGTACATACAATAACATTTTGCATTACAATACTGGTACAGCACATAGCAGGATATTCTTCCTTCTTTCCATTTCAAACCCTTCATAGGAAAATCACAGCAGCATTTAATCAGGCTCATCACAATCAGAGCCCACATTGCAGTTAATTAGAATATTGATTTTCTTATGCCATTTTGCACTTTGAATGGCATAATGGTTTTGTGTTGATGACGATCTCATACGCAGTCACTTACAGCATTTCAATAGCTTGTCCAGAGTCACCTAAAGTACTGCAAGAGATAAACAGAATATCTTGTAATATTGTGGAGTAGTCTTGGCAAATGATCTGTGAAATACCCAGAGCTACCCTATCCTACACCCACTCACTGCTACAGATCCACAGCTTCAAAGTTATTCATGTTACTGTCTACAAGCTTTTTTTGGGGGTGAATAAAAAATGAAGGCAGATATGACAAGTGCAAAATGCTCAGTATCTAAATCTAGATATTAGGGTGTTGGGGAGAAATAGAAACACTGCAGTTACATCACAACTTTCATAGGAGGTTATTTCAGGGTTGGGACATGAAAGGGGCAGGATGGGGGTAGGAACACTGGCTGATGTCATGTTTGGAGGCATGGCTACCTTTCTTCAGGCCACTCCTGATGCCGCTCCCACTCTCTGTGATGGGCTGCTGCTGCCAGTGATACCATATCCAGGGGCGGATTGGCCCACGGGGAAACCGGGCCATTTCCCGGTGGGCCAGCCCAAAACTCATTAAAACAGGGTTGGCTGCGCTCCCCCCAGGGCTGGCTGGGCCACGGGTAGCACTTTGCCCAAATCCAAAGTGGCCACGGGGAGGGCTGCTGCGCATGCACGCATAGCACCTCCCAGGCTCCCAGCTCCCGTTCCCCCTCCGCCCGGCCAGCAGAAAAAAGAAGAAGCAGTAGCAGTTGAGCCGCCCCCCCCGGACGCGAATTACATACCGCCACCACCCCCCTGCGCATTACATACCGCCGCCGCACCCCCACACACACACACGGGCTCCCGGGCCGGATTTGGGTCCCAATCTGCCCCTGACCATATCACACAGAGACACCCGCCCCCAGCAATTTGTTTAGTGGCGGGCAGATAGGATCCGGGGAAATCGCGGGAGATGGGGAGAAATACAGAAAAAGCAGGAGACTCAAGCTAAAAGTGCAACCCTGGGTTATTTAGAGTTGATTGCTGTTGTGCGAATTTTCAATCCTACCAATTATCAAATGACTGCACATGCGTATGGATTGTTGCACAAACAGCGATAAAAAACAGCAATGAAACTAATCACAATTCCCTCACAACTTGACTGACGGGAAGCCA
This sequence comes from Crinia signifera, assembly GCF_055691185.1. Taxonomy (NCBI): domain Eukaryota; kingdom Metazoa; phylum Chordata; class Amphibia; order Anura; family Myobatrachidae; genus Crinia; species Crinia signifera. Next base: position 192,886,079 of record NC_139220.1, read on the forward strand.
GTGTTTGTGGATGATAACCGTCTGTTTTCTGGGAGTGTGAGAAAAAATGCAGTTGTGCCCATGCATATTCAGAGAGGGTGTGTGACGTCAGCTCCGGCCCTGATCAGCCTGATTCTGTCGCACAGCTGTGGAAGGGCCAGAGTTTCACACACTTACACAGACCAGAAAAATCATTAGATGTGAGTGAGTTGTGAATGGATTTGCAGATGGCATGCGATCAGCGATCCATTTGCAAGCCATTAACAGACTTGCATGGACGGCAGGATTGCACTGTATGACTCAGGGCTCTGCAAATTCACACAGCAGCGATCAGGTCTGAATTAGGCCCCTAGTTTCTTTCTGCCACAAACTCTTGTACCTAAAATATCAGGTATACTGATTGCTAGTATATATTATACTATATATTATGTATGTTTAAGCAGTGTCGAACTGGTGCTCAAGAGAAACCACAGACTGAAATAACATGGGCAGAGAGAGTTAGATTTGGGTGGGGTGTGTTCAAACTGATATCTATATTGCAGTGTAAAAATAAAGTAGCCGGTATTTACCCTGCGCAGAAACAAAATAACTCACCCAAATCTAACTCTTTCTGTACATGTTCCATCTGCCCCCCTGCAGTGCACATGGTTTTGTCCATTAGAGAGAGAATTTGTTTATACGATTGCATTACACATTATGCATGTGTAACTATACTGCAGAGGACTATAGTGTTTTGTTTTTTACAATGAATAGTGAATTAGGGGGCCAAGACCCCAGGACAGAGGACAGGGAACCAAGGCAAAGGATTGCTAGATGGTTGTCAGGGGAAAATGAGGGTGTCATGGCAAAGTGTCCCAATGAAAAATGGGCAACATTGCTTAACAGCTTGAAAACCAATAAACTGCACATTCACTTCTTTATCATATTGTGCATAGATTACTCAACCTTCTCACTGCCAGTCTACCAAACATCTTCTTTAGTCTATCCTCTGTACCAATGTCTTTCTCATTTTCCTCTCTTGTTACTCCACCTCTACTGCCCTACTTTGTCATTGGCACCACTTTCTCTGTACCTTCTTCAGAATCCGGTTCATACTCCTGTCATACACCTATAAAACCCACAACCACTCTTCTCCTTCCTATATATCCAACCTCATTTCCACACCCACTCCCAACTGCCCACTTTCATCTGCCTATGACTGCCACATTAGCTTCTTCCTAATCAACTTTGCCCACTTCTACCTTCAAGCTTTCACCCCGAATGCCCATGACATCCACAGCTTGTTCCCAGGTACATCTCTCCTGTACTTGTGCAAATCACCGTAAAAATGGCCATTTTCCAGTGATTTCTCTCAGCAGTGCCGATGTCCTCTGCAGTACTCTGAAAGGGGTAAGTATAATTATATGGGAGCAGGGTGTGCAGTATGTTTGTGCCCCTGTATGCACCACACACCATGCTCTCACAGGTATGGCAATGCGCCCCTCTTCAAAACTCTCTATCTTTCTGCATTTACCAACTCTACTCCCCTTTCCCTGCACTTTCATAGGTCAGTCATGGGCAGGTGCAATGTCTAATGGTCCGCGGGCCTTTGTACCAAAAGATGAAGCCACTACTACAACTGCAGCCAGCTCTAATCACCCCAGAGTTGGGATACATGAGTGTTAAAGTGATCTTGAAGCCATTATCTCATATACAATAGAAGAGCAACATTAATAAGCATCTATAAAATGTAATTGCATTAAATGTGGACAAGGATGTCATCATTTTATTAGTTTATTATACAGCTACATATCTGTTATAATATATTACCACTGAAACACTGTCTATGATCTTACTGTTTTTATCATAAAAATTCCCCTTCACATGTAACAATTCTTGGTAACAACATGAATATCTCTGATACTAGGTTTTATGATATTAATTAGAAGGCCATTGAACTGGCAATTGCCTTTTATTGTGCTTACATGAGTTGTCTTATCTTGTTTTATATAGTGTTTCCGGTCTGATGCCAGTGGAGAGCTGCCAAAATAATTAGAATCTCAGATTAGATAGAAAAGCCAGTTTAGCAGTAGATGAAATGAGCTAAGCTAACAGAGGTTCTCCTCTTTCTGAGACCTAAACACACACATTACATTTCAGTTTATATCCTGTGAGTTTCGTGGGTATTTCACATCATTTATTTTTACCTGGCTCAGAACAATTTTATATGAGATCGGATTTCTCAGATCTTATGTTATCACGGGGTAAAGTGAACTTGTGTAAATTCCTTGGTGATGATCTGTGCTACAAAGTACTTTAGTAAACCGTAGTACATAGAATTATATTTACTTTATGTGCAGGACTATTGGAAATGTAATGGACTTATCTACGGTTATCTGCGGGAACTATGGAAATACTGCTCATTACCTTTTAAAGATGTACAGATAGAGTCATCCTCATCCAGCCCTTTGATAGGATTAAGCCCTAATGCCGATAACAAATTTAAATGATTGTCTAAATATTTCCGACTTTGGAGTCCATTTAATTAGAGTAGTTTGTCAGCAGTTTCTGACTTTTTTAGTCAAATCCATGATTCCTTCTATTCAATTTTTTAGATTTTTATCCCCACAGGTTGGAATGGTCCGGCCTGTCAAAAAACACGTGGATTCGTGGAATAGCCGCCAATCCGTGTGCTGTTGTTGGAAACAGGACTCGTTTCTGACAATCTCAATTCGACTTTAAAAAAATCATATTGAGGTGATGAGGCGGGGAGGTCGACGCTGGGAGCCGGGAGAGTGGTGGTGCTACTGCTGCCGCTGCTCACCCGGCGCCATCCTGTTGCTGCTGCTGCTGCTCACCCGGTCCCAGCAATCTCCTCTCTGACAGGAGTCCCCCCTGCCAGCCTTCTCTCTCCCAGCAGCACTCTACAGCCGGCATGTGGCTACAGTCGGATTTACTGTAGCTCAAATCTGAAGGTTGGATTTTCCCGCTCATTGAATAGGGCTTGTCAGATCCATTCTGACAAATGCAAATCGTAATGGATCTGACTCTAATTGAATAAACCCCCATGTCCCCTTGGCTGTAAGAATTGCTGATAATGGCTCCCAAATGCGAGATGGTATGTGTTATGGTATTTGTATTACAAACAAAAATCTCATAATGGTGAGGGTGTGTACACACTAGAAGATATAGTAGACAGTATAACCACAATCGTTACTGATATTTTTGTCCATATTGTCTAGTGTATGCGCACTATATCATTAGCGATGGGCACTCCCGCAGGTCATTAGGTCCTCTGCCATCTGCACATGCAGGATGATGGATGATGGATGATATCACTAGCTAGAGCCATTCTGCTGAATGCAACATAGCCCCCACTGCCATCGCTCGTCACACCCGGCATCGTCAAATGTAAAATATTTTTTTAAGGCAATAATTGTAAACTAATTAAAATAAAAGGAATATTTATGTGTGCGCTTTATCTTTTTTTTTATTGAAGCATGAACACTGAATACAAGTAAGTGGTATAAACACAATGAACGTTACACATGATGAGTTCTGTTATACAGTGGGATACAGACTAACTCATTTCAATAAAGAGACTTTACAATATGATTGCTGACTCAAACAATGCTTGCGTAGAGATGAAATAGATTCACACTGTAGTGGTCATAACCTTAAATAGATGCAGTCAAATGCAAATAAAATTAGAGGCCACTGAACAAAACAAGAAGAAGTTAAAGGGGGGGGGGGGGGGGGAGACAGAGAGACAACACTATGGGAGGATCTCCAAGCAGAACACGAATTTCATGCCATTGAGTCAGGCACATACAGTACTTTTATGCATCTGAGATAGTGCTGAGTATTGCAAGGTAACAATGAGACTTTCCCATGTGTCAAAAAAAGAAGAAGCCCTCCTCTTTTTGTCGAACATAGGGCCTGATTCAGTGTATGTTCACAGCCAAGCGAACAGGGAAACGCCATCAGCTACCTGGTCGAACACCTTGCGAATCCCCTCACTAGAGTGCAAGGGGATGTGTACGCTAAAGCCCCGTACACACGGGGGAGATATATTGCTCAGCCATATATTGCTAGCAATATATGGCTGTGCAATATATTGCTCAGTTTCTCCTTTTCATCAGTGACCAGAGATGGTCGCTGATGAAAGGGAACCTCTGCTGGGGGAGCAGCAGAGGTAATCAGCAAGCTCCTGCGACCAGCGATTAGAATGGGGCTGAAAATGGGAGCGCGCACCCGGCGATTTATCGGCGGGGCACACTCCCATCAATGGTCGCCAGCGACGTTATTTCCAGCGATTTCAGCCCTTATCACCCCCATGTGTACACAGCTTAACACTTTCTCTCCCAGCAATCATAGAAGCATTCCACATCATCATCATCTATGTCTAGTATACATTTGTGTGTCTCTGAAATACTGCCATCTGTTGGCAGCGAGTGAAACTAGAGGTGAGATTTAATAGGATGAGAGATTCAGAAAGTGAGAGATTTGGTAAGAAATCTCCAGTTTTTTTTTAAAGCGGCAATCATTTACACTGCAAAACCAGTTTGGTTTTGCAGTGTAAATGATTGCCGCTTTAAAAAAACTGGAGATTTCTTACCAAATCTCTCACTTTCTGAATCTCTCATCCTATTAAATCTCACCCTGGATATCTTTCTCTCTCACACATGCACAAACACAGAGGCAATCACAAGGTAGCAGACTAGCTTTTGAAGCATTTGCTTTGAGCGGACTTACTAGTAACATTACACCTTTGCTCCATTGCTTAAGTGTCTTGGTGGAATTGCTCTCTGGCATCACTCACTGCACCACAATTGTTAGGGGAGAAGTCCACAGAGAGCCTGGACATGTTGCAGCCTAATTCTTTTCTAGAAGGTTGTTCACAATATCTACATAGTTTTCGAGTCTTCTGTTAACCAAGCAGCCATGCACCACACCCAAGCAGCAAACACAAGGTGCCCAGAGCTTGTCGTGTTCCCCTACCTTGAATCCAGAACAATGATAGTACACAAGTCATTTGGTGTGACTAGGTGGTAAAAGTCACCTCACAACTTAACAAAAATAGTTAGCAGTGTTCTTAACACATTTTTGTGACATCCTTGCATTTTACATAAATGATAACCACAAGACTTAAACAAAATAAAAGGAACATCACTTATAGCCTTCACTTGAAGCAAACTACAGTATATGTAGACAGTAACCATGGCCTACAATGACCCAGCATTCCTGTATTAAGGTTTTCCAACTTAAAGTATATTTTCTTTAAATCTTACCAAAATCCTTAGTATTTAACTAAATATCCCCTACATCATCATAAACGGGCTCTATCTCTGTTCAGAGACAGAGAAATATAGATGGCATATATATTCTTTGCATGCTAACATCAATTAAAGGTATTTTACATTGGAAACATTTTTACTGTTGCACAGTGTAACGCAACTATACTAAAGAAGTAAAAAGGGGTGTCAGACTGAAGGTCTGCACAAAAAGCAGCCAATTAGTAGCCTTTAAAAGTTGTGAGTGGGTATCACCGTGCCCCACAGATACAATGACATACAACACAACCTTTGAATTAAAAAAGTAATCAAAGGCGCTAAAAGTATATAACGTTAAAGAAATTAAAAAAAATTAATCTTATTTAATTGTACATAAACTCACAGTGAACAAAACTCAAAAAAGAAGTATATAATGTACTTTCCTTAATGTAGTGGTTCAATAGTCCATTTAGAAAACTTGGGTTGACTCTCTTAGATGATTTTTCCAATGTGACTATTGATCCATAATTTCTTGCATGAAAAAAAATGAAAAAAGTAACAACAATGTGTAATATTGTTTAAATACTATAACTAAAAATGACAGATGTCAAGATGTTTCTTTTATCTCCTGTGGATGATGTGTGTCATTTCACCAAGAAAAAGGAGAATAACGTGCCATAAATCACATAGTAAATAGCGTGAAAAAACACATAAAAGTTTCTTTAGTGACAATGTCTATAGTCAACAAATATAGCGTACCACATTCACTGTTTCGGAGTGTAGGGGGAAGCATGTAAAGGTTTCTTTGTCTTGTATTCAGGTATTTGGATGTGGGTTTGTTTCTAGAAGAGTTATCTTTATACAATTCCAGGATACTCCAAATGTATATCAGGTCAACCCACAAAAAATATATATAGGGCAAAAAATATGTCAAACAGACATGTTTGAACAAAGCTTTTTATTTTACATATGTCCACATTCAGAATAAAAGTCTTTGCTGCACATCCAGAATCCTGCAGCAGCAGCACTGCAGTAATCGCCAGGAAAATGGCTCCTTGGACATTTTAACTGCATTCTGTGCATGCGCAGTAAGAAAATCAATGGAAAAATGGCAGCTGTACCATGTTCCCAGAGACCTGTGCATGCCCAGAGTCTACAGCGCTGCTGGCTAGAGAGGACGGGCCTAGACTGAGTCTGCACACGTGCCTCCACCTCTCTGGAGACACCTCTGGGTGGCATATTGACTACAAATGTCTTAGATGTTCAAGGTAATATATTCAGGGATTCCAATAGCCAAATTCAATAAATCATATTCCAGAACATCTGTTTATTTCTAGAGCTACAGGACTTTATGTGTCTAATGACGTAGATGCAGAAGGAATTAATGTGTGGATGACAAGATAACTTGTTTTGAAAGCAGCACAGACAATGCTAATTATTACACACCAAACAGAGTGTAAAGGAAGCTGTCTGGCCAGTGCACATTGCATTCCTCAGAGGAGTCTGGGGAGTGCTGCTCAGCACTTTGCACAGTAAATATCATCAGATTTCTGACATGCCTCTCAGATTGTGCTTTAATTGCTGTTTTCTTTCTTATATCTGGCAATTAAAAGCATTAAATAATTTCTATTATTTTTTTTAACAAGCACAACTTTACAAGATTCTTATTACAACCATATGGCACTGGAATGTCATGAAGGTGTCACAGAGAGTGTTTAAGAAGCAATATATCAGATGAGAACTTTGAACCATAATGTACTGTCTGAAGACAAAGCACTGGGCCCCATTTAGGAAGCACCAATGGATACTGTAATTTCTCTGCCAACATAGGCTTCTAGGGATTGCAGCCCATGCAGTCTCTACAAGGTAGAGTTTATGCACAAGCACAGATCATGGACCCTGTCAAATGCATTGTGCATGATCAGTCATAGCAGCCTACCGTCCTGCATTCTGCAGGAGACTCCCTGAAATAACAGCAATCTCCCTCTCTCCCTCATTAGTCTAGCATATCCCTCATGTCACCTAGCCCACATTATACTGTTACATTTTGGGGGAAAAAAGGAATGAGCGATAGATACATTTACATTGAATCATCAGCGCCATTTCCCAGCACTTTACCAAGTACAGTAACTCTTACTAACTGCTTTGGGGCTCATCTACATTTGGATATAAGTCATTTTAAAAGATTCCTCTCAGATGTAGCAGTACACACCCACGCTTCTAGGTGCAACATGCACAATCTCTTTTACCAATCTCTCCATATATGGAACTAGACACGCTCTAAGGGTGGAGCATGACACGCCGCCTCAATGGGGCACTGTGCAAAATTCTACTACCAACTATAATCTCTCTGAAACTGTACTTGCCGGAAGTCAAGTACAGGGGAATTCTTGCGAGAGGTCGGTAGTTCTCGCGAGATTCCTCTTAATCAACATCAGCAGTGGAGACTGTCAGTCCTATTCAGCGGCTGCCCCGGGTCGTGGGACGGCTGCAGCAGGACAACTTGTAAGAGAAAATTTTACATATGGCTCCAGAAGGATTTTTTTCTCATACAAACGGCCCTTGGCACAAAAAAGGTTCCCCACCCCTGACATACAGTATGCATCCAACTGTAATGATCTCACATAAGCATACCTCCTAACTTTCTTTATGTCCAATCCAGGACTCCTGTGTGCTGAAGGGGGCATGTCCTTTTTAAAGGGGGTGTGGTTCATGGGAATGCTTTGATCACAAGTCATGCCTCCCAGTTTCAACTGGTCGTGCCCCATGGGTGAGACAACCTGACAGTCCTCAAAATCAGGACTGGCGATTGATAATTGAAAAATGCAAATTTTCATCTGTTATATATACACTTGTAAACTGATGCTATAGACCACCTACAGTATTGCATAACAAGTTCATTCTACAAAGTAAGAAAAAAAGAAATCAGTTCTACTAGGATGCACTCCTCATCCACGTGATCCTACAGGATCAAAAACAATTTTTTAATAATATCTTTATTAACACACAATTTAAAGGTAAAAGACCATCCGTTACTTTATTATTATCTGTCAATTGTATTAATTGTGGGTGACCTGATATTGAGTCCCTGTGTCAGGGATGTTGATGGCGAAGTATTAAAAACAAAGTAATGAATAAAGATTAGAGAAGAAAATCAAGAAGATTAAAATCGGTAAACTGTTATTATTAATAAGGTTTATTCTGTCACTTCTTTGATAAGTGACAGTGAGGTTATACCTGTGTATACTGCAAAATAACTGATTAGAGGCTGTTCAGTGTGCAATATTTTAATATTTTATGCCATTTCCACATTCATCGTGTTGATATGGCTTATGGAATGAATGTGGCGTTTATTAACGATTTTTACAGACTGTTGCAATGTTTTAGTATTGTCCTTCAAGTCGGGTAACCAACATTGTATATCTCTAATTGATTATTAGGGCAGTATTATTTTGTGCCCAGTCAGTGGTATTGGTGGTGTATTAAGATGCTTTATTTAGCGTGTAGCCACTTAGACCTGACAATCAGATATTAGTATTAGGACAGCAGGGAGACCTTCCCTCGTGAGGGTATGATAAGTGTCTCTACTGCATTTGCAACAATTGTGTTAATATAATATCGCATCAATGTGCATATACACGGCAGGCTAACTGACACATATGATTCAGCTTTTATAACAAATATAGTGCAGCTTGGGCAGCGGGCATAGGAGGCACTTTTCCAGCCTGAGTATGTATTCCCTTAGGCTGGCTGTATGCCCCGGCTTTTAGTACAAAACCAATCTGCCGGAGTCTTACTTTTGCATACACTGTTGCAATTTTTTAATATTCATCTCCAAATGGGATAATAGGATGTGTGTCCGACTGATTATAAAGGGCAGTGTTTATTTTATTCATAGGTGTAATGAGGTGCTGTCTTAGATGTGTCACAGCTTGATTTTACACATATAATTACCCCTCAGTCAGATATATACACTGAGATGGCAGAGAGATCTTCACTAGTGCTGGTATAACTAGTGTCTCTACTGCATCTGCAACAGTTGTATGGGTGTTATATTATATCAATATGCCTATGTGCAATACCGCGACTGACACATGTAGTCAGTACTTGTAGCGGTTTGGATTATAGCAACTTGGGCAGCGGGCGTCAGAGGCACATTCACAGCCTGGGTAAATATTCCCTTCGGCTGACTGTATATGCTGGCTTCTAGTACCGGGCTGAGCTGCCGGAGTCTATTATATCAGATCTCCGTGTGCTCCGTGCGGTTCGTGGGATATATTCCCTTATTAGTAACTGCCTGTACTCGCGTGTAAGACACGCTGGCTGCCATTAAGTGATAATCTCACTGTCACTTATCAAAGAAGTGACAGAATAAACCTTATTAATAATAACAGTTTACCGATTTTAATCTTCTTGATTTTCTTCTCTAATCTTTATTCATTACTTTGTTTTTAATACTTCGCCATCAACATCCCTGACACAGGGACTCAATATCAGGTCACCCACAATTAATACAATTGACCGATAATAATAAAGTAACGGATGGTCTTTTACCTTTAAATTGTGTGTTAATAAAGATATTATTAAAAAATTGTTTTTGATCCTGTAGGATCACGTGGATGAGGAGTGCATCCTAGTAGAACTGATTTCTTTTTTTCTTACTTTGTATAATTCATATCCTCAAATCAGTCGATAGCACCCACAACCTGAGAGGAACATTATATATAAAAACCCTCTCTGTTCTGAACAATAACTGTACATCCACGATATTATATTTCGAGTATATCACTTGGTGCGGGTCAACTTGTCTGTGTTTGATAACAAGTTGTCACGCTAGGGGTACCTTGTGGATCTGTCTGAGGCCTGGAGGTTGGGTGCTTGCGGCTTAAAGGAGACTGGAGAGTAGCAGGTTTGATATAACTCTTTATTGTAGCACCAACATGAGAAGGCAAGACCATATATGAAACTGTAGAATGGGAAACCCAGTGAAGTACCTGGGCAACAACTGAAAGTCCAGAATGATGGGAAAGGTCCCAGAGTCTCTGTTAGCTTACTGGGGAACACAAAGGCTGACTGTGGGGGCAGACGGCAGGATGGTGAAGCGTCAGCAGGCACGGAAGACTGGCAGTAGGTGCGGAGGCAGACAGCAGGATGGTGAGGCGTCCGCAGGCACGGGAGACTGGCAGTAGGTGCAACTTGGACCACAGGCAGACGTGATGATGTGTCAACAGACACGCAGGACTGACGACAGGAGCAGCGGATCGGCAGCAGGAGTGGCGAGGTGACAACAGGCACGCAGGGCTGGCAGCAGGTGCAACTGGTCGACAGCAGGAGTGGAGATGTGTCAACAGGCACGCAGGGCTGGCAGCAGGTGCAGCTGGTCGCCAGCAGGAGTGGGGATGTGTCAACAGACACGCAGGGCTGGCAACAGGTGCAGCTGGTCGACAGCAGGAGTGGAGATGTGTCAACAGACACGCAGGGCTGCAACATGTGCAGAGGTTTGGGAGACTGTAGCAAACCTGAAAGGGCTGGAGGCAGAGTGCAATTGCAAAGTCCAGGGAACAGGTGTGACGCTGTAAGGGCTGGGAGCAGAATGCAATTGCAGGTATCCAGATATCAGGTGTTGAACTGCAGGTAACGAAGACAGGGATCAGGGATATCACAGGGCAAGGACAGGAGCTCAGGCTGAAGCTTCCTCCACGGGGATAGACAACAAAGTACTGGCGCTTGTATGCCCCAGAGGGCTCTGCTTTATCCCCCAGGGCAGATCTTGATTGGAGGAGCTGAACTGGGGTTCTGAACCATTGGCTGGCTACGACAACATGGCGGCGTCCGGACTGGAGACATACAACTTTGGCTAGCTCTCATGCTGGACGCGTGTGCCGCAGGCCCCAGAAGGATGGTCGCAGCCGGGAGACCTGGACGCCGCGCTCCCCGCCCTGCACCCGGACGGATGGCCCGCAGGCCCCGCCGCCGGAGATGAACAGGTGAGCGGCGCGTCTCAACCGCGGCCGTGACAGCACCCCCCCCTTTTGAAGTGGACTCTGGACACTTCCATGGTTTTCTTGGATATTGTTGATGAAACTTACGGACCAAAGTGGGAGCATCGACGCGAGCAGCATCCACCCAGGATCGTTCTTCTGGACCGAAGCCTTTCCAGTCTACCAGATACTGGACTTGTCCTGAACGAATTTTAGAGTCCACAATTTTTTTAATTTCAAAAGTAACATCATGATGAGCTTGAGGCTGAGGAGATTTGGGTACTTTATTCTGGAATCGATTTAATATCAATGGTCTTAATAAAGAGATGTGGAATGTATTAGAAATTTTCAAAGAACGAGGCAACTGTAATTTATAAGCCAATGGAGAGATCACAGAAATTACTGTATATGGCCCAATGAATCGAGGTGCAAACTTCATAGACGGAACTTTGAGTCTAATATTTTTGGTGGAGAGCCAAACTCTGTCACCCACCTTGAGTTTCGGGACTGCCCGTCTGTGCCGATCAGAGAATTTCTTGTAACGTTGGGAAGCTTTCTCTAATGAAGCATGAACATTCCTCCAAACGCTTGAGAAAAATTGGACAGACGAATTAACAGCTGGTATATCAAAAACAGGAAGATTTTGGAATTCTGGAACACGTGGATTACGGCCATACACAATAAAGAAGGGAGTCTTTTCGGTGGAGGAATGATAAGAGTTGTTATGTGCAAATTCGGCCCAAGGCAGAAGCTCCTTCCAATTGTCTTGCGAGGAGGACAGATACAGGCGTAAAAAGGTCTCCAAATCTTGATTTACTCTTTCTGTTTGACCATTGGACTGCGGATGATAAGACGAAGAAAAGTTCAGTTTTACCTGCAACGCACTACACAACGCTCTCCAAAACTTTGATACAAATTGTACCCCTCTGTCAGATACAATTTCTCTCGGAAGACCATGTAGACGGAATATTTCAGCTATAAATATTTGAGCCAATTTAGGAGCAGACGGAAGGCCCTTTAGTGGAACGAAATGTGCCATCTTGGAGAAACGGTCGATGACGACCCAGATCGTATTGAACCCTTGTGACAGAGGCAGATCGGTGACAAAGTCCATCGATATGTGTGACCAGGGTGACTCAGGTATGGACAATGGTTGAAGAAGACCAGCTGGAGCTTGACGAGAAGATTTATGACAAGAACACTGGGTACAGGATGCTATGAAGTCAGTGACATCTTTCCTCATGGACGGCCACCAGTACGCTCTTTTAATGAATTCTAAAGTTTTCTTTACACCGCAATGACCAGAAAAACGAGAGGAGTGTGCCCACTGAAGCAAAGATGATCTGAGTCCAGGATCAACAAAAGTCTTTCCTCTAGGAATGGATACTACAGCAGTCTTGGCAAACACTGTAGGGCTGAGAACTGGGCTTATGGTACGATCTTCTGTAGTGGACGTGAAAGATCTGGAGAGTGCGTCCGCTTTGCCATTTTGAGACCCAGGACGGAAAGATAACACAAACTCGAACCTCGTGAAGAATAAGGCCCATCGGGCTAGTCTGGGGTTCAGACACTGGGCGTTCTGCAAATATAACAAGTTTTTATGGTCTGTGATGACGGATATAGGAAACTTAGCCCCTTCCAACAAGTACCGCCATTCTTCAAAGGCCAATTTAATGGCTAGTAATTCTTGTTCACCAATGGGGTAATTCATCTCGGCTGGCAGAAACTTCCTGGAGAAGAACCCACATGGGTGTAGGTGACCGTCCTCAGACTTCTGTGAAAGTACAGCTCCAACCCCAACAGAAGAGGCATCCACCTCCAGAATAAACGGGCGAGAACAATCAGGCTGTAGAAGAATTGGAGCTGAAGTAAATACACTTTTTAATTGCTGAAATGCAGCCACCGCTTCGGGAGACCACTTGGCAGGATTGGCTCCTTTGTGAGTCAACGCTGTGATGGGACAAATGATGGAAGAAAAATTTTTGATGAATTTCCTATAATAATTGGAAAAGCCAATGAAGCGTTGAACCGCCTTTAGGGTATGAGGTTGTGGCCAATCATGAACTGCTTGCACTTTAGAAGGATCCATGCTTAACCCGGTACCTGAAATGATGTAACCAAGAAAAGGAACTGAAGACTTCTCAAATTCGCATTTCTCCAATTTACAGTATAGCTGGTTGGATCGCAATCGCTGTAACACTTCCTTCACGTGTTGACGGTGTTCCGGAATATTCTGAGAAAAAATAAGAATGTCATCGAGATAAACAACCACGGAATAATACAGTAAATCACGGAATAATTCGTTCATGAATTCTTGGAATACTGCTGGAGCATTGCTGAGACCAAACGGCATAACAAGGTACTCGTAGTGACCGTCTCTAGTATTAAAAGCTGTCTTCCACTCATCGCCTGCTCGGATACGGATAAGGTTATAGGCTCCTCTGAGATCCAATTTAGTGAAGACTTTGGCCCCTTTGATTCGGTCAAACAACTCAGTCACCAAAGGTAACGGGTACTTATTTTTGACTGTTATGTTATTCAGTCCCCTATAATCAATACAGGGCCTCAGACCACCATCTTTTTTTTTAACGAAAAAGAATCCGGCTCCTGCTGGAGACGTGGAAGGCCGGATGAAGCCTTTTAATAAGTTCTCTTTAATATACTGGGACATGGCTTCTGTCTCTGGCAAAGAAAGCGGATAGGTTCGGCCCTTTGGAGGCATTTTACCTGGAATAAGGTCGATGGGACAGTCCCAGCACCGATGCGGAGGTAATTTGTCGGCTGAACCTTTACAGAAGACGTCGGAGAAGGCTTGGTAGGCTTGAGGAAGAAGATCAGGAGACGTAGGCGAGGTGGACTGGATGCGCACTAATTCGGGAAGACAGGTATGACGGCAGTTCGTACCCCAGGACAGGACCTCCATAGTGCTCCAATTGATTATTGGAGAATGTTGCTGGAGCCAAGGAAACCCCAACACTACAGGATGGTTCGCTTTAGGAATAATGAAGAAAGACAATTCTTCCTGATGCAACGCCCCAACTTGAATCTTGATGGGCAGAGTTCGATGAGTAATGGAGGCTTGAGGAATAAGACTCCCATCTACGGCAGATAAATGGAGTGGCTGCGAAAGTTTCTGAGAGTCCAGGCCGTGATAGGACACAAACTGGGCTGAAATAAAATTGGCGGCTGCCCCAGAGTCCAGTAAAGCAGATACTACGAGTGACCTGTTGGGTAACACCACCTGTATGGACAGCAAAGAGTCGGACTTGATTGGAGAAGTTTCTACTCGTCCTAGGTTGGCCTCTCCGCAACCAACTAGGACCGGGAGTTTAACGGACGACGGGTACATTTGGCTAATAGATGACCAGATTCCCCACAGTACAAGCATAAATTCTGTCGCCGTCTTCTCTGGCGTTCTTCGGGAGTTAGGCGAGTATGATTGATCTGCATAGGCTCATCAGAAGAATTTGGAGGAGGAGTAGGCCCTAGGCGAGGAGGAACGGGACTAGACTTGCCTCGCTCTTGCCGGGATCTCTCTAGTTGACGCTCACGGAAACGGAGGTCCAACCTATTGCAGAGCGATATGACCTCACCCAGCGAGGTAGGAAGATCTCGGGTGGCTAACTCGTCCTTCATGCGTTCAGATAACCCTGCCAAGAAAGTAGAAATTAGTGCCTCCTCATTCCATTTCAGTTCAGATGCCACAGTTTGAAAGTGGATAACATATTGAGAAACGGAGCGGGAGCCTTGACGAATCCGCAGGATTTCTGAAGCAGCAGAAGATACTCGTCCCGGTTCGTCAAAAATTTTTCTGAATTGAGAAATAAAGTCGGAGTACTTGGAGAGCAGAGGATCATTTCTTTCCCAAAACCCAGTCCAATGCAGAATCTGATAATAAAGAGACAATGTAAGCCACTTTAACACGATCAGAAGGAAAGTTCATTGGTTGCAGGGAGAAATGTACTTCACATTGATTGATAAACCCCCGGCAGGCACGAGGGGTACCATTATACTTAGAAGGGGTAGACAATCGTAAAGACGAGGAGACAGTCTGTGACGGAGGATTTGAGGCTTGCCTTTGAGATATGCCTTGGAGGGCTTGAGTAACTTGCTGCTGGGATTCCTCCAGTGCTCGCAGCCGAGCGACCACATTTTGGAAGAACTCCTGGCTGGCGGACGGATCCATTGGGCCAGTACTTACTGTCACGCTAGGGGTACCTTGTGGATCTGTCTGAGGCCTGGAGGTTGGGTGCTTGCGGCTTAAAGGAGACTGGAGAGTAGCAGGTTTGATATAACTCTTTATTGTAGCACCAACATGAGAAGGCAAGACCATATATGAAACTGTAGAATGGGAAACCCAGTGAAGTACCTGGGCAACAACTGAAAGTCCAGAATGATGGGAAAGGTCCCAGAGTCTCTGTTAGCTTACTGGGGAACACAAAGGCTGACTGTGGGGGCAGACGGCAGGATGGTGAAGCGTCAGCAGGCACGGAAGACTGGCAGTAGGTGCGGAGGCAGACAGCAGGATGGTGAGGCGTCCGCAGGCACGGGAGACTGGCAGTAGGTGCAACTTGGACCACAGGCAGACGTGATGATGTGTCAACAGACACGCAGGACTGACGACAGGAGCAGCGGATCGGCAGCAGGAGTGGCGAGGTGACAACAGGCACGCAGGGCTGGCAGCAGGTGCAACTGGTCGACAGCAGGAGTGGAGATGTGTCAACAGGCACGCAGGGCTGGCAGCAGGTGCAGCTGGTCGCCAGCAGGAGTGGGGATGTGTCAACAGACACGCAGGGCTGGCAACAGGTGCAGCTGGTCGACAGCAGGAGTGGAGATGTGTCAACAGACACGCAGGGCTGCAACATGTGCAGAGGTTTGGGAGACTGTAGCAAACCTGAAAGGGCTGGAGGCAGAGTGCAATTGCAAAGTCCAGGGAACAGGTGTGACGCTGTAAGGGCTGGGAGCAGAATGCAATTGCAGGTATCCAGATATCAGGTGTTGAACTGCAGGTAACGAAGACAGGGATCAGGGATATCACAGGGCAAGGACAGGAGCTCAGGCTGAAGCTTCCTCCACGGGGATAGACAACAAAGTACTGGCGCTTGTATGCCCCAGAGGGCTCTGCTTTATCCCCCAGGGCAGATCTTGATTGGAGGAGCTGAACTGGGGTTCTGAACCATTGGCTGGCTACGACAACATGGCGGCGTCCGGACTGGAGACATACAACTTTGGCTAGCTCTCATGCTGGACGCGTGTGCCGCAGGCCCCAGAAGGATGGTCGCAGCCGGGAGACCTGGACGCCGCGCTCCCCGCCCTGCACCCGGACGGATGGCCCGCAGGCCCCGCCGCCGGAGATGAACAGGTGAGCGGCGCGTCTCAACCGCGGCCGTGACACAAGTTCATTCTATTTTCTATTATGGATGCTCAGATAAAACATTTTGTGCAAGTATATAGATATCTGTTGTTTCTTGGAAATGCACAAACCCGGACACTAAAGTGGTCCCCGTCCATTACCCTTATTAAAATCCTTCAGAGAAGTCAAGTGTTGTACACCTGCATCTGCTGCTCACCTTGTGCTCCTGTATTGTCCTTTATTTTATATCCTAAATCCAACACGCAGCATAGTGGGATAATGTATTTAAGCAGTGCATTGTATCACAACACGTATATTTTATAGTTCTTTACTGACATCTTGTGGCCTTTAACCTTAAAGGAGAATGCAGTAAGAAAACACACAACTAAATTATGATCCTATAAATGGATTTAGAACTTGACATCATTCTGCGTTTTACTTGCTTTGCGGCTTGGTTGGTTTCATATAGAATAAACTGGTGACTTCCTCATGACTTGTAATATGAACACGTTGTTAGAAAATAGTTGTGATGGCAAAAGAGAAAGACCCTTATAAGAGCAGGCTCTGCTGGAAAGGTGCTTGTGAGGTTATTATTATTATTAACAGTTTCTTATATAGCGCACACATATTCTGCAGCACTTTACTCTATCTTTACACTCACATCAGTCCCTGCCCCAGTGGAGCTTACAATCTATATTCAGTGGCGTAACTACAAATTTTGCTCCCCCCTGCCAAAATGTTTGTGGCGCCCCCCCCCCCCCCCCCCCCAACCATAACGGAGAAGCTGAAGCAGGAGAGAGGAAGAGAGACCAGCAGACACTGCTGCTTCCCTTGGCACCAATGCATCCCAGGCCGCCATAGCAGGCCCATCTGCCCATCCCAACCTGTACACAGTAGCCAATAGCTGGCTCTGTGTACAGTCAATTGAATCAGTGGGGGAATTTGACATCTCTGCCATGGCCGCACCCGCGCTGACTCTCCTCCAGTGCTCGGCCAGTGGGCATCAGCAGGCAGCAGCATGTCAGTGTGTCAAGCTGGTGCCGGCGCCCACACAGACCCTGCTGCTGCTTGCTCCCCCAAGCGGCTGCTGGGGCTGCCTTACAGTAGTTACGCCACTGTCTATATTCCCTTCCACATATACACGCACACACAGACATTCTAGGGTTAATTTTGTTGGAAGCCAATTAGCCTGCCAGTATATTTTGGGAGGAAACCAGAGTACCCGGAGTAAACCCATGCAAGAACGGGGAGAATATACAAACTCCGCCAGGGCCATCTTAACAGTATTATGGGCCCCCGGGCATATATATTTAATATGTGGGAGGGAAGGTCAGGGTTTAGGATGCAGGAGGGAAGGTCAGGGTTTAAGATGTGGGGTGTTACCATGCAAATCGCCCGGTGACGTCGATGATAATGGAATCGATGTTTATGTTAAACATCCATTTACAGCCAGTGTGGGCGAACACACGCTGCGAGAGGGAGATGGCTGGCCCAGCATTTGCCAGATGGGATTTGGAGAATTCGCAAGCAAATACCCCCATGCACAGACCCCCAGACACCTCCCACTCTGTCACAAGTGATGCTGTAATGAGAATTGCTACCTTGCTGACATTTCTTTTATAGTAACATGCAAAACATGGAGGGGGGGGGGGGTGTATGCAAGTGCACTATGCGATCATTACTGCTAACATGTATATTCCATTTTATATTTAATTAAGATTATATTTAATTAAGACATACAAAGAAAGAAAGTACTGAATACTGTATGCCATTTCCCTATTACACTTCATTTTCTTGGGGTGAATGTTTCGGTGCAGGGCCTCCTGAGCTTGTCTGGATGGACCACTTAAGGGCAAACACAAACTCACACATTTTTTTCTTTGTATGTCTTTTACTTATGTATTTTTTCACACATTTCTTTACCTTTGGAACACCCCTTACCACTATTAGTTGCTTCCACATACCTTACATCTGAGTTAGCCAACTCCAGTCCTCGAGAGCTACCAACAGTTAATGTTTTCCAGATCTCCTCACAGAATCACAAGTGAAGTAATTAGCTCCACCTGTGGATCTTTTCAATGTGTTAGTGAGTAATGAGTGCACCTGTGCACCTGCTAGGTTGTCTGGAAAATGTGAAGTGTTGGTAGCTCTCGAGGACTGGAGTTGGATACCACTGCCTTACAGCATGACAGCTTACACTCTGTAACACATCACTGCTATATTTTATTTATGTGATGCCCTGGGGAGGTTTTGGCTGGACTGGTTTGGGGGTGCCCTGCTCCCCAGAAATGAATCCCAGAGTGTTAGGGACCTGCTTGACAGAGGTGACCTCAACATTGGAGGGCAGATTCATATCTTTGGCCAACCGCTTAATAAAATAAAATAAAAAAAATATATATACTGTATACAGGTCGAGTATCCCGTATCCAAATATCCGTTATCCGAATTATTCCGAAATACGGACATTCCAGAAAGTGAAAAAAAAATTTTTTTTTGCTAAAAACTCACTGGGGACATTTGTAACAGCACTACTGAGGACATGATATGTAACTGGCACTATATATGTGCAAGACAATGATTGCTTGGCATTTAAATTCAGTGCTGAGATAGTACACACATTTTGTTTCACGTTTTGAAACCTTGTTTTTTGAACAAATAAAATATATTTGTGTGTATTTTATGTGGTAATAAAATATATTTGTGTGTATATTATGTGTTTATACAGCATAAATGCAAGATACTTCAAAATACATCATTGAAATATTAAAATATTCCGTAATACGGAATAATCCGTTATCCAAAATTCTCCTGGTCCCGAGCATTTTGGATACGGGATACTCAACCTGTAATACCATATAATATTTTAGCAGTAATTTGTGTTGCAGGAAGTAAGTATACATACCCAGCACTGGTTGAACCTAAACACATGGGTGGATGGTGAAGTTGTACAGATTTCTGGTTCAATCAAATCAAATATATTCCATCTGTAGGACCTTGTCAAACTGGACCTAGAACCTGAGACAGCATGCTCACACTCTGCTCCGGCCTGCAAAAACTCCTGGTTGTGCTGCACCAGCTACTGGGACCTTCCAATCTGTTACGGGCAGAGTTATTGGAATCTCACAGCCTCATCTTATCCCACTTCCTGAATCAGGTTTTGGAGGAATTATAGCAACACATAGATGCCAGAGGGCCAGATTCACTAAGCTTCAAAAGTTATAAAACAGAGAGTGATAAACAGCCAACCAATCAGCTCCTACCTGCTATGTCACATACTGTGTTTGAAAAATGTCAGGGAGGAGCTGATTGGTTGGTTGCTTATAACTCTTCAATTTATCACTTTTGAAGCTTAGTGCATCTGGCCCCCTATCTGTTTTCCTAGCCATGAGCAGTTAGGGTTTTTATTTATTGCACTTTAGGCATGCCCAATGTCCTGGGTGTGATTGACTGCACACATTGGGCTGAGACCACATAGGGCAAGGCAACACATATATTAATAGACATAATGCACACACAACTAATGTGCAGGTGGTTTGTAATGATAACCCCAAAATCATGAGTGTATTGGCAGGTTACCCATGTCACGAATCCTTTATCCTTGGCCAGTCAGCCTTCTATGAGAAATTTGAGGCCACAGAAATGGCAAAGGGTTGGCTGTTGGGTACAAAACAATATCAATGGCCCTTTAATGCTAACACAAAATCAAGAATGGCACTTACCATACAGTAATCACTAATGTTCATAGTCTACTGTGTTTAAGCTTCAGGTGATTCTGTGTATGACTTTCTCCTGGCTTCTGACTCTGTTGTTACTAGCAAATTCCCCTGCTGCACACACATACAGTAGGATGCACATAAGCCACTGAGTTATAGAAAGACATTTTGGTGTGCAGAAATATTTGTATTACTGTTAGGATGGGTCAGCTGGTATTTTGTTGTACAGTCCCTGCTGCTGTTTCCTACATAATGTGTTTACTACAACATGATTATGTAGGTACATACTTACCTACTCTCCCTGAAATTGTGGGAGATTCACGCCTTTTGGTATAGTCCCCCTCAAATCCAGAGAGTGGGTACTCCTCACGCATCTCACCCGCTTCCAAGAGAGTTGGCAGGATATGCAGATAAAACATGGGTCATCGTGTGGGGGTGGGCTAAAATGTGCCTGCTTCACTCCTCCCCAGAAGACCCC
Source organism: Crinia signifera (assembly GCF_055691185.1). Taxonomy (NCBI): domain Eukaryota; kingdom Metazoa; phylum Chordata; class Amphibia; order Anura; family Myobatrachidae; genus Crinia; species Crinia signifera. Next base: position 192,906,835 of record NC_139220.1, read on the forward strand.
TGCTGCTTCACCACTCTGACTTCTTCAGATTATGTGTTTTTAAAGGTATGTATGTATGTATGCATGTACAGTATGTGTAGGAGAAAAGTGAGCTAGCAGAGGCGTTTAGTCCTCCTGGGAACAACTTGAGCACAGAAAGGGAAGGCAAAAACTGTAATTTATTTTATTTGAAGTAGATTTTTTGAACTGTAAAGACACTATCCATATTTGCCTATCCTCCCAAAACATCCGGGAGGTTCAAATTAATAAAATGGGCCACCCAGAAAGGCAGGCAAGTCTCGCGCTTACCCCCAATCCCCCGGCAAACCCCCCTCCCCTCAATTATCCCCCCCCCACCTTGATCTGCACCGGGGCCCCTGAGAGCTAAGGGCATACTGCTGCCCCTGTCACTATCTTCCTATCACTGTTTTTCCCTGTCACACTCTGCCTCCCCCCGCCTCTAAGGTGGATTTACCTGCTGTATTCTGGGATAGTCAGTCCCAGATAAGTCCCAGGGATAGTCAGTCCCAGAAGAGAATATTGGTAGCAGTGCTTGAAATGCTGGATTAAATCAAAGATAAATGTAAAGGAAATTAGACTGATTTTACATTTAAAATGTTTTAATAAAAAATAATAAAAATAAAATGGAAATAAAAATACAATTAAGTGACCAACATGTAAAGCCACAGTACCCTTGAAGAGTTGTATGTGTAGCATTGAATGTTAATTCTGCTCGATTAATGGAATAGACTGTCTGTTCCTACTGTACATGTGCTCCAGTAGGTGTATAAATGGGTGCCAGGTAGTTGGGATAAGAATTACCGTCCACCTTGGGTGTAGTTGAAGGCTCTTGGCAACCCCACCTTTGAAGTTCAGTGCACCACATGGGGATGGGATGAGCAGGAAACACTAGGCTGGGTGGTGGAGACTCCCGTTTTGGTGATTGTAGGAACTCTACAAATGAAAGAGTCTGAAGACAATCCGGACCAGCCCCAGGCTCTGAGTGCCTACATCTGCCGAAATGGGAGTCTCCAGGAGTAATTGGTAAATGTGTTATCTCTTGCTGTCAGCTGTTTTGTTAGCGAAGTGCTCTGCGCTGCCTCTGTTATCACACAGCAGCTGCTATGCACAAGGGCTTCTACCCACAAGTTACAAGATCAACTTCTTAGGATTTTTGTTGCAACCACAGGTTTCTTACTGCAACCAAGGTATTGCTGACAAGAGAGGAAGAACCATAGCTTGCGAGCAGGGCCCTCATATCTTAACTTTCTGTAAATACCCAGCGTGTTGTATCACTGTCTCCTGTTGTAAAACGCAACAATAAAGCTGCGCTATATAAGAAACTGTTAATAAATAAATAAAATAATAGGATTGGGTGTGTGTGCCCCCTGTGTAAAGGCACTGGATGACTTTCAGCTGAAAGCAGCTCTGTTTACTCATCTGTGTGTGTATAAGGGGCAGTGATGAGCGGCAAGCACTAATCACGCTCCTGCATCACCACTGGCCTGGCCGCTCATCTACTGGTATTACAAGCAGAAGAGTAGCGGAGTGGACAGCTTTTCATAGCACCCACCCTATGGAATGCCCTCCCATAAAACATGACTCTCCTACAGCCTCCAAACTTTCAAGCATTCTCTGAAAACTCACCTCTTCAGGCAAGCCTATCATATTCCCGAACCGCCCACATAACTTTCTAAAGCTTTCATTCTAATTACATCCCATTAGGACTGTCATTGGAAATTTGCTGGGACTGCTATACTATAGATAGTGCCTATACTTGTGTATCCTTGCAATATTCCTATAAATTGTAAGCTTACAAGCAGGGCCCTCCAACCTCTATGTATGTCTGTAATCCCCCAGTTTTGTCTTATCACTGTTGATTCCAATTATAAAGTGCAATTGAATATGCTGTGCTATATAAGAAACTGTAAATAAATGAAAGTTGTCCACTCTGGGTAAAATCACTAAAATGGGCAAAAAAATGAATAAAATGTATGCATTGAGCATTTTTCAGCACAGCGTTTTTCCCCGTCATCATTATCCATACATTCTGGGCAAAACGCCCTGTGTGTATGGACCTTTAGTGGTCCGGGCTCCCCAATGGCTTGATCTACCCCTGGGCTTGGGTAGGAAGGCCAGCAATCCCATTATCATTTTACTGATTATATGGCAAATTGTGGCCCGAAATTCATTTTTAACCAGATCTTGCAGTGTAGATTTATTTAAATCTGACATTGCCAAAGCTGACTTGCATTGTTAATTAATGATTATTTTTAAGAAAAGAAGTTGCTTGAATATTTATTCAGCCTTGTATAGAATCTACGTGTCAGTCTGACACTTTGTACCAAACATAAAATGCTAGCTGCTAAATTAAACTAAGAAATGGTATTACACAAAAATTGTTTGTGAAACATATGGTGTTATATAATGAGATTGCCACCTTCTAGCCTTTAGCGTACATTCTAAAATACTAAGATAGATTTTAATTAATGTCATAGTCTAATTCATAGTTGATGTCAGTAGTTTATATTCTTCAATTCAAAAGTCACTACTAAATTCTTAAATAAACTCTTGTACTAGAACACAACTTTTAAGATGCGGTCAAATTAAATAGAATTTATACAATTTTTATTATACAGTAAAATAAAATATAATTGGTCATAAAAAAACCATAACTGAAATGTCACAGATTTTTCCAGGGCTGTACCACTCTTCACTGTTCATCCCACACCTCTGTTCATGCTGGCTTTCTGTCAATCGACTTACGAACAGCTAGCAATTACAATAAACAATGGATTTTGTTGCTATTTAACCTTGAGCATGAACACAATGATCTGTATGCATGTGATTTCGTTCAATAACGGTCCGCCTTTTGAATTCACACAGCAGTGATCAGGACTGAATAAGCCCCAGTGTCCGCCTACTTATCATTCATTTGGAGGGAAAAATTTCAAACATGTTTGATTTTTCCAACTAGTTATACAGATTGTTTTTAGGCAGTTTACACAATTCATAATTAATATCAACTAATAACGCTGGTATGCATTTTTGTTTTAGTTACACATTATACAACAATCAGAGAAATGTAATAGGATCAGAATTAACTATTAGAGAGTTTGCAAGTTGAGTGATTATGGAACACCTGCACATGTGTAACGTACATTGCACATGCGCAAAGGGAATTAGTGACTGATAATCCATATGGATCACAAACATAATCCTCTCGCAGTTTGACTCACAGGAGGCCGGCATTTAGTGATGGTAACTTGTCGTTTTCTGGGTGTGGTTTCAGTCGCAGATTAGTGAAAGCCTCAAACCTACTCACATTCACACAGACAGTAAAATCCTTTTGACGGTTCATTGAATTGTGTATGGATTTGTTAGTGGATAACATTCTTCAAATGAAGGGAAATAGAAGAACACAAGAGCTATGCCCCCTACTAATATCTCTATCACAGTTAACAACACCGTCATCTTCCCCGTTCCCCAACTCCTCTGCCTGGGTGTCACTCTCGAGTCCTCCCTCTCCTTTGCACCCCACATCCAAGCCCTTGCCCATTCTTGTCGGTTCCAGTTACGCAACATTGCTCGCATCAGGCCTTTTCTCTCACAGAGTGCAACTAAGCTAATCATCACTGGTCATCTCACGGCTCGACTACTGCAAAGCTCTCCTCACCGGCCTCGCTCGATTCCAACTGGCTCCTGTCCAATCTATCCTCAACTCTTCAGTGCTCGTGCTGCACCCCTTCAGGGGAACACCCTCCCTCGCTCCATTAGACTCTCCCCAACCTTGCAAAGCTTCAAACGGGCACTGAAAACTCACCTATTCATTAAAGCATACCCTTCCACTGCATAAACTAGCTGGTTCTCCGACCCCTTGCCTGTTTACATCCTGCTATCTAGCCACCACCCACTTGCTTGCACCTCATGTAATCTGTCTGTCTCCCCTTCCTACTAGATTGTAAACTCCTCCGAGCAGGGCCCTCTTCCCTCCTGTTGTCAAAGCCCTCTTCTCTTTACATTTCACTCACAGCTCTCCTATACTCAAACACTCAGTGACCATCTTTGTCCGCATACGCATCTCCATCATTGGCCCTATTTATTCTATGTTATGCCTTTGTACGGCGCTGCGAAACACTTGTGGCGCCTTATAAATAAAATTATAATAAAAATTATAACACAAGGTCATGCACTGAAAATAATATGTTCAGGGGAAATCTGAGGAAAAATTACTTCACAGGTAATGTAGTGGCCTTTGTTCCACCATCCAGGTGCACAGAACATTTACTGTTTGAACACATACATTATGTAAAACTCAAGAATTCAATCTTAGTAGAGTTGACAATTTCTAATAAATTCTATATTGTATTATTTAATATATATTCAAGCTCATATTCTCAAATTACTAATGTCTTAATTGCTCAGAGAGTGAAATCATCAATTAAAGAATCACAAATTGTGTTAATAATTGAAGGAGAAACAACTAATTTACCATCATTTTACATTAAAAAAAAATCTGTTTATCCCATTATTATTGTTTTTTTACCCATGGTTGTGTGACTAATTTGTTGGAATTAGATACAAATTCAACTCTCATATGACATTTTCAGATCTGGACTGGAAGATATATTACATGAAGACATCTTGTGCCTGAGGGATGTGATGCACCTAGTTGTTAGCTATTATTAAATATCTTGTCCTTTTCTGACTGTTTGAAATCATATTGCATGATGAACAGATGTGTCACTAGATTCTGGGTCACTGGAGGCTAACACTACTTCACAGCAGGCATTCTGCGCAATGAATATCAAATATAGAATTACTGGAAAGGTATTTTCAGGTGTAGACAACGCCTACAATCCATCATGTGACAAAGACAGTGCAAACTTCCAGGGTGTAAATATACTGTATGGTTTTGTTGGACCTCATTGTTATGTTCCACAGTAGTGTTCATTAATATATTTCTAAAGGTGTTACAAGTCGTCTTATTAATTGTGACATTTTAACACATGCTGAAGCTACGGGAATAAGGAGGTTGTAGTGAGACGAATATTGCCACTATAGTAGCAAGAAACTAGTAACAAGTAAATAGCTTCTTGTTTCATGAGTTAAACACATCTGCTGAAAATAACACATAGCTACATATTAATACATAATGACTTATGGATAACACTTTCCACATGTACATTAGAGATGAGCGCCGAGCCCGAAGATTTGGATTCGTTGCCAGGATTTGGATTTGGCTTTGTCAAACAGTGGGAAACGGTTTTGGATTAGGATTTAGATTTTTTTTTAAAACGGTCAAAACGCCCAGATTGCGTAATTTTTGCTTTTTTTAGTCCCTAGAGTAATATTGACCTCAATAACATTAATTTCCAGCCCTTTCCAGACAATTTTGACCACTTTACAGCTCACAATGTTGTTTTCATTCAATTTAGGCCAAGGTATGAAGCAAGCTGGCTGGTTATTAACACACAGAACTTCTGACAGTATCAGTATGGTGTATTGGGGTGCAGTACACACAAAGAATGAATAAAGAAGAGAAAAATTGATTAGGATATTTTTACATTAATTAATTTAATATGTTTTTAATGCACCGCTTGTATAACGCTGCTTGGAGACCGATCAATCACACACCCACCGTCTGACAGTATACTATCATGAGTGCAGTCAGGGCCGTTTCTAGACAATTTAGCTCCCAGGGCGAAGGAAAAAAAATGCGCCCCCCCCCCCAACCAAATACATAACATGGTACTGCGGAAATTGCGCGCGTCGAAGGCGCGCGCCGAAATAGGGTGTGTGGTTTAATTTTTAAAAGGGTGTGGCTTAATATAAGGGCGTGGTCTAGCAGGAAAACAATTACCTTACATCACACATTTGCATCCTGCATGACCAAACATTGGTTACCGCAGGAATTGTCATTGTCCTCCCGCACTTAAGTTGATTGGCTGAAGGCCACACAGGGACTTAGTACACCTCACAGATCAAGGCCAAACAATGACAGGCTACTTAAATCATTATACACTATTTATCGCCGCACACCGTGATGACAATTACACATTACGTCACACACCGTGATGACATTTACACATTATGTCGCACACACCGTGATGACAATTACACATTATGTCGCACACCGTGATGCCCATTAGACCCCACACCGTAATGGCCATTACAAATTATGCCCCACGCGCCGCTGACGCACAACTGATGCCGTTTACTAATATGCCCCCACAGTGCCAGATATGCCCCCACAGCGCCACACATATATGCCCCCACAGTGACAGCTATGCCCCCACAGTGCCACACATATGCCACCAGTGCCAAATATGCCCCCACAGTGCCAGATATGCCCCCACAGCGCCACAAATATATACCCCCACAGTGCCACACATATGCCCCCACAGTGCCACAGATATATGCCCCCACAGTGCCAGATATGCCCCCACAGCGCCACATATGCCCCCACAGTGCCACATATGCCCCCACAGTGCCACACTTATGCCCCCATAGTGCCAAACATATGCCCCCACAGTGCCAAAGATATATGTCCCCACAGTGCCAAATATGCCCCCACAGTGCCACAGATGTATGCCCCCACAGTGCCAGATATGCCCCCACAGCGCCACATATGCCCCCACAGTGCCACATATGCCCCCACAGTGCCACATATGCCCCCACAGTGCCACACTTATGCCCCCATAGTGCCAAACATATGCCCCCACAGTGCCAAAAATATGCCCCCACAGTGCCATAGATCTATGCCCCCACAGTGCCAAACTCACTGTGTCTGTGTCTCCCCCTGTGCCATCGCCTCTGCCTCTGCTGCTGGGGAGTGCTGCTGCAGCGCTGCTTCCTTGGGGAGGGGAGGGGAGCGGAGCGCATTGCGCTTCTTTCCTTCCCCTTCACTGTGTAGTGTGTATGTACCTGTCTGTCCTGAGCCGTCGCCCATCAGCCATTCATACCCCGCGGGCTGGCTCCTTATTGGCTGCCAGCCCGCGAGCTCTGATAGGCTGACAGCCCAGTGACACACTGAGCGAGGGGGAAGAAGAGACGCACGATGCGTTCCCCTCCCTTCCCTCTGCTTCTTGTGTGTGGACGCCGGGGAGGAGGCTGCGGCGGCCGCGGCGTTGGGGGAGCTGCAGGGCGCCCCGGCTGTCAAACAGAGGCGGACAAGCCGTGCGGCGCCCCGGGCTGCTGCACGGCTTGTCCGCCTCTAGAAACGGCCCTGAGTGCAGTACACACAAAGAATGAATAAAGATGAGAAAAATTGATTAGGATTTTTCCTAGCATGGCGCCCACAATTTTCAGTCGTATGGCATATTATGCATTGTATCGCATCGCATGCCATAAAGCCGCATGCGATGCAATTTAAGCAGCGCATCGAGCCACCGAGCCCGAAGCATGGCGAGCGCAGCGAGCCCGCGTGGGGACGTGTATTACTTTACATGTATTCCGGGTCCCCTCGCGGGGCTCGCTGCGCTCACCACGCTTCGGGCTCGGTGGCTCGCTGCCCTCGCCACACTAACTTGAAAAGTGATCAAATGGAGAGTGATAAAGTACCAGCCAATCAGCTGCTAACTGCCATATCACAGGCGGTGTTTGAAAAATGATAGTTAGAAGCTGATTGGTTGGTGGATTATCACTCTTGAGGTTAGTACATCTTGCCCCTTAGCCCTAACCCATCCCATAGTGCCTGACCCTAACCTCTCATACCTGCAGCCTAGGCCCTTATTCTGGTTCGTGCGGTACGGCCCGCGTGCGGCCGTACCGCCGATGTTTTCCGTCTGCACATGCGCAGAGGTCAATCTGCGCATGTGCAGGCGAATTCGCCGCACATAACGTTTGTACGCCGCAAAGGGGGCGTATAGGGGCGTGAGGGGCTTCATGCCCTCATTTCCCTATGTATACGCCCCGCGTTTCATGGGCGTTCCCATGCAAACGCGGGGCGTACGCATGGTAATGAGGCCATGACGCAACTCATGGGGGCGGAAAGCTGACGTCGCCGGATGTCAGCTTTCAGCCCCCATACAAGCTACCACACGGACGATTGTCCGTGTGGTCTCAGCTTGCGGGAGCTGCCGCGACGTGCGGACCTGCCTTCGATGGTCGACGACCATCGAATGCAGGGGGCAGCTCCCACCATGGTGGAGGCGTACGCCTCCACCATTTTCATGCGGATCGGCAGCCGTCCGTGTACGGACGGCCGTGCCGATCCGTCTTGTAGGCGGGGATTCGTCTGGTGCGGTCGGAGCCGCATATGCGGCTCGACCGCACCAACCAGAATAAGGGCCCTAGTCTTAACCTCATTCTGCTGCCTAACCATGACCCACTCAGCATCGTCCAACCATAACCATTGGCATCTTCAGAATGTTGACATTGTGATCCTATTGACATTTTGAGCTTGCTGATCTGATGCTTGTTAACAGTTTGAATCATGTTGACATTTTGATGTTGTCATTGTGGTGTCGATATAATGAACTTCAACATGCTTACTGACGACTATTCAACTGAATACCAGTCTGGTGAATTATATTACAGATACGCAGGATGCACTAAAGTTTTTATTTGTACAACATATGTTTCAAAGTTTATTTTAGTTAAATGTTGCTTGTAGAGAAATGTATTGGTTGTGTGTGAACATTTAATTCTATAGGAGTTTTTTGGATTCCTTGTTTAAATAAGTTTATTTTCTGTTAAAAAAAAGGCTGGTGTAAATAATCAAGCAATGCCGTGCCCTTGCCCAATTACAGGATTCTGGCTTTTCCACTGCTAGTAGGGACTGCAGAGATGACCAGACAGTTTCTGCTTATCAAGCAAGCAGCAACACTAGCACTAGAGCTAAATTGGGGCCCCAGACAATATACTAGTTTGGGCCACACCACTCTCACATCAATGATTGCCAGCAAATGGTAGAAGGTTTTACTAAAATAAATAAATCAAATAACTTTAACTTTAAAGGCAACACATTTTAGGGTCAACTTCCACCGGCAGTTTATTATCAGATTATTATTATTTCATTTTCTAAATATACATTTATTTTTTACCGTCGCCGATAAATTTGTTTTGTATTTTATTGTATGTTTTATTGGTTCAGAATAAGAGCTGATATATCTATTATACAGTTTGTTATATGAGTATCCCTTATCCAAATATCTGTTATCCAATTTATTCCAAAACCATAGTCTCGAAAATTTACTCCCCCCCCCCCCCCCTAAAAACCTACTGGAGACATCTGTAACTGGCACTACTGGGGACATGATATGTAACTGGCACTAAATATTTGCAAGAAATTGTTTTCTTGGCATTCCAAGTCAGTGTCTGAAATTGTACACAAACTTTGTTCCTTGTTTTATGCACAAATAAAATATATTTGAGTGTATTTTATGTGTTTGTACAACATAATGCAAGATACCTCAAGATACCTCATTCAAATGTAAAAAAATATTTCAAAATACGGAATAATTTGTTATCCAAAATTCTTATGGTCCCAAGCATTTTGGATAAGGGATACTCAACCTGTATGTTTATATTGTGTAATTTTTATATTGTGATTGTACCACTGTGCTGTAGGTGTTATTTCATTTCCTTATGGTGTGTACACATGGTACAGAACATGAATTAGAACTCTTATATTGGATATAAGCTTTAAAGAGGAGCCAATCATCTGGTGCAATCATGTGTTGTGGCATACACATTTTTTAGCCACCATGAACACATGCCTGTGTGTACACCACATCACAGATTGCATTGTCCTATCAGTATATCAGCTGGGATAATGCAATGAACGATGTGTAGAGACAACAGATTGGGAGTACTCTTTGTGCCCCCAATAGTGTTTACAGCAGCTTTTACTTTGTAATCTTCAGGTTTTATTTTTATATTATTTTAAATGTGGTGTATGGTGAATAAGATTGTGTTACTGTGTGGCATAATTTGAATGAGGAAACCACTTACCCTTTATAAAGTATAGGAAGTAGGACACAAATGTATCGTTTGCAGGGGTGTGCCAAAAACCATAGCACTGGCCCTGGCTCTGCCTATTAAGCCATGGCAGTTGGCATGATGCAGTGAATCATGTTATCACAAACTTATCACCAAGTCCCAAGTGCCTAATGCAATAAATATTTGACAGGGGATTAAGCCACAATAATGTAATGCACCATCAATTGTGTTATCTAGACTCAGAACCAGGGGAAGAAAGCTAACTTGGGTGTCTGGCTTACTCTCCATGGATACTGGGAGCAAAATAAAAAGAGAAAGATAACTTTATTTTAAGACCAGTATCAATATGTTTGATGAAATATAATGTATAATGGGTGGGCTAAGGTGAGGAATAGATAAAAGAAAGGATTACAGTGGAACATGCTTTAGACATCCTGAAAATATCACCTCATCATGGTACTCCATAGACAGGTACTGTATAACCCTCCAACAGTTGGGATTCGATTGTCGTTTCTCCAACATTGGAATCACAAGCCTGACAGAGGTGCGAGCGCTTCGGAAACCCTTGCGGGCTCACTGTGCTCGTCGCCTATTCTAATCTCCCTCTGTGTCGGTCGTGGACCCCCATGAGGGAAAATAGCCCATGCAAGTCGGGATTCTGATGTCAGAGAAATGACCAGAGAATCCCGACTGTCGGCGAGTCGTCCGGCACCCTCATAGACTCAGAGGTGATTCAGTTAGCCTTGAGATTTACCACGGGATTTTAGCTCACAGGTTAAGTGCCACAGCTATTAAATTATTTACTGCAGTAAGAAATAGTATTTATACATAAAGAAATAAATAGCTAGAATCACACAATTAAACCTTAATACACTTGATAAAACACTGATTGGAGCTTGGTAAAGTAACATCTGCCAGTAATCAGCCTTCTGGTGATTGGCGCTGCAGGATCTGGCTTGTAACCAACAGCACAATTATAACATACAGCCCTCACGGAACATTAGGCCGCAGGAACTATTTTGGAAGCTCATAAATACTCAAAATTACTCATAAATAAAGTAAATACAGAGAGGGAAAACATGTTATTTATAAGTTATTTATTTGCAATTGCTTGTAAAAAAAAAAAAAAACAGTACTTGCCTGAAAATATGCTCACATTTCAGAATGACTGGGTTTATTTCTGTCAATGTACAAAATACAGACAGAGATCTTACACATCTTCACCGTGTTCCCCTGTACAGCTTTTATCATTAGCAGGTTATAGCTTGTTTTTAAATTTGTTTTTCAAGTATATTTTCACATATTTATCAAAATAAACATTCATAATATAGATAAGACAACGGTACCCGATTTCGCACCCTGCGCAGGCTGGTTTCAGCCTTAATTCGCTGAAACTTTCTCACTAACTTATGGGGCAGCCAGCACTTTTGTGTGAATTCCGAAGATACGACCCCAAAGTAGGTCCTCGGGTATGGGGGTAAATCATTTAAAGATGGTCTTACCCAAAACTTTCAGCGATTGATTAATTACAAAAAGAGGTGTAAATAGATTAAAGCCCCATACACACTAGACAATATAGTAAAAGTTCTCGCTCAGACCTCATCCTGCATGTTCAGACAAGGGAGATCCTCGTTAATGACGTTCATGCTACAGCTAAAGCAGTATGGCATCATTCACATCAGTCCCTGCCCCAGTGGAGCTTACAATCTATATTCCCTACCACATGTACACGCACACTCAGACATTCTAGGGTTAATTTGTTCGGAGCTAATTAACCTACCAGCAGTGGCGTAGCTTCGTTTTGGGCGCCCCCCCGCCGTTAGGGGGGGCACCCCCCGCCGCTGCCCTGCCAAGCACCCTCCCCACCGCCGCCCTGCCAAGCAACCCCCCCGCCGCCCATGCAAACCCCCCCCAATCCCCCGCAGCCTTACCTATCTCGCTGGTCCCGGCGGCTCCGTTCTTCTGCTGAGGACCACCACAAAATGACCGCCCCCATTCAGCAGACAGTTTCAGAGAACTGTGTGCTATATGGGGGCGGCCATTTTGTGGTGGTCCTCAGCAGAAGAACGGAGCCGCCGGGACCAGCGAGATAGGTATGTCTGCGGGGGATTGAGGGGGGGTGTAACTATAGCACCGCAGCCCCCGGCGCCCCCACATGCACAGCGCCCCCCCCCGTGCGGTGGCGGGGGCTGCGGTGCTATAGTTACGCCTCTGTCTACCAGTATATTTTTGGATTGTGGGAGGAAACCGGAGTACCCGGAGTAAACCCACGCAAGTACAGGGAGAATATACAAACGCCACACAGAGCCATGGTGGGAATTGAACCCATGACCTCAGCGCTGTGAGGCAGTAATGCTAACCATTACACCATCTGTACTGTACTGTGGAATAACAGCAGCAAATCCGCTGCCACATTAAAGGGGCAGTGGATTGGGTGTATAATCAAATTCCTTTAGACATATTTTGTTAAGCTCTACTACTTACCTTAATTAACCCTCTGCTATAAGCTTTAAACATTGCGGGGGGAGGAATAGCCTGAACTACTGTATGTTATATAAGGGATATTGGTTAGCGAGCGCCTCTCACACAGCGCCGGTTACCGCCAGATCCCCTGTGCTGGTGGACGCCGCGGGAGAGGGGATCATGTGGGCGCCGGCGGAGAGGTGCTCCAGCTGTCTGATACGCAGGTGCATCTCAGACTCTCCTACGTCTCAGTAATTATTGCGGCAGGGTATGGCAACCCTGCCCATGTCCGCAAGTGCGTCTTATGCACAATAAAGAAGGCATTTGCCAGTGCTCCATGTTACATACTGACAAACGCCTCCTTTTGAAACCCCCACTATCCACGCCAACCCGAAGCGTGGCGAGCACAGCGAGCCCCGCAAGGGGATGCGCTACGAGTCCTCCCGACTTGTTCATACCCACACTATCCATGCCGGCGTGGGAACTAACTTTTATTTGCGAGTGCCGTGAGGAAGATGGGGCAGCTGACATACTATGATGTCAGCCGCCCGCCCGGGCACACATTGTCCCAACCGCCTACCCATGGGAATGTCCATCAATGGCTGGGCATTCCCATGGGTGATCCCCATTCCCGCCACCATCCACCCCTGGTATCTCCCAATCCATGGCTCCATAACTATGCAAGTTACCAAAGCAAAGGGTAGCTGAACGTGTGCATAATATACCATGCGCAAGTACAGAGCCCCAAACATCGGAACCATGCTGAAATTGTCCCCATCCAAATGAATTAGAATCATCCCCAAAGCTGTCATTTATCATTATCATTCCACATCCTTCTCCTTCCTCCTCAACATAATGATTTCAAGATTAGAATCACCCTCTTAGCTGTCATTTATCATCATCATTTCACATCCTCCTCATATTTCCATACTGAGTTCAAGATTCCCAGAAATGCTTGTGAACAGCGGTAAAAGTGTGTGTGTGTGTGTGTGTGTGGGGGGGGAACGGGGTAGAACTGAGTTCCACCACCTGTAATGATGAGGTTGAACTCCAACCTGGCCCTGCACAGTAATTCTAACAGATAAGCATTACAGTTTGCAGGGGGGTGGGTGCCAAAAAGCCTACCACTGTCCCTGGCATTGCCAAATGGTGGAAGAGAAGGTGCTGAATTAGATGGCAGAGAAAAATAAGTTCTGCCACCTGTCCAAGACCACATTAAGCTCTCTTGTAAGGAACATATTGTAAAGATACTGTACATTAAAACCAAAATAAGACACCTCAAATGGACCTGCTAAACTTGTGCCTGCACATCCTATTTACAATATATTCCACTTGCACATGCCAACTACTGATCTAATGCCCCAAGTCTAATGGGCCACAAGTATACATGTATTGCACAATTAGAACTATTATAAGATATTCTGAGCACTGTGATTACATTGACATAGGCTCATTCATTTCTGCTTGAAAGAAACCTTCTAGGGTCAGAAGTACATACTGTAACTGTGTACACATATGTGGTGTTATAATGGCACTGGGACACAATCTAAAAAAATAGTAGCTCCTCTCATTCCTCCTTCTATAAACAACATGTCCTCCCACCTTCCCCCATTCCATCCTCTCTCACAGGAACTGCTGTTCTGCTTAACTTACCTGTTGTACCAAACTACAGAATGGTTCCACAGCTATACCCAGGGAGTCACTCTCTTTAGACTGTGGCGAGGTGGAGCTCAGTTCACAGAGGCACAGCTCAGGCAGGCGCACACTGCACTGCAAACACAGAGAGTAGTCTGGAAAATGCAGGAATGGCTGGCTCCGCCCAGAGCACATCTGTGCTGTAGGAAGAGCACCGGTCGCACCACCCTACTAACGGCCATTACCAGTACACATAAAAATATGATTGTGTAAGTGGTCATTGGCTTACCACAAACACCAATGTACTTTGACTTCTGTATTTTGTGTATCCTTTGCAGGCCATATAGTTTATAAGTTGTGATCTTGTTTTCTAACTTGTTCTAAGATTTTGTAGCATTTAAAGTGTGTTCTAAGAAGCCTTTTCCTAAAGTATCTTGGTTTTTTGCAAACTAATTGCAAAGATATGATTGAAAACTACCTTGCTCACAAGTCACATAGGTCATAGACCCATGAGTTCACCTTCTGTTAATTAGAAGAACTACATCAAAATATGGTAACTGGTGTCATTGGTTATTCATGAACATGCAAAAGAAGAATGTCAAGGAGTGCAAAGGGAAACCTTGCTCTAGTAAAATGCTTTGTGCTAGCCATACTCTGTAGACCATCAATAAGTCAAGAGTATGTTAGTCTAATTCTTGCTGATGTAAGATTTCTGACAAAGTATGCGCTGAGGGCACTGAATATGACCCTGGTATACGCAATTAATTTGCGTATTCTAGCTGAATTAAAGGAAAGATCTGCCACAGCAGTACATTAAACAAACATGATATTAAAATTCCAGGTGAAGTTTGCAGTTTCATACTACAAAAATAAAGGTCTCTTACATGACATCATTTTATTTACCTAGTGCAGTAGTCCACCAGTCTAAGGGGGGCATTCAATCCTGCGTCACCACTGTTGGTACGTACCGACAGCTGTGACCCTGGCTTGTTTTCGTTTTGCTTGACCGCAAATCGCTAGGAGGAATTCAATGTCCCGTCTGGCGATCGGCGAAAAGGGGGCATGTCCGCATAAACGGCTGTGGGTTGTCGAGATCCGGCCATGATCTCGGCAAAACGGACCCGGCAGCTTTTAAAGTTGGGCCCATTCTGTCAATCTGCCTCTTCAATGCTGACGGTCAAGACAGCATTGAATAAGCACTAAGATGTTGACTGTACTTCTTGAATTGTTAAGAAAACCAATTATTTACCTATCGATCGATTAACCTACAGATAAATGTTACTTTTCAGAATGGTTTTCCAGTGTACTAAATATTGTGCTGCTTCTGTGCTCTCCTTCAATGGAGGGAGTGATGTCATGGTGATGCATTCATATATACCTTCCCTTAATAGTCATTGTGGCATATGCCAGTGAAATTACAAGTATAGTGGGAGTAAGATAAAAGTCACATTTATTATTCTAAAGAGCAAAGGAGAGGAGAAACTGCTGCTGGTTGTACAACTCTGACCCTATGCAAATAAATGCAGGAATGTTCATTCAAAATGTACTCATTATAAAAATGACTACCTTTCCTTAGCTTGTTGTTAAATATAGCAAACTCTAAGTTTTATATATAAAAATCAACTGTGTAAAAACAAAAAAATCTTATATCATAGTAAATGAAAGTCTGAATAACAGCAACGAAAAAAAAAAACAGAATCAACTACCAACTTACTTCTGTGGTATTGGTTTAAAGTTTCTTCACTTGTCACAAGTAGACCTGCCATCTAAACAGACAGGTGGTAGTATTCTTGTCGGCTTAACTGCCATTTATGAGAATTGATCTATCAATTAACTGGGGATCACTATCTCAGTGATTGAAGTCATTAAGTTCACTAGTTCTTAACAAATGTATAGGTTGTGTTGTATACTGATTCAGCCCGCAGTATACTGTATAGACTAGAGTTAGCAGGTAGAGCAGGAACATGAGGGAACAGAGTATGCACTGTAGTATCCAAGTTGTCTGCAGGCCTTGTCCTCTACAATGGTTGGACAAGCCCCTGTGGTGGATGGCCACAAACTCCGCCTTCCCCTGATGGATCCCTTACAGTATATCTCAATATGGCCTATGCAACCATCTGTACACACAAGAGCAGATTATACATTATAATGTCAGTAAAGCAGATTTTTATTCGTAAAATGCAATTTGTAATTTAAAGCTAAATTTTATGATTTTAAAATCATTTTAGTGATTTAAGCTTTCCATCAGATTGCTCCATTGTAAAAACATTATTTGTAATTACATGACTGATTATATATTAATCACCAATGCAAATCCAATTGTAAAACTAGAAGAAAATAAATGAAAACCACTTGCTTTGTGTGTTTATCACTGTACAGTAGCTTACAGTACCCTGCTTCCTTCTGTGTGCATATTTTAGACTGGTATCAGAAGGAATCACACTCTAACACATTCATTCTGCTTAAGCCCCCTTCCCACACACTATCCACCCTGGATTGGATTAGACAGGATGAGGAACTTCACTTGACATGCATGAAAAATGCATCATCTGATTTTCTCAGTTTTAGTTAATATATGTGGTGTATGATCATCCAGGAACATTATCGTCTCCCCTGGGATGACTGTGAAAGACAAGGAGATACAGTATAGTGTAGATTAGCTTGCTGCTCATTGCGCCTTTTATCTATTACCATTGTGGTATTGTAGAGAATCCGAATTTCCTCACAGTTCTCCTTTCTTTACATATACATTTCACTCACATCAAAAATATGCATGTATAATAACATGAGAACTGAGTACCTATTTATACATGCAATAACTTACATAATAATACAGCCAAATTCCCTGAGGTAATACACTAATAAACCTATTCACAAGACTTTTATCCACTTCACGGAATATCATTTTATTTCTTGGTGGAGATAGTTTGTAGACAACAAGGAACCTCTAAGACACATTGCAAAATTGTGTTTGCAAGATTCATAAATGAACGATACTAATTATGTTGCTTTTGATATTTTAGCAGACAGACTTTCCGAGGATTTAGTTCAAAATATTGGAAGAACATTAAAGACAGATATGGATTTGGCTCTTCAGTAACATTCCCATTATGGGATTTTGTTGTGTGGGGTATGGCTGGATGTACAGTGAGAGCAGCAAGTAGCACCAGAGGCGCAGGAGGGCACAATAGCAGCATCTGTTTGCATTTTGCATTTTATTTTTATCTTAGTTGGCATGGCAGCCCACCCTACTGCTCCCTATTGCAGCCTCAGCATTGAACAAGCGGAGGGAAAGAGGCACGGTGCTGTTCCTGCTTAGCACAGTGAGGTAAAATCCAATAATGTAACATTTCCTTTTGTCTTTATGGGGGGATTTGTTATAAAATAGTATATGGGCAACTGAACTATATATAAAATACCTTTGAATACAAGATGTAAAATGTACCACTAACAGCGAGAATAAAGATTTGGTTTAGTAAAAATACATTTATTCAAACCTCAAGGGACAGCACAAAAGAAGAGTAATTTATGCTACAGGTTCTATATTAATGATAAAAAAAGCAGACCAAGGTTATGGACTCTGGGGTAATTCAGACCTGATCGCTATTGTGTGAATTTGCAAACCAAATCAATTATGGAACAACTGCACATGCATATGGATCATTGAACGCATGCAGCTGCGACAGAAATAGCGAAAATATCTAATCGCAACCGCTTTACAATTTGACGGACAGGAATAATATTTATAGATAATATGAATTGGTCATAGACCTCCAATCCAAGGCACCTCCAAGCTTCCTGAGGAACCCCATGGTGCCACGGCACACAGTTTGGGAACCATTGCTATAGTACATAGTTTGTGATCATCATTTTAAATGTAAAAATATTATTCAAGAAATAAAAACATATACAATATCATGAGGTAGTATTCTAACACCTAACGGGTTTCTTTAAAACTTTTAAGAAATATTAGAACAAAACTTCTCTGCAAAGTAATTATACTCAAATGTATTAACAAAATTAATATAACATTTTTATAAAGCAACAATACTTAATTTAGCTTAACTGAAAATGAATTATAGATGCTAAATATAATCCTGCACATTCCTGACTGCATACTTCAAAGTTAACAACTAAACTTAAATTAATGTTCATCGTTAACATGTTTTCTTACCACAGATCTGTCTGCAGTGGGATAATAAGTACAGTAGATATGTGTGACTATGTGTACATATACAAATGGCCTATATAACATGTTATAACTGGAAACTATGATGCACAATTAAAATGTATTTTCACTAACACAATGGGGTTAATTTACTAAGATGATTTTTTATTTATTTAGCACCTTCCTGAATATAATAGATATATGATGATTGGTTGCCTATAGCAACAACCTGTCTGAAATAGAACTCCCATCTTAGTAGATGACCCCCAATATCTCCAATATAGTGCAAAAAAATGTGACCATTTGGCAAAATGAATTAGGACAACGTCAATTTAAGTGCGGATACTGCACCAGGAGAATTTCTTACATGTTAAGTTGGATTGAGATCTGGGCAATGCTATACCACTACATGACATCAGGACAGCGTGTCTTCTGCTGGATGCTTTGTATCATTGCCATTGGGAAGGTGTATTAAGCCATATTGCTGTGCAGCAGGTGTTCCTCTAGGACAGCCTCAGTCCTCTAGTCACACTAACAGTCCAGGTTTTCAGGATAGCCATGCCGTAGTACAAAAACCTGTTTTAAGTATGGCTATAACACTGCACAAATAATTATCTGTGTTTTGGCACCCATTTTTCCTTCAGTTTCCACAGAGAAACATCCCCATAAGGTGATGCTTCCTCCAGCATTCTTCACTGTAGACATGGTATTTTCCTTGTGATGTGCAGTATTAAGGCCCAACTTGTGCCTTGGACAAGTCGGACCTGTTTTCCTTTGAGCTCCCCCAGCAGCTGCCCGGGTGCCAAGTCCTTCTGACTTGGCACTTGGGGCCAGATGCACTAAGCTTCAAAAGTGATAAAATGGAGATTGATAACAGCCAATCAGCTCCTACAGTAACTTCACAGGCTGTGTTTGAAAATGTCAGGCAGGAGCTGATTGGTTGGTTGTTCATCACTCTCCATTTTAACACTTTTGAAGCTTTATGTGCCATTTTTTACATGTGATAAATAGCATGTGATTTATCGCATGTAAATGAACTCCCGGGAGCTGCCGGGAGAGTTCAAGGGCAATCATATTTGATACATGGCGAGGGCTAAAAAGCACCAGTGATATGCTGATGATGAGCTGATTCTGATAGATCATACATATGATCTACAGGATACGATCCATTGCATACAGGAACACACATTGGAGCGGCACCGTTTGGCCCGATGTAACGTACTTAGCATTACCAGTGGCCTCTTTTTGGGATCTCTTACTACAACATTCTCACTTTGCGTTCTGTTCTAGGCAAATTCACATGTAGAAGTAGAAGAAAACATACACTACTATAATGTTATGTACAATATTTATTGCAGCAAAAACATGAACACCCAGAACAGTTAGGCAAATTACAAGTCGACATTTATTTTGTGTATGCAAGAGACAAAACGAGGAGAAAAGCCCATTGACACTCATTTTCATTTCAAGTAATATTTTTTTTGTACTACAAAACAGACAAAAATACTTCAACAACATTGATATTAGAAAATAATTGGGAAGTATTACTCTATTTACATGTAAATTGATAGTATCTACTAACATATTGTCTTTAATACTATGAAAATAGGCTGCATATACAAACTTGGCCCAATGGAAGCCAGCAGAACAGACACATCCATCTTACACCATCCTGAGACCTGTGCATCATCTCTGCTGTAGGATAGTTTATTCTTCGTGAGATTTTGCACACATATAAATAACATCTTAAATGCTGATGTCCAATGAGTAAATCAGAATACTGTATCTTGCACAATTCATTTAATAATAACCATAATGCTCTTACTCTAAGCGAACTTGCTGAATTTAAAGGCACATTTATGCTGTCTACTACAGGGTGTACGGAAAGTCACTGTGCACTTTTCATAAAGCAGCGAAAAAAGTGAAGTGAATAAGTGGAGAAGTTGCCCATGGCAACCAATCAGCATCGAGGTAACATTTCTAATTTGCATATTATAGCATTATATGGAGCAGCTGATTGGTTGCCATGGGCAACTTCTCCACTGCTTCACTTCTCCACTGTTTTCACTGTTTTATGAAAAGACCCCATATTTTGTTTCAGATTTTGATCCCAATATGGTTTTAACAACTGGAGAACATGTATGGCTCAGCGAACACTTATTCCGAAAAAAGAATAAATACACAGATGTGGTGCAACAGCGATTTGCTGAAAAATTCCCAGATACACCTGCTCCACAGAAATAATTTAGTCTGTTTAAAGCTGGCAACTGATAGAGGTGTTTAGAAACAAACTAAAAAGGATCCAGGTCTGTCTTGATGATAACAGTGGTCATTTCCAACCTTGTTTATAATTATGTGTGTTAATAAATATACATACTGTAAGTGCACAGTGACTTTCTGAACCCCCTATATTTGCAACAAACTGATTTTTTTAAATTTATGAATCAACCAATCAGCATAGTTCCAAACTGCTTTAGTTTTTACATCTCTGTTCACATTTTTGTCTGGTTTTAAAGCGGTTGTGGTTTCCTCTACAGCCACCATATACAAAAGGTCTACAGCTGCCAGCCTGTGAGTTGTAATACCAAAGTAGTATATATCTTGAGCACAATCCTTCATCCATGGGTAGCAAACAGGGGTCTACAAGGAAAATAAACTTAGCTCAGTTATTTTGTGCTAATACTGAAACAAACTGCTTAAAACAGGGGTGTAACTAGATATCCGTAGGCCCTATAGCAAAAGTTTGTAAGGGCCCCCTATTTAGCACCTGATAAATGGATGTAAAACATATTATGTAGAGAGTAAATATGGGCCCCCTTCAGCTCTGGGCCCCATAGAAGCTGCATCCCTTGCACCTATGGTAGTTACACCCTTGGCTTAAAGGCACCATTCACTTTATGCTCACAGGAATGAATGCATGTTGCATTAGTTTTAATATCTCAAACTGTCAAGTGATAAAAATATATGCTAAGCAAATATAACCATAGTTCTATTTACCCTTTGCAAAAGACAGGTAAAAAGTATTTTTTAAAACTACAGATCAGTCAATAAACATTTACCTTCAAACGTACTTTCAGGGTGCCGTTTTCTTCTACGCAATGGTCCCATTAGCTCCTTATCTCTTCCGTCTCCAGAAAAATAAAGTGCAATAACTGTTATCAGGAGGGGGCAGTAAATTAACCGCACATTTATTATTGATCATCATTTTTACAAGCTTCTAGTGAATGCTATGAAACACCTGGATCATTTATACGTATGATTTTTTTTTTATAAGCACAGCAATAAAGTTTAAATGGATCAAAGCATCTGAGCTAAAAAGGTCAGTCATTTGTCATAGAAAACGGTATTGTGTACAGAATAGGTAGGTGGCTTTCATTAAAATGGCACATAAAAAACTCAGATATGCTGCATTTAGGGGGTATTCAATCCTGGGTCATGACTGTCGATTTGTCCCGACAGCCGTGACCCTGGCCCATTTTCATTTGCTCGACAGCGTATAGCCAGACGGGATTCAATGTCCTGCCTGCCGAATGGCGAAACGAGGGCGTGTCCACATAAATGGCCGTGGATTTGGGAGATTCGTCCATGAACGCAACAATTCATGGCCGTTATTTATTTGATATCTTAAATAAAAAGTGTTTATTTATAACAGTATCATAATATACCTGATTAGAATAAAATGAACACATATAAAACAATGTACATATATATCTACAGTACTTAATATTGCACTGCTCAAGAATATTATTATGAAAATAATGTCCAAGTGTGAGTGCTATGCTCACCCTCTAAAGCAGGGAACCTTTGGCCCTCCAGCTGTTGTTGAACTACACATCCCAGCATGCCCTGCAACAGTTTTAGCATGACCAACTAGTAAAACTGTAGCAAGGCATGCTGGGATATGTAGTTCAACAACAGCTGGCGGGCCAAAGATTCCTTATTCCTGCAATTGTAAATTGACCTGTTAAGGAGTAACAAAGTTCTCACCCTTGATAATTGAATGTATAGGCGGGCAGGGCAGCCGAGAGAGGGGGGGAGCGGGTACAAATTACCCGGGCCCAGGCTTGCTGCGACCCCTCCCTTCCCCCTCCATCCCTCCCGGGTAGCAACAGCAGCACACACTTCTATAGCATGTGCTGTGCTGACAGCAGGCTCAGCATGAGTGTCTCGCTGACAGCGTGAGTGGTCATGCTGAGCCTGCTGTCAGCACAGCACATGCTGTAGGAGTGTGCTGCTGCTGAAATTTTTGCAGTTTTTAGAGTTTTCTTTCACCCTCCTTTAAACATTTTGGGGCGTGGCCTAAGTGCGGGAGGTGCCCACACCTCCACACTTAGGCCACGCCTCAAAAATTTTACCGGGGCCCAGCATTCCTCTCGGCTGCCCTGTAGGCGGGAATTTAATGTATGTTGTGCTCCCGCAGCCATCTCCCGATGGGGGAGATGGCTGCGGGGCCCTATTCAATGCTGTCTTCCCAGACAGCATTGAATAGGGGTTCTCAGCAGAACGAGCCCAACATCACAAGCTGTCAGGGTCGTTCTGCCGAGAAAAGCCGGAAATAGGCGAGCTCCTGGCCGGAGCTCGTCTATTTCCGCCCTCAACTCGTGGCTACGCTCCTTTCTCGCCGCTCGGCGGACGGGACATTGAATCCTGACCGTAGAGCTCAAGTCGTGCAAATCGAGAACGGGACAGCTTGCTCGACAGCCGTGCCCCTGACATTGAATACCCCCATAATGTTTAAACTGTGGTTTTCACATAACCTTGAAACCTGAATTTACTAATTAGATGCGAACATTGGTTGGATGGTTCACCTGTTAAATAACAAGACTCCCACTGACCCCAGATCTTCTGATGAAAGTGCTGCCACCAGATAGCAGAGAAACAGTTTTATGGCACTTCTTTATTCTAATTGCCAATTTGAGTGCACTCCCTCATGACCGATGTTACCTCGCCCCAGCAATTCCACCAAAGACTCTTACAGCTGCCTAATATTGCACATTGCTCTCAGAGGCTGCCAGCTCGCTGACTCCGGGACGATCTGCAGGCGGCCCGTCATCAGGCGGCAGCCATTGCTTGCCAAAGAAATGCTAGTGCCACACCTGGTTCCACATAGAGATGTGCGGGCTCGGATTCCTCAGATCCGAGCCAGCACGGACGTCATCAATCCGGGCCCGGATACGAGCAGCGCTCGGCGCTTCCCGCCTGACTCAAATCCGGGCGCACGGGCAAAACGTCATCACCCGGCGTCGGATTCTCGCAAGATCACGGAACCCTTAAATTCCGCAACCTTGCGCCGCCATCTTCACTCCAATCTCGGAGAAGGGTAGGGAAGGGTGTGCTGCTGCTGTGTGTGGTCTCTGCTGGGGACCGTGCTGCTGTGTACTGTGTCTCTGCTCAGTCAAGACATCACCATTGCAAGGATGACTGGTGCTGTGTTCTGTCTCTCCTTTGTGCTGGGGCCTGCCTCTGCTGAGTCTGCTCCTGTATATTCAGTCACAGTGTGATAGTCCACTGGTGCTGCTAGTGCCACTGCCTGTCCTGCACTGCCTAGTGTCTGCTGCAGTCTGCTCTCTGCTGTTGCCACTGGCTAGTGCCTACCAGTACCTGTTGCAGTATATAATTCCAGTGTGCTGTTGCCCCTGGCTACCAGTACCTATCACAGTATATAATTCCAGTTTGCTGTTGCCACTGGCAGTGGCTACCAGTATTTTATTTATTGCAGTATATAATTCTAGTCTGCTGTTGCCACTGGCTACCAGTATTTATCGCAGTATATAATTCCAGTCTGCTGTTGCCGCTGGCTACCAGTATTATTTATCACAGTATATAAATCCAGTCTGCTGTTTCCACTGGCTACCAGTATTTATCGCAGTATATAATTCCAGTCTGCTGTTGCCGCTGGCTACCAGTATTATTTATCACAGTATATAAAAATCCAGTCTGCTGTTTCCACTGGCTACCAGTATTTATCGCAGTATATAATTCCAGTCTGTTGCCACTGGCTACTAGTATTTATTGCAGTATATAATTCCAATCTGCTGTTTCCACTGGCTACCAGTACTATCAGTCCAGGGGTGCCCACATGTGTGCTGTATTTGTCCAGGGGTGCCCCCATGTGTCCTGTATCAGTCCTGGGGTGCCCGCATGTGTGCCGTATAATTCCAGGGGTGCCCCATGTGTCCCATATCAGACCAGGGGAGCTGCCCTTTTTTTTAATGAAAATAAAATTAAGGTGTTTTTTTTTTTTTTACTGCAAGGGCTGTTAAATGCGCTGTAGTCCAGGGGTGAGCCAACAGTGCTGTATAATTCATGGGGTGTTGCTAAGTAAGGTGTGCTGCTCTTTTTTATAATTAAAAGAATACACATTTTTATTTTTACTGCAGGAATTTGTCTGCCGCATAATTCCATGCCTGCCGCCATGTGTGCCGTAACAGTCCAGGGGTGCCGCCATCTGTGCCGTATAATTCCATGTGTGCTGTATCAGATCAGGGGTGCCACCATCTGTGCCGTATAATTCCTGGGGTAAGCCAAGTCTGCCGTATAATTCATGGGGTGCTGCCAAGTGTGCTGTATTAGTCCAGGGGTGATGCTAAGCGTGCCATATCAGTCCAGGGGTGATGCTAGGTGTGCCGTATCAGACTAGGGGGGATGCTAAGTGTGCCATATCAGTCCAGGGGTGATGCTAAATGTGCCGTATCAGTCCAGAGGTGATGCTACCTGTGTCATATCAGTCCAGGGGTAATTCTAGGTGTGCAGTATCAGCCTAGAGGGGATGCTAAGTGTGCCATATCAGTCTAGTGTTTGTGCCGCACACTTGTGTGGCTTATCATAGTTATCCAGCTACCTCGGTGCAACCTTTTGCCCTAAAAACAATATTGTAAGGTGTGAGCTGTTCAGAATAGACTGTAAATGAGTGGAAATGAATGTTATTGAGGTTAATATAGCGTAGGAGCAAAAAAACAACAAAATTCTGCGATTTTAGCAGTTTTTATGCTTTTTTAACAAAATAATCAGAACCCAAAACCCAAGAAATCCAAACACAAAACACTTAGGAGGTGTTTTGGCAAAACCCATTAGAACCCAAAACCTCAAGGTAATCAGAACCCAAAACCCGAAAAGTGGCCGGTGCACATCTCTAGTTCCACAGCGCTAATACTTCACGCTACTCATGGTGATTGTAGGCTCGCTGACACTGGTAACATTCACTAGCATCAGGCGGCTGCTACTTACGGTGAACAGCTAGAGCCGCCACAAGACCCACTTTGCAACAGCTGGTTATTTCACACTGTAGTCCGACTACGATACCAATTAAAGGTCCCTCTATTATGGTGCTGCTGCACTTACAAAGTGGAACATTGGGGCATGATGTATTAAGCCTTAACAAGAGATAAATGCCAGGGTGATAAGGAGAGATAAAAGTCCATCCAATCACCTGCTAACTGCCATGTTACAGGCTGTGTTTGAAAAAAAGTCAGTAAGGAGCTGATTGGCTGGACATTTATCTCTCTTTATCAGCCTTACATGTATCTCTTGTTAAGGCTTAATACATGTGCCCCATTGTTTTTACAGTTTGAACGTACAGCTACAAAAATTATCTAAGGGTGAGAACTTTATTACTCCTTAACAGGTCAATTTACAATTGCATTAGAGGGTGGACATATTATTTCATAATATTTCATATTATTTTCATAGTAATTTTCTTGAGAAGTGCAATATTAAGTAGATTTATATGTACAAGTTTTAAATGTGTTCATTTTATTATAATTGGGTATATTATGATACTGTTATTTATAAATACTTTTTATTAAAAATATCTGATCAGTCTTTTGGCGCTATGTTATATATCCATATAATAACTATATATTTATACATCCTTAGGTTGTCTAACTAAGCAATTTCAAGATTGCTATTGGGAGCAGCCACCTCATACATACATATACTGTACATACATTATACATATATATATATATATATATATATATATATATATATAATTCAGTGTGTGCAATTTTCTGTTTTGTTTTTAGACTTTTTCGTGCCTGATTTCTTTGTCATTTTGTTTTATCTAAATCTCCAAAGAATCAATGGGCCAAGTGTATTTAATTTGAGTGTCCCCAATGGACTAAACTTCTATGGTGAGTTCTGGATGTCCGGAATTCAATCATATAAAACAGCGGTTCCCAACCCTGGTCCTCAAGAACCCCCAACAGTGCACGTTTTCCAGGTCTCTACACAGAATCACAAGTGACATAATTAGCTCCACCTGTGGATCTTTTAAAATGTGTCTGAATAATGAGTGCACCTGCTGAGTGACCTGGAAAACGTGCACTGTTGGAGGTACTTGAGGACCAGGGTTGGGAGCCACTGATATGAAGGAAAGAATGGGGAGAGGGAAGGATATTGCCCTCTAAATGGCCCATAGAATGCATATCCTTGCGTTCTCTCAGTTATCCTTTCCTATAGTACACATCAAATATACTGCCTTCCAAAAGTGGACAGCAAGGTGCAAATCCCTTGTTAACTCTAAAGTCAAGCTCAGTGATATGATCTTATCAAGTACTCCAACATGAAGCTTAACACACATCTCTACTTGTTCACAGTATTAGCAGTATCTAAAGTTGTTACAGTGTATAAGATGCATTTGCTCTTTTCCCTTCAGCACAGAAAAATCGTTATATGTGACAAAGTAGGTGCTTTGATTTGGTGCAGTAAGGAAAATAGGAAATGGTTATTGGTACCAGACACTGGAGGCTACAGTTCCTGGACTGCAGCACTGATTACGTAGTGCGTAGGGAGAGCCGCTAAGCACATAAAATCCTACATGTGTAGATAATGGATGTATGTTATATATGTACCGGCAGTGCATTGAGCTCTGCAGTACCATAGCCTCAGTGGTGAACCTGGGATTACGCATTAAGCTTCAATTTTCTAAGAGCTCCCTAGACTCTTATTGGCTACTTACTTCCAAAGGAGTCTGGGGTGGGCTTAGTCAGGAAAGTTAGTGATGCAGCTGCCACTGGTACCAGATATTCTAAGTTCAACTTTCTTTGTGAATTATTGTATAAATAATTAACATTGACTCTTTTGCTTTATAATATTACTGTAGATAATTTATGCTATGGCATACCTCTATTATTGTCTCTTTCTAGTTTAGGCCTTGAGACACAATAAACAAGAATTAAAAATACAATTATGAAAAGTAAATGTAGAATTGCTTCTTGGGGATTTGTCATGAATTATCTATAAAAAATACAATTATTACAATACCAGTGTAATTCTGCTCTAAGGTGGTACTCGGGAATGGCGTTGGACTTTGAGTCTCATTCCAGTGCATAACTTCAGTTTCATTTTCAGCTACAGTATAATCAGGAGACACAGTCACATCCTCATCCTCCTCTGTCTGGTCATCTTCTTCATATCCTTCATCTGGGTTTGTAGACTTAATGATCAGTTGGAATTCCTTCCCTATGGTTATATAGACCATATAGTGTTACAATTAGTATACACTTTTATACCAAAAGGATTTGAGACGAGGGTATCACTTGTGCATGTGGTGAAAAATACATGGACCTGACTGTCTTGTTAGGACCTTACTCTACACCGATATCACCCATTTTGTGTCATTTCTTCTAGGGGTAACCTATTCTGCCCAGAGTAATCCTACACAGTGCGCCCAAGATGGCAGCTTCACCTGATACCTTGTTAGGGTGGAATACACAACCCATGGAAGTTATTATTCAAAATGTCAACATCAATTCTGCGTTATGCCCACTGTGCTCTCAAGGTTTTCTCTTATGTCGATATAACTTATCTATTGCTGTACTACCCAAATCCTATGTATTATGTGCAATGTTTTTGATGTCTGTAAAGTGCCTTCAGTCCTGTTGGAGAAAGTGTGCTATACTGTATAAATAAAACTTACTTACTAAACCTTTTTGTGTAAGACCAATGTAAGTCCAATACTGTGCACTGCTTGTATAATATTATATTTATAGTATGATGAGTTGAGTCACAGACCTCCTTTGGTTAGAGGTCATTTATTAACTGCTGCTATCTAATCAATGTGCAAATGAGGTGAATCTTCTGAAGGCACAGAGAGGGACAATTCTCCTCAGGGAGTGACAACAGTTATTTCCAGGAACTGAAGTTATCATTTAGTGACAGTTAGGGCACAGATATCTAGCTACCATATTAAATGCATACCTGACTAATGAGGTATTAAAGAGAATACAAAAAAAGGCTGTGCCTTTCTAGAATTGGTAGAAATTACAAAAATGGAAACACCCAGCTTCAACACACGTACAGCACTTGAAACCATTATTTCAGAAAATAGTATCCCAGCCTAATCAAGAGGATAGATCCATGACTGAAAGAGGGATAATGGTTAGGAAAATTGGCAATAATAATAATAATAATAATAGTTATTTATTTATACTGATAATGCTATATACATAGTTGTACTAATTCAAAGCAGTTATAGCTAGTTAAGTTATGAATTTTTTTGCAGTTCAGTTTACAAATAAAACCTCTGGTTAGTTGCTATGGGATAATGCATATTTACCCATAGTTCTCTATTATTTACATATTGGTGTTGGTTCAATTGTTTTTTACATCGATAATCAATTAATTGATTGTACCGGCAGGCATGAGTAATAGGGAATCCATTGCCAAATGGACTGGGATTAAACACATATGGCTGATTCAGGTTTGTAAGTAAGGAAAAAAGGAAACAACTGAGCAAATCAGTTTTGCACTGCAGGTGGGCTTGATATGACATGTGCAGATAGAGTAATAACTGTGTGCGACTGAGTGTCTGAATCTGTACGCAAAGTTCTGCAGCTTTTTCCAATACAAATTCTATTCCGCTACTCTATGTCAGTGGTTCTTAACCTCAATTCTCGAGGACCCCCAACAGATCACTCATTATCCACTGACATTTTAAAAGATCCACAGGAGGAGTGAATTATTTTACCTGTGATTCTGTGTGGAGACCTGTAAATGTGAACTGTTGGAGGTACTTGAGGACCCAAGTTGGGAACCACTGTGCTATGTGGATGTATAATATGGCAATCCCAAAAGATGTGATAGATTGTGTATGATGCCATAACTGACAATGGGGCAGATGTATTAAGCTTGGTGAAGAGATAAACTGGAGATAAAGTGGAGAAAAAGTGGAAGGAGAAAACACACCAGCCAATCAACTCCCAACTGTCATATTTCAAACACAGCTGATTGGCTGGTACGTTATCTCCTTCCACTTTATCTCCAGTTTATCTCTTTGCCAGGCTTAATACATCTGCCCCATAGTTCTAGTTCTCAGGTTCTCAAACTCGGTCCTCAGGACCCCACATAGCGCATGCTTTACAGGTCTCCTCATAGAATCGCAAGTGAAATAATTAGCTCCACCTGTGGATCTTTTCAAATGTGTTCATGAGTAATAAATGCACCTGTGGGGTGACCTTGAAAAGGTGAACTGTGTGACGATTTTGAGAACCCCTGTTCTAGTTAATACTGCTCAATAAGAGCAGATCAATACCATGTAATATAGACTTAATAACATTGGATACAGCTGCAAATCGAGATTTCAAAAAATTGCCTAAAATTCTTTGGGACCCACAATAATTCTTGGTGGGGGATTTCTATAAGTCAACTCAAAGTTGACTTATAGAAAGACATATAAGGGAGTGATAAACTTTCATGTTTTTTTAAGAGGCCTATATGCCATATGAGGGGACTTTTCTTCTCTATATATTTCAGAATAACAAACAAAGGGGATGGCATGGAAAGAGATACATTTAATTTGTAGTCCTATAGCACCTCTAGGCAAATGCAGGGAGGTGCTTTTTGCCCGGAAACTGCTCCTCTTCTTGGTAAGTGGCTCATATTATGCCAATAGCAATGGTATATAAAACTAGATCAGTGCCACATCATGCAGTTTGAGAGACAGAGCAGAGCTGCTGCACATGCCCAGTGGTAGCAGCTTCCTCTACCAAGTTTGCTGTGTGTGTATATGTGTGCATCTGAGTCCCCAATCAGTGCACTGGACAAGAGAGAAGCTACCAGGAATAAGCGACAGGAGCATTACCATGAGGTGGGTCGGTGCGGGGCGGCGGTGGGTTGCGGTAGAATTTTTCTGGAGATGCCCCCGTCGGGTTACTTAGGGCATCCCAACATGGGGTAAAACCCCCGATAACGGGGTTTTTACCGCATTTTTAGTTTAGAGAATCTCCCCCATAATCTGTACTTTGAACTCATACATTCCCCTCATGAACATGTTCATAACGAGATACATTTATAGCTTAAGAATACTCAGGGGTTTATTTACTAAGATGGGAATTCTATTTCAGATGTGGCGTTGGTATGGGTAACCAATAAGAATCTACTTTTTATTTATTTAGCACCTTCTAGAAGATAATAGATAGTATCTGATTGGTTGCCCATAGCATCATCCGAT
Organism: Crinia signifera; assembly: GCF_055691185.1. NCBI lineage: Eukaryota > Metazoa > Chordata > Amphibia > Anura > Myobatrachidae > Crinia > Crinia signifera. The sequence continues at coordinate 192,937,476 of NC_139220.1, forward strand.
CTGAAACAGAACTCCCATTTTAGTAAATAAACCCACACTATTTAGCATAGTCACTCATTTTTTCACAACCACTCATCCTGTGTTGTACGTCTAAAATAACTGCTGCACCTGGATAGGATTACAGTAATAATCCTTCAAACTGATGATACAAAATGGCTACCACACCATTGTATCATGTATATAATTGTATATGTAATTTTATGTACTTCTAAAACTGTATTATGGGCCTGATTGAGGGGTAGATTTATTAAGCTCGGTGAAGTGATAAAGTGTCTGGTTTTTATCACCGGACAATTAGCTCATACCTGTGAATTTACAGGCTTGGTTTGAAAAATGACAGGTAGGAGCTGATTGGCCGGTGATAAAAACCAGACAGTTTGTCACTTCACCAAGCTTAATAAATCTACCCCTTAGTGAGTTGCGATTAGATACAGAAGCAATGCAACAACATATTAATGCCAAAGGATTTGTCTGAAGAAAAAATAGAACCTACTGCCAGGATAACCGATCTGAGATAAAAAAAAAATGCAGCATTGGATTACCATTGTGACCAACGCTCTTACACAGAATGGCAATTAGAACCCCTCTGCCGGGGCCATGAAATCTTTGATTTGTAAGAAGCAGACCATGTCCTTGTTATGCCTTCAAATTGTCCCCATTGCCACCCCCACTCCCCAAACACTGCAGTCTATATAAATAAAACGATGTATTATTGTTATTTTTATTACTCATCTCAATTTCCAAAATGTTTATGCCATCTTAAATTATGCTCACCATGGGCACTACCTTCTATTAAAAAAATGTAAGTTGTACTCGGCACAGACATTGCTGTGGCTTTTCTTTTTTGATGGACTGAACACCCACCTCGGCATTCTAAAAAGTCACCCTTACCAGAGGCTGAGGATTTTCTTGGAATATGATGTGCTAGGATGATATCAGGTGTGTAAGGAGAATCCAAGCAGGGGCACATTCCAGAGCAGTTAACTGGTTTATTTACTAAGATGGGAATTCTATTTCAGATGTGGTGTTGGTATGGGTAACCAATAAGAATCTACTTTTTATTTATTTAGCACCTTCTAGAAGATAATAGATAGTATCTGATTGGTTGCCCATAGCATCATCCGATCTGAAACAGAACTCCCATTTTAGTAAATAAACCCACACTATTTAGCATAGTCACTCATTTTTTCACAACCACTCATCCTGTGTTGTACGTCTAAAATAACTGCTGCACCTGGATAGGATTACAGTAATAATCCTTCAAACTGATGATACAAAATGGCTACCACACCATTGTATCATGTATATAATTGTATATGTAATTTTATGTACTTCTAAAACTGTATTATGGGCCTGATTGAGGGGTAGATTTATTAAGCTCGGTGAAGTGATAAAGTGTCTGGTTTTTATCACCGGACAATTAGCTCATACCTGTGAATTTACAGGCTTGGTTTGAAAAATGACAGGTAGGAGCTGATTGGCCGGTGATAAAAAACAGACAGTTTATCACTTCACCAAGCTTAATAAATCTACCCCTTAGTGAGTTGCGATTAGATACAGAAGCAATGCAACAACATATTAATGCCAAAGGATTTGTCTGAAGAAAAAATAGAACCTACTGCCAGGATAACCGATCTGAGATAAAAAAAAATGCAGCATTGGATTACCATTGTGACCAACGCTCTTACACAGAATGGCAATTAGAACCCCTCTGCCGGGGCCATGAAATCTTTGATTTGTAAGAAGCAGACCATGTCCTTGTTATGCCTTCAAATTGTCCCCATTGCCACCCCCACTCCCCAAACACTGCAGTCTATATAAATAAAACAATGTATTATTGTTATTTTTATTACTCATCTCAATTTCCAAAATGTTTATGCCATCTTAAATTATGCTCACCATGGGCACTACCTTCTATTAAAAAAATGTAAGTTGTACTCGGCACAGACATTGCTGTGGCTTTTCTTTTTTGATGGACTGAACACCCACCTCGGCATTCTAAAAAGTCACCCTTACCAGAGGCTGAGGATTTTCTTGGAATATGATGTGCTAGGATGATATCAGGTGTGTAAGGAGAATCCAAGCAGGGGCACATTCCAGAGCAGTTAACTGGTGCCAGTGTTGGTAAGAATTAGTTTTAGGGTTAGTTGAGTTATCCAAGCAAGTGAAAGGTAGAGGGAACATTGTTAGGATTTAACAGCTATGCTATGCACTTGCATCAGTAATCTTAGTAATGAGTAAAAAATCTACCAAAGATAGCACTTTACATGATATACAGTATCTATTCAACACTATCAGATAAAAACTCACCTTGCAGAAGATAAAAATACACAGAGTATGTGCTTTGAAAGCACAGTCATTGACATTGCAGCTTCCAGTTGCAACTACTTCCTTTCCTCCTACACCTCTGCTCATGTTCACCAAAAGCCTGGAACCAATAGGCTGCCGGCCATCATATCCTCATCAGCTGCTTGACCCCCAGTGCTGTAAAATGAACTTAGGGGGGTATTCTGGTTGCTTCGCAACCAGTTTACCTTCGCAGCCCATCCAATGGGCTGTGCGCAAGTGCATGCGCTGGGTGCGTGCACCCACTGCGAATAGTGGGATCGCTGAGTGCATGCACCCAGGATAGTGGGTGGGGGGCCAGTACCATATGGGAATCCCCAGCATTTCAGGGGCGTTCCAATGAGAATGCTGGCCACCACCGGATGTCAGCTGCCCGTCCATTTCCTCCTGAGAGTGCACGCATATGTAAGGTTGCCTCAGAGCATCCTTATATATGCGTGCTGGTTCCACATCATTTGATGGTCGCTGACCATTGAATGATGTGGGAGTTCCCCCGCAGCATGCAAATGGATGTTTATGTTTAGCATCCATTCGCAGCCCGTGCGTGGGTACACACGCTGCGAGGGGGGGGGGTGTCAGGCGGCTCAGCATTCCACGGGCGGGGTTTGGTGGACTCGCAAGGCAGCTTTGCGAATCAACCAGAGTAACCCCCTTAAAGTAACATCACTTTACTACCTGGGATGGGGGGGGGGATGTCATGCAGCAGCACAGAAGGACCTGATGATGAACAGCCCTCACCAGAGCAGCGATCACTGGTCTCTGACGCAGGTGAGTGAATCTTTTTTTTTTTTTACTTTTTACAAATAGCTCATGGCATTGGCTAGATCAAAGGACAGGTTTCTCTGCATACAGCTACATAGAGCTGTGCAGGAGGCAGGATTTGCAGTAAGCCCGTGATTAGACTATCTGAAGATAGCGTTATTATAACAGGGCTTACTGCAGTGTTTTTTTTAAATGTTATTTTTGGGAAATGCAATTTGGTTACTAAAAAATGCAAACTAAATAGACTGGAGCAGTTGTTAATGAAAACAGTTTCAAAAGCCCTTTAATACAAATCAAACAATGTGAAAAAGGTGTGAAAAAAACCTGTTCCCAATTATTTTAGTAAATAAAAGTTAATATATCTGCCCCTACATATTAAAATAAATACTTGTATTCACACTCCATCTACATTATCGGTGGTATTTATTTAGCCCAGATAATTTTTGTCCCCAAAAACAGGCTGATAGCGTGATTTTTTTTAATGGTCATTATCGGGAAATACAATTAAAGATTGTTTGGGGGGGAAATACAGTATGTCTGATTTTTGTGGGATAACACATGGGATCTGAGATAAGTATCTGAGGTGAAATGTAATAGGATGAGAGATTCAGAAAGTGAGAGATTTGGTAAGAAATCTCTTTAACCCCTTCCTGACAGAGCTAGTTTTTGCGTTCCTGACAGAGCCATTTTTTTCAAATCTGACATGTCTCACTTAAGTGGGGATAACTTTTTTTTGCTTTTACTTATCCCAGTGATTTTGAGATTGTTTTTTCGTGACACATTGTACTTCAAATTAGTGGTAAATTTGGGTCGATACAGTCTGTGTTTTTTTGTGAAAAATACCAAAATGTCGTGAAAAAATGGAAAATTTAGCGATTTGCAAAATGTTAAATTTTCTGCTTGTGAGACAAATAATCATACTACTCAAAATAGTTAATAACTAACATAGACCATATGTCTACTTTATGTTGCCATCATTATTTCAACTTCCTTTTCATTTTTTTGGACACTAGGAGGCGTAAAATATGAATAGCAAATTCTCAAATTTTCAAGAAAATTTCAAACACTGATTTTTTTAGGGACCAGTTCAGTTCTGATGTGACTTTGAGGGACTTGTATGTGAGACACCCCCATAAATGATGCCATTTCAAAAACTGCACCCCTCACAGTATTCAAAACAGCATTTTGGAAGTTTGTTAACCCTTTAGGTGTTTCACAGGAATTAAAACAAAGTGTAGGTGAAATTTCAAAATTTCATTTTTTTTGCAGAGTTTCAATTTTAATACATTTTTCTAACGAATACAGTAGATTTTACTAGAGAAATGTGACTAAAAATTGATTCCCCCAATTCTTTGGTTTTCATAAATATCCTATATGTGGCCCTAGTGTGCACGGTGACCAAACCACAGGCTTCATAATAGAAGGAGCACCTACTTGATTTTGGAGCCTCCTTTTTATGAGATTATTTTTTAGGCACCATGTAGGTTTCTAGGCACCATAAGATGCTAAAAGTTAGGAACCCCCCCACAAGTGACCCCATTTTGCAAACTACACCCTTCAGGGAATTCATCTAGGGGTATAGTGTACATTTCAAACCCCCAGGGGTTTCACCAATTGTGGTACAACTGGGCAGTGAAAATAAAAAAAATTTTTTTTTCATTTTCACAGCTCAGTTGTATCAAAATTGGTGAAACCCCTGGGGGTTTGAAATGTACACTATACCCCTAGATGAATTCCCTGAAGGGTGTAGTTTGCAAAATGGGGTGACTTGTGGGGGGGTTCCACTGTATTGGTGCAACATAGCACCCACCATTCATTCCACCAAAATCTGTGCTGCAAAATCCAAAAATCACTCCTTCCCTTCTGAGTCCTGCCATGCACCCAACTGGTATTTTTTGGTCACATGTGAGGCATTGCCGTACTCGGGAGAAATTGGGGCACAGATTTTGGGGTGCTTTGTATCCTTCATTCCTTGTGAAAATGAAAAATTTTGAGCCAGATCTGCATTTTTGTGTAAAAAAATGTAATTTTTCATTTTCACTGCCCACTTGTATCAAAATTGGTGAAACCCCTGGGGGTTTGAAATGTACACTATACCCCTAGATGAATTCCCTGAGGGGTGTACTTTGCAAAATGGGGTGACTTGTGGGGGGGTTCCACTGTATTGGTGCAACATAGCACCCACCATTCATTCCACCAAAATCTGTGCTGCAAAATCCAAAAATCACTCCTTCCCTTCTGAGTCCTGCCATGCACCCAACTGGTATTTTTTGGTCACATGTGAGGCATTGCCGTACTCGGGAGAAATTGGGGCACAGATTTTGGGGTGCTTTGTATCCTTCATTCCTTGTGAAAATGAAAAATTTTGAGCCAGATCTGCATTTTTGTGTAAAAAAATGTAATTTTTTACAGAAAAATGCAGTTCTGGCTCAAAATTTTTCATTTTCACAAGGAATGAAGGATACAAAGCACCCCAAAATCTGTGCCCCAATTTCTCCCGAGTACGGCAATGCCTCACATGTGACCAAAAAATACCAGTTGGGTGCATGGCAGGACTCAGAAGGGAAGGAGTGATTTTTGGTGGTGGAATGAATGGTGGGTGCTATGTCGCATTAGCAAGACCCCCGAAGCACCAATACAGTGGAACCCCCCCACAAGTGACCCCATTTTGGTCACCAGCTTTGGGAGGGGGGCTGGCGCTGCGGCTGGTGGGGGGTTGGGAGGGGTGCTGGCGCTGCGGCAGCCGGGTGGGTGGGAGGGAGGGGGGGCTGCCGGGTGGGATGGGGGGGCTGGCGATCGGTGGTGATCGGTGCTGTACTTAACAGCACCGATCACCACCGATCACTGTGTTACCGAGCGGCTTAGCCGCCGGTAACACAGAAAACGCTGCAATTGGCTGTTCACATTTGAACAGCCAATCGCAGCGATCACCGCGAGGGGGGATGTCTGCTGTCAGGGACAGCAGACATCTCCAAACTGTCACCGCGTCTATAGACGCGGTGACAGTTTAAAACCATGACGTATATATACGCCTTCGGTCGGGAAGTACCTCCCGACCATGACGTATATATACATCATATGTCGGGAATATCTTTATATATATATATATATATATATATATATGTGTATGTATATATATATATATATATACACATATATATATATATATATATATATATATATATATACACACACACACATATATATATATATATATATGTGTGTGTATATATATATATATATATACATATATATACACACACATATATATATATATATATATGTGTGTGTATATATATATATATATATATATATATTTTCTCATTCATTCATGCCAAATTGTATTTTTGTGCAGCTTGATGCTGCTGCTGCTGCGGGGGGAGGGGGGAGGAGGGAGGAGGGCAGCGCTGCTGCGCTGAGCTGCCGGGGGAGCCGGGGGAGCTGCTGCTGCTGCCGGGTGAGTGCCCGGCGGGTGGGAGGTGGGGGCTGCACATCGGTGGTGATCGGTGCTGTACTTGACAGCACCGATCACCACCGATCCCTGTGTTACCGAGCGGCTTAGCCGCCGGTAACACAGGAAACGCTGTGAATGGCTGTTCAGATTTGAACAGCCAATCACAGCGATCGCCGACCGGGGGGGGCACCCCTGCCCCCCCTGGGCGGCGAGGGGGGATGTCTGCTGTCAGGGACAGCAGACATCACCTAACTGTCACTGCGTCTCTAGACGCAGTGACAGTTACAAACCATGACGTACATTTATGCCATGTGTCGGGAAGTACTTCCCGACCATGACGTAAATGTACGTCAAATGTCGGGAAGGGGTTAAAACCAGTTTGATTTTGCAGTGTAAATGATTGCCGCTTTAAAAAACCTGGAGATTTCTTACCAAATCTCTCACTTTCTGAATCTCTCATCCTATTACATTTCACCCCTGGAGTCTAGAGCCATGTGCTATCATAGCTCTGAGGGTTGTTTATGGGGAATTACGCTTCCAACCCAAAGCATAATCCCTGAGAAGTGCTGTTTATTGCTGCTAGTTGAATAGCCATCGGCAAATTAATTAGCTGCACTAAATGAAAGCAGGTAATTGAATACCACCCTATTGCTTAGATGTAAGTGCAAATGAATTTCCAATACTGGAAAACACAAATATTCAAATTAGAGTTATTTCAACAACGTGTAACTGGACAAATTGTGGTCACCATGACAACCAAGTCTCATGGTGATTCCTAGATTTTGAGTTCTTATTGCAGACTGAGGAAACGCAGCATAGGAAAAGAATGGTGCATAACTTTATCAGAAAGGAGTAGGCTAGCTGTAAAGATCAATACTAATTACTCTAACTTCTAAACGATGGAAGGTTTTATTTGTTGTAGTATAAGGGAGAATAGTTAAAATAAGCTGCTACTGGGTGTGGACTCTACTGCCAATTACACTTGCAACTTCTCGATCTCTGTTGTTCCCGATCTGTTTGATTATTGATTATCGAATGACTGCGCATGTGCAAGGAAAATTTGCGACAAAAATAGCAAAAATTTGTAATCGCAATTTGATGGACAGAAAGTTGGCAATTGGGGGTGGTGGTAACCTGCCATTTTCTGAGAGTTTCAAAAAAAAAGGCAGACATACCCAGGCATTTTAAGGTAGGGTGTGTGGTGTCAGTACCATCCTCGATCAGCCTGTCTGTGACGCAGAGGTGTGGAAGAGTCAGACTTACTAACATTTGCACAGACTGGGAAAATGATTTGTTGGTGAGTGAATTACGTATGGATGTGTGACAGGATACCAGATTGCAACTTTTTCACAAATCTCAGAATTACACAGGGCGGGATTACACTCTGGCTAACAACTAGCAGTCATCTGCAAATTTGCAGATCAGCGATCAGGTCTGAATCAGGCCCATATTACTGGATAAATAACAATTTCTTTTAATGGGTAGAATTTGGCTTTACCTTGAGAGTCTTCATTCTTTACTCACCTGTGCATGCTGTGAAGAGACAAAATGGGTTGAATGAGAGTGTGAAATACAGCGACAAACAGAAAGGCTATAAAAGTTACATTTAATCTCTTATCTACTTAAGACCTCATACCTACTGGTGCCAAAATACATATGTTGTGCCGTTTCTGTGTTCACTCACACCTCACGGCTCATTTTTTTACATGGAGTGTCCTCCACTGAGCTACCAAAACTGAATTAGAACAAATGTAACATGTGGTGTCCCTCAGGGTTACAATAATGGAATAAACCCCAGTAGGTATATGGTTTAGGGATTACAAACTGAAAGATGACATTGGTAACAAAGTAAAAAAAAAAAACATATTGCCTATTTGTTATGCCATCATTAACATATTTCAATGCGGCCGGTGAGGGAGTTAAACGGCTGGGATCACTGAAAACAAGCGACCCTCACCGTTTAACCCCTGCGCTGGCCGCTCACCCGATTCTATGTTCCGGGGGAATCCTCACTGTCAGAGGACAGCGAAGATTCCCCAAAACAGCGAGGCTCATGGCTAATGCAGGGAGCCCCATGAAATTAGTCGCGAGTCTCGCTGTTTTAGTGAACGCACACACTGTTTACTCGTCGCTGCAAAAACTAGTGTCGGGGTATATGGACTTGATGGGCAGTTGCCCAAGGGCCCCAGGATTCAAAGGGCCTGTGACTTAACACAATCTCATTCTTGCTGGATTTCCCCCCTGGACATCTCGTGCACTACCCCCACTCCCCAAAACCACCAGAGGACCCCTACTGGAACTAACCTTACTGGACTCTGGGCCCCCTTTCTCAGTAAAAGAACCCCACAGAGAAGGATTCCCTACCTACCATCAGTAGTAGTCCCCCCCTCGGACATCTCATTGATCACTAGTGTGCTGCCAATGATAAGACATCTCTCCCTTCTTACATGATAACAAAGCCGACACAGGTCTATAGAACTTTTCCGTCATCCCCCGGACATCACAGGTGGCAAGCTCCAAATGTTAGATTTATGATGAATTGGGAAATTTGTGAATTGCATAGCTTAACATAGCTTGTGCATTAAATAAGCGGTTGTTGTTTATACATGGAATATGTCCTGTTCTTTTTCTCGAAACTTAAAAAAAAGCTGTTTGAGTGGAATCAGCCAATTTTGTATTAACAAAATATACTGTATTGTAGATGAAAAGCCGCCCAATGTGTACAGGGCAGTGGTGAGCAGTTATACGTGCTCATGCGTCATCGCTGGTGGCTGCGGCTCATCTGCGGGTAGTACCAGCAGATGAGTGATGGGGTGGATGGTTTTCCCTAGTGTCCTGCTATGGAAAATCATCCACCTCCAGGAAAATCGCTTAGATGGGTGAATCTCGCTCAGTATGTATGCACCTAGCGATTTTTAGCCCAGTGATTCTCCTCATCATCGCTGTGCATACACGCTGGGGAAAATAACCCCGGGTGTATGAACTTTAAGGCAGAACAAATTCAGACAGGCTGTTTGCAGGGTACAATATACAGTATGATCAGCCTGCAGCTTTCAGTATGACAGTATGTCCCTCTCTAAGGCAGACATGATTTATGATTTACATATTTTTCAAATAAAGTCATTTCATTACATTCTATACAAACTAGGAATACTAAAGGTGTACTTTAATACCTTGCATTTTTAGATATACAAGAGACAAATAGGGGGACATGACGTGATACCAGGGTTGCCTACCCTCCTGAAATGGCTGGGAGACTCCCGAAAATTGGGTCCCCTTCCCGGGCCCCTCGGAAAGGTGGGCAATCCGTCAGCACCCCCGAATCTCCCTTGCGGTAAATTACCGCGATCTGCAGCTTTTTTCCAGGGCCGGGGCTAAAGATGCAAATTGCGTAATTTAGCTGTGCCCCCTCCTCGAAGACCCACAATTTGCGGGATTTGCAGTGCTGGGCGCGTGGCTTGATGACGTCTACAACAGGCCCCTCCCCCCGAAGTGCTGCTGACAGTCTCCTCTCCGGCTTCTCCCGGAGAGGAGACTTGAAAAGTAGGCAACCCTCCGTGATGTAAATCAAAGGAATCTGTCACCAGAACAGCATGTCTGCCATTCACCTTGCAGTCTTTCTACAACAAAACTCATCATGTTGCTCTAATGTTCACCTAATATGCAGTTTGTGCTTGCAAAGAAATTGCTTCAATACAGAGTTAGAAATCTAGCAAGTAACAGATGGAATTTGATCTTATTACTGCAACTTACCACACTTATCACTCAACTCCTGTCTGACCAAGTCCTTTACATCTTCCTCCTGCAAAAACAGGAAAGGCCAGTATTATCAATGAAGAGACTCCTCAGTCATAAATACATATTGTTCTGCACATCTGCCCCCTTGCAATCTGCCCCACCTGCAGTGTACATGGCTTTGCCCATTTTGAGAACAAATTTGCCCTGTGATCAGGTCTGAATTAGGACTCTAGTCAAAATCTAAAGGGGCCTACATATGTACTGATTTGCTGAGAGCTCTGAGAGATGCTATATTGGTCAGAACGCTCAGCAAAATTACTCAGCACACAGAGATGTGTCAGCAATGTGCCGCTGAGCGATCTGTCAGGGCCATTGTCCTCCGGTGATAACACTGGCCCAGCCCAGCGATATTAGTAGATACTGTATATATCCAGCATGCTGGATAATAATCACCGTACGGGGTCGCCCATCTCTATCGCTATGCCCCTATACATAGGAGGATATTCAGGTTGATTCGTTTGCATGCAAATTCGCACGCAGCACGTTTTTTAGCTCAGTACGCATGTGCATTGTCAGCAGTGCGCATGTGCAGGTTTCAGCACCCGTACCCGCTCGCACCCGTGCAAACAGAAATACACTTGCAAACGAGCACTACCAATGTAGGTGTGATGTGGATGTTTCTGTGGGCACGGCCTGGAAAGTGGGAAAAATGGGCGGAAACTGGGGCGTATACAAGTGCTAGGTGGTGGCTCACAGTGTTCGAGTTAAAAATCCTCTCAGGCCTCGCAGGGCAACAGCTTAGCGGACCAACGTTTGCAAGACCAATCATCACACACAATAGCTTAAATACATGCACCTGCGCACAATACTTCCCCATGCACCATACAAGTTTACTATATCTCATTAACCAATTAACTAATCACATCTACTCAATGCAGGCACACGGTAAGCACACTATTGCACTTTAACCATGCCAGTATAGATTCCAAACATACAAACTTTTTGATACATTTTGAATAAAAAAAATAAATGATGCATTTTTAACATTCATATCCCGAACATGTGTAGGACACATCTATTTAATTTGAGTTGTGGAATTAATATATTTAAAACACATTAAAAAAACATTAAACAGCCATGTAATAAGACTTTCTTCCTCATTATAATTGCCCATTAAATAAGTAAATGAGTTCCAATAAACAGCATTTTATGAAACTATTTATGTCATTAATTAATGGGTTGGGAGAATGGGTTGGGCTGCAAGCGCATTGTTACGAATGAATTCACCCACAGAGGATGTTCGCACGCACACACAGCAGCTGAGCTTGCGGACATGAGAATGTGCCAGTGGCGGGGGCTGCGGGGCTATCGTTACCCGCTGCTTCCACTTATTGCCGCCGCCGGTACCTGCCGCTGTGTCGCATTAGTCTGCGGTCCCGGCTCTTCCTGCTAATGAAAACTGACACTTAAAAATGGCTGCCCCCGTACTGCAGACCGTTTTTGAGGATGCTAGAGGAGGCACAGGCCTCCTCTAGCATCCTCAAAAACGGTCTGCAGTACAGGGGCAGCGATTTTCTAAGTGTTAGTTTTCATTAGCAGGAGCCGGGAGAGCAGGGAGACCCAGCCGGGACAGCAGACTGATGCGGCACAGCGGCAGGTACCGGCGGAGGTATAAATGGGGGGGGGGGGGGTTAAGGGGGGTGGGTAAGGTGGTGGGGTGGGGGGAGGGGGTAAAGGGGGAGGGCTGCCAAAATGTGCGGCGGGGGGGGGAGCTTCAATAATAGTTGCGCCACTGGAATGTGCTTATGCACACGCAAGTGTGCGGGTACTTTGCAACGGTTCCCAAATGGGAGTGGTCTCAAGCACTCATGGTCGCATGTGGTATGGGTGTAGCTTTGCACGGGTGTGTGCAAATGTGCATAGGAATGAATCAACCAGAAAAAAGGTCCATAGATCAATGTTGCGGCATTTTCTAAGTGATCTCAGGATTTGCTTCTGATTGTGCATATATTTTATGATTGGCAGCCACCAGCACTGGTTTTGTCCATAAATAATTTATCATAAATAACTTGAATTTGTCCTGGACCACCAACCCGTGACACCCCTGCGTGTCTCAAGGCACCACAGGGAGCTGCGGCACACAGTTTGGGAACCACTGGGCTATGTGATGTATTTTCAGACATTCAAGGTTGCCTAAAAGAGATTTCGGTTTAACACAAACAATTGAAAGGAGGCACATGCTTGCAAAGGTACAGATGCCATAGGGTACATTGTAAATTAATCATTAGTGAAACAGCACAATATGTCGATATAGTTGGTTTCCCATGTACTGTAGTACATTTATAATATTGTCAATGTTTCAGATATATAATTTTTGGCTCAGATATAAAGGCACAATGTTATCTTTAGCCACACTCTGTGACCAAATTTCATGCCGCATCTTTGCTGTTCACACAGTAATATTTCACAAAAGGATTTGCCAGTAGACAGCAAAGCACATGCTTTAATAAGAAAATTGCTCTTCTTAAGCTTTGGCATAATTTCTCTAGCATTTTGTGTTTAAGCTTAACCCTTTGAGTGCCAAAATCTCTGAGAGAGATGTACAAAATATCTACTTAAAATACCAGTGACACCCACATTTGTTATACAAATTCAAATAAAAAATGTTTTGTAAAAAATAGATTATGGGTGAGATTTAATCGGATGAGAGATTCAGAAAGTGAGAGATTTGGTGAGAAATCTCCAGTTTTTTTAAAGCGGCAATCATTTACACTGCAAAATCAAACTGGTTTTGCAGTGTAAATGATTGCCGCTTTAAAAAAACCTGGAGATTTCTCACCAAATCTCTCACTTTCTGAATCTCTCATCCGATTAAATCTCACCCTATATTTCCTATATACAGTAAGGTAAACATTACAGGTCTTTAGGGTGAATAGAAATGTTTGCTTGGCAATTTTGACACCTATTTTTGACAAATTCACTTGGCACTGAAAAGCTTCTTATTGGGAAATACACATACTGTAGACATGCGCAGTAATTGACATGGAGGCTTCGCTCTGGACCTCCCCCCACCATCTTTTGCTCTGAGATGCCCAGGTAAGCAGTCTATGTCCTGAAAGGGGGGAAGGGGGGGGTATTCCATAATGCAGAAAATGGGGGAAGTCCCAGAGAGGAACGTTGGCTCCTGCGCATGATTATGGAAATATAGTACACTGAAATTGAACAGCACTTACTGAGAGCCCAGGATGCCCTTTGTCTCCCTTAAGGCCTTCGGGCCCATCTTCTCCCTGAAAAATAAATTCAAAATATTTTCCTGGAAAGTTAACCGTATTTCCTGAAATTCCTGTACTATTTATGGATTACCAAATTGAAATACTACTTTTATCAGCACAGAAAAAAAAAGCTCACCTCACACGTACACAGGTGCACTCATTACTGGCTAACACATTTTCAAAACCCACAGGTGGAGCTAATTACTTCACTTGTGATTCTGTGAGGAGACCTGGAAAACGTTAACTGTTGGTAGCTCTCGAGGACTCTCCTTAGGAAAACCCTTTAAATCTGATTATATATGAGTTTTTTTTATGAACTTTAGATAGGCACAGCATATTTATGTGAACCCACTCGCCTTCATAATAATTATGATAATTATGTTGATGATAATAAAAAATTTTTTTTTTTTCATACTTTATAATATAAGTAAATCTTACTCATCTATTGTTGTTCATCCTCTATATGTAATTGTTTTTCACCTGAAGGGAATATGTTGATGTAGCCACAGTATTGTTATACTACTCTGTAATACAGCACGTGCAGTACCTATTCATTGCTTCTTACAACGAGCATGAACTACTAGGAGTCATCTTGCCAGATTGCAGCTGGTAGATTTTTCATCATGTTGTTTATATGAACTGGGGCTGCATTTCCCGACTGTCGATGAGTCATACGGCACCCGTTTTCAAAGTTTGTTTGTCCGACCCCGCCCCTTTTTTCATACTTACCACGTCACCCGGCATCCACGGTGGGCTTGAGGATCCTCTTCAGCGGCATCTCTGGTCCCAGGTGTGCATTGCGTGAGTGACGTCACTGGCGCACCTGCAAACTCACGCAATGCACTCCTGGGACCGCTGAAGAGGATCCTGAAGGCCGTTATGGATGCTAGAGGACACAGTGGATGCCGGAAGACCACCTGGGGACCAGGTAAGTATTTATAAAAAAAAATATGGCAAATAAACAGAAAAATCTCTTATTCAAAATGCTCATGATCCCAAGCATTTCGGATAAGGGATACTCAACCTGTATTACCGAATAGAATCCATTGCCTATTTTTATCGCCAATTTAAATCTCACAGGTAAAACCAGCAGAAATCAAGCTTCAAAACGTGCAAATTACTTATGTATATTAAATATAGCAGTGCCACAGAATTACTTACCATCAGCCCATTTTGCCCTGGTGTTCCTAGCTCTGCTAGTGGACATGGCAGGGATTTACCTCTTTTCCCTTTTTCACCCTTATAAGAAAAAGCAGCATTTCAGTGATTTTGAAATCATTAGCAATTCCCTTATTCAGAAACAAAGCTTTAAAGCAAGTATCTTGGCTGCCATGTGGGGAGAAAGGGTAGAAAAAGGTAGGTTCAGATGTTAAATGTGTAGAGATTATCATGTGAGAGGGGATGTGTCTATAATTAAATTAATGCAGTATAAAAATAAAGCTGTATGGCATTTTTGGGCTGCAGGCAAAATGTAAAAGTGAAAACCCACCCTGTGCAAGGCTGCAAATTGCTTGTGAAAATCATGCCGATTGGCTAATAGCTGCAAATCCATTTGCAACTCACTCATCAAAAATGATTTTCCCATTCTGTGCAGCCTGTGCAGAACCTAGTCTGCCTGTGGGATAGAAACCGGCTGATTGAGGCCGGAGCTGATGTCACACACCCTTTCTGAATACAGTTGAGCACTCCTACGTGTTCCCTGATACTCTCATAAAACTGAATGACACCCCCAAATCCTGGCCTCCTCAACTTGCAAATGGCTTGTGATCAAAAAAGATGCTGGATATTTTTGCTAAATGATTTTGACTTCTGTTAGTATGAAATCAGTTAAAAATCCAATATATATGTCTACATTGGAATTTTACAAAGTCCTTTCCGAACTCTGTTTGATTCTTACAAAGAATTTTAAAAGATTGTTTTTACAACATACCGCATTCTACCGTGTACCCCTGAGGAAGTCTCTTCAGAGACGAAACGCGTCGGGTCGTTTCCTTGCGGTTCACAAGAATATGAATTTGTAAATGTCATACATTTGTATTTTTAATAAATGTGATTGAATTATTACTCTACCTATCTGCTTGAAACTTGAGCACACAATAAGGTGGTGGGAATTCCTACAGCGCCCTCTACATCTTTTTCTCATATATATATATATATATATATATATATATATATATATATATATATATATATATATGTGTGTGTGTGTGTGTGTGTGTGTGTGTGTGTGTGTGTGTGTATAAAATAATGTACTTTTTATATTAAGGAACTTTATTAATAAAATATAGGAAGAATTAATAAATTATATATTTTATTCATAAAATTCCTTAAAATTTTTGGTACTTATGTAGTATCTGGGCTGCCGATTTTGTGATTGTATGCCTTACCTTAAGGCATACAATCAGATGCGATGCGATGCGATTCGATGCGATTTTGCATAGGATTCAATGTTAAGAAGGTCCTGTTCATTTCCCCACTATCCAAGTGGGCATAGAGTTGATTTTATATAGTGTGGCGAGCGCAGCGAGCCACCGAGCCCGAAGCGTGGCGAGCGAAGCGAGCCCCGCGAGGGGACGCATATTTCTTAAAAAGTATTCTGTGTCCCCTCGCGGGGCTCGCTATGCTCGCCACGCTTCGGGCTCGGTGGCTCGCTACGCTCGCCACAGGTTTATATCCAACTCCATGCCCACTTGGATAGTGGGGAAAGGAAAAGGACCCCTTTTTCCCATTGAATTCTATGTTAAAATGGACTCAGACCATTTTAACATTGAATCCTATGGAAAAATCTTGACCATCGCATACGATTTGGTCGCATGCGATGCGATGCGATCCGATCCGATCTCTAAATCGGACGCCCAGATACTACATAAGTACCAAATTTTTTTATTTTATATACACAACAACCCCATTTAAGGATCAAAAATGTGGTTCCCACAATTTTTGACCATTTCCGGAGTAGAACTTCCATTTTTACTAATAAAGTTTACGGTCCATAAAAGCAGACATTGCTAACACAATTATTATCCTTGATAAAGTGCGCAGGGCGCATGAAACCGTTGAACATCCAGGACACCCAAAGAAAACCCCGGCACGCTCCTATACACGCCCGCTCTGGATTCTCTCTGGCAACCGCCGTCCACTTCCGGGTACTTCTGGTTTCTCCACCATAGCCTGTTTCTCTGCTGATTATCAGCAATCCCAAACAATCTGGCACTGCGAAAAACCACGCTTCCTTATACCACGCTTGCGGTCACACCAGGATTCTCCATAAATACGGAGCAACCTAGGGTGAGTTCAGGGAAAGGAGAACCAGATAAATCCTTACAAAAAATCAAATATTCACCAAAAGGGTGTAAACATTATTTTAACCATTCCTTTGTTTTTATAGGTACCACTCACCATATGTTTGTGTGTGTATGTATGTAATTTTTATATATATATATATAAGAAAGGAGGTTCAGAGTGCGCTACCAGGAATTATTAGACAATTTGTAAAGTACAATACAATTTAATAAAAAGGTGCCTTTTGGGGCAACATATAAAACATAAGCACTTTTTACAGCATGTATTTGTTGATTCTCAATTATTTGTGTTGTTCTTTTGGTGAAGCAGGCCCAACGCGTTTCGTCAGAAAGGTGACTTCATCAGGGGCTTACAAGTAAAAGTTTGACAACCAAATGGCACTTTGTGTAGGCTAAAAATATCATACACATTTTCCGGACGACTTCAACAATGCATACCATTAAAGCACATATATATTGCTCAGAAATTTATTCACATAGACAGTAGTGATCGGACCCGATCGGTGGGGGTGAGAATCTGCCCCAAACCGAATGAGATCTCAAAAAAGATTTTGTTTCCACAACAATATTTGCCCATATGAATCAGGACAACCGGATGTGTGCTCTCTGGAATCCAAAACTGAATGGATTCCAGAGAGCACACATCCGGTTGTCCTGGTTGTTCTTATATATATAGATAGATAATATATTTTTCATTTTCAATATATTTCATACTAACAGAATTCAAAATCATTTAGTGCTCCTTTTTACCATACGAATTGCCTTAATCCAATACTTGATAATGAGCGGCCTTGCAAAAACTCAGGGCCTGCCCCTTCTGTTCCTCTTCCTGTCCCTGCTGTAACTCTGCCCCTGCCATCCCTCTCCCTGTTCCCCACTCCCTACCGCTCCATTTGTCCTCATGCCCCTGAGTCCCTGCCCCTGTTGTCCCTGTGTTTCTGCTCTCACTCTTCCTGCCATCCTTGTCCATATGTCTATGCTGTCACTCTCCCAATCCCTCCCCCTGCCGTCCCTCTCCCTGTCACTATGTTCCTGTTGTCCCTCTCTGTGTCCCTCTCTCAATCCCTGCTGTCCCTCTCTCTGTCTCTGCTGTCACTGTCTCTGCTGTCTCTCTCTCTCTCTGACCCTGCTGTCACTTTCTCTGCCCCTATCACAGCCTCCTCCACACTGCTGCAGATTACAGCCTCCCACCACACCACAGCCTCCTGTGCACTGCCGATGACGACCACCACAGCCTCCTCCGCACCGTTGCTGCTGACCACAGCCTTTACTGAACCGTCATTGCCACAGATTACAATCTCCTCCTCAATCTCCTCCTCTGCCAATCACAGCCTAAGGTAAGGTAATCTCCCTCCTACTTATATGTCTCTGTTATCACTCTCCCTGTTCTGGTTTTCACTCTCGCTGACATCCCTCCCTCTGTCTTTACCGTCCCTCCCTCTGTCTCTCTGTCACTCTCCCTGCCATGCCTCTCTCTCTCTCTGTCTTTGCTGTCCCTCCCTCTATCTCTGCCATCCCTCACTCTCCCTGTCTTTCTGTCCCTGCTGTCCCTCACTCTCCCTGCAGTCCCTGCTGTTCCTCACTCTCCCTGCCTTCCCTCACTCTCCCTGCTGTCCCTGCCATCTCCCAATCTCCCTGCCGTCCCTCATTCTCCCCGTCACACGCACGCGCGTCCCAGTTGCTCAGCAGCTGGGTGGTGGAAACCCTGCCCGTCTTCACTTCAGGGAGATGGGCAGGGTTAGGGGGGGTTCAAGGAAGCGGTGGGGACCGGCGATGGTGAGTGGGGAGGCAGCGGATGGCAGCGGGGAGCTCCGTAAGAACAGGTGTGCGATAGTCTTGTGTCCCCTTCCGATGGATGGTGGGGCCTGGCGGTGGGGGCTGGCTTTTCTAGAGATTGGCGATTTTTTAAGACAAAGTCGGGAATTTGCATGCAATTTAGTGCAATTTTTAGAAAGGAAAAAGTGAGTTTTTTTTTTTCACTTTTCTTTTATTGAAGCGTAAAGTCACAATTCAATACAATCAATTATTTGTGTATGGTATCACCCTTGAGATACAAGAGAGTAAAATAAACAAATTCGTCTTCATGGTATCACAATACTCTCTCTCCGTACCCCAACATAGGAAAAGACACATAAAAAAAAACAGAACAAAAGAACAACCATAATGTATTTTCTGCATGCCGTGATCGGTCCGGTTCCATTTCACCATCACTAATCCCCTTTTATTATTCCCCCTTACATAAGTCTATCCTTTTATAATTCTGTTATATTATCAAAACAGAAATCAATCGGTGGGTCTTGAATACTCATACGATTTTCATACCATAGTGTGTATCGGAAGCTTCTCCATATCTGGTATTTTATATCATGGGTTTGGGTTTCGATATAACTTTCCCATGTCTCAAAAAAAAATTCTGTATAAATATCCTTTCTCAAGGATGCTTCCAACCATTCCATTTTAAAAATTTGGTTCAATTTACTAAGAAATAAAGTAAATGGTGGTGCCGTAGTATGCAGCCAAAATTCTAATATACACTTTTTAGTAATCGCTGATATAATAATCAAAAGTTTGCGTACTCCCTGATTAACACGAGTGCCTTCCAGCATAATACCAAAGATTGCCCATTCTGGGGTTAGCAGTAATGCCGAAACTAAATATTGTGTGGTATAACTCCATATTTGGACCCAAAATCTCTGTATTACTGGGCACTTCCACAATCAATGAAATAGCTCAGCCTCCTGTGAACCACATCGCATACATAGATGGTCCGGGATTAGTCCCATCAAATACCTGCGATGTTGTGACAAATATGTTCTATGTAACACGTTAAGAAATAATTCTACATATGACGCCGCTGGTACCAGAAACTTCTAAGGCTTTCAGTAATTTTTTAATAGTTAGCGTAGGTAAATGTTCTTTCCATTGTGTCAATCCTGTACGTAAATTGTCATATTGAAGAGGAGTATGCAAAAATGCATAGTGGAACGAAATTGCTTTACCATGGGCTTTTTCCCGTGACAATAACATATCCAAAGGATTATTATAGTCCTCTGGTGAAAGCACTCTGGAGAGCCCAGCCACATAATGTTGTATCTGTAAGAATGCCAATGGGGATTGTTGTACAATTGGGAACTTGTCTATAGCTTGTGCAAATGCCATCGGTTTACAAGTGAGGTTTTTAGTAACGAAAATGTGCAATTTTTTTAAACATGTGCAATTTTTTTAGGCACGAACCAGCCATGGTGTGCATGATCTGGCTGGGGACCTTATGTAAAAAGTGTCCCCTGGATGTGGCATGACACCGAAGACTGTTGGAGGCAGGTGCTGGTTCCAAAATATGGGGGACCCCCAGTTTTTTTGTCCCCCATATTCTTGGAACTAGGACAGATCCAAAAGTCCGGGGCTGGTTTCAGAAATATGGGATATATTCGCCAGTCAGAACCTGGTCTATTTTTTGGAACAGCAAAAAAAAGCAACATTGTAGTCTGAAACTAAGAAAATTAAACAATTACTGTACATAAGTTTTTCATGTAGAAACCTTTTTAGCTTTGTTTAGCTTTATCAGAATAACAAACAATTAGCTTTTGGGAACTAACCTCTCTTCTCTGGGTCAGGCAGCCATAGAGGGGTATTCAATCCCAGGTCAAGATTGTCGGTACGTCCTGACAGTCGTGACCCTGTTCATCAGCAGGTGGGATTCAATGTCCTGCCTGCCGATCTCAAAAGGGGGCGTGTCCGCATAAACCTCTGTGGATTGTCGAGATACGTCCGTGATCTCGATAATCTACGGCAAAAGGGGCCCATCAGCTTTTAAAGTCAGGTCTGTTCTGATTATACTGTATGCCTCTCCAATGCTGTCGGCAAAGACAGCATTGAATAGGCGCATGCCGAAATCTCGGTAGGGATTGAATACCCCCCTAACTAACAAAAAAATTGTAGTAAAGGGATGTTTAAAAGGAATACAGAAAGTGTATTCCTTTCAAACATCCCTTTACTACATAATGTTCAAAAGCTGCTAACTTGTTTGTTATTCTGGTAAAGCTAAACAAGACCAAAAGTTTATGTAATTGTTTATTTTTCCTTAGTTGCAGACTACAATGTTTTGCTGTTCCTTTTTACTAAAAGCACAGTTCTGCATTTCTAAATCACTGAATTCACTGAACTCAAGTTTGGATATTCACATACATGGCCATAACAAATACATATTGCAGTGTCTAATTGAAGTAATATTTTTATTATTTACTTAAATAGCAATAGTCATATTAAATAAAGCCCGTACAACAAATATGTGAATTATACAAGCCAATTCCCTGACACACACAAACAAAGGGAAACCAGAAATACAGAAAGAAAACTCTACACAGATAAGGCCTTTGGTTTGAATATAACCCATGATCCCAGGGCAATGAAAACCAGTGCTAGCCACCATGCCACTATGCTGCAGTAGAAAGATTGGACAATAATCCCTTGAAGATAAAAGACAACATATTACATCATTTAAAAAAAAGCAGAGGAAGGGGATGCGAGTGGGAAGACCAATCACAAATTGCAATGTCTGTTATTGGGGCTTATCATTGGTCCTTCTCCTCAGCCTCCGACACACACGCACATATCTCTGTAGCATAAAATGGGTTCTAGTTATTGCAGGTGTTGAATCTCTGTGGGGCCTCAGGAAAAAAAAATGGGTATATCACGTAGAAGCCTCAAGGGAAAGGTAGGAAATAATGTTTACTCTATTTGTTAATGCAGCACTAAACTTGAGCCAGGATAAAGAATTGTTTAGGAAATACAAAACACATTACCTTTGAACCTGCGTCTCCTTTGGGTCCTTCAGGCCCCAGAGGCCCAGGTGCTCCAGTTGGTCCTGGGTGCCCAATTGGTCCTCTAAAGCCACCTAAACCAGGAGATCCTTTACTGCCCTGAAAGAGAAGTGTACACAAGTATTTTCTTCACTCACATTTCTAGGGTTACAACTTGAAATACAGAAGTTTGTTCATATATGTATACCGAATTGTTCTCATCAGAATTTCATCAAAACCTTTGGCATAATATTATTATATTTTACAAATATATCTGGGGTTAGTAAAGGAGGTTTGGTATGTTCTGTCAACAATCACAAAGTTGGTATTATTATATACAGTAGACACCATCATGTCAACAGACAGCGTGACAACATGTTCAGAATTTCAACAACCACAATGTCGACACATGTTCACTGTGTCACCCAGGGCTGCCATCAGAAATTGTGGGGCCCAGGACTGACAAAATAGGCAGGGCCCCCTTCTCTTTCCCGGACACCTGGAATGACTGGTGAGACCTGTGTCTGTAGCACTGGCCACACTACTCAAACTCGACATTGCTTCAAGGATGTGATTTTCGTTTATGACAAAACTTTATAAACTCCAGTCCTGGGCTCCCTTTTGTCTGGGTGCTGGAGTCACTGCAGCCCCCCCCCCCCCTGATGGCTGCCCTGGTGTCACCAATAAATATATCAACATTTCATCTATGTCAATATTCTGTGTCAGAATATTGGGGGTTAACATTTAACCATGATGACATTATAACATTCAACATTATTGTGTAGACCATTTGGCTGTCAGCATTGTGACTTCATCCCAGTACAAAGATATTAGCTTCTTCTTAGCAACAATACTGACAAAAGGTATGTATGATTCTGGGACATTTTTGCACAAAACGCACAAAAACGTCTGATAGTGCATGTGAGGGTCACACTTTTGCACCAGTCCATCATATAATCCCAGTTGGCTACTGATCTGTTTAAACAGTTTTTAGTCCAAATTTATGCGTCTGGATTAGTTTTAAAATGAAGGTAGTTTCCATGTGAATAGTATGTTTAATACACACTTTATCGCCTTTATCTCCAGCAGCTCCTGTGGGTCCATCCTCCCCCTTCACTCCTTTGTCTGCCTGTAAAGAAAGAAAAAAGTAATACTTGTTTGGCTTTGTGAAAAAAAAAAAACTTTATGTTATAATTATACACCACTGATGACAATTGGGGTAATTCAGTCCTGAGCGCACGGCTATGAATTTGCATATCCAGTGTACTGGCTCATTAGAGAAATCCAGCCTTGCAAATGAATATGATCGCTGTAGAAATGGATGTGTATGGCTACAAATCTATTCGCAGCTGAGCGAATATGTTGAAAACCCCATCGTAACGGGCTCACCATCGACTGATTTTTACATTGGGTATAAGGAAAAAAGGAACATACGGCCTGTTAATGACGACACACACCCTCCCCTAAAATGCTTAGGCACATCTAGCATTTCCCAGGACACTCCCAGCTAAACGGCCAGTTTCCACCCCCAGATGCCTACTTCCTGTCAATCACCTTGCAAACAGAAATAGCAGCAGGTTTCCATCGTAGCATTGCCTTGCGCATGCGAACTGCGAACCGTACACATCTGCAGTGTACAGTATCTATAATCGTCCGCTGCGTAAATTCACTGCCATGTGATAAGGTCTGAGTTGGCTTTAACATACTGTAGTATATGTAAATAGTGATGACACTGCCAGTTCATACAATACATATGCAAAATGGCCTTACAAATTAGGTTATTATTGGCTATTATTGAGAAGACTCCACAAATTGTGCAGGTAACAACTTACAAATGATAATTTTACAATTGTAGAGGATCATAGAGAGTACCACCCAGGTGGTAATCATTACAGTACTCAGTGGCCAAGTATCCACTGATATGAATAATGCAGGTCACTGTAGAACACTGCTGATATGAATAGTGCAGGGGAAGAAAAGGAGGGTCCTGCACATGAGTGCATAAGATTAAGAAAAATAATAATAAGACACTAACAAAAATAATACTTTTCTACAGTATGTTGCCTAAAACAGGGGTTAAGAGATAGGTCTAGTTCACTTCTTTTATAGTCACCAGTCATGCACAGCTTCTCATGAACAATTTACAGTTACAGGCCTGAACATGTTCCGATATGTCCACATACATCTTTGTTGCAGTCATGACAAACAGCCCCTCTTGGTATGTCAGATCACATAACAGTATTCTAGCGCCAAGCATCCTTTTTGCGTGGGGCAGCGGAAATGTGTCTTATTCGCAACGCACAGAGAGATTTATTTAATATATGACTCTTGTATATCTGTGTGAGACTAAGGGGAATCATTTAGATATGGGAGCTCTATATTAGATGGGATTTTGGTACTAGGAGTGGGTCGATTAGGAGGTACAGTCTGGAGGGGATGCGGTCATTTGGTATAGAGGATGATGGTCGACAGCCATTACGTCGACACCATTAGGTCAACATGGAAAAGGTCGATATGGGAAAAGGTTGACATGGTTCTAGGTCAAATAGTAATTAGTTTGACAAGTCGTTAGTTCAACAGGTCATTAGTTTGACAGTGTCTAGGTCGACAGTGAAAAGGTCCACATGGGGTTTTTCACTGTCTTTGGAGCTGACATGTGCCGGCAGGCGGTATTTCATGCCCTACCATCCACTAGGGCACAGGTCTTCAACCTGTGGCCCTCCAGATGTTGTGGAACTACATGTCCCAGCCATAGGCGAATCTAGGGGGTGGTCCGGGGGTGCACAGGACCACCCATTAGCCCATTTTGTAGCTGAGGGATGGAGCTTTCCAACGAGCCCAGCCCCGTGTCTCTAGCCCCCTGGGAACCGGAGATACAACCAGGCAAAGTTGGAACATTTTCCCTATAGGATAACATGGGACCCGCTAATTCCGACCCCCACCCAGTTCAACGTCTGCCAGTTCCCCCTTCAGCATCACTGAAGCTCGAGGTTGATCTCTGTCGAACCCAAATTGCTGGGCCTTCAATCTGATACCAGGCTGGATCCATATGGGTTAATTGGTTCCAGGGATATTGAGGTTAAACCGTTTTTTTTTTTTTTTTTTTCATTTCTTAAATGTAATTTCATGACTGTTTATGTTCTTTGAGGGCAGATTTCTCTGTAACCAAACAGCCCAGTTTCATGGGACCAAAATCATTTGAAGCCAACTCAAAAGTTATTCAATATGATACTGGTCTCATGTAAATGGGTCAGTTGGTTCTGAAGATATAGCTGGTTGGTTAAAGGGGGGTAGGGAGAGGGGAGTGGTTGTCTCTCCCCCTCACACCAGAAAATGCAGGGACTAACTAGACTGGTGTATAAGGTGTCTGGGAATGTCCCTGCATGATCCTGGGACCATATTCCCGGGTAAATCCCTGAATTTTCTGTTGTGAAAGGGGTATTATTTCAAACAGCCGTGACCTGCAGTGCTCTGAATACAGCCGGGCAGCCCCCTGCTCTCTGCCCAGCTGTCAATGACTGTCACCCCTGCAGCTTCCACTCCAATTCTTCTTCCCGCTTTCGCCTCAGCCTCCCCCCCCTCCTTTTAATCACGTGGTGCTGGCGCCCGGCGTGCTCCCCCTACATCACGCACAACAACAGCGCGCACAATATTTCAAATGTCCACTCGGATAGAGGGGACACCAGGAGGGGAGTGTCAGCGTGCTCTGCGCTGCGCTCTGCTCCTCTCCCCATAGAAGCAGCTGCACCGCTCTCCATCTCTCCCTGCAGCAGCAGTGAAGGCTCATATAAAAATTTACAGTAAGTGGCACTTTTGGGGGCATTGCTTAAGGGACGCTACAAGTAGCGGTATGTGCGGGCATTATGCATAATGTGTGGCTTAATGTGTAAGGGGCATTATGGTGTGCAGCATCATGTGTAAGCGGCATTATGTGTGCTGCATCATGTGTAAGGGACATTATGTGTGCAGCATCATGTGCAATGGGTACTATGGTGCGCGGCATCATGTGTAATGGGTACTATGGTGTGTGGCATCATGTGTAATGGGTACTATGGTGTGCGGCATCATGTGTAATGGGTACTATGGTGTGCGGCATCATGTGTAATGGGTACTATGGTGCCATCAAGCAAGAACCCCCTAGCAATGAGCACGTAGGTAAGCAGCACTTATGTGGCAAATATGTAATGGGCATAACGGTTTGTTAAATAGTATGTAATGGGCATCATGATGTGTGGCACAATGTGTAATGGGCATTATGGTGTGTGGCCTTATGTGTAAGTGGCATTACGGCGTGTGGCTTTATGTGTAATGGGTATTACAGAGTTTGCTAAAATGTGTTATGGGCATTACTGTGTATGGTCTAAAGTGTAACACCACACCCCTTTTTGTGATGCCACGCCTCCTTCCCAAGAGGCCATGCCCCTTTTTTCCGCACGGCTGCGCCGCGCTAAGGTCCCCCTTCTGTTATGTCTAGATTTGGGACCACCCATTACCATAATTCTAGATTCGCCTATGGTCCCAGCATGCCCTGACCGTTTTGGCATGCTCTTATAGGAAAAAATGTGGAAATGCATGTTGGAACATGTAGTTTCACAACATCTGGAGGGCCACAGGTTGAAGACCCATGCACTAGGGCATGGTGGGAGAATAAAATAGTGTTCCAGCGTAGCGAGTCATCGTGCCCGACAAAGGCAGGGGGATGTGGTGCAATTTAAACTGTGTTCATGTTGACTATGTTGACATTCAGATAAAAAAACTGTGAAAAACCCCATGTCAACCTTTTGACTGTCGACCTAGACAATGTCGATCTAATGACCTGTCGAACCAATGACCTGTTGACCTAGAACCATGTCAACCTTTTCCCATGTTGACCTAGACCCGTGTCGACCTTTTCCCATGTCGACCTAATGGTTTTGACCTAATGACTGTCGACCATCATGCTGTAGACCAAATGATCCCAACCCGTCCGGAGTGGGGGAGGGGGTTTAAAAGCTACAGTGACTATAATGGGGAGGGTGGAGTAGGGTCCAAGTCACACTAGGTGATAGTGGACCAAAGGTGCCTGACCGGAGCTGAGTTTACCAGCTGCTGCTCTAAAAACAGGATTGTTGGTCCTGTATACAAAACACAATACACAATAGAAGTGAGCAGCGCTACAAGTGAATATAAAAATATTAGCTGAATAAATAAAAATATAAGCAGATTGGTGGATCTAGTACAGATATTTATTATATAAACTTAAAATGATGGACTAAGTCAGTATATCAATGTACACATGAATGTCCATACATGTGATTAGCATGATTTTAAAAACTGAATAAAAGGTCTCACCAAACCAAGTATTATATTGAGATGTGGCCAGGAGAGTCCCGACTTGGTATGTCCAGATTGGAGCAGCAAGAGTCCCCAATAACTCAGTCCAGAGGGAGGACCACATGGAGCAACCAGGAGTGGCCCAGGATGGCACAAATTACCAACTCCTGCCGCTGAGTTGGTGAAGCGGGGTGGTCTCCTCAACCTCTTGGTCCCACTGAAGATGTTGAAACTTTGTATCCAAATGGAGGGAAGATGTTGAAACTTTGTATCCAAATGGAGGGTGGGAAAGTTTGTATCCAAATTGAGAGTTGGAGGGGGATCTGGTGGTGTGTAGTCGGGTCTGCAATCCAAAGCCTCTTAGCTGTAGGGAGTGGTGAGATTCCTGACCGGTTTCGCTGCTCCAGGTAGCTTTTTATATTTACTTGTAGCGCTGCTCACTTCTATTGTGTATAATGTGGAGGGTATTCATCATCAGTGTCCATATAAGCTGGGCAAAATCGCCCAATGTGTATGGGCCTTTAGGTGTAAGGGAATTGAAGATTGCTGTAATGTGGGGACATATTGCGGATTGCTTTAGTGTATATGTATGTGTATTCCTAAAATGGGGGTGCTAACAACCCAGTGATGTCACTGAGGTCAGTGGCACTCAGAGGACCAAATAGCTGCATGCTAAAAGGGGGAATGGCTTTGTGGGAGGGCATGGCCTTTAAAAAAAATAATACACATTTTCCTTACTCCAGGGGCATGATCAGCATTCCCGAATGTCCCTCTTCATTTCGGTCAGTTCTGAGCAGGTGGATTGCCCAGCATTTCCACTGTATTTGCAAAAGAATTTGGTTGGAAAATGGCCTAGCACTGTTTAAAATGATAGCTTTATCATTTGGCTTATTTCCATATTTGATTTCATGGTGGTTTTCTGTTGATAAGACTCCACATACTAACAATTTGGCTACAACTTCCAAGGGAGGCTACTTTTGAAACATTTGACCTGTTCGTGTTTACCAACCATTGCTCTTTCACTAACATCTCTCATCCACCTACTGTACTCCTCTTGGCTACTGGTGACATTTCCTCCAACTTAGACCCTGTACCATTCTTTCCTAGTATTAATATTTAAACACATTGTATACTGCTAACTGTACCAGTTTATAAAAAAAATAGGTAGTGGGAGGATGCTACTAACCTTTGGCCCTGTTGGACCTGGAGAACCTGATAATCCGGGGTTTCCTTGTCTTCCGATTTCACCCTGGTTATATCAAATAATACTCTTTAGTCAATGTGAAGGAAATGTGGATAAAACAGATCTATCGCTCTCTGTAAGATAGTCACATTGCTGCAATAAATCATTAATTAAAGAAAAATACATGGCAAAGCATTTAATGCACTCATACACAATGTATATAATTACTTAGAAAGACAGCATAGGCAATACGTCAGTTTTAAAGGTCATTAAAGACAACAGATTATATTTGAATAAAAGTCCAATGTAAATGATTAGATCTCAAAGATACAGTAAGAATAGAATGTAAAAATGATTAAGATTTTACAAGATAAAAATATAACGTTGAAATATAATTTGGATGTGATGCATGAATTTAATTGGGCCTGTAACAGTCACGCACCAATGATTCTCAGTCTCTGCTAAAGTCTTGTCTTGAAGCATTCCCTAATATTTTTCCTGTGTGCAGATATCATCAGAAGTTTGGTTCATTGTTTCTTGACCTCTGCTTGGTTATATGAAGCCTGTCAGAATGTTCCTGCAAATTCTATAACACTTTTTTTGAAACTTTTTTTATCCTGTTAGAAAACCTGTTTGTTCTATTAGGCTGCGGCCACACATAGCGACGCAGTGGGTCCAGTTCAGCGGGCCAGATGCACTAAGCTTCAACAAAATGATAAACTGGAGAGTGATAAACTACCAGCCAACCAGCTCCGACCCCCCCCCCCCCCTCTCCTCACTCAGTTTGAGGACTGGCAGGACTTTTAAAAGTTTGGTCCTCAGTACTCTTCCCCCGGGAGCAGCGGGACAAGGTGAAATCCAACCCAAGGCACCAGCTGGGAGAAGCGGTAGCCTATGCTGGGGATCAGGTGCGGTGGGCAGTGCTGGGGAGATCAAAGCAGCAGTGGCAGACACTGGGGAAATGGAGAGCCTGCCACCAGTGAACGGGAGGCCTGCTAGTAAGAAGGATGCCTTCGTCCTCTCCCCAACCTCTCCTCTTCCACCTAACCACCTGTCGTTCCCCTCATCCGGACACCTAGCCCTCTGTCACATGTCAAGTGACCCTTTTCACCTACCGTCACCTCTCCTCCTAGCGCCCACCCATCACCCCTTCCTATCACCTCGCCCCCTTTTGCCCCCCGTCACCTCTCCCCCTCTCGCCTGACCACCTCTCACCTCACCCCCCTGGTAGGCAGCCAGAGCAGAGCCACTAATGACACCTGCCCTTCCAGTGCCCCACAAATGGCTGTCTACATGAGCTGGCACTACTGTATGTTTGCAATACATGCCCCTAGGCATTTGCCTAGTTTGCCTATGCCTATGGTTGGCTCTAATGCCAATCTCTGGTGTAAAGGTGGCCGATCGATTGTCTGGTTGGCTGGTTGGAACAAAAACCTGGTAATGGATGAGTGACAGTTTTTGGCAGTTTTCCAGCATCTCAAAGCAAATGGTCAACTGCCATTTACCATCCATTACCAGGTTTTTGTTCCAATCAGCCCAAACTGACAATCGATCTGTAGATGTATGGCCAGCTTAAGGCAGACAGCACATATATTACATACAACATTACATGTATGTTTATGTTAACCAGCCCCCCTGCAATGATTGGTTGGTGCTGTAGCCCACGGCCAGCAGCCACTGCTGCTAAACACTACAGAGTAGTGCACTTTCTTCAAAGTACAGTATAGTGTTTGCTTTAAGTAAAATAAATTGTCTTCATTGATTGATCATTTACCGGTTTACTACACATGCATGGTAATAGGAAAACTATAATACACATACTTTAATGCCTATTATACCAGGTTCCCCTGCTCTGCCAGGATAGCCCTGCATTCCCTGAAAAAAAGAAAAAAACACAGCAGTGTTATATAAACATTAATAAGGATGAAAATGAGTTAGCACCTGCTATAAATTGTTCAGGACAGTGTTGATGTACTGTGCATTACTGAGCATTGATAGATCAGGGGGAAGAAATGACACAAAGTAATTTGTGTATAGCTGCAATTTTGTGATACATTGCTGATGTATGGCCTACCGTAACTGACAATTGCAATAAAAAACTGATTGCAATTGCCATTGCAGGTTGACCAACATGTTGGACAATCTGCATTGAATTGGACTTGCAATTGCTAATGTATGGTGCCGATTGGGCTTTGTTGCAACTGTTTTGACAATCATACAATTCTTCCACTGCTGACAATCACGGCTACATTACCAGGGAAGTCCAAAAATAGAGCATTTTCTCCCTCATGCTGTAGAGATTACAATTAGGTGGTGTATGGGCATACTAAGGCCCATACACACTAGAAGATTATCTTTCCAATCTGGCAGGTTGGAAAGAAAATCTGGACATATTCAGAAGCAAATGACAATTGACCATTTGCTCCTAAACATGGAAAACAGACAAAAATTGGTCCTACAGACAAATTGGTTAAATCCATTTATGCATATGACTGCTTTTGTCAATTTAGGAGCAAATGGTTGATTGCAATTTGTTCTCAGAAACTTCCAGGTTTTCATTCCAAATAGCCAGATTGGAAAGGTAATCTTCTACATACCATCCAACATGACCCATTCCATTAGGTACAAAATGCACTGTTTCTGGACTTCCCTCTTAATTGATAATTGCCGTCACCCGTAATTGAACTAGTTCAGCGATGATAACGGTGTTCCAGAAAAGGTGAAGGCAATCATAAATTAAGGAAGAAGTCCAGAAGCAGAGCATTTTGTACCTAATGGAATGGGTCATGTTGGAGGGTATGCTTCTAGTGGGATGCAGTTACCATCCCGGCGGTCGGGATCCCGGCGTTCAGAATCCCGACGCCGGAATCCCGACCGCCGAAATGCCGACACTTTCTCCCTCCGTGGGTGTCCACGACACCCCTGGAGGGAGAATAAATTAGTGTGCCGAGCGTAGCGAGGCACCGGGCCCGCTGCGTGGCGAGCGCAGCGAGCCCGCAAGGGGGGGCGATCCACGTCCCCCCCTTGTCGGCATTTCGGCTGTCGGGATTCCGGCGTCGGGATTCTGAACGCCGGGATCCCGACCGCCGGGATTCAATACTGAATCCCTTCTAGTGTGTGTATGGGCCAGATTTAATGATCCAATGTGAAGATCAAAAAATTTTTTTGCAAATCACTGGTACAGTATGCATTAGTGCAGGTTGTAAATATTGGGAAATTGTGCGTCTGTGGAAAAAAATTGCAAATCTTCAAATCATAGATTGCAGATTACTGAGGTATGGGCACCTTTAGTTTCTGCAGCTGGCCTCTATACTGCACAATAACAAGACATAGGTGACACAGCTGCAACCCATAAGTGACTTCCCCTGAGGTATTTACGTTCACTTCTGAAACAAAGGTTTGATGACAAAAACAAAAAAAAGCATCAATACAATAACCATTATTCTTCATCTCATCATACATTTTACAAGCATAACTAATCACCACCTTTTATGTGTGTGTGTGTGTTTTGTCACAGGAAAGAGTTCTGTCATTGCATTCTTTTAAAAAGCATTCCATAATGTAATAGATATGTTATTGAAAGCACAAACAAATATGAAGATAACTTCATACAAATTGAGTGTGTATATATATATATATATATATATATATATATATATTATTTTTACACATATTATTTCTATATTTTATACTGTATAAGCAGTCTCCAGAATCTCCAGGAAACATATAATCATGCTAGTAAGCCACAAAAGATGTATTAGTGGCCACTTGCGCCCACCCGGAATTGCCACTAGAAGAACCACAAAATTGGGCTACCAGACCCAAGACGTATATGTAACACAAGAGGAGTGGATCTCCACAGTGCTATTCACATGTGAATAGCGCTGTGGAGATCCACTCCTCCTGTGTTACATGCTAGTAAGCCAGCTCAAAGCAAATGCTTCGAAAGCTAGTAGATGTAGTCTCATTTGCTGCCAACAGATGGCACTGAAAGCCCGCTCGAAGCAACTTCTTGCAAAGCTAGTAGAAAGTTTCACTTGACAGATGGCAGCGATTCGTAGCCGCACCGACACTAGCTCCTTACTATCAAACAAACAATATGCGCTTTAAACACTTAACAATATTGTTTACTATAACATTCATTGACAACAAATGGACCTCTGCTGAACTTGCAGTCACTGATGATATCATAAAATTAGACTGCATGTCCAGACAATAGGGGTTATCATTAAGGATCTGTGGGAGCGCGCATCGTTAACAATAGAGTGGGTACACATTGAACAATATGCACATGATATCATTAATGATAGTCATTATGAGCTAACTGGCTGATGTGTTATCATCTTCCAATGAAGACAATGAAGTAAATTTACGAAGCAACCAATCAGATTATATCTATTGTCTTCTTAGGCACAAGGATGACAATTGAATAGCTCTGGGCCCTCCTTCCTGGTGCTAATGCATCAGCCTTAATGTATAAGAAAACATTTATAAAGTCCTCTTTATTTTCCGTCGTGCAATATACTGTATAGATCCATATTTTTGGAGGGACATTTTGAGCAGATTCCATATGGACGGCCAGACCTATTGAAATCTGCAAAGACCATGTACCCCACATTGCCAGATCCACCAAGCCACTGCTTGGGCTGCAGTGCCATTGTTACGCCACTGCATCATCATCATCATCATCATCATCATCATCATCATCATCTCCTCATGTGACCTACTTAATGATGAACTGCAGTCACCCACATCAATGAGTACTGATGATATTGTGCAGCCACAGAGTGAATGATAAAGTGGAACTGTTTGAAGTATAAATTATGTATTTTATTACAAGTTCACCACAAGTGAATAACATGTTTTTGTAGCTCAGAAGGCTATTTATACATGTAGGGTGAAATAGCACAGTGACAGGGTGTTGCTATGGCAGACATCTTCTGTTATACTGTAAGTTATAGGCTCAATTCCTATTTGTTATAGTACAGTTAGTGGAAACCTTACATTTTTAAGAGATTAAACTATACAAATGTCTTACAGTATTGTACTATGTATGTAATTTAACACAGACATTAATAGTACACCCTGTGTAAAAGCCTAATTGCAATGTGGTTATTACCGCACTCACTTTTCTCAAAAAAAGTAAAGAAGAGAGAAGGAGCTGATTATGCGACCTGCTGCTGTGGGCTGCCCGCCAGTACTCTCTCCACATAACGTGCCCAGCGCACCCAGGTCCATGGGACCTGCCGCCGCAGGCTCCTCTGCAGGAACCGCCACTACAACCTCCTCCGTGGGATCCTCGGCCTCCAGCCCTCCACAACTAGACCCACCACCGCAGCCTCCTCCGCCTCAGTCACCATGGGACCCGCTGCTTCAGGCTCCACGATACCAGTGACCCTGCCGCAACCTCTGCCATGGGACCACAACTGCTGCCTCCTTGATATCCTGGCACTTACCATTGGAAAGCCTGCTGCCACCCTGCTGTCTTAGGTTCACTTGTACTTGTAGGCTGTGGCGTAACTAGATATCCGTAGGCCCCATAGCAAAAGTTTGTAAGGGCCCCCTATTTAGCAACTGATTGTGACAAATGTATGTAAATCATATTACTTAGACCGCAAAGATGGGCCCCCTTCAGCTCTGGGCCCCATAGCAGCTGCACCCCTTGCACCTATGGTAGTTACGCCCTTGCTTGTAGGGAAGAAGGGGGTGGAGCGGGGTTCAGCAAAACAAGCATGGGTGGGGGACACACATACCTGTCTCAACCCTCTCTCTCTCCTTGTTCTCCTTCTTTCTCCTCGCTCTCTTTGTACTCTCCTTCTCTCTCTCACTCTCTGCACTCTCCTCCCTCTCTACACTCTCCTTCTTGCTCTGACTCTCTGTACTCTCTCTCTCTCTTTCTTTGCACTCCTCTCTCTCTCTTTGCACTCACTCTCTCTCTGAACTCTCCTCTCTCTTTCTTTGCACTCTCTCTCTCTGCACTCTCCTTCTCTCTCTTTGCACTCTCCTTCTCTCTCTTTGCACTCTCCTTCTCTTTCTCTCTAAACGCTCCTTCTCTCTCTGCACTCTCCTCTCTCTCTATGCACTCTTATTTTATCTCTCTGTACTCTCCTCTCTCTCTCTGCACTCTCATTCTCTTTCTCTCTCATCACTCTTCTCTATCTCTGAATGCTCCTTCTCTCTCTTTGCACTCTCCTCTCTCTGCACTCTCCTCTCTCTGCACTCTCATTCTCTTTCTCTCTCATCACTCTTCCTCTCTCTCTCTTTCTGAATGCTCCTTCTCTCTCTTTGCACTCTCCTCTCTCTGCACTTTTATTCTCTTTCTATCTGCACTCTCCTTCTCTATCTCTCTGTACTCTCCACTCTCTCTCTCTCTCTCTCTCTCTCTCTCTCTGCACTCTACTTTTCTCTCTCTGCACTCTCCTTCTCTATCTCTCTGCACTCTCATTCTCTTTCTCTCTCAGCACTCTTCTTCTCTCTCTGAACTCTCCTTCTCTCTCTTTGCACTCTCCTCTCTCTCTGCACTCTTATTCTCTTTCTCTCTGCACTCTCCTTCTCTATCTCTCTGTACTCTCTCTCTCTTTGCACTCTCCTTCTCTCTGCAATCTGATTCTCTTTCTCTCTGCACTCTCCTTCTCTATCTCTCCCTGCACTCTCCTCCTCTCTCTCTCCCTGTACTCTCATCCTCTCTCTCTCCTTGCACTCTTAGCAGAGACATTACAGCAGAGTACAGCACAGCACACAGCATGAGCATACAGCAGCATGCAGCATGCCCCCTATAGACAGTCACTATACAGCACAGTGTGAGACCAGAGTCCCAGCAAAGATCGAATGGTAGCGTCCGTTACAGTGAAATGGCCCACAGGATCAGGTAGTGGCTCGCAGGCTCAGGTAGTGGCTCGCAGGCTCAGGTAGACTCAGATCCATGCTGTAAAGAGGGTTAGGATTCCTTGATATCTGGACCACTCATCTCTTTTACCTCTCTCTCTCTCTCTCGCTCTCTCTCTCTCTGGGCGAGATGTACTGAGCTTTGAAAGTAATAAAATGGAGAGCGAAAAACCGCCAACCAATCAGCTCCTACCTGTCGTTTTTCAAACACAGCCTGTGACATGGCAGTTACGAGCTGATTGGCTGGTGGTTTATCACTATTTTATCACTTTTCAAGCTTAGTACATCTGTCCCTCTATCTATTTATCTATCTATCTATCTATCTATCTATCTATCTATCTATCTATCTATCTATCACTCCCACTCACCATTTAAGGTTCACTCCAAAATGTTCCCAATCCACCACTGGTAGGGGAGGGGAAGGGTCTGAAGTGATACTGGAACAGATGGTGCTAAAAGGTACGAAGTTGAGGAGGCAGAGGAGGATTTGCTGGAGAGACAAGGGTGATGGGATGGAGATGCACAGGTGGATGTACTAAAGAGACATTGGGCGGTATTCAATGAGCCTGATTCGCCAGGTTTTTATGGCGAATTTGTGCTGTTTGGCGAATTTCTGTCAAAAACGGTGAATCACCCTATTCAATGACCACATGGCGAATACATTTCTAGGTTTTTTTCACCATGATTCACCGAGTAGCAATCGCTATCTTTTTATGGTGAAGTGGAATGTGAACTTTTAAAATAAAGTGTTTTGTTTTTTACATTTGGTGTAAAAAAATCAGGAATTTTATTCTGAGGAGGGGCATGCTATTTTTATTCATGTGCTGTAAGCACATGAATATATATTTAATTTTAAAAATAATATTTTTTTTTTTATTTTTTTTTTACACAGCAGCCAGCAGGTGGCGCCAGAGCGGAGCCGCTCATTACATATTCATATATTCACTGCACGATCATTTTGATCGTGTGTAGTGAATATACGCTCGCCTGCTGGCACCCCCGGGGGGGCAGCCTGTGCTGCCTGGCACCCGGGGAGCACACCTAACCCCCCACAAAGGTCTGGGCTAGGCAGAGAGACTACCATCTCTCTGCCTGGCACCGTCCTGAGGCTCCCTGCGGCAATAGCCGCAGGAGCTCATATTCGCCAGTCATGGGCTCGCTGCCCCTGACTCGTTGAATACCGGAGCCCGCCGGCTCCGGAACGTGGCGAATGTGCAGCGAATCCAAAAAAGGATTCGCTGCACCTCGCAGGTATTCACATTGAATACCGCCCATTGTGGATGATGTTAAGAGACATGAGAGAATACTGCTGAGAAACTCGGGTTTAAGGATGAGAGACACAGTGAGGATGAAGCAGGAGAAACACGGGGAGCATGAGACGATGACTAACCATCCTGTAGGGATGGGGGACCACAAACCTAATGAATTTGCCAAGCTCCAACATGTCTGTGGCCAGCCCTGATTGTATGTCATTTGTATTATGATCCCCTTTACATGTAGACAAGATAAGAATAAGAACAACCTAAATAATATTGTGATGTTTTCATATAAAATATAAAACATGATACCTTCTCTCCTTTTTGGCCAATGTCACCAAGTAAACCGGAGTCACCCTTTTCTCCCTATAATAAACAGGAAAATATGGAAAGCACAAATGAGTTGATCCTACAGCTGAAATAGTATCCTGGCATTATGTCATTTTACTCATATACCTTGTATCATTACAGATTATTGTACATAAACACCTGAAGAGCCCAATACAAAAGTAAAACATGCTGGACCTCTCATATTTAGGTTTGTCAGCTGTATTCCACATGAATTCAATACAAAAATAAATCCTCAATCTATGACAGATAATCAAACATAAGGCACACAAGTCAAGCGTCACTAATCATGTGTATGTATACTGTATGTCAGTGGTTCCCAAACTGCATGCCTAGGCACCCTGGGGTGCATCAGGACACTTGCAGGGGTGTCTTGGGTTGGTGGACCAAGATCAATTCATATTATTTATGGTCAATGTACAAGGCAAAACCAGTGCTGGTGGCTGCCAATCATAACATGTGGACAAATAGAAGCAAATCCTGTCCCTCACCAGATGATCCATGTGACCAGGAATCTATATTGTGTGTTTGTTACATATGTGTAGCCTATTTGAAAACACAATCTGGAACACCTGCTATAATTAACCTGTACTATTGCTGGAAATGGCCTTGTATTAAAGCTCTAGCATCTAACTTGTATTTGGCCGTGTAGTCCCTGCAGCCTAATCTGAACCTTTGCAGATCAGTACACACACTTATATTAGCAATATGGTTTACAAATAGTAGTCAAACTTAAGGAAAATGGAAAAATATATCTTGTCTTTATATTAAATATGATCATGGTGTGCATCGCCTGATTATCATACTGTACAAGTCCTGGTGTGTGCCGCCTGCACATCTCCTATGTATTTATATTAAACATATGTATAGGAGGTGGCACTCTTATAGTGGCGACAGCACAATAACAAGAGAGTAGTACAGGATGTGGCATTCTAGCGCTGACAGCACTGCCACAGGAAAGGTGTACAGGAGATGGCGTTCTAGCGCTGACAGCACTGCCACAGGAAAGGTGTACAAGAGATGGCGTTCTAGTGCTGACAGCACTGCCACAGGAAAGGTGTACAGGAGATGGCGTTCTAGCGCTGACAGCACTGCCACAGGAAAGGTGTACAAGAGATGGCGTTCTAGTGCTGACAGCACTGCCACAGGAAAGGTGTACAGGATGTGGCGTTCTAGCGCTGACAGCACTGCCACAGGAAAGGTGTACAGGATGTGGCATTCTAGCGCTGACAGCACTGCCACAGGAATGGTGTACAGGAGGTGGCATTCTAGTGCTGACAGCACTGCCACAGGAAAGGTGTACAAGAGATGGCGTTCTAGCGCTGACAGCACTGCCACAGGAAAGGTGTACAAGAGATGGCGTTCTAGCGCTGACAGCACTGCCACAGGAGAGGTTACAGGATGTGGCATTCTAGCACTGACAGCACTGCCACAGGAATGGTGTACAGGAGGTGGCATTCTAGTGCTGACAGCACTGCCACAGGAAAGGTGTACAAGAGATGGCGTTCTAGTGCTGACAGCACTGCCACAGGAAAGGTGTACAAGAGATGGCGTTCTAGCGCTGACAGCACTGCCACAGGAGAGGTTACAGGATGTGGCATTCTAGCACTGACAGCACTGCCACAGGAATGGTGTACAGGAGGTGGCATTCTAGTGCTGACAGCACTGCCACAGGAAAGGTGTACAAGAGATGGCATTCTATGGCTGACAGCACTGCCACAGCAGAGGTGTACAGGAGGTGGCGTTCTAGCGCTGACAGCACTGCCACAGGAGAGGTGCACAGGAGGTGGCATTCTAGTGCTGACAGCACTGCCACAGGAGAGGTGTACAGGATGTGGCTCTCTAGTGCTGACAGCACTGCCCCAGCAGAGGTCTACAGGAGGTGGCATGCAAACGCTGACAGCCCTGCCACAGCAAAGGTGTACAGGAGGTGGAGTTCTAGCGCTGACAGCACTGCCACAGGAGAGGTGCACAGGAGGTGGCATTCTAGCGCTGACAGCACTGCCACAGGAGAGGTGCACAGGAGGTTGCGCTCTATCGCTGACAGCACTGCCACAGGAGAGGTGCACAGGAGGTGGCATTCTAGCACTGCCAGCACTGCCACAGCAGAGGTGTACAGGAGGTGGCGTTCTAGCGCTGACAGCACTGCCACAGGAGAGGTGCACAGGAGGTGGCATTCTAGCGCTGACAGCACTGCCACAGGAGAGGTGCACAGGAGGTGGCATTCTAGCGCTGACAGCACTGCCACAGGAGAGGTGTACAGGATGTGGCTCTCTAGTGCTGACAGCACTGCCCCAGCAGAGGTCTACAGGAGGTGGCATGCAAACGCTGACAGCCCTGCCACAGCAAAGGTGTACAGGAGGTGGAGTTCTAGCGCTGACAGCACTGCCACAGGAGAGGTGCACAGGAGGTGGCATTCTAGCGCTGACAGCACTGCCACAGGAGAGGTGCACAGGAGGTTGCGCTCTATCGCTGACAGCACTGCCACAGGAGAGGTGCACAGGAGGTGGCATTCTAGCACTGCCAGCACTGCCACAGCAGAGGTGTACAGGAGGTGGCGTTCTAGCGCTGACAGCACTGCCACAGGAGAGGTGCACAGGAGGTGGCATTCTAGCGCTGACAGCACTGCCACAGGAGAGGTGCACAGGAGGTGGCATTCTAGCGCTGACAGCACTGCCACAGGAGAGGTGTACAGGATGTGGCTCTCTAGTGCTGACAGCACTGCCCCAGCAGAGGTGTACAGGAGGTGGCATGCAAACGCTGACAGCCCTGCCACAGGAAAGGTGTACATGAGGTGATGTTCTAGCGCTGACAGCACTGCCACAGGAGAGGTGCACAGGAGGTGGCATTCTAGCGCTGACAGCACTGCTGCAGGAGAGGTGTACAGGAGGTGGCAATCTAGCGCTGACAGCACTGCCACAGGAGAGGTGCACAGGAGGTGGAGTTCTAGCGCTGACAGCACTGCCACAGGAGAGGTGCACAGGAGGTGGAGTTCTAGCACTGACAGCACTGCCACATGAGAGGTGTACACAGAGGCGTAACTAGACATTCATAGGCCCCATAGCAAAAGTTTGTATGGGCCCCCTATTTAGCAACTGTTGGTAATAAATGAATATAGCACATATACCTTAGACTGTAAAGATGGGCCCCCTTCAGCTCTGGGCCCCATAGCAGTTGCACCCCTTGCACCAATGGTAGTTACGCCTTTGGGTGTACAGGGGGTGGCATTCTAGCGCTGACAGCACCGCCACAGGAAAGGTGTACTGGATGTGGCGTTCTAGCGCTGACAGCACTGCCACAGGAAAGGTGTACAGGATGTGGCGTTCTAGTGCTGACAGCACTGCCACAGGAAAGGTGTACAGGATGTGGCGTTCTAGCGCTGACAGCACTGCCACAGGAGAGGTGTACAGGAGGTGGCGTTCTAGCGCTGACAGCACTGCCGCAGAAAAGTTGTACAGGAGGTTGCGTTCTAGCGCTGACAGCACTGCCACAGGAGAGGTGCACAGGAGGTGGCATTCTAGCGCTGACAGCACTTCCAGAGGAGAGGTGTACAGGAGGTGGCGTTCTAGCGCTGACAGCACTGCCACAGGAGAGGTGCACAGGATGTGGCATTCAAATGCTGACAGCACTGCCACAGGAAAGGTGTACAGGAGGTGGCGTTCTAGTGCTGACAGGACTGCCACATGAAAGGTGTACAGAAGGTGGCGTTCTAGCGCTGACAGCACTGCCACACGAGAGGTGCACAGGAGGTGGCTTTCTAGCGCTGACAACACTGCCACAGGAGAGGTATACAGGATGTGGCTCGATAGTGCTAACAGCACTGCCACAGCAAAGGTGTACAGGAGGTGGCATTCAAACGCTGACAGCATTGCCACAGGAAAGGTGTACAGGAGGTGGCATTCTAGCGCTGACAGCACTGCCACAGGAAAGGTGTACAGGAGGTGGTGTTCTAGCGCTTACAGCACTACCACAAGAGAGGTGTACAGGAGGTGACTCTCTAGTGCTGACAGCACTTGGACTGTCACAGCAGAGGTGTACATAGGGTTACCACCCGTCCGGGATTACTCCGGACAGTCCGGTAATTGAAACCGGCGTCCGGAGTCCGGAAGGGTGGCTGCCCCGGACTATATATTGTCCGGGAATTGATCCACGGCCGGCCGGCACCGCCGATATTACTGATGCGGGCGGCCATCTGATCCCCACACAACAGGATGACAGACACTGCACATACCCTGGAAGCCGGCGCCGGGGAGGGGTGGGAGGGCCGCGGGGTGGTGACACACGTCGGACCATCCTATTACTCCTCCTTCAGACAGTGTCTGTGATGTAAGTCGCCGCGGCACTTGCTGGGAGGAGGAGGGAGGCGGGACACAGTCTGAGTGTCATGTCCTCCTCCTCGTATGTCCTCCAGCTCCTCCTGCGGGCTGCGCAGCGCTACGCCGCTACGTGACGTGACTGACACACCTGACCTGACACTTGAGTGCGGCGTGCCTGTGTCGGGTCACGGACGGCGCGGTGAGTTGTGTGGTGCATACTGTCATGTCCCCCACATTGCCGCTGGTCTAACCCTCCTCCACGGTGGGTCTGTGGGGATCAAATGACGCAGTGAGTTGTGTGGCGCAGACTGTCATGTCTGTCATGTCCCTGTCAAAGTTCAACTTCAGCAGTTGCACCGTGGCTGCCTGCCTGCTGTGTGTGTCCCCTCCTGCACAGACTGTCACACTGTCCCCAGACGGGCAGTCCTCTTCTGCGCACTATGCCAGTCACCACCTGCTGGGCGATGTGCCCGCTGGCCTCAGGCCCCCAGCCAACCTCCCAGGCCCAGCCAGCACAGCAGCAGCTACTCTAAATTTACTACTGTGGCCACTGGCCACGCTGGCCCAATACAATATTATGTTGATCATCACTATGGCCCCAGGCCCCCAGCCAACCTCCCAGGCCCAGCCAGCCCCAGCACAGCAGCTACTCTAAATGTACTACTGTGACCACTGGCATTTGGCATTTGCTGTCCCCCTTGGCAACGAGCATTTGCCCTCCACTGTGGCAACAGGCATTTGCCCTCACCCTTGTTAACGAGCATTTGCCCTCCACCTTGGCAACAGGCATTTGCACTCCCCCGTGGCATCAAGCATGAAGGTCCTGGCATCGAGCATGAAGGCTCTGGCATCGAGCAAGAAACCCCAAGCAATTAACATGGAGGTAGGCGGTATTTATATGGCATAATATGTAATAGCCATTACAGTGTATGGTATACCTGTATGTAAAGGGCATTAGGTTGTGTTTGGGATAACGTGTAATGGGCATTAGAGTGTGTGGCATAATGTGTAATGGGCATGTAGTATACTTATGTAATGGTTGTGTGGGACGTATGATAGGTATTCTGGTGTGTTTTTGGCTTGAGCACTGTCCCTGTTGTCCTTAGTTTAAAAAAATTGTTGAGCCCTGGCATAACTCGTAATGAGCATTATGGCCTCTGGTGCGCACTGTCACTTTTATCCTTCTTTTAAGAAAATTGTTGAGCCCTGGCAAAACGTGTAATAGGCACTATGGCATGTGGTATAATATGGATGTTTGACGTGTAATAGGCATTATGGTGTAAATTTTTGGGCGCGCCTCCGGCGCGCGCTGTCCATTTTGCCCCTATTTTTCTTTTTTAAATTGTCCACTCATGGCATAACGTGTAATGGGCATCACGGTGTGTGCCATAATGTATAATGGGCATCAGTATGTGGCATAGCGTATAATGGGCATTACAGTGTGTGACATGACGTGACGTAACGTGTATGTGGCATTACCATGTGCAAAATCAAGAATAGATTTGAAGCAAATGTAAATAAACAACAACCATAAGGGGAGTCAAGGGGCGGTGCTGGGGGCGGGTCAATGGGTGGGCTGTGGGTGTGTCAAGGGGCGGGTCACTGTCCGGGAATCGCTCAACACAAAGGTGGTAACCCTAGGTGTACAGGATGTGGTGCTCTAGTGCTGACTGGAGCACTAGAGTTGGTGCCAGCACTGAATCTAGACTTGTGACTTGTGGAGGTTGCGTATATAGTTGTGGGCTTTAGACTGCATCCATCTGCTTATGTATAGTGATTTGTTTTTTTTATTTCAAGTAACATTTTATATACGGTATATAAGGGATAACATGTAAACATTAGAAGTCACCTCAGAGGTCCAGCTCTGAGGAAAGTCTGTGGTTGGCATGGAAACAAAACAGGTAAACAATTTATCCGTGGACATGAATACAGCTGCATTGTTTGATGAATTATCTAAAAAACCTTTGCCAGGAGACATTACACAACTAAATGAATGATGGAACAATCTCTTGTTCAATTCTCCATTAAATGCTTAGCCCCACACACAATATTATCTGACTGAGAGTGACCACGTAGCAGAGTCACTCAAACGATCTTGCACCACAATCCATGGGAGCCACAATGTAGAGGATTTGTCGTTCTCATATGACAAATTGCCCTGATATTGTGCTAGTGTGTACCCAGTATTAATCAGCCCTCATTTTTTCTTAATGTATTTCACTTCTTATATTCACTCATGACAGTTGTTTGACTAATGAGGACAATTGGTCACATCCATTGTGAATCGGGTATAGACTCTTAGGGGGTGATTGCATTTTTTAATAGGTGCCCTAAAAATAAGAATGAAATTGCATACTGTGAAATAGATACACTGGGGGAAATGTAATTGGATGGTAGATTCAGAAAGTGAGAGATTTGGTATGAAATCTCCAATTTTTTTTAAGCGGAAATCATTTACACTGCAGAATCAAACCAGTTTTGCAGTGTAAATGATTGCCGCTTTAAAAAAAAATTGAGATTTTTTACCAAATCTCTCACTTTCTGAATCTCTCATCCTATTACATTTCCCCCACTGTGTTTATTGCTAACATGTTTGATAAGAAATCAGCAAGGAGTACCATGAAATGTAAAACTCATAACTATATATTTTAATCAAGAGATGGTTTGTTTACATTGTTGAGTATATTTCATGCCTAAAGCTCTATGCTGATTATATTTTTAT
Source organism: Crinia signifera (assembly GCF_055691185.1). Taxonomy (NCBI): domain Eukaryota; kingdom Metazoa; phylum Chordata; class Amphibia; order Anura; family Myobatrachidae; genus Crinia; species Crinia signifera. The sequence continues at coordinate 192,981,172 of NC_139220.1, forward strand.
AAAATAAAAAAATATAATAAAAATAAAATAATTTAAACACATTTCATAAATCTTGAAATGCATATCCAAGGCAATAACCAGTAAGTAAGCATGGGAACTCATATACTGTAAATAAATATAAATATTTTAAAATGTTCCATACAGTAATACAGTGGTGGAACTTGTGGGTGGTGAGCTCAGGTACAAAAATTTAATTGGGGCCCCCTTCCTCTGCCCAACCCAAGATCACAATATGCAACAAGGCACTGGTTGACAGAGAGAGACAAAGGGTGACAGGGAGAGGCAGAGGGTGCCAGGGAAAAGGGCGACAGGGGTATCAGTGGGTACTGCACCTTCTGCACCAAAGGTAGTTCCAATCCTGGCCAATTGGTTTGTCAGGCAAACTTTCCATTTAAATCTTATTATAATACAATCGAAATTGTTGAGGTTTTGCAAGCAAACAATTGTACAGTACTTTATTATTTGTGATCTGTATGAATGCTGACTGTAAATCTCTAAGGACACGCAGTGAGCATGCAAGATGCACGACAGAACACATCATATTTGGAAATGTAGCAGCTAGAGAGATAATTAGCTGGCGAAGTGAACCAAAAATCTTAAATTTAGAATTCCCTACGTATTTGTGAAACGTCTTTTCTCAAGCAGCATACCACATTAGTGTAAATAAGACGTTAACCCACCATGTACGTCAAAACAATTTTTGGAACAGATAGAATAAAGAAAAAATGTTTTATTGGAGAACAACCACAAGACTATTCATTCTCTATCAGTAATAATATTACAAAGTAGTAGCTATACAACACATCAGCAATAATGATACAGAATGCAGTAAATATGTCACTAATGTGAACAATAGTTGATCTTACCGGATTTCCCTTTTGCCCTTGCAGACCACGGTCACCTTTTGAACCCTTAAGTCCATTATTCCCATCAAGGCCTGCTGTGCCCTGGAAATAGAGGAGTAATTAACTTCTGTAACTTATGATAACATTATATATATATATATATATATATATATATATAAAACCATAGTAGGGGTACCCTTTCAATGTGCTGTAACGTAGTAGGTGGGCAGCAACTAAGTTGGTCCCCCCTGTTAGTGGGGGAGATGGGGAAGAGATAGCAAAAAAAAAAGTGCACCCCTGATCAGAATTATCCACCACCAGAAGAACAGATAGTGACAATCAGATCACAGTCCAACAGATTTAATGTAAAACAGTTAAAAATTACAATAAAACACTTTTTTTCATCTGTGTGGAGTCATAGATTCAATTACGGTCAAGTACAAGGAAACCCAACGCGTTTCGTTGTTAAAACGACTTTCTCAGGGGTAACTGTCCGTAGGCAACTTAACTTTGGATAAAGGAGTTTCTTTCCAGATGTAATAAGGCTTTCAATTAGACTCAGTACAAAATGTGGGAGTGGATCCTTTGGAGATCTCAATCCTGATGCATGACTGCATCTAAAATATAGTCATTTTCCATATAGAACCCCTTTTTTTAAAAAAAAAACAGGGGAAAAAGGGGGAATATCCTGAAGAGATTCAGACAAATTCCTAGTATAGCAACAAGATCCTCAAATAGCAGTGCTTGGTAGTCATATGTTGGAGTTTGGTCCAGTAAACTGCAAAGTTCGCGGATTAATTCCCCTCGGCGAATGGCCTGGTGACAGTGTAATGAGCCGAGGCCATTCACAGTTGGGTTTGCAGATGCGCAGAAGTGTGCAAGTGCAAACCCGACCATCGGGGCCGGTACTGAATTCGGTTCACTCCGTGTGAACCAGAATCGTCCCCTTTGTTTCCTAGTGATCTGGAGAATGACATGTCCACACATTCTGAATAGGTACTATAAAAGCACACATTTTTCAAATCATATTTACTGTATTTGCTGGTGTATAAGACTACTTTTTCCCCCTGAAAAACATGTGGGAGGGTCGTCTTATACGCCGGGTGCACTTATATAACAAACTCTATATTTTGAGTGGTGTCTTATACGCCGGCAAATACGGTACTTTTTATTGTATATAGTCAAAATATTCACAATGTTCTTTGGTCTCACCTGACTCACTTTCTACATCACCCTTCTATCCAACTGATCTCTCATTGCATTGTCTGGTTCATGCTTTCTCCCAGCATGCATCTATGACTAATCTCACTACAGGCTACACCATACCACAAGCTTTAAAACGTATGTACTATACAAAAATAAAGATGTGCAATAAATAAATAAATAAATAAAACACTACGGGTAGTTTTATATTACAGTATATTTTTAAAACTGGTAAAGAGTAGCTCTAACAATAATAAAGTTTACTTGAGAAAACTTGGTTTTCCCCTTATGTGGATGTGTAATGTGCAATGCAAGTAACTTAGCATATTATGACAAAATACCTATTACATGAATATGGGGGAGATGCTTCATGATTTCGTGAGATGATGAATAAGAGGCACTTATTGGAGCTGCTTTAAATGAATTCTCAGATGACAATGAATACGTGATTATACCAAGGTGAGGAAAAAAGATTTCCATATTGATAATCCATTATCACTTGCAAGTACTTTCTCACAGAATTGCTGCATTATATTTACTAAAATATACTAGCAAAGAAACTGTTCAAATGTGAAAGCATTTACAATATCAGGAATTTACCTCCCACTGGCCCTGATGATCAAATATTGTGTTAAGAGTGACATGATTAACTCTTTGTCAACCAAACCTCCATTTGCTTGTATACAAACAATCTATAATAATATTATTTAATTGGAAGTGAATTTATTATTGCATATTAAATAAACTCATTAGATACTGTATGTGAGATTATCAAAGACTGTGTGCAATGTAAAATAGTTGTTAAAGATGTTATAGTTTTGACTCTCTATGATATCAAAAGCATTCCCTCCTAATATAACATTACCCAGATAGAGCCATGCTTATTTATACTGACAGCGCGCCTAGACGTGGGTTTTGTTGCGGCACAGTTGGAGCACGCACAGTCGCGTTGAGGCGCATTGAGGCATGACAACATACACCACATGCAATACACATCTCCACCACTGAATGGATAATGCTCCACTAATCCAGTGGCAGATAGATATACAGTACAGTACAGTACAATACAAGCTCTGGCAAATGGACTGACAACTGTACACAGACTAGTGGTCAGGTGGAGAGTCAAAATATAACAAAACAATACTCTAAATCAGGGCATAAAATTTGTGTATTCAGACGCAAATGAAGGTTTTCAAGAAACAGTCCATTGACGTTAGGTTTGTGTGTTAGTTCATTTTGTTCTTGTATGAATGTATAACCAGGACTGTTATGTGTCTGTAAATATACTGATTTTTTTTTCTTTTATATTATTCAGATAGGGCCATCCCGTGATTCCCTTCAGCATTTTAGTAAATGTTCCTGGAGGCGTGAACAGTCCAAATGGGAGAAATATTATCTGTAAATGATGTCTCTGCACATGAAAACTGAGAAATTGATGGTTTTGAACCACAGTACTTCAAGAATATGTATATTATATATTGCAATCTGCTTTCTCCATGCACAAAGAAAGAACGTTACAGATTCCATGCAGAAATGTCTTGCATAATTGAATTAATTGAGCTGCCTCAGACTGAGAACTGTCCTGCAGTCCCCTGATGCTTATTCTACTAAGAAAATCTTCAAACAAAAAACCCTCTGTATCAAAGGCACATAATACTGTACATTACCTCTTTGCTCTAGATGTAAGAGTGGAATTTCATTGTATACCCTTGATTTGTTGATCTCATGTGGAATTTTCCATATCTGACTACCCACGGGTTCCCTGGAGGTTGTTCTAAAAAAAATAGACAGTACAGGGGGGGCACCTTTAATGTGAGAGTACCCACTCCTCCAGTGTCCCTGCCCAGGCTGACCAGTCAGGAGTTAATGCTTTGGCCAGGAGAATGTATATAAAAAAATCTCCCCTGGCTGTGGAATTACCTGGTGCTGGTTTTAGAAATACGGGGGGACCCCACTTTTGTCCCCCTGAATTTCTAAAACCAGGACCGGTTCAATAAGCAGGGTGATGTGACTTATTGGACTAGCACTGTAAAACCACTTTCTTTGCTATTTTGGAACATATATACACAGTACACACATTTGGAGAAAGTGCTACAGTGTTTTAGCTGGATGCATCTCGAGATTTATTCTGCCATGGAAATATGTTTCGCCACCAAAAAAACGTTTTATCCCTTGAACTTGAGTCCAAAAACATCCAACTCTAAATGAGCTCATAGGTGATTTTTCTGACCGCATAAAGCATTTACTAATAAAGTTTTAGGGATTATTTAACCATAAAAAGTAAATAAATAATATTATTGTGAATATTTATCTTATTCTAATAGAATGTAGAGTGAAATGTGTAATAAGCCACTAGAATGACAAGTAGCATATCTGATGACCCAATAATTTGCCTGGAAAATGCCTCATTGCTTAATACTTCACAATAACCCTCACGAGGGCAGCGACGAGGAAATCGTTGAGGGCAGTGGCGTAAGTTTGCCCCAGTTGCCCGGAGGCAAGATAAATAGTGGTGCCCCCCCCCCCCCCCCGCTACCACACAAACACACCACCTTACATAAATATATGTATGCATATATGTATGTACATTATTTTTAAAATAAAGAAAGTGTGTCATCTATGGTCCTGCTGGAGGGGGAGTCAGCCACAGAAGCGATATAGATGGCCTTCAAACTTGCAGGGGAGGAGAGGTGCCCCCTTGGGAGCAGGAGCCCGGTGGCAGATGACTCCATTGCCTCCCAGAGTTACGCCTCTGGTTGAGGGTAAGTATCACGCACTGCAGTACACACACACACACACACTATCAACTCACATTTCACACACTAACACAATCATATCCCCACTATCACATATCATATCCCCACTATCCACGTCATACCCCCAGTGTCCACATGGGCGTGCAGTTGATGTTATAAAGTGTGGCGGGTGCAGCGAGCCACCGAGCCTGGAGCGCATCCGCTCGCAGCGTATCCACGTGCGCTCGCCACGCTTCGGGCTCAGTGGATCGCTGCGCTCGCCGCACTTTATAAAATCAACTCCACGCCCACGTGGACACTGGGGTATGAAACGGATAGTGGGGATATTAACCATTGTGTCATTTCAGGGCTCCAGAAGCAGTTACGTAGTTTACATAGGCACCATAGTGCTGTATTGATATTCTCACAACAGCACTACGTAACTACGTAACTGCAGTCCTGAAACTAAACAAGTACCCTATATTGTAGTTGCTTCATACAGTATATACAGCTAGACAGTGAAGATCAGTGCAACAAACACTGTACTCAGAGGCCCCGAGAGAGGGTGGGGAGGTACCGATTATCCGGGCCTAGGTCTGATGGATGGGCCCAACTGGCAGCAGCATACCTTATCGGCCCAGCACATGCTACTGTATGCTGGGCTGCAGTGTGGCCAGGCTTTCAGTGCAATTTTTTGTGTTTTCATCAAAGGTTACAGGTCACAACCCCTGAAAAGTAACTGCCTACTGCCATGTTTTTGCAAGGTTGAAACTGGCTGCATATTCTCAAATCAGCTAGGATTTTTGTCACCCAGGGCAAGGCAGTAATTATGCTCCGCTCCATCCCCCCCAAATGCACATATAGGTTTCAAGGAGATAATGGGGCCCACTGCCGCCGCACACATGCTGCTGTTTCTGTTTTTTTTTTAATGTTTAAGTGAGACGGCAGAAGGCTCCCAGCATCAGGAGCTCCATCCCACCTCTGTCCACCCCGTCCGGCAGCAGAAGCTCCACGCCCTCCGCGCAGCAGCTGGAGCTCCATCCCTCTCTGCCCAGTGCCTTTGTTCCCCCTCCATCCGGTAGCTTTGTCCCTGCGGCAGCTAGGTCCCCCTTCCGCTCCGTGCCTACATCCCTCCCCTTGCCAGTTCCTTCCCCTCTCTGCTTTCTCTGCCCCTGGCTATGTGACATGCAGTATAGGCCACAACACTGATGACTGCCACTGTGTATATGGCACTATGAGGGCATTATGTGTGTGGCACTAGGTGGGCTTTATGTGTGTGGTATTAAGGGGGCATATGTTTATGTGGCACTATGGGGGGCAGTATGTATTTGGCATTATGCATGGGGCACTACTGGCAGCATTATGAGTGTCAGCTGGCCAACCCCCGCACCATTGGGGCCTTTGCATGAGAACGCCCAGCGTTCTCATGGGAACATTCATGAAACGCTCAACGTTCCCATATGTAAATAGCCCGGACAACCGCCCTGTGTTGCGCAGAGGCATGGGGGAGCAAATAAACAAGAATAACCCCCTATGTGTAAGTGGTGCTGCTACTGCAGGCATTATGTGTAAATGGCACTGTTACTGGAGGCATTATATGTATACAAAGCTGGTGGAATCCTGTAAGTGCAGTGGGGTGCAGATATGTGGCATAATATGTAATGAGCATTATGGTGTGTGCATAATGTGTAATGGGCGGGGGCGTGGCCTGAAGTGAGCAGGAGAATACGTGTCTGCTGGCTCTCCCAGACAATCCTGATAATAACCCTGTTTCCGCTGCACAAATCCCCTCACCTGCGCCCTAAGAATAGCGGAACCCCCTCTGCATCCACTGCGGCACCCCCACTGACTATCCCCTGTGTCCTTCTCTACTTTTGGTCCGATCCTGTCGGCGGCCCTCTCCTGCCCGCACTGTCGGCCATCTCCGGGCGAGTCTCCCTGATTGACATTCGGCGGAGCTGTGAGTCTGCTCTCCGGGGCTGTCAGCGTCGGCTGCCTGTTTGGACCAGACCCTCCTGTTCGCTCCCTGCTGCCCGTGTGCACCAGATCAAAGTGTGAGGTGAGGTCGCGGCCATCTTGGAGCTTCCTTGGACGGTACTTGTGCACGAGGTGCGTAGCACGTATAGCACAATATGGATATCTCCTATCTTCTACAGTGCATTCAGGCATCGACTGAAAGACTTCTACTTAATCTTGAGGCAATACACCAGGAAGCTCTCTACCCCACAGTTAACCCTGGCAAAGATAGTGGAGAGACTATGGAAGATATAGCTGCCTCCTATACTTCTGAATCATCCACATATCCTGTAGACATACGGATGAAAATGTCTTCCATGTCCTGTGTATACGCATCAGGGGTTGACAGGAAGGATATCTACTACTCTCCTGTGATTTCTACCAATCCTACTGCTTTGGACCTGGATGCCTTACTCCTTATATCTACCCTTGAAGCATCCAAAAATGGTGACATGCTTACTAAGGCTACCTGCTGTTGCACTGCAACACATACTGAACCTGAGCCTGTGTGTGATGAGGACAGGTCTATATCCCTGACTGGAACTGTGATACAGGCTCACTACAACTTCGTATTTCAACTTTATACGATGGCTGCACCCTTGCCAATGATATTACGCTTGTTTTTGTTAGCTCCTGTACAACCTACACTGTACAGTTATGCTGCTTGTAGTGTTATGTGTTCTGGTCTGTATGGTGGAGGGACCGGTGCTGTGTATGCCCCATACCGATATGCAAGTGGATGGCCAAATTGATACGATTACTATACTGTAGTTAAATAATGCATTGGTTTGTTTTGTGTGTGTGATGTTTTACCTTACTATATCCTGCTTTATATACATATGATGTTATTTACCTGCCCAGGTGCGCTTTATATCCTGTTCCTTTCAATGACTCCAATATGCGCTGTAGGCCTGCTATATATATATCTCTGGTGGGAGAGCCGGTTCTATGCTGCTCGGGGGTCATTCGTTTTTTGTCCCTAGGTTTGGGTAAATGGGGGGGTTATAGTTAGGCAATAGTTTTTTTTAGTGGGGGGGTTTAAGGTTTCCGGGCACCAGGTATACCTATGTTGGGGGCAGGTCATACAGGGTGGGGGGTTATGGGGTTATGCTTTTTCTTTTGAAGGGGAAATTTATTTTGCTCTGTGCCAGATATAACACTGCTTATGTTTAGTCTGTTACTATATTTTGCTCGGTCTACGATTACCCTGATAGTTGTCTGTGAAGAACGACTCTGTACATTATACAACTGTGCGACTGCAACCAAATGCACTCCTGCCCTGATATACTGAATATTTGCCCGAATGGCGCCTTCGGGCCTTTCTGTTCATAAATACTGCAGGGAATGCGATTACTACTAAAATGCTGATAATGGAAATTTTTTGTAAACATTTGCTGGATTATATCTCTAATGTGTTGTACACCAAATGCTATCTACTGTATCTAACTGGCTGAGCGTTTGTTAAATTTTTTTTTTTTTAAAGCCAATAAAAAGTATTGAATTAAAAAAAATGTGTAATGGGCATTGCAGTGTGCGGCATAATGTGTAATGAGCAATGTGGTGTGTAGCATATTGTGTAATGGGCAATTCAGTGTGTGGTGTAATAGGAATTATGGTGTGTTGTATAATGTGTAATGGGCATTATGTTGTGTATTATAATGTGTAACGGGCATTATGGTGTGCGGCATAATGTGTAATGGGCATTACAAGTCACTTAGATATGCGTGTACACTTGAGATGAAACGGGTGGGCAGCTGACACTCGGTGATGACAGCTGCCTGCCCCCGTCAGGCAGCTGTCGTCACCAGGCGATTTCCATGGGAATGCCCATAATCTTCATGCTGGGCATTCCCATGGGCGCAACTATCTGCAGCTATCACTGCTCCCAGACATATGGCACAAATGTGACAGGTCTAGGTCTGTAGACCTGTGTTTCTTTCTATGTGTCTCTCCAGACCTCAATGTGCTAAATTTTATAGCACATTATAATTGAAACAATGATGATAAAAGTAATACTTTTTCCATACTTCAGAAATTGACTCAACAATTAAAGAAACCAAGCTTTGCTGTTTTCATTTCCCCCTCACTCTGCGTGACAAAGATGTGGGCTTTCTACAAAGGTAATCTTGAAAAGCATCAGCCATTTATGGAAGTAACAAGGTGGTATTTTAATGTGTCTTTAATACGTCCATTGAGATTTAAGGTAACAAAGTACAGGACAATAACAGCAGCTAAAAGCATCACTGAAAGGCAATTACAGATTTATCATTGACAGATGTAGGAATAAAACAAGTATTGACATTTAAAAAAAAATACACTGCATCACAGTTGTAAGCTTGTAGGTAAACAGCACAATGATGTACGCAGCTGATGTGATGAATTTAAATGTTCTATAGAAGAATTTAAAGAATAAACAAATTAGAGGAATTTCTAGCTCCCATTGGTCCATATGCACCAATCTTAAAAAAGCGATAAAGTGAAGAATGATAAACCACCAGCCAATCAACTCCTAGCTGTCATGATACAGGATGGGTTTTAAAACTTACAGGGGCTGATTGGCTGGTTGTTTTTCACTCTCCACTTTATCACTTTTTTAAGCTTGGTGCATCTGGCCCAAGTATGATAAAATACAAATATACAAATTTGCTGGCCTACACCAGTGGATGTGTTGCCCATTGTGACTAATTAGATTCTATTTATCATTTATCCACCACCTTGTAGAAAAGCTGGAATCTGATTGGTTGCTATGGGCAACATTTCCACATATATAAACCCGCACCTTTGCAAACATACCCCGCGTTATCTTGGAAACAGATGTGTACTGTACTTTCTTTGCTATTGTGGCAGTGTAAATGCTTAGGTACAGCATGACTGGATACATGACGTGGCTCAGACTTATCGGCCCCAAATCACTTGCCTTTTTTTACGGTCAATTGTCACACTGTCATTAGTATGCAAATCCTCAAGTGTTGTATTGGGTACCCGTACCTTTATTGTTATTTTTTATTATTATTATTATTATTAATATTATTAATAACAGTTTCTTATATAGCGCACACATATTCCGCAGCGCTTTACAGAGTATAGTTGAATATTAACATCAGTCCCTGTCCCAGTGGAGCTTACAGTCTATATACCCTACCACATGTACGCGCGCACACAGACATTCTAGGGCTAATTTTGTTTGAAGCCAATTAGCCTACCAGTATAATTTTTGGATTGTGGGAGGAAACCGGAGCACCCAGAGTAAACCCAAGCAAGCACAGGGAGAATATACAAACTCCACACAGTTAGAGCCATGGTGGGAATCAAACCCATGACCTCAGTGCTGTGAGGCCGTCCGTCCGTGCTGCCCCGTACCTTTGCATTCATGCGAAAAATATGTATATTTA